>NC_085842.1:211299231-211979688 GCF_035594765.1 Anolis carolinensis | reverse complement strand
ACATCAGCTTTTCTGCAATTGGTGAGCCTCCTATCTTCTTTCTGTTCTGATGGAGAGATGCTTTCATCCTGAAACAACCAAGGTTCTCCAAGGCCTGTTTGGGACAGGGGTCAGAAATGGGTTCATCCTGTTGGTCTTAGTCTTCTTAAAGAAACATTAGCTAGCATCTTACTCAGAAGCTGTATTATGTTTCCTATTGGTACAGAATGCTTCTTCTTATCACCATGAATCCACATGGCCTTTCCTCCAAAAGCACCCCAACCTTCATAGTCTCAAACTGCCCTGATTTGGCAGGAGCAGTCCCAATTAATTCTCTGCCATCCCACTTCTTCCATTGCTTTTTAAATGTTCCAGTTGCTCTCTCCTTGCCTTTGTCCTCAAATTACTTCAGTTGCTGCAGACTGAGTTTGCACTCAATTAACTTAGCAGGTATAAAGGAGAAAATGAGATTGAATCTTGCCCTTCCCAATCCACTGAGGCAAAAGCAAATTGCTGTAGCCAAAGAGCTGTTCAGCAGTGGAACTCTCTGCCTTGGAGTGAAGTGGAGGCTCCTTCTTTGGAGGCTTTTAAACAGAGGCTGGATGGTCATCTGTCGGGGGTGCTTTGACTGTGCTTTTCCTTATCGCAGGGGGTTGGACTAGATCAGGGGTCCTCAAACTTTTTAAGTGGAGGGCCGATTCATGGTCCCTCAGATTGTTGAGGGGCCAAATTATCAATGAAAAAAAATGAACAAATTCCTATGATCACTGCACATGACTTGTTTGTAGTGCAAAAAAACAAAAAACAAACCCCAGCAACAATTACTTATTTATTTATGTATTACATTTATACCCCACCCTCTCTCACCCCGAAGGGGACTCAGAGCGGCTTACAAATTGTATGTACATACAATATATTATATTATTAGCATAGCACAAGATTAGCATTATATATTACTATATTGTACTATACCATTATACCGTAATATTATTAGTAATATTACATTTAATATATAATATATAATTAATATCATTATATTATACAATATTATTATATTGTATTATTATTATTAGCCACCCTGAGTCCCCTATTGGGTGAGAAGGGTGGGGTAGAAATACTGTAATAAATAAATAAATAAATAAATAAATATTATATTGTATTACATTAAAATATTTATTATCAATATTATATGTATACACAATATTTATTTTTTATTACAATATATGATATTATTACAATATTTCATTTACAATATTGGTAAATGAATAAACAATACAATATTTAAAAATAAAAATAATTTTAACCAACATACTGTAAACTTATCAGGATTTCAGTGGGAAGTGTGGGCCTGCTTCTGGCCAATGAGATAGTCAAGTAGGATTGTTGTTGTGCCTTCAAGTCATTTCAGACTTTGGGTGAGCCTAAGTCTAAAACTAGGGTGGGGGCCAGGTAAATGGCCTTGGAGGGCCGCATCCGGCCCCCGGGCCTTAGTTTGGGGAACCCTGGACTAGATGGTCCATGCAATGTCTTCCAATTCTGTGATTTCCTGGCTTGTGTATACTTCCATATTGTTATCACTTATTTATATGGAGTCATTAAGTATAAATAATCTTTCCTATCCTAACCACTTTAAAGTTGCTCAGCTGCATTGTCCTTGTTTACATCTGTGAAAAGATAGAGTGTATGAACCTTGAATTGGAAGTGATAAATGAATGGTGGGTACTGGCACAGATCAGTCTTTTTAAGTAGGCTCAATTTTTTCCCCAGAATCCCTTAATCTAGATGAATCCTCTGACATTATTGCCCCTTTCCTGAATGGTCCAAATGTTTGTTCTTTCAGACAAGTTTGGCAGGCCTTGGCTGATAGATGAAGTCCAGGCTACAAGATGTGGATACACCATCTTCCGGGACGTCTGGGGAAACATTGAGCTCCGGGCCTCCCTGCTGGGCTGTTATGCTCAGACGGTGGTATGTACGGATGTGCGAACGTCATCAGGAAATGAGGCAGACTTCTGGAATGCTTGTGGAGCTACCCTTACAATGAATTATGACAAATTCTTCAGTTAGACCTTTGGCCAAAGTGTGGCCTGTTGCTCTCATGTTGCCTCCAGGACTGTATTGTGGCCCCAATGACCTCTAGAGGTGTGGGACCTTTTGGAAACATTTGGGTGGGGGCGGGCGGTTAGCCCATTTTAGACCTAAGAGAAACGTTTATATTAAAAAGACGTTAGCAGAAAAATTCAGAAAAATTCTCCCTGGTTACTAAAACATTCTGAAGGGCAATATGTGGCAGTCCTTGGTCTTTAGTAACCATTTGTGAGCAATAATCTAGTACTGCTCTTTTACCTTCTGCAAAGCCTTAGCTGTGTTAAAGTGCTAAGCTTTATGAGCTCCTAAATTCATCCTCCTCTTGTATATTTTCTTGATTAAAGAAGCCATGGGTCCAACCCATGTATTATCCATCATGTTTAGCATCAAAGATGGCTTGTGTTGTTGTAGGTCGGTCCCACTGAAACTGAAATTCGTGTTCCAGAGTGGTCTTCAGTGTGACCTTCAGATTCTCGTTCTAATCAATCTTACTATCTTATCAGACATAGTCTTCTTTATTTTTTCTCTCTGTTTCCAGGCACTGGCAAAATGGAGTCCCACGAAGGTCATCCAATGACACACAGCCACTTCCAGTGGCTGTCTATGGGAATCCATGTTGCCAGTGCAGAGAGAAGAGAAGACTAGCACCTTGACTCCTATTTGCTGAAAATGGGCAGAAAGTGGGGAAAAGACGGGAAAGGATGGAGAACGACGTGGGATATCTGGCCATCCCAGAAGATGGGGAAAGATGGCAGGAAATGAAGGAGGACACTTCCCTCTGCTTTCCCCTCACCTGTCTGATGAGCATGGCCCAAGTTCGGGAATGTTTGGAGTTGCAATCCAAAACATTTGCCCGGCATCAGGTTTAGGGAAGACTGCAGCAGAAGCTTTGCTTCCTCTGTTGCCAAGGAAAGATGCTCTGCACACATCCAGGATTGTGCTCTTCAGCCTTGGAACCTGTTGAATAGTTACAGACAACTCCTGTTTACACAAGTCCTGGCCTAAAGTCTTAAAGAAGATTGGGAATTATGCAAACTTCCAGATGTTGTTGCACTGCAGCTCTCTGAATCCATCGCCGTTGGCTATGCCAGCAAGAACTGATGGGATCTTGAGTTCAGCATCATGAAAGCCACATGATTCCCAGCTCTTTTCCAGAGTTACTGTGGTGTAAGGCTGGGACGGAGCAGGAGTGCATGTACTTCCAAAAACTCATCCACAAAAGAATAATTCAGATCTGTCACAAAGCCCACACAATGCTAACTTCTGATTTTTCTAGAGAGATGGAGAACTACTGCTATTCCTCATTGTGTAACTATTCCATTTTTTATTTTGTGAAAAAATAGAGAAGTGGTTAGAAAAATGAGAAAGTTTTAAACAGAAGATGGCATCATCTGACACCTACTATAAAATATGTAAATTGGGTGCAGTGATTGCATATCATAGGACTTACCTCACAGATGCATTAGTCTAGCACAGTGACAGGGAATGTTTACCCCATATCTTGGACAGCTTTGGCCATGCTAAATGGAGCTGATAGGGTCTAGAGGCCAAAACATCAGGAGGGCCAAGTGTCCCCACCCGTGGTGTTTTTGGTTGTTGTTGCTAGCCTTTAAGCTGTTTCTAACTTATGGTGTCTCTATCATAGCAGTGTATAACTCACCCAAGGTCATCCCATGGGTTTACATGACCAAGTGGGGAATTAAGCTCTACGGCCATAGTCCAATTCTCAAACCACTGTGCTTGCACCTGCTTTATTTCTTGCCCATTGATCTTTCCTTACTTTTCCCATCTCCTTTATCTCAAAAAGCCTTCAGCACCTAACTTTCATTCTAGTTTCTGAATATGCCTTGTTTCCAAATATCCCAGTCCACATTGCAGGTGGATAGACACAAGAAATCTATAGCCCTTGATGAATAGGTCTGGCGATAACAGGTGACTGGGAGGACTCTCATTCATGGGGTTGACCTCATGGCAGGACCAGGATCACTTGAAGACTTCTTAAAAAATGAATCCAGGGATGATCTTTTCTTTCACCAACCTCCACTTTTCTTATGATTCTGACTTTTGAAGGGATGGTTTAACAGACCACCTAGCAACTGTTTCAAACTTCCAGCTAGACAGAGAATGAGAAGGAGTAGGCATCAAAAGACATAATAAAAATGAGCTTCTTTGTTAGGGCTTTGTTGACTGAGGTATTCCTGTACTCTTTCCTCCACACATCTTCAGGATGACCAACATTTCACTCTGAACATACAAATCATGGCAGGAATGAATCCGGAGATGCGTGGTGCTGTCGTGCTCAATGTCCCAGTGAGCTGTTCCTATGGCCCTTGGCAACCTAGAGAGATCGTCTGTGAGACAAACTATATGGAGGTAAGTTCATGAGAAAACCAACTGGATGGCCTTAAAAGCATAAAGAGTGAGCCTCAAAATCATGGTTGTCTGGTTTGGGAGTCAAAAGGCACTGTCTTGGTAAACTCTGACTGGGTTTTGACATATGCCCTCTCTAGCATGGCTGTTGTTGTGGATAAATGGAGTCTGAGTAGGACACAGGAGATGGGACCAAATCTAACATAAAGCAAAATGAGGCAACTGTCTGATGTAGCTAATATTGGTGGGGCAGCAACGGTTGCTCCTTAGCTCATTTTCCTGAGGGTCCACCATCGTTTCCCTCTCTGGAAGGACAAAGCTCTATATCTCACACTGTCTGCTCCTTCTGATGTGGTGGAAACCCTGGTCCCTCTGAAAACACTAAAATCAAGCTCAACTGCTAGTCCAGTGGGTTTCTGTATACAGAATGTGGCTTGGACCAGACAGCACAATGTCTTGTGTTATCCCTAATGGGAGGAGACAGTGTAAGAAATTTGCTTTGAAGCAATAAGTATAAATAAATACATATATTGTTCAAAAACTCAGTTACGGAAACATTATCTACTAAGGATATTAATTTTAGGATTGGACTCTGTTACAGAAGCACACCAGGTTATACAATCTAGACAAAGCCAAAGGCTGTGCTAAGGAAAGTCAAATGCTGCCACTTGCATAAAAGATGCAAAATTTATTCTTGAGACTTTTTGTACTATTGCACTGATTCTGTGTGGAGTTTTTCCACAGATGTCTTTTCCCATTCCTTGCATTGTATCAGTACTGCCTTGGGGGATCTTCTCAAGTGTTGGTTGCATGTGTCAAAATTTAGATTTTCACAATAACAATAATGGACAACTGACATTCTTGAAATGCAAAGTTGGCAATCCGAAAGTAGTTATTAGCAATTTTGTGTTCCACCTGAGTGTCGGATGATAGTATTGATTTCAGTTTGGCTACTGGTGGTTGTTGTTGATGGTTTATGTGTTTATGATGTTTTATACATTTTGTAAATTATTGTAATGCAATGTATTTTATGGTGTTATATTTTAATTTCATTTTACTGGGCTTGTTCCCTATGTAAATTGCCCCTTTGGGGAGATGGGGTGGGATATAAGAATAAAGTTGTTGTTGTTATTATTATTAGTCAACACATCCATGTGTATGTCTTGTAAAATTAGCAAGTTGTCTACATTTGTAAAATACAGAAGGCACACATTTATTTATTTATTTATTTACAGTATTTATATTCTGCCCTTCTCACCCCGAAGGGGACTCAGGGCGGATCACATTATGTACATATAGGGCAAACATTCAATGACCATAAACACATCGAACCGAGACAGAGACAACAGACAGACAGACGCAGAGGCAATTTAACCTTCTCCTGAGGGGATGTTCGATTCTGGCCACAGGGGGGAGCAGCTGCTTCATCATCCACTCTGATGGCACTTCCTCACTTCCTCGTTCCAATGTTGTAAATTAGTTAAACTTGCCTCCCCACTTTTATAAGTGGTACCTTATTTCCTACTTGATAGATGCAACTATCTTTCGGGTTGCTAGGTCAGCAACAAGCAGGGGCTATATTTTATTTTTAATTGACGGGTGCTCACCCCGCCATGGGCTGGCCTCGAACTCATGACCTCATGGTCAGAGTGATTTATTGCAGCAGCTGTTTACCAGCCTGCCCCCCCCCCCCCCCACCACATTTCTATCTGTATGGTGGTCCCTCACTTTCAAATTCAGGATTTTTTGGCATCTTGTGCAATTTATACACAAGGAAAAGCCTGCCAAATAAGGAATATGCCTTCTAATAAGGGACACTTGTCAGTCCTACAAGGAACACGCTTTCTGATTCTCAAATAAGGACATCCTTTGTAATAAAGTACACCTTGTAATCTAATCTAGATATCCTTGACATCATAAGGGTTAAAGTATAATTATTTTTAGTTAAAAAAAAAAAAGAATGATGCTGTTATCAAAAACTTGATTTTGAACCCAACCCCTCTCATCAGATTGCAGCATAGTGACCAGATATGAGTGACACCTGTGCCACTTGGTGACAGGGCCTACTCCAGATATTTTCTTGCCTGCAATGGCACCTTCTTGCCCAACAAGTCAATAAGCTGAATAAAATGCAAGGCTATTCACATTATTTTGGCCCTGGAGGCAGAAGATCCGTACGTGCATCTCTCCCTACCTGACAGTAAAAATATAATAATAAATTAATGAACTTCCTGGTTCATGAAATTCAAAACCAGCTGCCTGAGGCAGACATCTCATTTTACCTAATGGTAGGGCGTTCCCTGCCTAGTAATCTCAGAAGCAACAGAAAATAGGCCTAAAAATGTAAGGGGAGTACACTGAGATCAGCTCAAAAGCTTTTAAACCCAGCATCCAGTTTTCCTATGGACCAGCAGATGCCCCAACGGGAAGCAGGCAACAGGCCAGGAGTAGCACAGTATTATTTAAAATATAGTGGTTTTGTGTTCCTTCAAGTTGTTTCAACCCTATCATGCAGTTTTCTTGGCAAGATTGTTCAAGGGAGGGTTGCTTTTGCCTTCCTCTGAAAGGACTGAAAGAGTGTGCCTTGCCCAAGGTCACCCAGTGAGTTTCCATGGCTGAGTCATAATCCAATGCTCAAATTCTGAGCGTATGAGCACGTTTACGTTACTGCAGAATCAATACAGTCTATGAATTTAGCTATCCATGATTTGAAAGTCTGTTGAAAAGTTTGGAGTATGCTAAAAAGGCTGAGCTGTATTATTTGAAACTGGTGTGGAACTCCATGTAGCTACATGGTAGCATTTGACTACAACCTCCACATTTTCTAACTAGCCTGATAGTTTGGGATTGTCAACATTGTAGTACAAAACAGCAGGATAGTATCTGTTTAGGGGGAAACTAATGTATGGTATTTCAGCCTCCTGGCTACAAGGCTACCTCTTCCTCTACTTTCAGTCTCAGGCAGTGGGTAGAAACACCAAGACTGTGATGGACAACCATCCAAGATATCTGATTATACTACGTAACAATTTTTAAAAAAATCTGTTCCTGGTTTGAGTTATTTCCTGTTTAATTGTGTGATCCTTACTTTAGAATTAGTTGTTATACTCCAGAATCTTCGTTTTTGGTTCTGCCACAAACCATGTTGAATTGGGTCAAAAGACTATGAAATATTCATTGAAAAACTATAGCAAAATGTGCTGCAGGATGTCCCACAAAAACAAAGTTTTTGCAGTTTAATAAACTCTTTCCCTGTTTTTATGATAGAACCAATTAGGAAATGACATTTATAACCCAGGAGCAAAATTGTGTTACATAGTGTTATAAATGAGGGGCCCCTGGTGGCACAGTGTGTTAAAGCGCTGAGCTGCTGAACTTGTGGACCAAAAGGTCCCAGGTTCAAATCCCGGGAGTGGAATGAGTGCCCGCTGTTAGCCCCAGCTCCTGCCAACCTAGCAGTTCGAAAACATGCAAATGTGAATAGATCAATAGGTACCGCTCCGGCGGGAAAGTAACGGCACTCCATGCAGTCATGCCGGCCACATGACCTTGGAGGTGTCTACGTACAACGCTGGCTCTTCGGCTTAGAAATGAGATGAGCACCAACCCCCAGAGTCGGTCACAACTGGACTTAACGTCAGGAGAAACCTTTACCTTTAGTGTTATAAATAAAAAAGTATTCCAAAGTCTGAAAATAATCCAAAATACTTTGATGCCAAGTATTTTGAGTAAGGGTTACTTAAACTGTAATCTGAATCATGAATACTGCTTTTTTTTTTTAAAAAGGTCTATATACCTTTTGTCCAAAGGGTACCACCCACACCAAGCCAAGCTATGTTACTCAGGTATTTATTCCTAGTATTCTTGTTCCAGTTTCTAAATTTAATGAAAAGTATAGAAATATAACAAAGGGCTGAGGATGAAGAGCCACACAGCCGAAGCCTTTGGTTTCAGACCGCCAACCAGGACAAGCAAAAAATAATAATAATAAAAATAATAATAATAAAGACCAGAAAGGGTTCTGCTCCAGAGACACTCTCTCACTCTCTCTCTGCAATGGTGAGATAGAAAAGAGATAAAGGATCTGATGAAGGAGATATCTGTGGAGACTCTCTCATTTGTATTTTACCTCTTCCAGGTCTCTGTTAGAATGGATGTACCACCAATCCCAGATGGCTTTCTTCAAGACCAGCCTGATGACTGGGAATCTGCCTTTCCAGAAGTACATCTCCCTCTCCCTGATCATGGGTTGCAAAATTTGGGATTGCTTCTCGTCAGAAGGATTAAGTAACCACGATGTATCTTCCTACCTTGCCGTCCTCTCCACCACAGGTCCAAGCAGGCAGCCCCTCTATTTGGCAAGTTGTCTTTCACATGGACAGTGGCAAGAAAACCATGCTGGTTGATAAGGCTCATGCTGTTGGTTACGGGATCAACACAACAGACACGCGAATTGTGTTGAGGTCTTCCTACAATACAACAGAAGCTCAGAAGTTGGAGGTACGTGCCATGTTTTCAGAACACCTATTAGTCTCTCATCAGTTATGGAAAGTCATTCAGACCAAGGACGAGATTAAGGTCACTCAGCTTGACTTTGGACCTGGGGGACCCCAATTTTAACACTGGTCACCATTTTAGGATCTAGCAACATTTCTGACACACCTATGGGATAATTGCATTTATTTTATACAGCAAAACTTAATTCTACCTGTGAAGAGCTAAGAAAGGCTGAGGTTCTTTCATGCAGAGGGGAATCCTTTTGAAATCCCACCACTGCCACCAATTATAAAGATGTTATTATTATATATTTTACTAGCTGTGCCCAGCCACGCATTGCTGTGGCAAAGTGGTGGTGGTATTGGTTAAAAATTGTTGTGTAATTTTTATTTGACGTTATTTGTAAATTTTTTAATTAATTTTATTGTAAGTTATCTTTTTATTTTTTATATTTTATTATTTTCTTGTATTATTTTTTAGTTATTTTCTGTTATTATAGTATTTTATTGTATTAATTTTTTAGTGTTTTAAATTATTTTTTTGTGTTTTTTATTATTTTTTATTGGGTTGCTAGGAAACCAAGTTAGAGGAGCTTAGCCTTCTAACTGGCAGCAATTGGATAAAAGCAATTATTCCTCTCTCTCTAATTAGGACTTTATTTTTCTTTTCTTTTTGTTGTATCAACCTAGAGCCGTGGATGATGGGTTGTGTTGTCAAATTTAGAGGTTGGGGGGCCTGTAGTTTTGTTGTTTTGTGGGTCGCCGCGATGCCATCACTCTTTTATATATATAGATATCCGCTGCCACCAGTTATTAAACATGTTTTTATTTAAAAGCTGCCACCTGAGGTAAAAATGTTTATAATGCGGCCACCAGATGTTAAGGGGATTATCAACTCTTGCCACCACTATAGGAATACGTAGCCACTAGCTACTTAGAGAGGAGACTTTTATTCTTCTTGTTGTTGTTTATTCTTGATGTGTGTATGTATGACAGAGACTAAGATGTTTAAAGGAACAATAACATTTATTTATTTATTTATTTATTTATTTATTTATTTATTTATTATTTAAACTTATATGCCGCCACTCCCCTAGGGCTCGGGGCGGCTATAGGCACAAGTTTGATGGTCACAATTCTCACTTAGAGGCACTTTCCTTAACAGTTGCAATAACAGAATGAGGTGTTTCAAACTTTAAAATTCCACTTCAATCACAGAATATCTGTTCCTAGTCAGGAGACAGACTACCTTAAAATAAGCCACCAAACTTATTTTAAATTGACTCAAATCCAACCTTTGAGCCACCCTGATTCTCCAACTGAGAATCAGTCCTAACTGCAATTCCTCCAATTACAGACTACCTTAAAATAAGTCACCAAACTTATTTTATCCCTGATCCTCTAACTTAGGATCAGCTTTCCCTGAGCTTCAACAGAGCCCACACTTCCCTGTGGTTCGTTGACCACAGACACATTGATTGACTGACTGACTTTTCCTCCAAATTCTACTCTCTCTTCAGCTAACCCAGTTGGTTCCGCCCCCTTCTCCATGGCAACCAACTCATGGTGCAGAGTAACTGAAATATTAACCCTTTTAAAAACAGTTAAACATGGCTTCTGTAAATTAAAATTCATACTTCTTTACACTACCATACAAGACTTAAGCCATGGTGCAATAACTGTCCCAAACCCTAGATGACTTGGTAGTTCTGCTTGATCAGCAAATGGAGTTAGGAGCATATTTTTGTCATTCCAGGTCAATGGGGTTCCTTTCTCCTCAGTGAGATCAAGTACCTACTACAAGCAGCGTTGGATGCTTTTGATGGTGGACACAGCTGTGGCCTGTCCTCTAGGTGTGTTAACACAGTAATTATTTCTAACGTAAGGTAAAAATGCTTGGTATCCCTGTCTGTAAAGTGCAATGAACTAATGCAATGAGTTTATGGTGGAAACCGGTGCAATTACTCTGGATGCTTGCAATAAAAATAAAAGGAAACATTTGGGTGTGTTTTCTCAGAAAATCCTCAACATCAGGACAGAAGCTCCTAAAGCTGACTCTTGTGCATCAAGGTTGTTTGCGCATGGATATCATGAATTTAGGATTCCACATAAAACTGTCTTCTGTAACAAAGAGATCAATGAAGACTGATTGACTTCCTTTAAAAAAGGAGAAAGTAGACCTGGGAAGAGCAATCTACATATCCGGTGGATGGCTACACAGAAATATCAAGAGAGGCTCAAATACCTAAGCCCATCTGGCTATCATCCCCTACATACTGGTTGCTTTTTAAAATACTCAAGCTCTAATACTTGAGGACCAGAGGACTGAAACAGTACTTCCTTGTCTTAGGTCAGGGATGTGTCAAACTCATTTTCATCGAGGGCCACATCAGTCTTATGGTTGCCTTAACAGGGCTGTTGGATCTATGGAAAGAGAATCTGTAGATACAGAAAACCAACTAAAATTTGTTTTACATAGTAATCAGTGCTCTTTAGTTTTTACCCAGTTTGTGGCCCCAGATGTTCTTGCATAAAGCCTCCTATCACTTTTGATTATCTGCCATACAGGCTGGGGATAATGGGAATTGCAACTCAACAGCACTTGTGGCTCTGAGGTTGGGGGAAAGTGAAAAGATATTTTTAGAATCATAGAATCATAGAATCATAGAATAGTAGAGTTGGAAGAGACCTCAAGGGCCATCTAGTCCAACCCCCCGCTAAGAAGCAGGAAATCGCATTCAAAGCACCCCCGACAGATGGCCATCCAGCCTCTGCTTAAAAGCTTCCAAAGAAGGTGCCTCCACCACATTCCGGGGGAGAGAGTTCCACTGCCGAACAGCCCTCACTGTGAGGAAGTTCTTCCTGATGTTCAGGTGGAATCTCCTTTCCTGTAGTTTGAAGCCATTGTTCCGTGTCCTAGTCTGCAGGGCAGCAGAAAATAAGCTTGCTCCCTCCTCCCTATGACTTCCCCTCACATATTTGTACATGGCTATCATGTCTCCTCTCAGCCTTCTCTTCTGCAGGCTAAACATGCCCAGCTCTTTAAGCCTCTCCTCATAGGGCTTGTTCTCCAGACCCTTAATCATTTTAGTCGCCCTCCTCTGGACGCTTTCCAGCTTGTCAGCATCTCCCTTCATCTGCGGTGCCCAAAACTGGACACAGTATTCCAGGTGTGGTCTGACCAAGGCAGAATAGAGGGGGAGCATGACTTCCCTGGATCTAGACGTTATTCCCCTATTGATGCAGGCCAAAATCCCATTGGCTTTTTTAGCTGCCGCATCACATTGTAGGCTCATGTTTAACTTGTTGTCCACGAGGACTCCAAGATCTTTTTCGCACACACTGCTGTCAAGCCAGGCGTCCCCCATTCTGTATCTTTGATTTCCATTTTTTCTGCCGAAGTGAAGTATTTTGCATTTGTCCCTGTTGAACTTCATTTTGTTAGTTTCGGCCCATCTCTCTAGTCTGTCAAGATCGTTTTGAATTCTGCTCCTGTCTTCTGGAGTGTTAGCTATCCCTCCCAGTTTTGTGTCGTCTGCAAACTTGATGATCGTGCCTTCTAACCCTTCATCTAAGTCGTTAATAAAGATGTTGAACAGAACCGGGCCCAGGACGGAGCCCTGCGGCACTCCACTTGTCACTTCTTTCCATGATGAAGACGACGCATTGGTGAGCACCCTTTGGGTTCGTTCGCTTAGCCAATTACAGATCCACCTAACCGTAGTTTTGTCTAGCCCACATTTTACTAGTTTGTTTGCCAGAAGGTCGTGGGGGACTTTGTCGAAGGCCTTACTGAAATCCAGGTACGCTACATCCACGGCATTCCCTGTATCGACCCAACTCGTAACTCTATCGAAAAAAGAGATCAGATTAGTCTGGCATGACTTGTTTTTGGTAAATCCGTGTTGACTATTAGCAATGACCGCATTTGTTTCTAAGTGTTTGCAGACCACTTCCTTAATGATCTTTTCCAGAATCTTGCCTGGTATTGATGTGAGGCTGACCGGACGGTAATTGTTTGGGTCGTTCTTTTTTCCCTTCTTGAAGATAGGGACCACATTCGCCCTCCTCCAATCTGCTGGGACTTCTCCTGTTCTCCAAGAACTCTCGAAGATGATTGCCAGTGGTTCTGAAATAACTTCCGCTAGTTCCTTCAATACTCTTGGATGTAGCTGATCTGGCCCTGGGGACTTGAATTCGTTTAGAGTGGCCAGGTGTTCCTGGACAACTTGTTTCCCTATTTGGGGTTGGATTTCCCCCAATCCTTCGTCCATTCCATGTTGCTGAGGTTGAAGATGGCTTTCTTTTTGTGAGAAGACCGAGGCAAAGAAGGCATTAAGCAGTTCTGCCTTTTCCCTATCCCCTGTCACCATCACCCCATCTACTCCTTGCAGTGGCCCTATCGCCTCCTTTTTCTTCCTTTTTCTACCAACATAAGCAAAAAAACCTTTTTTGTTGTTTTTTATGTCCCTGGCAAGCCTGAGCTCATTTTGCGCTTTAGCCTTGCGAACCTTTTCCCTACAGGAGTTGGCTATACGTTTGAATTCTTCTTTGGTGATTTCTCCCCTTTTCCACTTCTTGTGCATGTCACTTTTGAGCTTTAGCTCAGTTAGAAGTTCTTTGGACATCCATTCTGGCTTCTTTGCACTTGTCTTATTTTTCTTCTTTGTTGGCACTGTTTGCATTTGCGCCTTGAGTATTTCACTTTTGAAAAACTCCCATCCATGCTTAACTCCCTTGTTTTTTAATATCGGCGTCCATGGAATGCCGCTCAGTAATTCCTTCATTTTTTGGAAGTCAGCTCTCTTAAAGTCCAGAATGCGTGTTTGACTTGTCTTAGTTTCAGCATTCCTTTGTATTGCAAACTGCAGGAGCACATGGTCACTTGCCCCTAAGGATCCAACCACTTCAACTGTATTGATCAGGTCTTCCACATTTGTTAAGATTAGATCAAGAGTTGCTGATCCCCTTGTTGCCTCTTCTACCTTCTGGACCATAAAATTATCTGCAAGGCAAGTGAGGAATTTGTTGGACTTTGTACTCTTGGCTGAGTTTGTTTTCCAGCAGATATCGGGATAATTGAAATCGCCCATGACTACTATATCTCTTCTTTGTGCCTGTTTGGTCAGCTGTTGACAGAAGGCTTCATCAAGTCCTTCATCCTGACTCGGAGGTCTGTAGTAGACACCCACGACAAGATCTTTTTGAGTCCCGGTTCCCTTGATTCTTATCCAGATGCTTTCAAGCTGGTTTCCCGGATTAAAGTCTTGCATTTCTTCTGCAACGTAACTGTTTTTGACATATAAAGCTACTCCCCCTCCTCTCCCCTTTGTTCTATTTATGTGAAAGAGGTTATAGCCCTCAATGGTTAAATTCCAGTGATGGGAGTCATCCCACCAGGTTTCAGTGATGCCTATGACATCGTATGTGTGGTGCTGTGCTAGGAGTTGGAGTTCGTCTTGCTTATTTCCCATGCTCTGAGCATTAGTGTAAAGACATGTAAGCCCCTGTGACCTCCCCTCGAACTGTTTATTTGGGATTATTGTGCTCTCTGTACTTGGTCCTTGCTGTGTTTGTGCAGCCCTCCTTTTAGCCTTTCGGCGGTTCCCTGTGGTCGTGGGTAATATAGTGTTCGCCAGGCTGTTGTTCCCCTCCCCCAGTGGATTTAGTTTAAAGTGCGCCTGATGAGGTTTGTGAGTCTGTGTGCAAAAAGATGTTTTCCTACTTGTGTGAGATGCACCCCATCGCTTGCCAGTAGTCCATCCTCTTGGAAGAGTAGACCATGGTCAAGGAAGCCAAAATGCTCCTCTTGACACCATTTTCTGAGCCAGTTATTGACCTGTACTATTTTTCCGGCCCTTGTAGAGCCATGTCCTACAACGGGGAGGAGGGATGAAAAGATCACATGTACATTATACAGTTTTAGCTTTGTTCCCAGAGCTCGAAAATCATTTGTGATCTTTTGAAAAGTATGCCTAGCGGTGTCATTGGTACCTACATGAATCAACATAAGGTGGGGAGGGTGATGGGGCTTTAGGAGCCTGCTGAACCTCTGAGTGATATGGTGTATTTTTGCCCCCGGGAGGCAGCATGTTTCTCGAGCCATCCCATCCGGTCTGGAAATGATGGCTTCCGTTCCTCTAAGGAGGGAGTCACCTACTACCAAGACCTGTTTCCTTTGAGGATTGACAGGGTCCCTTTTGTGCAAGACAGTGTGTATGTCCCCTGAAGAGTGTTCCTGTTGAAGTGAATCATGTAGGTGTAAAGTGTTGTCCTCCTCCTCAACATCCCCAGTGCATTCATCAATGACAATCCATTGAGATACATCCGAGAGCCCATTACTCTCCCAAGGATGTTCCTGTTGCTCCTGGTCTATGATTGGGGATGGAGCATTTGCATGATTACATAAGTGTGACTGTGGTGATGCACTGTCCCTGTCAGGGCTATCCCCTGCGCATTGATCCAGGATGGTCCACTGAGTGGTATCTAAGAAACTGTGGTCCTCCACAAGATGTGTTTCCTGATTGTATGTTAATGATGTAAGAATTTCAAATCTGTTGTGTAAATGCAGCTGAGCAGAGGAGTTCTGCGGAGGCTGCCTGGTCCTGCGTCTCCTTCTATGGGTGACCTCCTTCCAAGCCTGAGGGTTGTCTACCTTTGAGTTGATCTCCCCATAAGGTTCCTGATCATGGTCTTGGTGGTGTTGGTGTGATGCAGGCTGCTGATCTACAGCAGCGTGTTGTGCAGTGTCCAAGAAGAGCTCGAGTGCCTGAATGTCCTTAAGGGTCTTAATACGGTGCTCGAGCTGTTGGATCCTCTGCTCCATCAGAGTCATCTGTTTGCATTTGGAGCAGATGTAGTTGTCTAGTTTTTGTGTGAAAAAGCGGAACATGCGACAGCTGGTGCATGTGATGGGAATGTTTTGCTTTTGTTGCATCTCTTGGTGAGCGTGGTGGCCAAGTGGGATCTTTGTACAGTTAAGTAATATGCACGCACTTTATGTGCAGACTGCAACAAACCACGTCTTTGTGTATTTGTTTATGTTGCTTTGTTTCCTGTATGTACTGCAAAGGATAGTTAGTAAAGGTGCCTTTTTCGTGCACGCCGTGAGGCGCGCGCGACACTGGCAAATAAAGCTTTCCCAGAAACTCAATTAACAGGGGACAATGCCTGCTGTCAATCAACTTAAGTACCTGGCTCTCTTTCAACACACAGTCACACAACAGTTAGACTTTGACCACAGGAGCCAAGCCCAAACTCAGTTTAAAATCTTAGCCAAATCTTAGCCAAATCCTACCTGAAGCCAGGGAGCAAAAATGTCCTCCTGCTTCCTCTGCTTCTGCGAGAACCAACTGCCCTTCTGGGATCAGGCTCTGGCAGAAACTCACACTGGCAAATAAAGCTTTCCCAGAAACTCAATTAACAGGGGACAATGCCTGCTGTCAATCAACTTAAGTACCTGGCTCTCTTTCAACACACAGTCACACAACAGTTAGACTTTGACCACAGGAGCCAAGCCCAAACTCAGTTTAAAATCTTAGCCAAATCTTAGCCAAATCCTACCTGAAGCCAGGGAGCAAAAATGTCCTCCTGCTTCCTCTGCTTCTGCGAGATCCAACAGACATCAAATTCATAAGCCTTGTACAGTAAAGGTAAAGTTTCCCCTGACGTTAAGTCCAGTCATGTCTGACTCTGGGGGTTGGTGCTCATCTCCATTTCTAAGCCGAAGAGCCGGCATTGTCCGTAGACACCTCCAAGGTCATGTGGCTGGCATGACTGCATGGAGCACTGTTACCTTCCCGCCGGAGCGGTACCTATTGATCTACTCACATTGGCATGTTTTCTTTTTTTCTTTTTTTTAATATATATTTTTATTGAAGTTTTACCTTATAAGATAGAGTAAATTAACATTGAAAGAGTGAGAACATTTGATTGTATAGAAAGTGGGAAAACTGAGATTTAAAAAGGATCAAAAAGGGAGAGAGAGAAAACCAAAAACAAAGCTAAAATGTTTTCGAACTGCTAGGTTGGCAGGAGCTGGAGATAACAGCAGCCGCTCATGCTGCTCCCAGGGTTTGAACCTGGGATCTTTCGGTCTCCAGCTCAGTACTTTAACGTACTTCGCCACCGGGGCTCCTCCTTGTACAGTAGAGTCTCGCTTATCCAGCCTTTGCTTGTCCAACATTCTGTATTATCCAACGCAATCTGCCTTTTAGTATTTAATGTTTTTGTAGTAAATGTTTTCAATACATTGCAATGTTTTGGTGTTAAATTTGTAAATACAGTAATTACTACATAACGTTACCGTGTATTGAACAGCTTTTTCTGTCAATTTGTTGTAAAACATGATGTTTTGGTGCTTAATTTGTAAAATCATAACATAATTTGATGTTTAATAGGCTTTACCTTAATTCTTCTTTATTATCCAACATTTTTGCTTATCCAATGTTTTAATGGCCCATTTATGTTGGATAAGCGAGACTCTACTGTATTTAAATTCAAATCGCACTCTCCTGACTCAACAGAACAAACTGCATCCTTCCAGATGTCGCTGTGTTACGACTCCCATCAGCTCTAGTCATGATGACTAATGTTGAGGAGTGCAGGAGTTGTAATCCGGCATCTGGAAGGCCACATAAAATGACATGGCGGGCCAGATTCGGCCTGTGGGCTTTGAGTTTGACACATGTGACTTGGGTGTTCTACTTTTGTCACTTTAAGGTTTAAGCTATGATATCTATAACTCCTGCTTCCCTTCAAGATGGCATGATCTATACAAAAGAGACCATCATCTGGACTATTCCAAAAGACATCACTCCCCTCCTGGCAGGGGTTGGCACCATCAAAGAGCTGAAAGTGGAAATGGGCATCAACATGAACACGATTTCCAAGCAGAACAGAGATCGTTGGGGTTACTCACTGGAAAGTGACAAGGATGCCATTGTGGTAAAGATCCCTATGGGAGCACCTCATGGTAACTATAAGGTGTGTTGGCATGTTAGTCTTGGATACCTTTTTATATTCTAGATTAGATTGGACTTCAGCTCCTACTATTCCTGATCAATGATCCGATTTTTTCTCTTTTGTAAACTTTTGATATTACATTATTTTACTGTGATGATTTTAATTGACTATAAGGTTTTAGGTGATACTTTTTGTGAGCTTCCTTGGCGTCCACTCTGGGAGAGAGGTTGCATATAAATACATCCAAGGTTGAAATTTGGAATTGTAGTTCATCTGCATCTGGGAATCTAAGAATGGGAACTCCTGATCTAAAGATCTAGTGAAATGCCTTCTTGGTTGAGTGGTTGGGGTGGGATTTAGATAAGGTGGTACGAAAACATACAGATGTCCATGTGTTACTTATACTTTCAAACCGCATTCTTTACAAAATGATTTCATGACACTATGATCCAAAATGATGCCATTTAAAAAAAAAAGGAAATTCTGCATTAACTATGGTAAGTGAATGGAAACTATACCCATACTGGAAAGCTTACAATCTCCATGTGTTTCATAGAATCATAGAGTTGGAAGAGACCACAAGGGCCATCCAGGCGAACTCCCATCATATAGGAAAACACAAACAAAGCACTTCTGACAGATGACCATCTGGACTTCGTTTACAATTCCTCAAAAAATGAGAGTTTTAAGCAGAGCCTGGATGGCTGCACCACACTGTGTTGAATAGCTCTTGCTTAGGTGGCACCTCTTTTCCTGTAGTTTGAATACATTTCTCCATCTTCTAGCCTCTGAATTAGCAGAAAGTAAGCTTGACATATCTTGAATGGAACATCTTTTCAAATGTTGAAAAAAGTGGCAGTTGTGTCACTTTTTTCACCTTCACTTTTCCAGGCTAAACAAAGAATTGGGAGCTCTCACTTTTTGTCACAGCAATTATTTATTTATTTTATTATTATCCTATTCCTCAACCAAAAAGGCTCCCAGAGCAGTTTATGTCTGTGCTACCTACAAACTGCTTGTCAACCTTAAGAATTTCATAACATTTTCTTAGACAAGGAATTCTTAGAAATGGTTTTGCTAGTTCCTTCCCTTGAAACATAGCATACAGCACTTCATATTCATTGGCAATATCCCATCCAAGTACTAACCAGGGCTGACAGTGTTTATCTTCCAAGAATAGATGGGTTTTGATACTTTAGGATACTTAGGCCCTTGTTGTTGTTGTTATATGCATTCAAGATATTTCTGACTTATGGTGACCCTATCACTTGGACTGAGAATGTGCCTCTTCTGCAGGGCCACCCAGTGAGTTTTCATAGCTGAGCAGGGATTCAAACCTAGAGTCATAATCCAATGCTCAAACCACCACACCACATCCTAGCTGTAATGTAAAAAAAACCTAGCAAACTCGCAATCTAAAAATACACAAAAGGAAAGGAAAATGGAATAGGGAGGGTAGAGGAGTGGGAAAAGTAATAGCTTGTGCCGTGAGTTGTGTTAGCACTGGGCCTCTTGAGTGCTGGCTCTTTGTCATTCTTTTCCTCCCAGAGCGATGTTGTTGCTGGGAAACTGATGAGTTCCTACAAAATCAGCCCCTTCGTAGAGTATCTGTGGGAAGATAACAAGAGGGGTGTCACAAAGCACACCATCTTGAAGGAGATCAACACCCCTCTGCAGCTTGTGCCAGTGACAGTTACAGACTGTGAGTATTCCTTGTGAAGGGTAAAAATAGTGGGCAGTTGTCAAAACCTCGAGGGCAAAGGAGGCTTCTTTCTGGATGACTGTTGACATGTGTGTGAGTCAGGGAGGCTCTGACTGTGGAAAGGATCGCTGGTTCCTGTGTCTTCCTTGGAGGTTGAAACCACCTGGCGGACATCTTCTGGTTCTTACGAGTGTCCTCAGTACGGTCACTACACCTGCTGCCACCCAGCGTGGAAACTTATAGTCTCACTTGTATGGACTTCCTCCATTCCAGACCATACTGCCATATTGTAACTAAATTACTCAAAAAAATCTAAACCAGTGACTGTAATAAACTACTAGCAACAAAGACAACAGGTGTGCACGCAGACAAAGTTGTGCAATTGAAATCCTCATTGTAACTAGGTAACAATGGGAGTGTTAATCACTACATGCACATTAGAAGGTTCAAAAAGTAAATTAGTTTAGCGTTTTAGTCTTGTACATATGAATACAGTACATGTAAAGTGGGCTTACATAAAATACAGGGTGCCGTGCCAAAAGATCTCAGCCGGCATTTGGAAACAATAGACATTGACAAAATTACGGTCAACTGCAAAAGGCCACCCTACTGGGATCTGCACGCATCATCCGAAAATACATCACACAGTCCTAGACACTTGGGAAGTGTTCGACTTGTGATTTTGTGAAACGAAATCCAGCGTATCTACCTTGTTTCCCCTAAAATAAGACATCCTCAGAAAATAAGACCTAGTAGAGGTTTTGCTGAATTGTTAAATATAAGGCCTTCCCTGAAAGTAAGACCTAGCACCGTTTGTGTTTGGAAGCATGCCCGCCAAACAGAACACCAGAGCATGCAGGTTTGGTAAATGTACGTACCATAGATTCTTGTACATGGAAATATTGGTAGTAACAAGAAATTTTTGATATGATTCACAGTTTGTCTGGTTATCCTGGTTTGTGATGACAACTACTGTACAGTATATAATAAATGTTCATTTTTTTGTTCAACAATAAATGTGAATTCTTCTTCATGGAAAAATAAGACATTCCCTGAAAATAAGACCTAGAGCATCTTTGGGTGCAAAAATTAATATAAGACCCTGTCTTATTTTCGGAGAAACATGGTATCTTGTTTGCTGTGTCATACAATAAAATAATAATAAAATAATTAATAATTAATAATAACTTAATTTTTCTATTCTGCAGGGACTTGGGGCGGCTAACACAAATGAGCAAAATAAAATACATGTAAAAACAGCATATCCAACCAGATAAAACACATTAAAATCAAAACAATACAATATAATAACAGTAAAAAACATTAAAACATAAAATGACAACATAAAAGGACCACCATTTAGTAACGAAGTAGATAAAATGGGAGGGGGGTGGTCTAGGCAAAAGTGCAAAGATATGTATTGTAATGCCATTAGGGAGCGTAAAAGAACAAAGTGCTAAACATTCTCTAAGAGAATTGGAGTGAGGTGGGAACTCAGATTGCTTCCAGCAGAGAGTAGAACAAAGTGTGAGATATAGTGAAATTTGTTTAAGTGGGGTTTTGGTCATGGGGACGAGATTATTCAAAGGCGAACTAGAAGAGCCAGGTTTTTAACTCCTTTTTAAAAGATGATAGGGTGGGTGCTTGCCAGGGCCGTAGCCAGAAAAAATTTTCGGGAGGGGTTTTGAAAATTTCGGGGGGGGGGGGGGTTGAACCCCTAGCACATACCCTCCCTGCTACAAACCTGTCAATATCTGCTTGAGATAGTGCCTGGAGGGACTCTTAATGTTTTGCATCTCATAGACTTAGCATGGGGATTTGGTTAACCAGTTAAAATTCATGAGTAAACGAGAGATTTTTTTATAACTTGAAAAATTTCGGGGGGGGGTTGAACCCCTAACCCCCCCCCCCTCGCTACAGGCTTGGTGCTTGCCTAATCTCCCTAGGAAGAGAGTTCCAAATCTGGGGGGCCACTACAGAGAAGGCCCTCTCCCTCATCCTAACAAGCCGAGCTTGTGATGGAGGTGGAAGCAAGAGAAGAGCCTCTCCAGATGAACAAAGCGATTGTGCAGGTTCATAGGGGGAAAATAATACATTCTTGCTGAAGCACCTCACAAAAATGTTTTAAACTGTCATTTTGGTGTCATCCAATGCAGTTTGCACACCCTTCAATTCCCTAGTCATGAGTGTACTGGTGTATGGCGCTCACCTCCACTGCCTGTGTGTGAAGAAGGGGATTCAGCGCCAAAAAAAGTCATCCTACATGTATGCATAGGAGGCCAAGGCCCCATCCCTTGGTCCCTGAATTCTCTTGGCGAAAACAGACTCCTTGCTGGTTTGAGGATCCTGAGCCATCCAAGTAATGCTGGGCTGCTGCTCCCATCAGCTTGGTTATCCTGCTAGAGTTGATGGGAGCTGCAGTCCAACCTACCTCTCCAGGATCATGCATTTCCCAGGGTCTGAAAGCCTCTGTTAACACTCTTCATTTTGAGATGTTTGTCTTTCCCCCCCTTTTAGACACAAACGTCAGTATCCAGCTCTTTAATGTAACGATTGGGACCTTCTTACCAGATGTAGAGCTGGTCAGCCTGACAGTGGATGAATCGGGGCCATTGCCCCTTCCAGAGGCTGAGAAGAAGGGCTATAAGATCTATGAAATCAAGCATCCTAATGGCAGCAAAGGTTACATGCTGCAAGTCCCCTTTGATACACCTGGAATTCAGAAGGAGGTGAGTCCTGTCAAAGAAACCCCCCAACCTACTCCAATGGCTATCTGAATGGGGGGTCTCCACTCGCAATTGAACAGCAAAGCAGAGACAAAAGAACTGCTGACCACAACATAAAAATCCAACACAATGGAATGAAGGGGAGTAGCTTGGGAGCTTTGATCATTTTAGCTTTAAAAATAAAGTATCTTTATTGGCTGTTGTATTTTTAATGTTACTGTTGAGCCATTAATCTTGAATGTAAACACTGTAAGAATATGTGGTGCATTTGGAATTTTGAATAGTGAGAAACAATGACCTCACCTTTTGCTTTCTAATATAACAGAACCTAGACTCATAAATATATTTTTCTGTTTTCTTTTAATGAGGAGTGAGCTCTGAAATGTTCTTTGCATTTATTACTTTTTCACTTTTATCTTTGATCAAGAAATCACTCAATTTGCATAAAAGAGGAGCCATGGTTTGCAAGATCACCTATGGATTTTTTTTCCAAAAGTTGCAAGTAATACATTGAATTATTGAAATTATTGAAACCTGCTAAATTAC
This sequence comes from Anolis carolinensis, assembly GCF_035594765.1. NCBI lineage: Eukaryota > Metazoa > Chordata > Lepidosauria > Squamata > Anolidae > Anolis > Anolis carolinensis. The sequence goes on along the minus strand of NC_085842.1, from coordinate 211,956,817 downwards.
TTACACAAATCCGTTTTTGAAAATGGATGTTCCCAGTTCTGCTTATTTCTGTTGAGAGCTGAAACTAGAGCCATTGATTATGTTTGACTGACCCAAATCCCTTTTTTCCCCAGTATGTGTCAGATAACATCAGAAACTACAGCAAAACACCCATATTGGGATTCATTGTGATTCCCCAAGGCAAGCCCTGTGACATCCTGGTCCCTTTGGTGGCTCTTGTCAAGGATGCAGGTAAGTTAATGGAGAATGCCAGCACAACCGATCTCTCACGAACATAAGAAGCAAAAGAGGATGGAACTCACAAGTAAAAGACTAAGATATTGGGGGTCATGTGCTTATGACTTTTACATCCATGTTACGATAGATCCAGAGCTGTCTGGCAGAGTAGGAAACCACTAGAACTAGCTTACTGATATAGAACAACAAATCAGCCTGCAATTTTTTGGAGTCTTCATAGAGTTGTAGTGAGAGGGATGGTCATAATGAACAACTATTCTTCAAAATTTAGGACTACAGTATATTGTTTAACACCCTGGAAATTACCCTTGCAATCAAGATGGCAAGTTTAGCTATAGTCCTGGATTACTTAAAAGGAATAGTTGTACCATGCCATAAATTTCTGGGCACTCGCTTAATCTTGGTTGATTGGAGATGTGATGCCAACATATATGTAACTACTCATATTTTATAATTAAAGTGATGGCTAATGTAATGGCGTCATTGGCTTGCATCTTGTTGGTTACATATATGGGTGTAACTCCTGACTATGCCAGTCTGTGTACTTTGAAAATCATTGCAGAAAGAGGTACCCAATGTCTCCTTGTGCAATGCCCCTTATTATTTATTAATAAAAAACTGATTTTATTTCTTTATGTGAACATGTAATTTTCACATAATATGAAGTTTTACCTTTATTTTATGTGTATTATGGAACTAATATGTGCTATTCTGTAAGCCGCCTCGAGTCCTTTAGGAGATGGTGGCGGGATACAAATATTATTATTATTATTATTATTATTATTATTATTATTATTATTATTATTATTATTATTATTATTATTATTCCAGGTGCACAACAAGGCTCCTGGGATCAGCACCACTGTCCTGGCCACTAATTTGCTGGAAAAATGAGCACCAGGGATAAAAAATTGGTTTTATGCTAGAGGTGGAGGCTGCTTCTTTCCTCGGTGCCTAAGAGCAGCTTGAACATAGAATAGTAGAGCTGGAAGAAACCCTGTGGGCCATCCGGTCTGGCCTCCTGCCATGTAGGAAAAGCACAATCATAACATCTCTGACAAATGGCCATCCAGCTTCTGTCTATCACACTCCCACACTTGATTAGTTACTTGGAGGCAGAGTTGTATGCAGGAGGATCCAAGGCCATTGCTGGTTCCTGTTATAAAACTCCCAAGTATTGCCCAACTTGATGCCCTCCAGATGTGTTGATATTCAGAATCACAAGCTCTTGCTTTTGTGGGTTTTTTAGCAGACTGTTAACTCTGAATCCAGTGTAGTTTCTTCATAGATGCTACTGCTGTCCCTAGCAATCTTTATTAGAGGTTATTTTGTCATATGCCTTCAAGACTAATGGTGACCCTAAGGCAACTTTGCTATGGGTTTTTTTTAAGGCTAAGAAAGTTGTCTTTCCCATGGTTGCCCAGCTAGTTTTCATGGCTGAGTGAGGGTTCAACCTTGTTCTCCAGAGTCGTAACCCACGCTGGCTCCCTCTGTCAGGAGTACAATAAGAAAAGGGGAAGTGGGAATCTGAAAAGGAAGTTAGGATAGAGCTAAAGATGAGAAAGATAATTCCTGAAATAAAGATATCTATTCAACTCAATTTAAAAAATCATGTTAAACATAACTGCATCAGTGGCCAATGATATTTGGCCAGCGGTTTTTTTTTTGGGTCAGGAGCAACCGGAGTTGCTTCTGGAGTGAGAGAATTGACCGTCTGCAAGGACGTTGCCCAGGGGACGCCCGGATGTTTTGATGTTTTTACCATCCTTGTGGGAGGCTTCTCTCATGTCCCTGCATGGAGCTGGAGCTGATAGAGGGAGCTCATCCACGCTCTCCCTGGGTGGGATTCGAACCTGGCAGCCTTCAGGTCAGCAACCCAACCTTCAAGTCACAAGGGTTTTATCCCCTAGGCCACCGGAGACCAGCGGATGTCAGGATCACACATGATAAGCCTGTTCAAGTGACCGATAAGTTGTTATTGTCTAGGTGCAGTGCAGCCTGAAAATGTGTATCTCTAGTCCTCTGTATCATAAAGGTGATGGTGCTAAACGAAGCCTCAAACTCATACATGGTCTTGAGGAGGAGCCAGGTTTCATCTAGATTTTTTTCAGAAGAATTTACCTTTCCAGCTACTCAATCAGCTGAAAAGTTTTAGTTGTAATGCTAAAGGGGGTAGATGTCCCTGTTCCCCATGGTTTTATTTTTTATTCTTTTCCCACCCCGAGTTTTAACTGAGTGTTCATGCAGCCCGCCCTGTTATATTGCTTTTTTGATTTTGTGTTGTACTGTATATGATCATTTATTGTATTGCTGTAATTGTATTATGTTGTTTTTATGTTTTGCTATATTGTATTTGTCCCGGGCATGGCCCCATGTAAGCCGCCCCGAGTCCCCATTGGGGAGATGGTGGCGGGGTATAAATAAAGTTTTATTATTATTATTATTATTATTATTAGAGAAAATGAGTGGATGGGGTTCCTGCTCTTAAAGCCCCTCTCTTCCCTCCTGTTTACTCAGTGCTGCCTCAAGCTGAGGGGTTCTGCGATGACCAAGCACTCTATTTAGTGATGAAACGTGGGAACGTTGACCAGGACTGGCTGCCTTATGTGAAGGACACACTCCTAAGCCAAGAAACAGCCCAGAGCCTCGGCTATAGAATACACGATAATCAAACCCACTTGGCCTTGAGAGTCCCCTGGCATGCTGCACATGTTCTGTATGAGGTAAGGGAAGCCTCAAGTGTTGGTTGGACACAAAGGGGGTTATACTTCTTAAGGGAGGAGCTGAGAGAGGCACTGCTCCCCAATAGATCTGCAGTCACAGGGCAACCTCCCTTTAGGTAGACTGAGGCAGCCACCTCATGCAGCAGTTAGCAGAGCCAGTGTTCTTCAAAGTCCCATGAAAGCCTCCCTTTGGATAACAGAGTTCTTTCATGCTCTTCTCAGTTCTCTCAACTAACTGGCTGCCTCTGGATGTGGTGGTGGACACAATCCTATTGCAGTATTGGAGACTGGGATGGCATTCCAATCATAGCTTGTATAGGGAGCACCATCTTTTCTTCTTCATCTCAGTTCCTAAAAATCAACCTTATACAGATGGACAGAATTTGAAAACAATTATTTTTGGACCACATGTTCAAGAAGCTCCCAGCCAACATGGTGAAAAGGTAATTTCCCAACCACTGCTTCTTGGTTTCATGATAGCTCTTTTAAGATCTGCTGCATTTTGGTAGAGAGCTGATTACAACTGGCAGTCAATCTTTTGGGGTCTCCCAAAGGGTTACCTAAGGTCAAATTGTTTCGTTCACAGCAAGGCAGAAGTCCTCCCCATCCCCTAAATTGATCAGGATCATGGCAGGTGTCCAATTTGCCCCATACCTAATATGTTGACTCTAAAATGTGCCTAAAAGGTGTTTATAACATTTCTGTTTGACTTTTGTCCAATGGGGATGGAGAAGAAATTAAGTGGTAAGTGTTGGGATTGCTGATTTGGCTGTGGTCCTCATAGGCCTACACAGAAAGTGCTTAACATAGGCGACTGATCTAACCTCCTTGACCTCCTAGGAAGTAGGCCCTCTTGGGATCGTGGCCACCTTCCAGTTGCTGTTGAAGGACCGTCTTGCTCAAACTGAAATGATGGATTTTGTCGTTTCCTGCATCTTCTCTTCCAAAGATCTCATTGGTAAACTTCTGTTTCATCCTGTTTCTTCTTTCCTGGATGAGAGTGTATGGGGAAACAGCAGGCTTCATCTTAGGATAGAGCAGTAGTCAACAGTGTCAGGCCCCTTCTACACTGCCATATAAAATCCAGATTATCTGCTTTGAACTGGATTATATGGCAGTGTAGACTCATATAATTCAGTTCAAAGCAGATAATGGGAATTATCTGCTTTGATAATCTGGATTATATGGCAGTGTAGAAGGGGGCCCAGACTTGGGATCCCCTTTTCAATTCAGGTAACATCGAGAAACACAGTTCTTACCACATGTTTGCTTGCTCTTCCATTTGTCATTCAGACTTCCATTTTCTGTCATATACACAATACATCTATCAACCCCTTCTTCACTTTGCTGACTGTCCTTTCTCCTGAAACACTCAGTTCTTATTACTTTTGAGTAAATATGCACAAGCAGGACTTCGTAATATTCTGGTTTCCACTGTTTCTGTAAAAATAACAAAGCAACTACGGCTATTTTTAAAATAGAGACAGAGAAGTGCTGGCATCCTATGGGATAAATAATGATTAAATATGGTATCCTATGGGACAAGGCACAACCTAGTTAGGAAATGAAGGCTACAAAGGACTGAATTATTACCCCAGAAAACCCTGGAATAAGTTTATGGGTGTCCTTTCAGATTGCCGTCCGAATGGCACCATGTTGATTTCTGCTGTGAAGCTGGTTGGCATCCCAGATATGGATCTCTCTGGTCTGGTCCTGAAAGATAAGCGTTGCAGGCCAGCCTCAGTGACCAAAGAAGGGGCGACCTTCATCTTTGATGTGAGCTCCTGTGGGACTACTCGCAAGGTGAGAGATTGCTGTATTTCTTCCCCATAAAAGTGTGGAAAGGCTCCTTATGATCATCTTTGAATGCTGAGTTAGGTTCAAAAGCTGTATGTTGTTCAGTGAATAACCAGCTTTTCACATTCTGTGTGAAGCTAACTGGACTGGTTTTGAATTTTGGTCATCAGAATAGGACTGCAAACACCTCCAAAGTAGTAGGTAAAAGTAAAGGTTTCCCCTGACATTAAGTCTAGTCGTGTCTGACTCTGGGGGTTGGTGTTCATCTCCATTTCTAAGCTGAAGAACCAGCGTTGTCCATAGACACCTCTTAGGTCATGTGGTCAGCATGACTGCATGGAGCACCATTACCTTCTCGCCGGGGCGGTACCTATTCATCTACTCACATTTGTATGTTTTCAAACTGCTAGGTTGGCAGAAGCTGGGGCTAATAGCAGGAGCTCACTCTGCCCCCTGGATTTGAACCACCAGCCTTTTGGTCAGCAATTCAGCAGCTCCGTGGTTTAACCCACTGTGCCATCGGGGGCTCCAATCTCCACAGTACCCCTTTTGAACCACAGAGTTATGTCCACCACTGTATGAGATAATTGTCTCATTGTGCTAAACTGAGCTAGTTCTAGTTTATTGCTTTCAAGAACTACTGGATTTGGCATCTGGGACTGATGCTAATTAAAGCTGATGGTGCGGAACTGAAGTCACCAGAGGTAGAGCCAACAACCTCTAACCTCTTCTTTTATTATCTTTCAACTACTTGTTCACACCACTATCGCTTTCAGAAAGCTACTTATTGCTAAAATTACACAATGGGCTCTGTTACACTAACCACTATAGTGCTATTATTCTACTTTGATTGCTATGACAACATCCCATGGAATCCTGGGATTTGCAGTTTACGGAATATAGAGAATTCTCAGCCAGTGTTCTCCAGAAACCCCAGAATTCCACAGGATATTACCACGGCAGTTAAAGTGGGAAAATAGTGCTATAACAATATAGTGTGATAGGGCATTTAGTCTCTCTTTTCTCCAGTGCATTCGAGATGGCACACAGGACTGTCCTCTCCACTTTACAATCTGGGTAAGGGAGACTATGATGACAGAGCAATTGACTTGAGGTCATCCATGTGAGCTTCAAATGAATACCCTTAGTTGCTTGCTTGGGCTTTCTTAACACACACACCTCCATCACAACCACACAGCCCTTATCCACCTAAGAAGGCAAAGTTGCATGCCTCTTCTGATCAGGATTGGGGGTTTGCACGTCACCAGTCTCCCTACATTAATAAGCACACTGCCTTGTGAAAGTCAGGAATGAAACCTTGTTCTCTAATATGCTTTCCTTGCCTAACAGGGAAGAAGTTAGGAAGAAGTAGGGCAAGGGTTGCAGGGATAATGAAGGGAGGTGAAAAAGGTATGATTCCTTAAGGGGAAGTTGGATGTAAAACCCCAAGTCTTTTGAAGTTTCTTGCTATTTAACCTGAAATCCATCTGCAGTTTGAAAACGCCACCATGACCTATGAGAATGAAGTCCTGTATTTCCTCCCTGGCCAAGCGACACCTGTTTATCAGTGAGTATGCATCATCGGGGGCAGGGGGGAAGATTTTAAAGCCTTTCAGAAGGTTTGAGGGCACTTGAGAGAGTAGCAAACTTTTATGTCAGAAGATGTTCTTGCTCCAGAATGAAGGTTTGATCTAAAAATCAAAGGGAATTGGTATGTTGGAATGGGGTGACTTTTATCCCAAACATGGGATTGTTCCCCACCTGTGCCTTATCTTACATACCCTAGCAGTAAATTGCGTTTTAAACATGGCTTGTAAAAAGCTTGAGAAGTGTTTTGTATGTCACTTTCCAAAAGCTTTCGCTAGCCCCGTTGAAAAGGCAAAGCAAGTTCACTGGTGGCCACTTCATTAAAAAAATACTGATGGGTTATACCTCCAAACTTTTAAGGGGCTGGGTGGGTAAAATTGACTCTTCTCACTGGCAATCCTTTTGCCTTTTAAGGTTGAAATGTGCTTGTCAGTATTTCATCGAAGATGCCGTGTTGCTCCAGTATACCCCAATAGAAGCTCCATCACCAAGCATCCTGCCGGGGGTTGGCTTGCTGGCGCTTGCTCTTAAATTGGCAAGAGGTAACTTCAAATGTATGACAGAAGGCTCTTGCTGTGAGTGTGGCAAAGCCATCAGACTGTAAACAGTGGTCTTACTCTATCACACTTGATTATTGGAAAAATCTATTTCTGAAACAAGAAATACATTCTAATCTCATTATACAGGAATCCTCCATATTAAATAATTACCGGCTCATTTCATTTCTCCCTTTTTGGGCAAGGTTCTGGAGTGGGTGGTGGCTTCTCATCTCCAGGGATTCTTGGTGGACACCGATTATCCTGATCCCTCGCAGTCTGGTTTTAGGCCTGGTCACGGAACAGAGACAGCTTTGGTCTCCTTGGTGGATGACCTCCGCAGAGAACTTGACAGGGGGAGTGTATCCCTGCTGGTTCTCTGGGACATCTCAGCGGCTTTCGATACCATCAGCCATGGTATCCTTCTGGGTCAGCTTTCTGGAATGGGTCTTGGGGGCACTGGGCTCTGCTCCTTCCTGGAGGATCGTACCCAGATGGTGGTGTTGGGGGACACCTGCTCAGACCCCTAACCATTGTCCTGTGGGGTCCCACAAGGTTCTGTTCTCTCCCCCATGCTTTTCAACATCTACATGAAATTTCTGGGCGAGGTCATCCGGAGTTTTGGAGTTGGGTGCCATCTCTATGCAGATGACACACAACTCTACTACTCTTTTCCACCCCACTCCAAGGAAGCTCCCCAGATTCTGGACCAGTGCCTGGCAGCTGTGATGGACTGGATGAAGGCCAACAAGCTGAGGCTTAATCCAGACAAAACAGAGGTCCTCCTGGTCAGTCGCGAGGCTGATCGGGGTATAGGATGGCAACTTGTGCTCAATGGGGTTACACTCGCCCTGAGGACACAGGTCCACAGTTTGGGGGTCCTCCTGGACTCAGCCCTGACACTTGAAGCTCAGGTGTCAGCGGTGACGGGGAGTACCTTTGCACAGTTAAAGCTTGTGCATCAGCTGTGACTGTACCTCAAAAAGCCTGATTTGGCCACGGTGGGGCTACCTTTGAAGACGGCTCCAAAATTACAATTAGTACAAAGATCAGCAGCCAGGTTACTAACTGGAGCTAATTATAGAAAGCATGCCATGCCCCTATTGAAGCAGCTCCACTGGCTGCTGCTAAGTTTCCGGTCCCAATTCAAAGTGCAGGTTATCACCTATAAAACCCTATACAGTTTGGGTCCAGCCTATCTTCATGACTGCATCTCCCCCTATGAACCAGCGCAGGCTCTAGTCTAAGATCTACCAGGGAGCTCCTCCTCTCAGTTCCACCTCTCGCTGCGGGGTATAAATAAAATTTTATTATTAACAGGGCAACAATGCACAGCTAGCTGAATAGCTATTTGGGAAGCTTATTTCTCCCAAATTGCACTAATGAGTTTCTAAACTGCCTATAAATGAGTATCAGCTGACCTGCAATATTGCCTTGTGACCTCTGTCAAATATTCAGGTTTTTGGAGTATCATCCATGAAACAGAGGCAAGAAAAAAATGGCTGATATGTTTAGGCTTAAATAAATCACTGACTTGGGATCCAGGGTTATTTCCAAAGTCTGAACTAAACCAAATGGCCCTACAGAATATTGAGCAATTTTGTTGCCTCTTCCCCTCTTAAGCATTAAGTTGAGATAATTTGGATCCAGTCAGGCATATCACTTTGCTTGGTATAAAGAGCTGCTTTATATCAGTGGCCTAATTAGATCCAACATACCTAACTGGTTCAAGGCTGGCAGTGGCAGAATGGAATCTTTATATGGGTTGAGTATCCCTTATAAAAAATACTTGGAAATAGAAGTGTTCTGTATTTGGGATCTTTTCAGATTTTTTAATGCAAAAGGACTAGTACTTACTATGTTTGAGAGGTTGGAGCGGCATGGATGTTTTGAGCATTATGCTTCGATTGTGACAATTTCATAGATCCCCAGGCTTTCTCCAGCATTGTAATTCATACACAACACAAACAGCAAACACAAAAAGACCTATGGCTGGAGAGAAACTGAGGATCTATGAAATTGTGAGGTCCAAGTGTAATGCTTGGTGCAAATCCACACCTACTGCCATTTCACAGATACTAATGTCTCTCTGCAGCCTTGAGTCTTCTTCATTTGCTTAGTTGTGTTATGTATGAAACATGAGACTAGAAAGGAACTAAGGATCGTAGACGTAGGTAACCAGGTGAACAAATACTTTTAGCGTATAGGATATCTATAGTTGAGTACTTCCAACTTGCAAAAGGAGAAGCAATAGCACTGCTACCTCTTCAAGGGTGGAAAGGGCAAGCGGCAAAGTTTCAGATTTTGGAATGTTTGGGATTTCAGATTTCCAGATCAGGGAGGCTCAGCTTGTACTGATCTACTGTCTTGCCCTAATTCAGTAAGAATCTTTCAGTGTCTCAGCTTCAAAGTGAACAAGTGCCTCATGCATTGTTCTGCTGGTGTTTTGTTGAGTACCACAACTTTATGGCAGCCTTAAGTTAACCTGTTGTCAACATCCCTTTTTCAAAGTAGGTTGCTTCCTATAAAACACTAGTAGTCTTTAGAATAATTGATATTCTAAAGTACTTCTCTCCTCCGCACTCCAGACAAATCCTACGTTGACTTCTTCCAAGACTCAGAGTATCCGGTGACGCGATACCTTAGAGACCCTCTCCACTTCCAGGTGGAGCTTCTCCAGAGTCAGGATCCTCAGCTGGAACTTTTCCTGGAAGATTGCTGGGCCACAGCAGCAGCAGACAGAAACAGTTATCCACAGTGGAACATAGTGGTGGACAGGTAACACCTTTCCTAGAGTCTTCCCTGGATTTGCAGCAAAATGCTATTGGCCAGAAATACTGTCTCTCAGTTCTAAGAATGGGGTAAAATGTTTGCTGTCTAAATTATAATGTTGATTGCTGCGAGTGAGGAGGTAGGAGTTTCTGATGGGACCAAAAAGACTCATGCTGCTGAGTTGGATTAAGCCTTGGACAGTTCTGGAATTATGTCAGAAGGCAAAAGGAAGCATGGCATTTGGTACAGAAATCACTGCTCTAATCTCTTAAATATTCAGCCATGTTAAGACATAGAGGTTGCAAACAAAGCTTAGAGACCTTAATGCTGTATTCCTCTAGAGAAGGGCTTGTAAAACTTTTTCACTTGGGACCCTGTTGGTTGGAGAAATGTTTACGTGACCCCAGGTATATATACAAGAGAGGTATAACCATAAAAATTTTACTGATAAAATCAGCATTTGCAAGGTTTATCAAACAGGCTGCTTTTGCTTTTATGAAATACAGTTGAAGCATCTTCTGCAAAGTCCACTGTAAACAGTGCACGTTGTGACTGATTTGTGTAAATGTCTAAAACGGCCACTACGTGATGTTCAGAAATCGTTTAGTTTTGCCCATTTTTCAGGACCCCAACATTGAGCTAATTTGGGGTCAGAACCCACAGTTTAAGAAGCAGGTTTCTAGAATATTTTAAATCTGGATAATCCATGTGTTATAGAACTCTACAGTTCTTGATAAAGAGTGCAGGCTGGCAGTAGTATGTTACTCAGTGATTCATTTAGAGAACAATATTAACCACTGTATCCACGAGGAATACATTTCAGGATTTGGTGTGGATATGCAAAACTGCAAGAAATGTTAAAACTCATTGTATGAAGTTCTGGTGGATGCATATAATAAAGGCACACTGGAAGACAGGCCACCGCTCCTGCATCACTACGTCATCCAGTGACTTTCTGTTAAACATCAAGTGGAAGTATACTATAAAATCACCTCAAGGACCCAGAAAATGCTTAAAGAGGACATACTGTGTCAGATGTGGGTAAATGAAAATGCAAGTAGTGGTCCCACAGATATAGAGGCTTTACTGTATATTATCCTGTCACTGATATATTCCAAGCTGACACATGCTGATCCTCTTAGCATCTCTATTACTGTATTTTTTAACAAGCTGTGAAAACTCAGAAGACTCACATCAGACCACATTCCATGGCGTCCCCACCGGCTCTGTCCCGTTCCCTACACACCTGAAGCGCTTTGAAGTAAAAATGTTTACATTTGTGGTAAACAGTCGCGCTCTTCAAGGACAGGTAAGGAGGCCAGCAAGGAGATGGCACTTGGCAGACAAGTAGCTGGGCATTATTTTAATCTGAGCATGCTTTTTAGAAGGCATATACCTCAAATGTTAAAAAGCCAGACTTAAGGTGTTTGGGAGCCCTCCTTGTTCTGCAGGGCAAGACCTACTTGTTCTTCCCCAATGGTCTTGGCATCTGTCTCATTTTGCTCTGTTCTCATAAAGTAAAATTCAGAGTCAGAAGTCCTTCAGTATTTCTCTTTAAGTCAGGGAGGGGATTGTCTGTTCTGCAAAGGATCATTAGCTGTCCTGTCAGTATTTTGGTGCCCATGAAAATCATTTAGTTTTTAACTAATAAAACTACAGTTGGATTCCTAGTTTTGATTTTGTCTTCCTTTCTCAAGGGGTTCTCTTCCTCCTGGGACCACAGAAGAAGTACTAGCAGATCATCTCAGGCAATACGCTTCCTAGTTTTCCCAAGGTGGTCTATGAAGCAGAGAGCCAGTGTTGTATAGTGATTTGAACACTGCTCGGCCATGGAAACCCACTGTATGACTGTCCCATTTTAGTTAGCCTCAGAAGAAGGCAAAAGAAAATCCTGTCTGAATAAATATGACCAAGAAACTCCATGATAATGTCACCTTGTTAGGAACATCTTGAAGGCATACAAGCATAGTCTATGATGCAAGGTGACTTTTTCCTCCCTACTGTTTCCAGGTATACTTCCACTGCACCGTGGTAATCTGTGATTCCAGCTATCCGTCCTATGATGCCCTCTGTTCTAGGCGCTGTATTCCCAGGAGGCAGCGAATAGGTGAGTGTCTTTAATGCAGATAACATGAACTGAAGCTCCTGGGCAAATCTGAGGCACTCTGCCTTCTAATTCATACGTTTTTTTCACTCCATCTGGAGCAGTGGTTTCCAATTTTAGATCCTTAAATGCAACTTTAAATTCCCTGATGGTACCAACCTATGTCCCTTTGTATACTGAGTGAAATTGTGGCTATCTGGGGGGTCTCGAGGGATAAAGATTCACTGCCACATGCCTACGTTCTATGGAGCCTTTTCTCCTCGTCTGTATTATCTCCCACAAAAAGTCTACTGCCTTATGAAATGATTTTTTGGGAGACAAATAGTCTTCAATTAGGGAGTCTACTTTTTAGGCTATATAAGAACATATACTTTATTCTGTAGCTTAATGGCTTTTTTACTTAAGAGATCTGTTCTTTCTCATGGTTCAAAGAAAAGATTTAAAGTGGCATGACTAAGATGAAAGGTTTATGGATATAAAAACATTGTTCCCAGAAATGTGGCTATTACAGAATGCATGAAGTGCTTAAAGAGAAAGGCACCACTTATAAATGCAATTATGGATTACCCTTAAATATATTCTGAAAGAACAGCAGTCTGATAATGGCTATAGCTGACTCTGGCTATAGGTACACAATATTTTTCAAGCATGTTCAACTCAATATGGACGTGGGTCTGTGCATAGCTGCCTTGGGATGTATCTTGTTAGCAAATGGCTTCACTCCACTGGGTTGCTCAGGAATTAATATGTTTGGGGAAGGAAGAGTACTGGCAGATGCAGTGCTAAAGAAAACGGACACAGCTGTAACCTTCCATAGACCTACATCTTACAGTTTTATTTAATGGGTGGGGAATGTGTGTAATCCCAGCCATTTTAGCCAATGGTGAAGAAGACTGATTGTTTCAGTTCAACAACATGAGGGCTACATATTCCTTGATCATAGTTAATTTTTTGGTCAGTACATAAAGGTGCATTTCTTATGGAAAGTGTGATGGCAAAAAATGGTTCCATCCATACCTGATGTGAAGACTAGAGTACAATCTACATAAGTAACTATGTATCTAAGGATGCAAACAGTAGGAAGGCTTGGCTTTGAAAGGGGGGATATTGTTACTTCTCTTTTTAAAATCATTTCTAGGCCGTAGCACTGATTCCACCAGTGATTTGCATGGATATGTATCATCAGGAGCAATTGTGATTGGAAGGAGGAATCATACTTGACTGAGGGAACATTATAGCTGCAGATATTTGTCTCTGTGCAATAAAAACCTGTAATAGACATGCTTTGATCTTGTATTTTTCTGTAAATGGTTGGAGAGCTAAGACTATAACTCTGGAGACTGAAATTTGAATTCCTGCTTGGGCAAGTCACATATTTCCTCCAATAGATTTGCCTTAGGGTCACCATAAGCTGGAAATGGTGTGAAGGCACCAGTAGAGCAGTGGTTCTCAACTTTTGGTCCTCCAAATGTTTTGGACTTCAGCTCCCCCAATTCTTAACAGCTGGTAAGATGGCTGGGATATCTGGGAGTTGAAGTCCAAAATAACTGAAGGATCAAAGGTTGAGAACTACTGCAGTAGAATCTAGTAAGATGAATGGCCAAATACTATTTCTTGTATTAAGTGTGTAGGAAAATGTACCATTAATATTCACTGAAGAGGATTCTCCTATAACAAATCAGGTCAAGCGACAACCCACCATCTCAGATACCCACAATTTTTAAACTGGCACATGTACTTTTCTAAAGTAGTGTCTGCAGCAATTTGCCCACCCTTGCATGAATAAAATTCCTCTTTTTAGAAAGACATTATTTGGATTTACCAGGTTTCCTGATGTTTCAAAGAATAACTTCTGCACAGGTAACATGGCTTAATAGAAGGAAAGTCATCCTAACTGTTCTGGTCTAGTAAACAAAGGTTACCAAACATCCACTGCAGATGTAGTATGCAACTGTTGGTAATTCTACATATAGTAGTAACAATACTTCATTCCCACAACATAGCAGTCCCTTTTACCTCAAATAGTGACGGGATATTACTAGTCTATAGGAAATGTTAAACTATTTCACATTGTACAATACTGCTAATGTAGTCAAATGCTCTGTGCCAGCATTTCCCAATCTGGCATCCTCCTTGTGTTTTGGACTTCAGATGATCCAGGTGTTTTATACTGTAATTTTATTTTATGTCCTATTAGCATAGCCAACAATAAGGTAAGATGAAAATTACAGCATAAAACACCTGGAGCAACTGAAGTCTAAAACACCAGAATGCCCGGTTGGGAAATGCTGGCACAGAGCATTGCAGATGACTATGTTAGCAGTATTGTACAGTGTGAAAGATGAAACCCAACAAAGAAGTACTTTTTAACTATTTAACCACAACAGCAAGAATAGTATATGCCAGGAAGTGGAGACAACAAGTACCCACAAATAACAATGGCTAAACAAAACTTTGGAAGTGATGAGCATGGACAGATTGACTCAATTCCTAACAAGACACCAAGGAAGACCTAAGAAGGTGACGGATTGGCAACCATTCAAAATATATATGCAGAGAAAAAATAAGACTTTAGTCATATAACTAATATGAAAAGGACACGTCTATGGACTAAGACACAAATAGAAGAAGACGAGGAGGAAAGATATTATTAAAAGATAATACAAACCCAGCGAAGAAGAATGGAAGTACAACTTTTTTGTTTTGTTTGTTTGCTTTTCCCTTTTCTCCTTTTTTCTATTTCTTTTAAGCTTATCTACATAAAATCTCAATAAAAATATCAAAATAAATAAATAAATAAAATTACAGCATAAAACACCTGGAGCACCAGCTTTGAAAAGACTACCCTGTACTAGTTGCTTTACATATTCTATCTTGGAAAGAGAAACTTGAAAACTTAATGTCCAAATTCAATAAATACCTGCTTTCCACATTCTACAGCAGCTGTATTCTGGTATGCATGATCTTAAGACCAGGTTACGGTAAATAAAATCTGTTTTAACCCTAAAACTATGTCACAATATGCCCCCTTTGCCAATAAATGCAAAGATACACGTCACTACCAACTTACCCTAGAATCAGGTAATACAAGAGACTGATAATTCGTAAAGATGTTATACAAGGTCGGTGAAAGAATGCTGCCTTGGGGTTAACTATTCTTTTGCCTCCTCTACCTACTTTTCCTGCCCCAAAACTCCACATAGAAGTTGCAGTTTTCTAGGAGGGTCTGGACAGTTTTTGTAAAATCATAGTCCTGGGTAATAAGGTAGACTTTATGGAGCATTTTTCTATGTTGCACCATGTCATAGGCTGCCGTAAGATCCACAAAAACTGTTCCCGTTATGCAGCCTTTCTCATGGCCTTCCTCAATATGCTCAGTCAGATTAAGAATTTGAGCTGTACAGTATTTCCCTGGTCTGAAACCTGCTTGTTGTGCAATTAGCTTGGGTTCAATCACTGGTCCTAATCGATTTAATAGCATCCTCTCATATACTTTATATAGAATATATATATATATATATATATATATATATATATATATATATAGAGAGAGAGAGAGAGAGAGAGAGAGAGAGAGAGAGAGAGAGAGAGAGGCGTTGGAGACGCCTTTACCAGGTTTTAAAATGGCAATGATCTTAGTTTTCCTCCATACACTGGGAATCTGTGTGCCAAACATTGATTGTAGAATTTCAAAAGCCAGTTTTCAGCTTTGGGGCCCAAGTATTTGATTTGCTCCATCATTAAGTCATCTAGAGCAGATGCTTTACCATTTTTACAGCCACAGCCACCACTCACAAGGAGTTTTATATATGCTGATGATCTTGGCCTAACAACACAAGCAAAAAACTTTGAAACATTTGAAAACCAACTCATTAATGCCTTGAAAGATCTCTCCAGTTACTACAAAAATAACCACCACAAGCCTAACCCTGCCAAGACACAAGTGTGTGCTTTCCACCTAGGTAACCTTGAAGCCAGCAGGAAACTGAAAGTTACCTGGGAAGGCCAAGAGCTCGAACACTGGGTTGTTATGTGTTTTTCAGGCTGTATGGCCATGTTCCAGAAGTATTAACTCCTGATGCCCCCATCTATGGCAGGCATCCTCAGAGGTTGTGAGCTATATCCTCTGAGGATGTCTGCCATAGATGTGGGCGTCAGGAGATAATGCTCTAGAACATGGCCATACAGCCCAAAAAACACACAACAACCCTGTGATTCTGGCTTGAAAGCCTTCGACAGCTCGAACACTATTTCCATCCTAAATATCTTGGTGTCACCTTAGATTGAACATTAACATTTAGGAAACACTGTATGAATACTGGCAGTGCATGGGGTGCAGACACAAAATTAATAAGAACATCAGCCCTGGGGTTGTCTTACTCAACTGCCTGTCCTGTTTGGCATAAGTCTGCCCATGCGAAGCAGGTGGACATAGCACTGAACGAAACATGCAGAATAATCACAGGATGCCTTAAACATACACCTGCTGATAAACTCTATAAGCTAGCTGGCATTGCCTCCCCTGATGTACATTGGGAAGTTTCTGCTAACTGTGAGAGAAATAAGGTCGAACACTGTGAAAACCATACACTGCATGACTATCGGCCTCCTCCCAGTAGACTCAAATCAAGAAAAAGCTTCATGAGAACCATCACTCCCCTTAATGTCCTCCAGCAACAGCAAGAGTATCCCTCTGGACAGCTAAACCAGGCAATCCCAACTGGATGGCCCCCCATGAGGGTCTGCCTTCAGGGGTAAACCAAGAATGGGCAACTTGGAAGTCCCTGAACAGACTCAGAAGCAGAGTGGGCAGATCAAAAGACAACTTGGCACTACCTGGAGGAATCCTCCACCTTATGTGACTGTGGAGCAGAACAAACAACTCTGCATATGTGTGCTTGCCCATGATGTCCTGCCTCATGTACAGAGGAAGAGTTGTTTAAAGCTACCGATAATGCGGTTGCTGTTGTGATCCCTTTAGTTTATGTTTCAAAACTTATTTATTATGCAGTGCTTTTGACACGAAATAAAATAAGGAATACTAGGTGCTTTTCTGTTTTGAACATGAAACTGGCCGGATCCGTAATAGGGCTTTGTGAAACTGTCTCATTTTAAACAGTTTATAATGGTCTTTAGCTGAAGAAGCTCTGCTAAAATTTCTCCTTGGAAGAAAAATTATAAATGGCATAATCCTTTATCAACACCTCTATGTATATCAGAATGTAATTGTATCAGGCTTTTATAAAAATCTGACAGAATACTTGAAGCTTATAGACTTATCTCTTCCTAAGCACGTCACTCAACGTGTTCATCCTGCCTTCATGTTACTGTATGGTAAAAGGCTGTAGGCAGCTTAGACATTAAAACTGGAAACATCTTTTCAAGGATTGCTAAGTCAAGATTGAGCACTTAAGCAGAAGTCACTATTACAGATTTCTCAGTGGCTTCTTGAAGGAGATATTTTCTACAGGTAACCAGCTCACCCAAACCAATATTCCTTTGTGAATACAAAGGTAGAGCAGGAGGCTGCAAAATGGGGGTGAATATGTACCACATACCACACACATGAACTCTAAACAACACACAAGGAAAAAAAAGACACAACACTTGCTTTCTGGGGATAGAAAGTATTCCAAAAGTTAACAAAATAGCCAGATAGAAACTATACCTCATTCCCTACATGGAACTGAGGTCTTTAACGTTACAACAGAAGTTGTAACTTTTTTAGGCCTAAAGCTAAAACACCTACTTTACTCTAGCTGAACCATTAGCCATCTGGTGCTCGGTTCTCATGTATTTGTCCAGAAGACACTTGCTGCTTGGAGAAAATAAAAACTGTGGTTCTTATCTGAAAGGCACCAGGCTGGAGAAGGGCTATTTTAGCTGAACATTATAGCTGTAAACAGTCTCTTCATTATCTGCTTAATTACTCCTACTTGTCTTGAGTTCTGCAAATCTGCTACAATAACTTATCTGTTGCTTCCAATGAGGAACAATTTTTTTGGGTATACTTTCCTTGCAGGATAGCACAGCTGGCTGGAATATTAATATTTTCTCCTTTACCTAATTCAGATAAATGAAAATGAACCTGAAACTAGACAAATTGTACTATGGTAAAATATTCAGATTAAGCATAAGAAAAGAGAAATGATATGAACAGGGCTGTATGTACACTTTTACAGAAGATGAAGCTGGGTACAAGAGTCCATATCTTTGTATATACCTGATGCTCATAATGATCACAGTATGTTTCATGAATAATGGAATGAAGAAAATGTCAAGCATTCATGAGGGTGGTTTCTCAGCTTTGTAAAGCTTTTTGCTAACTCCTAAAATTTAATTTACTATGTAACTGTTCCACTTAAATAATTATTCAAATATTCAAATATTTACCACAGAATTCAGCATCTCTTTACTGAACTTCATGGTGTAGACAAATTCAGACCAAAGTGAGCACTGCCTTGCATATCAGATGGTGGGGACCTTTTATATGCCAACATCCCAATTGTCTTTTTTCTCTCTTGTTGAGCAAACATTCATAAAATGTAGTACTTGGAGTACAAAAATTAAAGTGAAGTTATGTAAGGACACAGAATGCCTCAAAAGTGTGGTTTAGGGGGAAGCAGCACTTATCAATTAATTTTGTTTGATACTGGCACCTGGTGCCATCATGTCCTGGTATGGCCAATGGATTCACAGACACATACAAGATGCTCTAAATTCTTAAGAGCATCCAGCCATTTGAAGATGGACCATGAAATGCACAAAAAACCCTAAAAGTGTACTTTTCTGTTGAGATTGTTCTTTCCTTGTTCTCTTCTCTAGTACAGCTACAACATTAGATAGTTTCAAAAGGGGTAGGATGACTGCAAGTTACCAAGCTGTCTACATCTTACATAGTGCAAATCAAATGTAATTGCTCTTCACCCTTTGCTGCGAATACCACAGATTTTATTCGAAAAAAAAAATCTTTTTTTGTCACCCTCTATTCCCTCAAGTTGGCTATGAACTAGTATACAGTTTTCCCAGAAGGCATATGTCCAAATCAAGTGGTCCCTCTGCTGATGTAGTCTTTTGGGGGTGGTAGTGGCACCGGTGGGGAATACTGTCTTGCTAATACTTAACTTTTACTGGGTACAATATAAAAAAATTCATCACCAAAGTTTAACGAGGCAAGAAGCAAACCCCACCATGTACTAAACATCGCTACAAATTTATTACAGATTTGTTTTTCAAGTACATTTTGAAAAGTAACAACCACTTTTTAAACATGTGAATACAAATTAAACACAAAAATCATACACCCCGGTGGCAATGCAATGAGTACAAAGGGGGAGGGAAGCAGGAGTGAAGGGGAGCAGAGAGACAGAAGCAAGATAGTAAATCCTTTGCACTTGGAGCTGTGGCAGTGGCCATTCCAGCCACAGGAGGTCCAGAGAGCTGCCTAACAGCAACAAACTGGCCCATAGCACCTCTGCTTACAAATATAGATATTTTTTGCTAGGGACGGCCAGGCTGTGTGGCCTAGTCTCCAGGGCCAGTCTGAAGGGCAGAAAGCTCCCTCCTCTGCTGCTAGGTGATTAAATATTTAAATTGAAAGAAAACTTTGTTTAGGGGTGGGGTTAAGGGCAAAGTTGAGACAGCCCCCCCCAGCCCACAATTATGTGGTCTTTTAAGTGGGCTCTGTTTCCCTTGAGGAAGAAATGGTCCAAAGTGGTTCTGCTGTATCACAGAACCAAAAGCCAACTAAGGGACTGATTTGACTACCAAAGCATGGGTGCAAGGAGGACTGCTAGCCCATTGTGCTGGAGGACTAAATGTCACCACTCCCATTAGATAAAGATTTTATAGATCATTAGTCCCTTGTTGGGTAGAGGAAACTTAGGCTGGAAGTTCCCATTCAAACCTCTGACCATGATTAAAAGCAAAGGGCTTTCATTCTTGCAAGGAAGTATTCTATAAAGGAACTGCCAGAAGCAATGTAGTGCCATGGGCTACCAACAAGAGCCAAAGACTGCAGTGAGCAAGCACGCAGAAGGATAGAGAGCTCTCCCACTGACTCATCAGGGGCCAACACCTTCCAGCCTTCTGTGCAAGGGACAGAAGCCTGTAATGGAAGGGAGAAAATGCCACCCCTGCTCAGGGATGGGAAGAGCTTGGGGCATACTGGGAACCCCACCTCCATAGTTAGTTGCCATGCTCCAGAAGAACCCCTGCCCACCTCTAACAAGCTCCCCCTCTGAAGAGACATGCCAGTCCTGCCTTCAGCACAGTATCAGAGGGGAAGCAAGCCTGGGAACTAACAGCTCACTGGCTTGGCTGGCAGGTAGGGAAGGCAGGCAGGCTGGGGAGGAATTACAGCAGCTGGCACGAGGTCTTTTTGCGCCCACGCTTGGCTTGCAGGGCAGCCCGGGTGGCCATCTCAAACACTTCCCGTACCCCATCCTTTGTCTTGGCAGAACATTCCAGGTAGCCAAATGCACCAATCCTGTTGGCCATGTCCCGGCCCTCCTCCGGCTTCACTGGTTCCTAGAATGGGAAAGGAACAGTGATGCCACTTTGGTAATAGAAACAAAAGCATCTACCAATTTTTTTTAATACTAATAATAATAATCCTAAAGGATAGGGTGAAACTGGTACCCCAGAACTTGTTAAAATGGGGACTGTGCAAGTGCAAGCCTCGTTCACTTAAAAAAACACTTGCACAATAGGAAGAAAGCCTCTTGTTTTCTACCTCACCAAGCTCCATTCCAAAATGAATGTGTGTAAGCGGAGAGGGGTCTAGTTCCTCCAAACCATATTAACATGGGCAGGGAAAAGTTAGTTTTGGACTAGAACCTCTCAGCCAGCATGGTTATCTGTAGCACAAGGATAGACAAAGTGGAGCATCCTGCTGACTGGAAGCCCTTGACTCTCTTTTGCAGCAAAGAAAGGGCTGATAAGTATGCTGTGAATGACCAACTGAACTAGCAACTTCCAAACCAGAAGTGGACTTTATGTTGAGTTTAGGGGAATTTCAGGCATTACACAGACAACCAAAAATGCCCCCACCCAATCTGACAATCAGTGAAACCACCCTAAACCCATCACAGTTGACCACACAGGATCTAAGTTCAAAGCATATTAATTGCAATGGCAAAATCATAAAATCCCAGTGAAGGGATGTTAAGGACTCAGCTTCACCTGCTTCATCTTGGCCAGCTCCCGCCGTGTGTGTTCATCATTACGCAAATCCTTCTTGTTTCCCACCAGGATGATAGGCACATTAGGACAGAAATGCTTCACTTCTGGAGTCCATTTCTCAGGGATGTTCTCTGGAATGGCACAAGGACTCAAATCACATTGTAAGCATCAACGAAAGGCAGGCACTGACGCTATTTATCACACCCCAAAGCAAAGACCTAGGAAACTGTAGGAACTGTCACTATCTCCTTCTACCTCTCTCCGTATAACTGAGAAAATGGTGGCACAGTACCGTAGTTAAGTTTTAGTAGCTGAGTCATATATGTATGTTTGAAAGAAATGACAAAAGGCTGCAATATATGGTAATGGTAACATGTCTACCTGCTAAACTTCTTGGTGCTTTGGTGCAGGAAGAAGTGACTGCCAGGAGCACTGCACCCTGTTACTTTCTGCCTTCCCTCTTACTTAAACCAATTAAACCTGTAAAAGGAAAGGAGCCACCCCTGGAAAAGACACACGATCTCTGTCCTCTATAATGATAAGACAAAGGCTCTATCCATCCCACTTTGGTGATGGCAAAAGAGAAAATGCCCCACTTTGCTTTTGCCTTCTCTCCATTCAGCTCCAAGAATCGACTCTGCAGAAAGCTCTACTAGCTGCTTGTGGTTGAGCCTGCTTCATTTTCCTTGAAGCAGGCAATTAACT
The DNA here is from genome assembly GCF_035594765.1 of Anolis carolinensis. Taxonomy (NCBI): domain Eukaryota; kingdom Metazoa; phylum Chordata; class Lepidosauria; order Squamata; family Anolidae; genus Anolis; species Anolis carolinensis. The sequence goes on along the minus strand of NC_085842.1, from coordinate 211,935,173 downwards.
CTCAGGTAAAATTGCATCAATAGAATGTAGGCAATGTTGGCAATTTTTCCCTTTGCCTGGAGGGCAGGGAGCTCTTCAACAGGAGAGCATCATCAATGGGAAGGAGGGTGAAGACAGCTTCATGTTTGCCGGGGAGGGAAGATTCAATATGGCTTTGCGGCTAGGAGATACTTTATGACATTGCTGAGGAGGAAGAGCACTGCTCAGTGGTAACACATATACTGTCCCCCGCCCACCAACTTCTACTAATCTCAAGGACTAGTACTCTGGAGTGAGGATCATGCTGTCAGCTAAGAATCATGGGATTCTTAAAAAACCAGAATAGGGTCCATTTTCACATTCCACTTCAGCTCAGGGCAATAGCTAACACAAATACTCTAATAACTCTGGGAAACAAAACAGCCTCAATCTCCCTGGGCTTCTCCCACAATCAATTCTCAACAGGACAGGAGAAGGGAAAGACTTACCTAAACTGTCAGGGCTGTCGATGGAAAAACACATGAGGATGACATCTGTGTCTGGGTAAGAAAGAGGTCTCAAACGGTCATAGTCCTCTTGGCCAGCTGTATCCCACAAAGCAAGCTCCACCTGTAGAAGTACAGTCGGATGTCAGCTTTGTCACTCTTTTCAGTTATCACCATGTTCTGCAGAATGAGTGGCTTTAGTGAACAGTCTTTGAACAAAGGCTGAAGGAAGCTGATAATCTGTAGGTCAACCAGAAATGCTGGTTGTCACCAACAAAAATAAGACCCCCAGAAACAACCTGATATTTCATTTCTCTCTGGGTGCAAAGAAAAAGGAGGGTTCTCCAGCCAAATTTCTTTATCCAACAACTCCTGGAAAATCCAATTCCCAAGGCAATATATAAGAAAGCAACATCATGCTACATTTTAAATTTTATTTATTTATTTACTTCATTTCTATCCCGCCTTTCTCTACCCCAGAGGGGGATTCAAGGTGGTTTACAAATACAGCAAAAATCCATCAGTTGATGGGAGCAGTTCTGTGAGTACAACCTGGAGGAAGCAGTTCCCTCTTAGAGACTGTCCCAAGAAATGGGAAGAAAACAGAAATCTTTTTCAGGTTTTCTCATGGAAGGGGAAAACAAATCAGTCTTTTTCAGTTACAGTGATAAGCTGGGTCCCCCAGTAGGAACATAGTCATGTCTCTTGGGCAAACAATTAACATAGTTTGGAGTATAGATCCACATTTTTAGTACTGCAGAGAAATATTTACTGCCACCCCTTCTATCAGGTACAATTCACATTCACAAGAGGACTTCCATATTTTTAAATAGAATATTTTCTGTTATATAGCACTACATTTCAGACTCCTTGTTCATGCATGCCAAATTGGGCATTTTCCAGCTGCAGCCTGACAAGAGCTAGCTTGCAAGTCACAGAGCGCTCCCTATTTGCATGCTATCATAATCAAACTTTACTAGCACATATCCTCAGAGTAGTATTCACACTTTCCCCTTGAAGTACAAACTACTCATAAATCTGTTCCAAAAGTGTGACATACTAGCTACAATATATCACAATGAATAATCAATATTCATAAAACTTTAAAACAGTTCTGAGTTAATAGAACTTCAGATACTGGTATGCGGAAATGTGTAGCCCTCCAGATGTTCCTGAACTGCAACTCTTAACATCCCTAGCTAGCATACCAAGCAATAGGATCTGGAATTTGATACATGCCCCAGTTCAGGGGTCACATGAAGGTATTTAGTGCACCAGCCACCCCTGCAAACAGTCATCAAGTTCCTCCTCATTTCTGTGCTGTGAAAAACTTAAGACACCAGTTGTTCAAGACTGACATGAACCAGCCCCATTACTAAGGAGTCTGTTCTGCAAAGAGCCTCTCAGGCTCTTAAGGTATTACCTGTTTTCCATCCACTTCAATGTCAGCAACGTAGTTCTCAAAAACAGTGGGGACGTAGACTTCTGGGAATTGGTCTTTGCTGAAGACGATAAGGAGGCATGTCTTTCCACAAGCTCCATCTCCTACAATGACGAGTTTCTTGCGTATGGCAGCCATCTCTCCTAAAATGAGAAGAATGTTTTTAATAACATGATAGCTTTAATCCCTGAGTAATAGGAAGCTCCTTATCTAAACACTAAAAACTTTAACAAACCTCCTTGCATCTGGGTTGATAATTAGCAACAGAAGTCAAAAGTTATTCCTTGAATTAGATGCATTTGGTCTTGACACATTTCATTTCTGATCCCTACAGATGAATTAGTTCTCTGAAAGTCCCATGTGGACTTTAAGTATCAAAATCAGAGGGAATATAGATCACCACTATCATTTGAGCCTAAAATAGTTTGATATGAACTACAGCATCCTGACAAAAACAAGCCACTCTAAACATTTCTAGGATTCAAAACATCTATGGGAACTCACCTGCAAAGAACTGAAAGGTTCGCTGAACAGAACAATATGCATTTTACCAAACTGTTGGGATTCCAGATCTGTGAATCTCCCCTTCTATAACTTCAGGCCACACAATGCTAGTAATATCACTCAACTGTGTTTGTTTTCAGTATTACTTAACTGGAAACCCTATTTTAGGTTTACACTTGGTTTTTCTAATACAGTCCCCAATGTAGTTTAGAACACAGACACTAAAACCAGCATCAGTCTCCTTGCTTTCCACATAATGGAGTATCAAGACATATGCAAGAATAATAAGAGCACTGCTAGCTAACAAATGTCCACACTATAGCATTATTCAGTAGAAACAGTATTACTCTCCATATGGAAAATTGTGCAACTTGAACATTATGCACACTGAACCAATTTTCTGAAGTTTTCATATTTTAGCAGTAGCCCTCCTGCCTTTGCTTAACACAAGACTGGAGGGGGAGGGCATAAGCCTTTGGCCACAGAAAACATTACAAAGCCACCATCTGCAATTTTAGTCAGCTTTGCCTAAACACTTTGCAGTGCACACTCCTTGTCTGAAACCAGAATTCAAGTTTTTTTTTTAAAGGAAGACATTAGAGTTTCTTAAGAAGATTAATTCTGCAACCACCACCAATTTACATATTTCAGATACAAAGCATCCTAGATATGTCCTCCCCTCACCATCTCCTTCCCAAAATGATCGTCCAATTCAAAAATTGTCTGCTGATCAAGAATAACTTCTGTCTTAAACAAGGAACCTTTTCACAACATCATCCTCACAGATGGCTAACTGTGTTCCAAGACCCTCAACTTCCTTACTCAAAGAATGAAGCCTAATAGAACAGAACGACAACTCTTTATATTGAATTCCTGTGGAAATCAGGGGGACATATTTCAACTGTGTTCTAAAGCTGCTCATTATCACTAATTTAAAATGGGAATAAAGTCTGAAGAAAAGTCCTATTGAGGTGTTAGCCACATGGATACTTCCTATATTTGGATTCCATGTCCCACTGAGAACACTTTGATGCAACTTATGAAGAAATTAACCGTACACAGAACATAACTGTATTCATAGCACCTTGGGCACAGTCTCAACTATAAAGTAATCCATTTTCTAGGCTACTAGTAAAAGTTGAAAAATTAATATTAAACTCATCACTGAGAAATCAGGAAATAATGAAGACAAAGTATATTTCACCAGCTTTGCAAATGAAAGTACCAATCATAACTGTTACATGTGCTTTGTTCTGTTAAAAAAGATTCAAATTGAGGATTTTTTTAGCTAGCAGTACGTATGTAAACTGAACATGAAAATTATGCTGTATGAGACTGGTGAAGCTACACATGGTCAAATTATTCACAACTCCATATCAATGCCAGAGCTACAGACTGTGGCTTGCCACCTACAGTACAGAAACAGAAAAGCACCAAATACAACTCCAGTTTTCAAATGTTTGTTTCTACTAGCATGCTCACAGCTACTGCATACACTACAGCATTGTCTAATCTTGCAACCCATTCCATGTCTAGCATAAGAAACTTTACACGTATTTAGGTGCCAATCTGGGTTAGTGATTTTTGAGGTAGAAACTCCATATGTGCTCAATTTTGGACTAGAGGTGGAAGCAAAAATGACTAACAACCCCTAAGAAGGAAGACTAAGCTCAAACCCTTTTATGCAATGTTGTGTAACTCTAATTGAGGGCTTCCTCCCTAAAATATGAAAAAGTATTGAGAATGGGGACTTAAGACAAGGGTAGGCAACAATTATGTCTGGGAACCATAACAGATACATCTCTTAATAGAAAGGAGATACAATGTATATTTTCCTCCAGTTATGATTCCATGTGAAAGTTTCCTGTATGACTTCCTTTCAGAGAAAGCTGGAGGTGCACTTCTTCCTTCATTATTGTGTCTGACATGGGTAGGGGATCTCAATCTGTCCACCAGTTCCCCCATCCAGCCTGTGGAGCTTTGCTGCAGGAGGTACCTTACCCCCCCACCTGGTCTATAACGTAAAACAAATGTCTACATGTTCTAGAATAAAAAAATGAACTGGATGAACTTTCAATTTCACAAAGAAAGTTGAAGGAGAATTACCAGCGAACTGAAGTAATCTGTTTGGTGGCAGGAAAGGAAAACCCTGAAAGTTTTCCCCAATTATTCCAAGAACACTCAATTGTTTCATTTCCCACAACTTTTATCAACTTACTCAAACCACACGGTGAAAAAGAGGACAATTATCAGTTCAAACATTTAGCTTCAATATAATACCCAAATCAGCATCCTCTAACTGTGTTGGACTTTACTTCCAGTATACACAAACTAACTGCCATATTGACTGTAGGTATTTGTATCCCAACATATCTGGAGGAACCAAGTTGAACATCTGATCTGTAGACCATTTTTCAAAACTCCTGGAAATAAAAATATACCAACTAGAGAGTCACATGTTTCTCACTTCAACGCAATATATATTTATATTATGAATATCTAAAGCATCAAATACAGAAATGCTGAAAATCCTCATATTTTATCCAGGGATATAGGTCCAAGCTACTTGGCTGACAGCATCCCCTTGTACGAACCTGCCCAAGTCCTAAGATCTTTAGGAGAGGCCCTTCTCTCAGTCCCACCTCTATCTCAAGCTCGGTTGGTGGGAACGAGAGAATGGGCCTTCTCAGTAGCTGCCTCATCGACTCTGGAACTCCCTGCCCAAGGAAGCCAGAATATCCTCGATGTCCTTCCGGCACCAGGCTAAAACCTTTTTATTCAGACAGGCTTTTAAAGATGACGGTGTTTTAAAGATCTGGTCAGGGGGTGCTGTGGTGTTTAACTTTGAATGTGTTTTGATGGATTTTAACTGTGAATTTCTTTAGTGCTGTTTGTGTTTAATTCTGTTTTAATGTTTGCATATTTGTATATTTTAAATTGTATGCTAATGCTTTTATGTCAAGATGCTTTGAGTCTCCTTTGGGAGAGATATAGTGGGATATAAATACATTTTATAATAATAATATAATAAAAATAATAAAGGTAGCTCTATGGATCAACAGGAGGTAAACGGACTCACTCATTATAAGCCACTATATTAACATGTTACATTGGCAAATGTCACATTAACACTGCATATGAAATGGGACTGGATGAGCCACCTGGCATTTCCTTTCGCTTGACTCACCAGATCCAGAACAGAAGCACCTTTCTCTGGGAAAAAAATCACTGCTCAGTTCTGTAACTTGGCACTGGTGATTCATAGCTAAGTCAAGCTGAGCTGGAAGTCTGCATGCTGTTCTTAAAGGCCAGAAGACTTTTATGCCAGGGTTTGGGGTTAGGATGGGAGGAACAGAAAACTCCAGTGACTAACTGGTTTGGACGTGAATTGAGAAGATATTTAAAGCCAAGGAAGTTCCACCCATCTCTGGTGCTCTAAACAATCTTCTCATACACGCTCACAAGGAAGGAGAATTCAATCTGCTTGATCAAGATTTACAGTGACTGCTTTCTTAGAAGGATTTTAAGGTGAGGAATTAACCTCTAGAGTGACTCCTTGTTTCCAGAAAATCTGAAGTGTTTCATGAGAAACTTACTATTTTCTATGGATGACAGAGCCTTCATTGCTTGAAGTATAACTATCCAAAGACTTTTAGCAGAGGAATAAGGAATAGGGGATGTTACCTCACCATCATTTAGCTCTCAAGCAACCTCTCTTTCTAATGTTAGACACTAATTATTAGACAGAACAAAAAAAATCTTCATGAGCAGAAACTCTCTAGTTAAAGAATGCTTGGTGAAATAAATTATTCTCATCTAATATTACTAGGGCCAGTATCCCCAAGTAACTTAGCATGTTGGAAAATAATTGTATCATGATTTGAGGATGGGGTGGGGGTGGTTATGGCAGACAAGAAAAAAATACACTTCCCGGTAATTAAGCAGCACTCAAATTCTACTGCAGGGAATCCAACCATGCCTTCCACAGAGCAACTCCATCTAGGCAACGGATACTCAAGATAGTTGCTGATTCCATGGAAAGGAGCCTTCTTATTGAACTACCTTTTTCTTCATCTATCATGTGGATATAATATCACATTCTTTCTACTGCTCCCTTAGGATTTATAAAAAAGGAATTTCAGCATCCTTTCCAGACTCCTTCAAAATGCATTGAGACATTGCTCTAGAAAGACAGTTATTTTGGCAATGGACCAGATTCCTTGAGTACATTTTACTCAAGATTGGCAAAAATAATAAATGCACACAAAAGACAATGCAACGGAGTATTCTGAAATTAATTATTGCAAGAATCTAGCAGAACTGTGTCTCTCAAGAAAGTTAAGTGTCTTCAAATCTGAAAAGTATGCATTTTCATGTAGAAGAAAGTTTAAATTTCAAGGAACTACTCTATACACTCTTCTTGAACCACAAATGAAAAAGTTAGTTGCCTAAATATGATTCCCCCCATGCTGGTGATAATCACTATATAAGGTTAAGAGTGTTATTAACTATATTGCTGGACAGCCAAATGACTTTTGACAACTGTAGATAGAGAGACAAGGGAAGAGACAGGAAAAAGTAGGGAAATGTACTTTCTATTCTGATCCTCTTCACACTGAAGGGTTTTGTTTTCCTTTATTTCTTCCCTTAAAAATAGGACATTTTAAGAAGATCTCTCCTATGTTTAACTTTGAAATTTGGAACAGTGATGTTATTGCTATAGAAGTACTAAACAGATACACCGGATATTTAAAGGTAATAATAGTAGAGGAGATGTTAATAAAATAGCATTTATAGATCTTAAAAAATAATACTTGGGTCCAAACCCAAAATCTGCCAAGGATATTCTTCCTTAATCATGATGGCAAGGCCTTCATGTAACAGCATTGGATTTTCTCATCGATTGCATCAAATGAAATAAACTGACTAATATCTGCATTTACCAAGTCAAAGAACCATCTAACAAGTGAAAAGTGTTCCAAGTCTCAGTGGATGCAACTTTTCCATTTTCTAAAGTATATGAAGCTCAAAGAAAAGTTCAGAATCAAAAACGATCACTGCTTCAGGCACTAATTATGAAAATTAATTTTACTTCTTTGCAATTGCAATTATGACAATTGCAGCTTGCTCCTGCTTATGTCAAATCAGGGCCCATCAAGAGATGATTCTGACTTTCAGTTGAGTGTACAGGCAGTCCATGAGTTACAAACATTTGACTTACATCTGACTTCTAGTTAAAAACAGGTGAGACAACAGGAAGTGAAAGAAATCTACCCCTTGGAAGGAAAACTTACTCCCGGAAGCGTTATCATGAAAAAGGGGTATCTCCACTGAAGCTTTATCACCATTTCTTGCTTCCACAACTTGCCAAAATTTTCAAAATCCAATTGTCACAGAGACAGAAGGTGAGACAAAATCTTCCAAATAGGGGTACTGACAGAAAAAAGTTAGCCCTTCCAAATGCTATCCAAAGCTAGTTAGCTGTACGTATGTATGTCTGGAATTACTTAAAATGTACCTGTTCTGACTTACATAGAAATTCAATTTAAGAACAAACCTATAGAATTTACCTTGTTCGTAACTTGGGGACTCCCTTGTACATACGCAATTGGTATCTTCACTATGTGCAATGTATAATATCAAAGTTTACCAACAGTCCTTTGTTGGTATTAGAGGAACACTTGACTTCAATGGTTCTTCATAAGGTATCTTTAAGTCTTGTAACATTGAGTTCTACATAGTAAAGGTAAAGGTTTCCCCTGATGTTAAGTCCAGTCTGGGGGTTGGTGCTCATCTCCATTTCTAAGCTGAAGAGCCGGCGTTATCTGTAGACACCTCCAAGGTCATGTGGCCGGCATGACTACATGGAGCACCATTACCTTCCCGCCGGAGCAGTACCAATTGATCTACTCACATTTGCATGTTTTCGAACTGCTAGGTTGGTAGAAGTTGGAGCAACAGCGGGTGCTCACTCTGCTCCCGGGATTTGAACCTGCGACCTTTCGGTCTGCAAGTTCAGCAGCTCAGTGCTTTAACACACTTCCCCACCAGGGCTCACTGAGTTCTACATACTGAAGACCAAAGAGTAAAGCCTTCTTTTCTCAACTAAGTTGATGATCTCACTGTAAAATATTATTTTCTAACTACCAATAGCCAAGATACTTTGGGTGTGGCAGCATAGAGGAGGCTCAAGCCATTGAATAAAAACAATACCTCTTACACAATTCCTACATATTAAAGAGTACAACGTTCTCACTTTGGTAATGTATTATAGTATTGACATGTAATTTATTTTAACAAAGACCTTCTGAAAATATGAAATTATTAATGAAATGGGAGATGAGAGAGGCCTTCCACAAGGATGGTTAAAACATCAAAACATCCGGGCGTCCCCTGGGCAACATCCTTGCATACGGCCAATACTCTCACACCAGAAGCAACCTGCAGGTTTTCAAGTTGCTCCTGACACAGAAAAAAAATTAATTAAGGGGACTATTTTTTCACATTTTCACCATATTTTTCCTTGGTCAATGCTCTATCACAATAATACACACCATATATCAATCAAAGACAGGAAAACATATACAGAGAATATGTAGCATCCGTGTGTTTAGATCAGAATTTCAGGATGAAAACAAGGCCACACAAGAAGAGAATTGGGGCCTCCATGGCCTCCTACTTCTGGCCCGTGTAACACAAACCGGAATCCAGACGTGCATTATTGTGCTTTTTACTTCTTAAGGCGTGTAAAATGGAGATTTCCGAACACAAACCGGAAACCAAGGGGCGGGAGTGCGCGCCGTATCTTTTCCATGTCACCCTCTCCTCAAACTACAAGATGCAGCCGCGCATGCGCGAGGGGTCTATGAAAGCTTTGATAACCGAACCTCTTCAGCCAATCAATGCGCGTCAAACCTACTCCCTCTTCCCCCTCCCCCCCCCGCCACCGACTCGAAGCGGTGCGCGCGACTCGCCCTGAAACCAGCCGTTTCCTTCGCGCATGCGCCTATCAGGCTTTCCCCATTTCTCTTCAGGTCTCACCCTCGCCGACAAGCCAACTTTTTAACAGCAGCTTTTTTGTTAAGGTTAAACTTTCAATTTTAAAGTTTAGCTTCTTCCACGCTTCTCAAAATAATATATACTTCTTAGGAACTATATAAATTTTCGCCTTACCAAGTTGGCTTTATCGGCCACCTCCACCGCCGGCTCCGCCCGGCTCACTCGCCACCGCCACCCGGACTCTCCACAGCTGCCCCTCACAGGCCCCACCCACCACGTGATTGACAAGGACCGGTACCCAATGGCGTGACACTAAAGGAACGTCTCACTTTCCTACCGTCGTATAAAGGAAAGCTGGTTCCGCCCCGCCTTCAGATTGACAACAGACCACAGCCAATGGGAAAGCACCCGTCTCGAGTTTGGTCATGTCATCGGGCGCTGTCTGATTCCGGAATGATAGACCACGGCTACCAATCGGGGCCTGCCTGCCAGAATATAAGAGGGATATACCCAATAGCAGACGGAGGGCGGGAGTTCACCTCACAAGACCGAGCTGCAACTGGTCGCCCGCAATGACAAATGGAAACGTGTTATGAACGAAAGCCCCCTGGTGATTTCCCGACAAAGGCGGGACCAGGCGTCCAAAGGGCCACGCCCGCTGTCTGGCACGTGGTCAGCGGGAGCCAATAGTAGCGCTTGTTGCAATCCTATGCCTTGGGATAGCTCGCTCGCTCCCCACAAGATGGGCTTCCCGCCCAACTGTTGCTCGGGAAGGAAAGGAGACAAAGTGGTCTCCTTGGGCAGCCATTTTGGAAGCCCAGAGGCCGGCCTATTCCTGCTCACCTGCTTTACCCAAGGGTTGTTTATCCATATACACAGGTTTCTGGGAGGAACCTTTGGACCTGTTCCCAGAAGCCCCAGCCAGCTTATCCAATAGCCAGGAATTGTGGGAGCTGAAGTCCAAAACATACTCTATCATTGTGTTTTGAGCTTGACCACATCTATGTTGTTTATTCGTTCAGTCGCTTCCAACTCTTCATGACCTCATAGACCAGAACATGTCAGGTTTCCTGTCGGCCGTCGCTGCCCCGTTTCTTCAAGGTCAAACCAGTCACTTCAAGGATACCGTCCATCCATCTCGCCCTTGGTCGGCCCCTCTTCCTTTTAACTTCCCTTTTTCCCAGCATCATTATCTTCTCCAAGCTTTCCTGCCTTCTCATTATGTGGCCAAAGTACTTCATCTTTGCCTCTAATATCCTTCCCTCCAGTGAGCAGTCGGGCTTTATTTCCTGAGGATGGACTGGTTGGATCTTCTTGCGGTCCAAGGCACTCTCAGGATTTTCCTCCAAACCAGAGTAGAGTTCAAAAGCATCCTTTGCTCAGCCTTCCTTATGGTCCAGCTCTTGCATTCATAGGTTACTACAATGAATACAAATGCTTTAACTATGTGGACCTTCACTGCCAGTGCGATAGCTCTGCTCTTCACTATTTTATCGAGATTGGTCATTGCTCTCCTCCCAAGAAGTCTTCTGATTTCCTGGCTGCAGTCTGAGTCTGCAGTAATCTTCACACCTAGAAATACAAAGTCTGTCACTGCCTCCATGTTTTCTTCCTCTATTTGCCAGTTATCAGTATGGTTGCAATTATCTTGGGTTTTTTTTGTTTTTGTTTAACTGCAACGCAGCTTTTCACTTTCTTCTTTCACCTTGGTTATAAGGCTCCTCAGCTCCTCGCTTTCAGACATCAAAGTGGTTGTGTTGTCAAAGGCTTTCATGGCCGGGATCACAGGGTTGTTGTATGTTTTCCGGGCTGACTGAGGATGACTGCCATAGATGTGGGCGAAACGTCAGGAGAGAATACTTCTAGAACATCGCCGTACAGCCCGGAAAACATACAACAACCCCATCAAAGTTCTTTCGCCTGCATTGTTGTTAAAGCTATATCACATTTTTCAGTAAATGACAGTAAGAAGCAAATGCGACTCAATGTGCAGGCCTATAACCATAAGGAATCTTAGCTAATGCTGTCTAAATAGCTTTACTATTCTATTTCCAAAATACTGCCCAAAGCCTATACTCTGGTCCAGACTACCTAAAGGACAATATTGTTCCAGATGCCTATCTGTTCTTTGAGTTGTTAATTAACTCTTTTAGCTCATTCTCACAGATTGAGGCAGTTTTAATGCTGTGAAAAGGAGCTTCCAAGTGTCTATTCGCAAGCTATAGAACTCTCCTTGCCCGTTTCTGTACAAAACCATTTATTTAATACAGTCAGGTAGCTAGCAATTATGTTGGGTTGCCCTTATGTGCCGATTTTCAAAATTTAATTTCTTGTAATTTAATTAGCCTGTTGAGGCTCATGTTTGGGAGAAAGGCAGAATATAAATACACTAAATATTCAGGCAGGACGGATTTTAAAAAGTAACCTGTAATTCCCATTCCTTTGTGATTCCCAAGCTTTGGTCCTCCAGGTGTTTTGGACTAAAATGGCTGGGATTTCTCAGAAATGGAAGTCTAAAACACCTGGATGAACCATTTGTGATGCATGTCATGCTTAAAATATGCCCAGGTAGTATGTTTCAAGAAAACATGGAATTTTACGAGAAGCACTATAAAAGCAGTTTGAGTTTTTGCAGAAATGTATTTTTATCTATTAAATAAAATGAAAACCTTGCCTAGCTCCAGAAAACAATTACACCCCGTTTTGGTTTAACTCTTATCATGAATGCATGGTTTCAGAATTCTGCAAAATTTAGATTCGAATCCCAGAGTTGCATACCATTTCATTCTTGAATATTCCCAAGAGACTTTCCCCTCCAAAACTAAACAGTGTTTTGAAGAACAGATCTTAGTTTTTTACATCTTGTCAGAATTTTTGAATAATGCAGGCTGTGATGGAAAAAAAAACTTTTTAGAATACCGTTGCCGTTTTTAATGTATTTGGGGCTGCTATATTAAAAAAACACAATCAAAATGTACCACATGCAGTTCTTTCACAAATTTCATTACTAATTTCATTTAGTCATGCATTACAACAGTAAAACATCAAAGCGAGTTGTGAAAAAACTGTATGTGATGGAGCAAATCCAACCTTATTTTTGGATTTAAAGCCAAATTCTGAACCAGCACACATTTTGAAAGAGATTATATAACCCCCTTTTCAGCTGGCCTGTGTAATTAAACAGTTCTGCCACAATCCATACTTCTGCCATCCTTAGATGCTAAAGTGAAGCCTGAAAAGCACATAATGACAACTTCTTTTTTTAATGTATAGAGACAGCTGTGAAGTCATGGAATCAGTATTAATGAGTACCTGTTGGCCAAAAGTCCAGTCTAGGATAGTGCACAGACATATAAAGCAAGCAGTTATATCTAGGCTACAGGCATGCACCAATGCAGAAAAGCATTTCTCTCAATCTCCCTCTAAGCCAGGGATAAAATGAAGCTTGTGGGCTGGATGTGGCCCTCCAAGGTCATTTACCCATCCTCCACCCTAAACTTTAGACATAGTCTGAAATGACTTGAAGGCACACAACGACAACAATCCTAATTAATCGAACTTTCTAATCAGCCAAAAGCAGGTCCACACTTCCCATTGAAATACTGGTAAGTTTATGTTGGTTAACAATGTTCTTCTTTTTAAATATTGTATTGTTCTTCCATGGGTTTTGTTTTGCCCTACAAATCAAGGTATGTGCAGAGTGCAAAGGATTTTGTTCATTTTTTTCAAACTATAGTCCAGCCTCCCAACTGTCTGAAGGACCATGAACCAGCATTCGGTTTTAAAAGTTTAAGGACTCCTGCTCTAAGCCTTAGAGGGGAGCTTCAACAAGGGCTGTTTTGTGTTGGTCTACAGGCAGACAGAGACAAGTGAAAAAGGCTGAAGAGTAGTCATTTCTTTCTCCTGAGCAACAGCCAAAGACCTTTCTACATTTGCCAAGGTCTCAGGTTGTGGACACAGCACTCCACCCCCCCGCCCTTGTTCCTCGGTGATACAATAAAGGACCACTGCCTTTTGCAAACGTTTATTGACTCAATTACTTCTGTTATCAGTTCTGACCTACGGTCTCCGCCTACTCACATCCTCCCCCCCCCCCCCAAAACAAGCCAACCAGGGCAAGGCCTCCCGGTGCTTAGAAGACAACATGGGAGCATTTCTTGTTACGAGCCCCCTCCTCAGAATGGGATGAGAACGGGTGCAACCTCCTCCCCACACCAGTGAGTGACGGAGAGAGAGGGGGAAGGAGGTGATGGTGCAGGAGGCAAAACACAACACAACTAACATTAACTGGAAAAGGACAGGATGGGAGGTGGGGGTTAAGGCGCCTCAAAAACATGACATAACCGCGAGGTCTAAAGGGATGCAGGGAAGGGGCCACACAGAAGCGAAGGGTTTCCCTCACTCTGATGAACACAAAAAAGGGGTGGGGAGGTGGAGAATCCTAAAGGGGTATAAAATGTTATTCATGTTTTGAGTCACTTTAACCGTGACAGGAGGGGGAGGGAGGCAGGCCCTCCCCCCGCACTAACAGTCCGTGGCAGGCAGGTGGGTGGTGCTGGCAAAGAGACAGCTAGCGGATGGTGTAGCGCACGTAGGGCACCTCTGTGTCATCCCCACTGTCGTCGTTGCAACACAACTCAAAGACCAGGGCTTTCACGTGGCGGCCAATCTTCTTTTTTGAAACTCTGGTGACTATCTCGGTCATCCTGTGCCAAAAGAGGACGGAAAAGAGCAGTGGTCAGGGAAAAGTAGGGTTTGAAGAGGGTCTCCTACTCTCTAAGCCCTCTCCCACAAAACCCCAAAAACCTACGGCTGGTCGTGACGCTCCTTCAGCTTAGCTGGCTGCATAAAGAATGAATAAAGCATGGAGACACCCTGGGACAGCATTGTTATCTCCAACTTGTGCTCCTTCTATGAAAGAGAAAAAATTATGATTAGGAAAACTTCTGCATCCTTTAAATAACACGTGCCTATTTCTCCACTCCTAAAACTTCCAGCAGATGGTGGCTCTTGGCCTGCTGAGATATGTTTTACCTTGAAATATGCCAGGAACTCGCGTAGCGTCATCTCCTGTCCATCAGCTTGGATGCCCTGTACCTCAAAACGGTCCCACAGAGTCCATTCAGTGTTATAATACTGAGGAAGAAGAAATGAGGAATTCAGGCATCAACTACACAGGTACTTATCAGGTTTCCTGGAAGCCTATACCTCAGGGGTATCAAATCCATTCTCACAGCAGCCTTACGCTTGCCTTCAAAGGACTGCACAGAGAATCCGTGGATACAGGGGGACAACTCTATATTTCTTAACTTAGTGGTCAGTGCTTTTTAGTTTTTATCTAATTTGGGTCCTCAGATGTTATTGAACGACAACGCCCATCACTTTTGATTATATCTGCCATGTAGACTGGGGATAATGGGAATTGCCATCCAACAGCATTTGTGGCTCTGAGGTTGGGGAAAGGTTATGGGACATTTTAACATCAGACATAACTACAAACCTTGTATCTAAATCCAAGCCCCACTCTCCCGAGTAAACAGAACAAACTGCAGCTTGCCAAATGACTGTATCCCAGCTCCCATTAGCTCAAGTCATGATGTCTAAGGATGAGGAATACAGGAGCTGAAATCCAAAATCTGAAGAGCCATATGAAATAACATGGCAAACCAGATTTCGCCCACAGACCTTGAACTTGAAACATGTGCTGTACATGCAAGCTAAATCTGAAGACAAATTGCCTAAGCTGACACAGTATGGAAGATCCCTTTTGTGTATGGTTTCTCCACCCCATAGCAGAAAATGCTTCACAACAGTGATCTCAGCTGCACAATGGAATCCTACTGGGCTGTTACAAAAACACCATGGTGACTAGGCAATGACCTGTCCTGACCCTCCAACCTCTGCAATCAATCTCCTTTTCTGGGCAACAGCCGCTACCCTCAACAGTGGTCTGCTCCCCTGTCTAACAGGAAGTAGCTGCCAGTCCCACCCTCTCCCATCTGTGATTTTTCTTGGATCATGCAGAAGCAGGGACTCTCTTGCATTCTGGTTCACAGGGAATGAGAGTGGGAATGTCAGGCAGCGGTGCAGTGGCTGTTTCTTGAGAAAGTGAGGATTGAGGGAACCACAGAGTTGAGAGAGACTACAAGTACATCCAGTCCAATTCCTAGTCATGAAGGAACACCCAATCAAAGCTGTCTGGCCTCTGCTTATAAACCTCCAAAGGAGGAGACTCAATCACATTCCGAGGCAGCATATTACACTGCAAAATATCTCTTACTGTCAGGAGGTTCTTATGTATCTGCTAAACTAGGTACTATGTATAGTTAATAATAATAATAATAATAATAATAATAATAATAATACATCACATAGTCAGACACTTGGGAAATGTTCGACTTGTGATTTTGTGAAACGAAATCCAGCATATCTATATTGTTTGCTGTGTCATACAATAAAATAATAATTATTATTATTACTTTATTTCTAGTCTGCCCTCTCTTCCCATGGGGACTCAGGGAGGTTACATACATATAAAAGACAAACATTCAATGCCATACAAATACAAAGCATTCCAAATATTTAACTATAAGTATTTGGAGCTATAGTTAAGTATTTGAAATACTTTCAAATACTTAACTATAGCTCACACATTTCTAACAGTGTGAATAGTAGATTTCTGGTTGTGACTTCTAAAATGTACATTCATGCAAAAAAAAATGTTTCTTATTTCCTGACTTTCCTTCTATACTTAATTTCTAAGGTTCCACCATCATGATTACACCCTAAACTTGCGTGGAGAAAAAAAAGAATGCCTTCCTCAAATGAGAACTGGTAAAGGCAAAGAAAAAGGAGAACGAAGAACCAAAAAGGATGACATGCCAGAAGCATCTAAGTGTGTTGATGCACTGAGCTCACAACCAGGAGTGGGCTAATGGAAATTAACACACATCAGAGAGCTTTAGAGTCCTAATTGCCATTTGTCTGTCTAGCCTTTTACTACTTACTAATAGGGAAAAAAACTGTCTATGTTCTCACAAAGTACGAAGATGGGAGAAAAAGAAGATTTTTTTATCACACTCACCTTGTTTTTGGGGCAAGAAATAGGCTCAGAGAAACCAAAGAAAGGCAATGCCAGGTTGAGGAAGCCGTTCTTGAAGGACTCCAGTCGTTTGTGACCCTGTATTATTTTATATAACTCCAGACACACCAAGCCGACTACAGCTGCTGTTGTTGTAGCGATAGCGGGGATGATTTTCCCTGCAATCAGCTTGCTCTAAACAAAAAAGGGCACATGAGTCTCCTGAAGGGAAACATTTCTACTCCTCCCATTGAGCTCCCATCCTCCACAGCTAACAAGAGAAACCCTACCTTATGTCTGTCAGCAGGAGGAATATCGTAATTCTCCGCCCGCAGATTGGATGCAGCAACAATGAAATCCATATGGAAATTTGTGTCATCATCCTAAAATTGAATACAAGTAAAATGGCAATTAAGAGCCATTAGACCTAATTCCCAGAATTGCTCCCAACAGTATCAGACTCCTTCCAAGAACTTTGCATGTGAGAGCTTTTGAACAGGTAAAACATTTCCATACCACAAAAAAAGTAAAGAGCAGCCTAACATATTCCAGCAAATTTTTATTATTATTTCAAAACTAATAGTCTGGACATGGGAATTGAAACAAACAAGTGAGGGAAGTAAAGGAATCATCACTCTATATTTTTTTAAAAAAACCCTGTATAATAAGGAAGTTATTTATCAGAGGTTTTATTTTTTAAGACATGCCTATATTTTTGAGTCACTCACTCCGCCCAACTACAATAAAGGAAAAAAAGTGTGTGTATGTGCTTATAGTGGATTTTACCGTTCAACTTATAGTGGATTTCCAGGAGTTTTCTTGGACAATACTGAAGAAATTGTTTTGTCCACTCCTTCCCCTGAAATATAGCCTACAGCATTTCTTAACATTCCCCCACTCAAGTACTAACTTAAACTGACCTGGCTTAGCTTCCAAGATCAGGTGCCTCAGAGTATTCAGGCCTCTGCACTTTATTTTTATTTTTTTACATCCTTACCTTTTCAAAATCAACAGGAAACATCCTGAATTCTTGCAGTTGCTGGGGACCTGGGAGTGAGGATTTTAATTCCTCTAATCTGCTATCATCTGGGGAAAAGAAGAGCTTAGTTTTTTAAATGATAATTACAACCTTCAGCCACTGTTCCCTTAACATCCTCACTGAAAATCTACTGGGTTGGTTTGAGTCCCTGAAACACAAACTATATTTCACCATTGATATTTAGAAGGTTTGGAAAGAAGCTTCAAAGCCCAGTTGATCATAATATTCCACCAAGATAGATAGGCATTTCCTCAATACGATGAAAGCACTGAATTCAAAACTGGACTGGATGATAGTGAAGGAAATTCCAAGAATCATTCACTTTTATAGATTAGGAATTACACAAGGTCCTCTCATCAGATCACCTTAATTTCCCTTTTTCCCAACAGGATCTTCCAAAGGAGTTCGTAAGACCTGGGGCAGATGCAACATTGGGGGCTTTGCCAGCCCCAGGACATATGTATGTGTGTGCTGGAAGTCAAATGGGAAGAACTGGAGCTAGGGTATACAGTGCTACATACAGTTTGCAATGGAATTTAGGCAAAAATTTGTCGCTTGCTATCCCTATCTTTGGGAGCCCTAAACAGCCCCTTCAGTTGACAGTAGAAAGACCTCCCTTCTGCAACCCCGTCTTTCACCTCGCTCCAGCAGGTCTTACCAACTGAGGCATTGGCATTCTGCAGCTCCTGGTCAGAGATGTGGATACGAACACCAGACTTGGGAGTGAATTCTGGGATTTGTACTTGGCGCAGGAGCTCTGCTACAGCTGCTCTGTCCCTGGTGCCTGTGATGCCATACGTCTGTGCAAACAAGTTTGCAGCTGCCATCACATAATCCATGTGCAAAGACTGGGGAGATAAACAGAAAATTAAGTGAGGCAGGCATGTTTGGGTTAAACAGTCTCACGTACAAACTGGCTACTGACAGGGTTGTTGTATGTCTTTCGGGCTGTGTGGCCATGTTCCAGAGAGAATGCTTCTGGAACATGGCCACACAGCCCGAAAGACATACAACAACCCTGTGATCCTGGCCATGAAAGCCTTCGACAACACATGGCTACTGACAAATTGTGATTGTCAGGGTTCATGTTATAGGACCAAGGAGATCGAGGTGAAGATTTGGGAATATTTCTTTTTTGTGTTCAAAATCAGGTAGTCATTTTCCTATATCAGAGGGGGGATTCTTCCAGGTGCAACTGGTTAGACATATTGCTAGGAGAAACATCCACTAATGTTTAGATTGGCTCTCTTGATTGAAACTTGTTTAGGGAGTATGGGTTCAAATTTAGAAATCCAAGCTAAATGTTAGTGGGTCCTTCCCCAGCAATGTCTCTAGGCAACTTCATCTGGAGGAAAGTCCCCTTCTGACTCGGGACAATGGCTATCAGACCTCTAACATAAGAAACATTTCCAAATATTTATCCATGGTCTCCTTGGTTCTATCAATTCAGCCCTGACAATCACAATTTGTAAGTACAGTAGAGTCTCACTTATCCAACATAAACGGGCTGGCAGAACGTTGGATAAGCGAATATGTTGGCTAATAAGGAGAGATTAAGGAGAAGCCTGTTAAACATCAAATTAGGTTATGATTTTACAAATTAAGCACCAAAACATCATGTTTAACAACAAATTTGACAGAAAAAGTAGTTCAATATGCAGTAATGCTATGTAGTAATTACTGTATTTACGAATTTAGCACCAAAATATCACGATGTATTGAAAACATTGACTACAAAAATGTGTTGGATAATCCAGAACATTGGATAAGCGAGTGTTGGATAAGTGAGACTCTACTGTAGTTAATATTGGAAATTAATACACTAACCCTATTTTTTTAAGTTTCTCGTGAAGGTTTGTCCAGCTAATGGGTTTCCAAATCCCCATCTCCCCAAGGTCCTGAAAGCCCTGTTCATTTTCTTCAGAACCTCCAGTTATTAGAACTGGATGTGGCCAACACCTTTTTAACCACAGACAGGGGTAGAAACCAGCTCTTCTCCTTACTACCTGCTACCCAAATAGCATGCCAGCACTTTAATCTCTTATTCATGGACACTATTCCAGTGCTTACATTGCTGCTATCAAAGGTGAGTGGGTGAGGGCATCGCTTCGGACCTGACCAGAAGAGGGTCCCTGAATTCGTTTTCTGAAAGAAAAAAGGACGACGTTACAACAAGGATAGCAGCACACTTTCCACTTTATCATCATGAGAAAGAGTCCTAGCCATCATATATTGATCTTCTCTGGCTCACCTGGTTGGGGGGAAAGTTATGTAGTAGCTGACGGATATTGTTACTGTATTGAGTGTGCCAGTGATTGCAGGCCCAGGTTACACAGTCAGCCCAGGATTTAGGCCGATCTGTCACCAAACTCTTGAAGACAGCTTCCAATACTTCCAAAGGCTGAGTGCCGGGAAGCTTCTGGGTCCGCTCCATGAACTTGGGGTCTCTAGAAAACAATGAGAACTGATTCAGTCCCTTTCCTCTTTATCAAAACATTCTGAATGGTTTGAGAATTAGCACAAACCAAAAAGGCATGCCCCAAGCTATATGTCTATCTCTGTAGATCTGGGTGTATGGTATTAACAGTCCATCCCACCGAACATTATGAGCAAGCGTCAATTGCACTGCATATTCTACTGATGGACACAGCTAGACCCTGTTGAATTCTCAGTGCAGCATTTTACTTACGTGATGTACTGGTTGACATTTTCTGCGGGTTGTTTGAAAAGGCCTTCAAATTCATCACGGGCCCACTGATCACAACAAGAAAAAGAGAAAAGATTTCAGCCACAAGACAGGGCAGCAGACTGCAGGTTTTGCAACAAATAGCTACAGCTGAATTGGTTGCTACCAAACAACAGAACAGAGGTAGACAAAAAAAAGGGGGGAACTGACAGCAGAATTGATTAATAGGCACAGCATCATCATCTGTAAAGATGAAAAGAGTATCTAGTTTGTTCCTTAGTAAAAGAGAAGGAAGGGATTGGTAACACAGAGGAAAACAAAACCTGATCATGTCAACAAGACTAGCAAAAGCCCACAAAGTGTCCAGATTTCTAGGTGTTACCACACCACCACAAACTAAAAAGACAACCCAATCCTACACTGACCTGCAGGGTGTGCTCAATGGCATTGGGAAAGTTCTTAAGGGTGCAGATGGGGATGGATTTTTCTGGCGGGTCTTGGCTGGAGCTGTAGGACTCTGTAAGGAAGGGGATCACCACCTGGATGTTCCCTTTGGTCCCCAACGTCCCTGATTCCAGCAGGGGCTTACGGTAATAGACACAACGGCGGTCCATGTACATCCCTAGCACACAAGAAAACAAAAGAGGGGATTAGGCAAGATAATTGGAAAAGGCTGTCAGGTATAAGGGGGGGACTAGAAGCCAAGAGCAACCAGCTCTATTATATATTGCTAAAAAATAATATAGATTTTTTTTGGAGAAATTAAATATAAAGAGACACTCCCCCAAATAATTAACAGGACCATTTAGTGTATGAAACAGGCTGGGCAGTAAATGATTTACCCTTTTCATTATTACCCACAGCTTGTTCCCATTTGTATCTCCTATCCCCCACCTTATCTATTGAGGTGTATGCAAAATGACATGAAAGCCAGTCTGCCTAGAAAAAAGAAATGTGTCTTGTGTGCAAGCAAGTTAGAACACTATTGACAAATACTCACTAGCATCCACATTATCTAGTGCATTTGCCACTCCATCAAGGCTTTCGAAGAAGTCATCATCGTAAACACGCTCAGTGTCTGGGCCAACACGGTCCTGGTGACTTGTGATGTGGATGTTTGGGTTCATTTCCTTCACAGCGGCTGCTGCTGTGTCTGATTTCATTTTCTAGAGAGACAGAGGAGGGATATCACTCTCACGGGAGGCAAAGAACTACAAGCCTCGGTCCCATTCCTGTTTTGTACTAATGTTGACTTATAACGTCTGAGTTTATAACTGCTGAACAATCCAGCCAAACCAAAACTATTTTTTGCAGGACTCACAGCAGTTGATTAACTAAGAACTAGGAAGAGGTCAACATGTAAGGGCAGACAACTCCACGCGATTCTGCAGTCATTCCCAGAAAAGGCAAGAGTAGTAGTTAATGGAACTGACCGTAACATCCCAAGGCCGGAAAAGAAACTGCCGGTTGAGGTTGGATTTCTCAATTGTGTCCATGTCAGTCACAATCACCTCTCCACCTGGCCTACATCCAAGACCAATCATGGCAAAGTTCTTCAGCAACTCACAGCCAATGGCACCAGCCCCAACCTGAGAGCAGGGAGAAGCAGGGATGTTAGCAGGATGTTAGGGCAGATATACATGGAAACAGATGAACTGTGCTAGAACTCACCAGGAAGTACTTCTGCTGTCCCAACTTAGCCTGCAGGTCACTGCCAAAGACCGCAATCTGTCCATCATAGCGACAGTGTTTCTGTTTATCATGAGAGAACAAACATAGACCACAACCTTTAGGCATCTCCTCTTGTTAAAAGCACCCCTTTTCCCCCAGCCTGCCTGCCGTCCGCAAAATAATTCGTTTCCACAGTTTATTTGGGTTCTTTCTTCTTCTATATGCTGGACAATACATTTTGTTTACCTTGGATAACAACGCAATTTGGCTTTCTAAGCAATAAAGTTGGCTTATGTGTAAAAAGGGACCCCTGGTGGCACAGTGTGTTAAAGCACTGAGCTGCTGAATTTGCGGATCAAAAGGTCCCAGGTTCAAATCCTGGGCGTGGAATGAGCGCCCGCTGTTAGCCCCAGCTTCTGCCAACCTAGCAGTTTGAAAACATGCAAATGTGAATAGATCAATAGGTGCCGCTCCGGCGGGAAGGTAACGGCGCTCCACGCAGTCATGCCGGCACATGACCTTGGAGGTGTCTACGGACAATGCCGGCTCTTCGGCTTAGAAATGGAGATGAGCACCAACCCCCAGAGTCGGTCACGACTAGACTTAATGTCAGGGGGAAACCTTTACCTTTTACTATGTGTAAAAAATAAAAATCCTACTATCCCAAAAACTCTCAGAAGCCCTACAGTGCTGTCAATGGCTCAAATGCTACAATCTTGGTAAAGTGAATGTAGGAATTGATCCTGAGCTGAAATCCTGTTTCAATTGCTTTACCAAGTTAGGTAGCTAAATGCCTTTTCCCTGACTGTTAAATGGTAATAAAGAGCATTTTATTGGACATAGCAAAACGTAAAATATTAGAATTAATGTAATTAAATGTAAAATATCTGCATTAGAATTGTTTTATATATAAACAATACAGCCCACGGCCACTCCAGGTTCTCCAACTCCATAGCTCTGTACTTCAATCACAGACATCCTGAACTCTTCATTCATGATTCCTGAACAGCATACTTTTCTGCTAGTTCTAGTATACATCTCAGATTGCACACAAACTACTCACAGGGCTGCAATTCTCCTCAGTCAGGGCATCCTTATTTTCCTCAGGCAGGCATTCCAGTGCATCGAAGTAGAGCCACTGAGTGATGGGCATGAATTTACCTGAACACGCCTGAAGGGGAAAGTGTGGAAGGAAAAAGTTATACATTGTATATTTCCACTGTTCCGCCTTTCCTTTTGTTTGAGAATAGGAAGGATTACATTGCAAGCTAAGCCCATTAAGAGACCCAACCTCTGTTACAGAGACAAGGACCTGTTATTTGAATGGCCAAATCCAAAGCTTCCGGTTGAGAGAACAGAATAACTTTATACAATAGAAATAACTTTATTGTAATTGTGCATCGTACAACAAACTTAAATGCCATCCCAATCACATTGTGTATTTACAAATTACAAAACAAAGCATCCATTCGTCCACATTCTAATTGCTATTGCACAACCCCTAATGCCACATCAGTGTGAAACCAGAGTTCAATAATAGTCAACAGTTCTAGGATAAAAGCTATCTCTCAGCCTATTTGTCCTTGTTTTTTTATCATTCTATACTGGTCTACCAGATGATAGTATTTTTAAAAAAGAATATCCAGGGTAAGATGGATCCTTAAGAATATTTTGAGCTTTCTTATAGCATCAGTTCTTCCAAAGAAGGGAGAGAGCAACCAAAAATTTTCTGAGCAGTAGTGATAACCCTCTGGAGCAGTTGCCACCTCTAGCTCCCATTTAATCAGTTAGTATTCCAAATTTTCTGAAGAAAGTCTGGGAATCCAGTCTCACCTTCATGACTTCTTGTGCAGCTAATCCTCCAATGAAGGCATTGACAGGTGCCAGATCTCCAGTGGCTTGGAAGGCCAGCTCTTTGATGACATCCTCATCCAACTTCTCTTGCTTGAGGGGGGGCTTTGCTTGTTCATTCAGCTCCTTGACCAAAGTTAACACCTCACTAGCATCTGCCTGAGGAGGAAATGAGAACAGGTCAGAAAAAGGAAAGGGGAGAGCCTCATCAGATACAGTGCTGAGGGATGGGGCATATGAACTTCCACACAGTTGTGGGCTAGCATTTAAGATCAATTTATCAGTATCTACAGAAGACTCCAGCAATGGACAAAGATAATTAACACTTTAATTTCTGACAATCAAAGTATGTTTAAAAGAAAGGTTGAGGGAAGGGTTTCACATTTTTACAGCTATAGACGTACACTTGATTTTGTGTGGGCAGTTCTCTTTAAATTTCTAAAAGTGAGCAAGAGGTTCAGATCCATGGCATGGTACAACAGTGTTTCTTCAGAGCGCTTAGCCACACCCCATAAGTAACAAAACAAGGATTTAAAAAAAAAATAACAATAAAGAATAAGATAATTATGTCCCTCATTCTATTTTTCTAGATAAGGAAACTGAATTGACTGGACACATAGCACCAAACCATATTTTTTCTTCTAATATCAGTACATTAGTTGTGCTGTTGCCCAGTTATCTCTCCCTGCCTTTATACTCTCTTTTCGCTAATAAAAATGGAAATTACAGTCAAACCAGATATAACTATCAGTATACACGATTTAAAATATAATTAATAGGTGCTATGGATGGCGGTGAAAATTATAGTGATTACAGCAGGAAGGGAAGATGTCTTCATTAGTTTTGTCATTCTATGATTTTGATGGCAGTCTACTTCTCCAAAGCTAGTACTTGGTGAAAAGAGGAGCATTTATTCCAGTATAAACAGCAGCTTTGGGGAAAAAATCATTAGGTACAGTGAATGGTAAGAATGAAATAAACCCTCCCTTCATTTGTGCTGGAATCCCCACTATTCATTCTCTCTTCTTCCCTTTCTCTATCTCCCCATCTTTTCCACTTCCATCCATAATATAACTGCTATATGCATTAAAAAAAACTTTCAGGTTAAATGCAGAGGAACATTTAACAACTACATTACATGTACCATTTGTTACTTCCTTTTCAAAATAAGCCAGAATTAACTGCATGGTACAAGATCTATTTATTAACACAAACACCTGCATTGTGTATACCAAAGTATGAAAGGGATGCAACTGTAAAGCGACCCAAACAGGAAAAAAAAATCCTTAAAAGAAGCAAAACAGATAAGAAAATCTTGCCTGATTGCGGGGCTTAGGAAACCTTTCATGCTTCTTGTGGAATTCTTGCAAACCTTGGAAACCTAAGTGCAGCTGAGCTGGTCGGTCAAACTTGCCAAAATCAGTGATAATGAATTCTGGCTCAGACAGGGAGGAGCGCAGAGATTTCTGCAAGAGAAGAAAAGTGGAGATGAAGGATCCTTAATTCTTGACATTATTCCAAAAGCACAAAGATGCTTCATATAGTTTATACAGGTCACGGAGCTAAAAACTGCCCTATTCACTATAATCAGCTATTATTTTCTATCTAAGGTAATATTTTGTACAACTGTGCCATGTGATGCAGTGTGCAGCAGGTTTGAAGCTTCCATTTTATTTACACAAGAGTGGATAGTTTCTTAGGTTGGAGTGTAAAAGTTTCATAAAGGGCCAGTTCCAACATTTGTGCATGAGAAGCTGTCCAGCCAAAAAAAGACAAAACGCTAACAAAGACACTTACAAAGCTAATTTTCTTTGGCATCTTGACCTGGGTGACAATACCACCACGAACATAGTCTGAAAAGTTGGAAGTATCACCAATGCTAAACGTGTAGGGACCTGGAAGAGAAAAAGAATACAGTACATACATATACCCATTAGATCTACAGCCAAAAGCAAAAAACAATACAGAAAAAGAAATGGTAGTTCAAAACTGTAATATTAAGTTTGGACCGGGCTGCACCAATAATCACCTCAATATATGAACATTTTGCTATGTCAGACCTGTCAACACTCCCAAAGACAGATATGAGAGGAAATCATTTCTTTGGTATTTTCAAAAGGAGCTGAGAAATTGTGCTTCTCCAGATGGTTATGCATTGCAGTTTTCATACTCTCACACCATTTGCACAGTAAACTGAGGCTCATGTTTTTATGGTCAGAAATAATTTGATATTTTTAAAGTTAGATATAATTTTATAGTGTAATTGGGTTGTGTAATTTTTCGGTTCTATTTAATAATTGGTTGTTTGATGCTGGTTTACTTTGGGATCAAGTGGGCCGTTATTGTATTCATGTTTGCACTTGTGGCGAGGCATTGTTTGCCTCTGTGTTTTCTGTTTGTTGGAATCCGCCCTGAGTCTTCTTGGGGAGAAAGGGCGGAATACAAATAAAGTTTTTTAATTATTATTATTAGTTATGCTTCCTGGGCCTGATGAGAATTTTTTTGATACTCCACTTTATCTCTCCTGCAGGAGACTCAAAGCAGCTTAACATAAAAGCATTAGCATACAATTTAAAATATACAAATTGAACAGAGGAATTTTATTTTGTGTGAATCGTAATTGCAGTTTCCTTCAGAATGCAAAATGGGTCTTTTTCAGATAGAAATCTAAGTGACAAAAGGAAGTTAATTTTCTATAGTAATTTGGGAACAGAACAAAGAAAAATGGGTAATACGTTGGTTACGGGCTTACACTGGGGTTAGAAAGGGGCTCTCACAGTGAGTGATGGAAGCCAAGGGAAGAGTGGCCAGTGGTGATAAACAGCATTGCCTGATTTTAAAGTAATTGATTTCTACCGTGTTTGACTCTATTGTAACCCACTCAGCATCTCTGGGACAGGGCTGGTTGCAATTTGAAATGAAAATATTTGATATTTGACATTCTCCCTGGATCCCTGAAACATTACATCACTATCAATATAGTCTTTCCAGGCACATTGTAAGGGGCCATACCCCTAACAGACATCCTATTCTACTAGGATGTCTCCAAATTTTGCTCAAAATAGTTAAGGCACCATAGAGGTCTCACCAAGCACTTTGATTTCCATGGGTTCACAGCTGTTCAGCTCACTCATGCCCTCAACTTCGGTGAAGGAAACAAAATCCCCACTCTCAAAGCCATGTCTCGCCTCATCTAGACAGGTTACTTCTCCAGGGATTCCCTGCATGGAGAAAGGAGGATCTGTTAAGAGACACTATAGGTGATAGTGTACCTCGCATTAAGGAAAGCAGTGAATATACCACCGGGATGGGTGTTCTCGAGTCCAGTCCCTCCAAAACATATTACCTTTGTAACCATAGAAACCATTGCACTGAGTGGCTGCTCCCCATTGGTGTCAGTCACCACCATGTCATCACCAAAATCACAGAATAACTGGCTGTAAGAGGAAAAAAATAAGATGAGGGTCCCACAATGTAGACCCTTCTACTACCCCTAGAAGAGACGCTCTTCTCAAGCCCCTTCATCACAAATAGGTAGTGCAGAATACGTGTATTGGAAGTATGAAGCAGGCAACACTATCAGACATAGAGTGGAGAACTTTCAAAGGAGCTCCTATTGGGGAAGATGGAGAGACAAGGCTTCTTCTTACCCAAAGAGTCCTTTGGTATCTGCCACTACCAGCTTGATGTCCTGACTGTGGCAGAAGTCACCAATGCGCAGTTGCTCCTCCAATGGGCAATTGGTGAGCACAACAACCTGTAAGGGAGAGGGAAATTCTGGAATATATTCTAAACAAATGAAATGCCTCAGTCTTAAAATCCAGAGACCTTCACCATTCTTGTCCTGCATCGCTCTGAACATTGCTAGAGTATAGAAAATGTGAGCTTCAAAGTTGACTTCCCTGCCCATTACAGATTTTGTCTTCCCCCTCATTTGCTTGTTTTATTGAGAAGGTATTTCCTGAAACTTCTCACCTTCTAATTCCTACAGCTATACGGAACTTGAACTAGCTTATAAACTGATGTATAAGTTTAGAAATTTTGATGGGAAAAAATCAACCCCAAAAACCTGAGAGAATCTGAAAGAAGCACCTGCTCCTTTTACACTTTCTACTGTGGTGCTGCTTCAGAATTTTTGAATGCCTAGGTGAGGAAATGGCAGCTGGTCCCGAGTCGGCACAGATACCTTCCCCTCTGCATGGAATGGCCCTCCAATTACCCACAGGTCACACCAAAATTCATAATTTTGGCCCCAAAATCTACCCTTGACTTATAATAAGTTATATATGGTGCAGATACCCTCTATAGAATTAAGCCCACTCTAGCAATAAGCTTGAAAGAGTATAAAAGAAAATAAGAAGTAAATGTTATGGGGTGCCATCTTGCTTTAAGGTACCTGGAAGTTGCTGAGGAAGTCCTCACTGAGAGGCCCAGTGTAGGCAGTAACAGGCACATAGGAGTTGAGCTCCATCAGTCGGGGTTGGGATAGCTCAGCACGATTTTTCCCCAGGTCCTCCTCACGCAGATAAAACTGAAGGAAAAGATGGCATCAGAGCAGTGAGTTTTCAGGGCAACATGACGACCAAAGGACATACATCTAGGGTCACCTGAGGGAGTGGAGAAGCACCCTACCTGGGAAGAGAGATCGGACCATTCAGCCACACCTTGATCATGGATTGTGACAGACTTGACGCCTCCCAAGATGATGTTCTTGGCAATCTCCACTCCCAGTCCTCGCAAGCCGGATACCAGAATGTTGGCATTTTGCATTCGTTTCATGGCCTCATGACCCAACACGTATCTACTCAGAAAAAGTGGGAGAATCCCAGCACCAATGGGTTAACTTCTGAGTCTCAGAAACTGCTGACATTCCAAAGCCACAGAAAAAGAACCACCATTACTCACTCCGGCCCACCACATGATGCTAATATTGGCTGATAGCTTTTCAACATAATAGTATCTTCCTACATGCCCCACCCCCACCGCACAACCAATCATTCCTTCCTCTGGTACTTACAGTTGTCTTGAGTACAGACCCTCATCAATGTCTGCTTCATTTCCATTCTTGGCCATACCCTGATAGAAAGAAACAGGAAGGAAGATTATTACAATTTTAAAAAGGAGCTCTACCCCACAGATCTCTGACTACACTATGTTGAATGAGGAAACCTGGAAAAATACAAAATGCAAGGGCTATTGTAGCTTATCTCAAGTTTGAGCATTATTTTAAAAATATACAATCTCATATTATTACACTTCTCTGCTGTTGGCCACTAACAACAAAGATCCAATTAAAGCTGCCCATGATCAGGTTGGAGTGTGATCAACTTAACCCCAACACGTGACAAGCTCCTAAACTTCCTTCTGATTCCTTCAATAAACCTGACAGAAATGTCATATGACCAGGCGCTCAATTTGAATAATTTACCCCAAGTATGGAATTCTGGCTGTCCAGCTACACAATCTGGAGTCTTTCCAGCTCAAATGGAAACCTCAGCTAGAAACAAAGGCAGATAAAAGCCATACACCTGCTATCTTCATTCTTTGATTGACTAAAGAACAGTATTCTACCGGGCTACGTTTCCTTGTTTGGTTTTTAAAAGCGCACTTGGAAGGCCCCAGTAGAATAAAAGCAGAGAGTCTAGTTGATTAATTCTGATTTACTATGTAGCCAGAGACTGACAGTTCCCTAGGAGCTTCTGCATACTTCTTGGGATGCAAATTCATGTATACGATATCTGAAATGTTTGTTTTCAGCTGATTCTCAGTGGGTCTTGGCACATTTTAGAGGGACGGGGGAGGACAGACTGCAAGTGCCAAGACCATTAGAAACTGTAAGCAAAATCCAAGGCCTAGGAAAAGTGAGAGATTTGTGTCCACTAGATGTCATTGAATTGCAACTCCCATCAGCCCCCTGCAGTATAGCCAATGGTGAGGAATAATGAGAATTGCAGTCCAATGATATCTGAAAGGTCAACCTCCACCTCTAGCGCAGAAACAGATTAATCCTATTCACAAATGTCCATGAGCAGTCTTTTATTTTCTACCAATTACTGGCATTTTCTTTTTTGTACTGGGAAACAAGATGGCAACTACTTCAATTCTCCCTCTTCCCCATGGGATGACACAAAAAGAGCAAGGTATGCACACTGTATAAAGGTCCCTGCAATATTTATGCCCTTTTTGTTCCAACTCTCATTAAAAAAGGACTTTTCGCTAATACCAAAACTAAGGTTCCTAGCATCATGTCAGCTTCTCTTTGGAATTGATTTGTTTTACAGTATTAAAAACAAGATCAGGGTTTAGCAGTATGCCACACCAATCAATCCAAGGTCTTACGTTGGCAGGCGCTTCGCGCAGGTCAGTCTGTACGGATTTGCCAGAGGAGCAGTTTGAACCCGTCTTCGTCTCCGATTCAGACAAGCGACGCTTCTTGGACAACGGCGAGCTGGACATCTGAATGCAGAAATGGCAAAATAGAATTGTAAGAATACAAAACCCAGTTACACAAATCCACAATTTGCTCATTTTGCTGCAGAAGGTTGGTACCCGTCAAATATAAAAACCTGTCATTTTATGTGAAGCATATTGGCAATGGGGGGAAGGGAATGACAAAAAAACATTGACTATGCCTCAAAATGGACCATGGTAACCGATCCTCCCTCCACTTATATTTGTTGTAACTAGACCTGTGCTGCCAAATGGGTTACAGAGCCTCTTCACTTGAAAGCAATACTGACAATGCTGACTTCTTGGGATTATTCATTGTTGTGTCAAACGACTGAGTCATAATAGTTAACTTGATGTAATAGCAAGAAAACTGAAGTGATCAGACTCAAAGCACAGGTCTGTTACATGTAATTTTATCTGTTCAGCAAAGAAATGCACACTCTTTCATATACATTTTTCTCTTCAAGGAAACGGAAGAAGTGCTAATCTGCTAGTTCTCCATTGTGTAGATGAAAGTCCCTCCATTCCCTACTTCACTACTATGGCCATGGAGGTAGAGAAGAGACAAAACTAGATCTCATCCCTCTCTTCCTACTGTCCTTTTTCTTGTGTGCCATGTCCTACTTAGATTGTAAGCATGAGGGCAAAGAACTGCTAAAATGACAATTTGCAAACCACTCCAGCAGCCTTTTTTAATCTAATAGGGTATAAATGCTCTAAATAACTAACAACACTGCCTACTATTTCTGAGAAGGGAGTTTAATGTGCTAATGGTATAAAACTGTTGCATCAGAATATCACCGCTAAGAAGGTGACTCCCCATTACATATGAACCAGATGACCTCATGGATTGGGTGTTCCTTCCCAACGAGAGTTTTCCAGCTTGCTAAAGAAAGAATCGAAAGTCAAGTAAGGAAGGGCTGAGCATGAGTCAGGCAGGAAATAGTCAGTCTGAGCTGGCAGGAGTTCGATTGCTGGGGACTTCCAAGCAACGGAGCAGTACACTGCGATGCCATTGAATCTAATTACGGATCTAAGGATCTCTTCACCGTGTCCAAGGGAGATGCCTGTAACCTAGGGAAGAGGACAGTATGGCTCCAACTCCATTTTTGTGACCTCTCCCACAAAGACCCTTCAATCTCCATTTCTTTTGTTCTGGATGAACCCTTCCCCCTATTTTTTTTATTCTGCAGAAACAGCAGAATTGTCACAAAATTCCCACCTCAACCATGAAAGAAAATTTCAACAAATTTAGAAGTAGAATCAGAAGTGTTTTGCAGCTGAAAATGGACCATTACAGGATGAGAACTTTTGTCAGATGCCCACCTTTGCTATAGGAACTTGGTAGGATGACATGGAGATCACTAAGGACAGTGAATTTCAAGTGGAAGGTCAGGGCTTGAACATACTACATTTGTAATCATATCTTCTGTGACATCATTTATGAGATAGCTTGATCTAAACATATATTTATAAGGCACTTTCCCCATCCATATCACCTGGAGTTACTCCCTAGGACAGGTTTGAGTAATATTGGGGGGCATCCGGAATGAGTGTCCTACAGTAATAGATTGTTTGTTTCTATGAGGCGTGAGGCTATGCTGATAACAACGTTTCTAGTAGGATCTCCTATGACAGACAGACTATTGCTCAGAGGTCAGGCAAAATGTATCAAACAATGACTGGATAGCAGCAATAGTGTGGGGGTGACAGTGGTGGAGGATCCCCCAGAGACAATGGCAGTGGCACCATAGTTAATACTGTGCAGAAGAGGTAAAATAAACCTCGTTTCTCCACAAAATATATTATAGGAACAGGAAATGTAAGCAGGGAAAGCTAGAAATTGTTAAACAAGAAATGAAACATATAAACATTGCAATACTTGGTGTGAGTGTGCTAATGTGGACACAAATGGAACATTATCAGTCACACAGTTTTACCCAGGAAATTATAATCTAAGAAGAAATAGGGTGGCATCAATAGTGGGGGAGAGATCTAGCACAATCAAAGGACATAATACAAAATCTGACTGGGTAATATCAATCAGATTTCAGGAAAAATCTTCAATATATCCAAGTTCATGCTCCAGCTAGAGAAGTAGAAAATGAAGTACAGGCAACTGGAATACAGAAGCATGAAACAGAGCAGCCATCAATAATTAGTGAGGACTGGTTAGAGATCAAAAAACCCTAGCTCTACACTAGCTCCACTGGCTATGGCCTGTTTTTCAGCACTAGTCAGTGTGCTGGTTGGAGCCCCCGGTGGAGTAGTGGGTTAAAGCCTTGTGACTTGAGGGTTGGGTTGCTGACCTGAAAGCTGCCAGGTTCAAATCCCACCTGGGGAGAGCGTGGATGAGCTCCCTCTATCAGCTCCAGCTCCATTCGGGGACATGAGAAAAGCCCCCCACAAGGATGGTAAAAACATCAAACACCCGGGCGTCCCCTGGGCAACGTCCTTGCAGACGGCCAATTCTCACACTCCAGAAGCGACTTGCAGTTTCTCAAGTCGCTCCTGACACACACAAAAAAGTGTGCTGGTTTTGACCTATTATGTGTCTTGAGTTCAGGCCATCTGATAACTATCTCCCAATATGAGCTATATTACTTTTTAAATCTTTTTAGAATGTGTGTGTTTAATATTGTTAATAGTTTAACTAGTGTTAATGTTATTTTGTATGTTTATAATTGTAATCTTGTAAAAATGTAAACTGTCTTGAGTCCCAGTATTGAGGAAAATTGAGGATTTCAATAAGATTATCTCCACCATTGCCACAGATAGGCACTGGGTTGTCAAGTGGACTAATCCTTTTGTTATTGGTAGTAATTCAACCAGGCAGAAGCTTGAACAGGTGAGGAAAAATCCCTGCTATGTAGACTCACAAAAAAGTGTTATGGGAAGAAAAGTAAACTTCATTTCTGCTGAAAAAAACAGATCCACCATTCTGTATCAAAGTTGATTTGCACACTGCCTGTTTAAACCCATCCACAAGTGCTGCATTCATCCTTGGGATCTGAGATGACGACAGATGGGAGAACAGCCTGGATCCCAAACCTCCAGTGTCAGCCCTGCTCTTGCCCTCCCACAGCACAAACAACTGCTTGCATTCCTGCAAGGCTAATACAAACCCCTTTGCTTCACAAGCTCAAGAAATGCACATCCGTTTTGACAGCACCCGGCTGCTTTGCCATATGCTGAGTTTAAAATTAACTAGCATCTCTTTTCTCTGTTGAGCCAGCCAACAGTGACACAGCATGTTGATGACAAGTGATTGCATTTCCTCAGCAAGGATGAAACCAAAATCTGAAAGACGCATCAGCAAGATGCCAGCTTGAAGCATAGCCACTGGCTTCAAGCAGCAAAGTAACCTAAAATCACTCTTGAGATAATAGGAAAGGGAAGGACAGCAGTGTGTCTGTTCTGGGCATGCATGGCATTGAGTCTTAAACCTTAGATCTCAGGGTTTTCGATACATCTAGAACCTTTAAATAAAGACTCTGCTAAAGTAAAAAGGCAAGTATCTGCCTCATATTAGGATTGGAAGAAGCCTCAGCTGGTATAGTTGAACGCTAAGAATGTTCCCAGCTCCAATCTAGCCTTACCAATAAATTCAGTATGACCATAGTTGAATTCAGTCATCTGTGAAATCATATATCCAGTGTACCATAACAACCTTGCAATAAGGATTACTAAAATGGTGTCTGTATTGGTGCCCCCTACTATTTCAGTATCACTTATTTTCGCAGTATAAATTCTGACTTGAAACTCTTACATTTTCCATGAAGAAACAGAGCAGTCATTAAACAGGGCGAGGCATACTGAAATAGGAAAGATACTCTAGTCATAGCAAGGACACTTCCATATACTTCAAGGCACACTAGCAACTCTTTAAGTAGGCATTCATAAACCATTTGGGCTAACAATTCACCTTGCTTGTCATTGCCACCTTGCAATGTATGTGGCAAACACAGAACTTGAAAACATGGTAGGCTTAAGCTAAATTAGGACATTATGACTACACAGAGCTTCATCACATGGATACTTATACCAAGCAGGGTCATATGAATGAAGAAAAGAGCCCATAAACCTCTAGTCCATTTCTGTACACACAGCGCCCCACTAAATCTACTTAGTTGTACAGGAAAGAAACATCTCAGGACGTGATATATACTTACTGCTAAGGAGAGTTAAAATTATTTCAAATCATAAAGTAAAACACACATTACCTAGAATCCAATTAGTGACATATATAAGCACAAGTCTACCCTTGCATGTCATTTTTGTTGTGATGGTGAGGTAGTTGCAAAGGTTGTTGTTCTCTCCCGCCTTCCACATAGTTTTGCTGCAATAATTCCTGAACAGCCATTCTATAGTTGAAGGAGAACATGAGGAATAGAAGGCCAATGACATCAAGCCCCAACAAATATTGGTGGAACATCTGTTGGGGCTTGATCTCTTTGCCTGCTATGGGGCAGATCCAGATGCTTCTCTGGTACCCCATTTTCTACCAGTCATTGAAATTGTTACTGACCCAAAACTGTGATTATTACAGACTGTTAGTGGGGATTCTGCCTGTGAAACCTATGCCAAACTAGACAATGTAGGTTCTTGACAGTAATTACCTAATTGTAAAGGCATACACCATGCTAGAAGCCAGTGCAAACTTAAACCTGGTTTGCTTGAGCTCATTTGGGATAAATAATTGGTATTGCATTTGTCAAACATCACATAAAACTGTATCTGTTCTGAATTACTTCTCATATCATGCAGTGATGATGCAAATATATCACCATTTGTAAAGCTAGGCAAGTTTCTCTAAATGCTGGATGAAAATGGCAAATATACATTGGTCTATACAAGTTATATTTACCCATTCAAGGTGGCAACTACCATGTAGTTTAATGCTGTGCAAATATTCTCACGCCTTTCCTGAGAAAAATAATAAAAAGAACTGAGAATAAAGAGAAACCTTTCCGAAACCCTTCAGCAAGAGTTCTACACAAAACTGAAGAAAAAATGTCTGCCAGCAATCTCAAGATAGGCCTACCCAAAGGACAAAGCATAATCTGGCTTATTGTTATGTTTAAAGGTTTCCACTTAGAATCAGTCAAACAGAACTGCTAGGAATAATTTTACTAATCAGGCTATGGACTTTCAGCAGTGCACTATGAGAGCAATGAAGAAGACCAACAAAAATGACATAAAGAATCTCTAGCTTCCATGTATTTGGGACATAGAGGAACATATTCACACATTCAGGAACAGGGTTGGGGAACGTAACATCCCAACAATACCCCAGCAAGCAGGTCAACACTTTTTTTCTGAAAGCAGGAATTTGGAGGATAAGGGCCATACTGCTGGGGAGGTTGTGGGTGGGAGAGGTTGCGTGTCTTAAAATATATTTTAATTTTATTTATTGTATTTTAACTGTATTTTTAACTGAACACACACAGTACTGTTTGTGGGTTTAATTTTTTTTGTATTTACTTTATTTTAAATTGATCAAAGTGTGTGGGTGTTAGCCACCTTGAGTCCCATAGGGGTGAAAGGCGGGACATTATTATTATTATTATTATTATTATTATTATTATTATTATTATTATCTGATGGGATATAATTCCCATGAGCCCCAGCCAACATATCCAATATTGAGGGATGATGAGAGATTTAGTGAAAAACTGACAGAAATGTCACAGGTTGGCAAATACTGCTGTAATGGTTTTTAATTGTTCTTTATCATGGTGGTTCCTGGTAATTTATGGATAGAAAACATATCTCAATTAATGTTACTAGCTAAATCACATCACTTGATAATATACAGAAGGTCATTTGGAATATTAGCAAATACAGTAACTGGAAACCAAGAGAATTGGCTCTAATCCTGATAAGATTAAAATTATCATAAGAACCTTTTATTTACAAAGATCATATGTTAACCGGGAAAAAATCCCTTCTACCTAGTTAGAAATTACTCTACAATATGAATTGTCTAAAAGAAATTGTCTTTAATTGGGTCCATGTTCATGATATGCCCAGAGTTACAATGATGGTGAGTGTGTGACAAGGACACAGCCCATTCAATTACTGCAAAGTTAAACCATCCTTTATTCAGGGACAATTGAAGCAAAACCACTGCTGTCAGCTTTTTGGTTAATAAAAACAGGTAAATGGTGGGCTCAGCAATTTTTAGCTCAACTATTGTTTAAGAAAGCACATCTCTAATTAGAATAGTTTGGCTAGCTGCATGCAGTTAAGTAAATGGATAAATTAATCATTTAGCTGAGAACCAAAAAGGAAGCATTCACCTATTATAGGTTGAACACACCTTATCTGAAATATTTGAGACCAGAAGTGTGTTTGAGATTGGGGGGGGGGGGGCAGGGTCTGTACATACACACACACACACACACAAAATTCAAGTCTAAACACACTATTCATTGATGTTTCATATACACCTAATACATACCGCCTGAAGGTAATGTGAAAGATAGTATTTTTAATAATTCTGTGCATGAAACAAAGCAAAGGTATCACTACTCCAGCCATTCATGTGGACAATTTTTTTAGCAATTTAGATTTCAAATTTCTGGATAAGGGATGCTCAACCTGTACTTTGCTAACTAACAGTGTATTTCTAGTGGGGCCTTAAGAGGTGGAAATGGCCTAAAGAAAATAGAGATAATGCAGAAAGTTGCAAAGCTTAGGAAATTTTGTCTTGTATCCTAAACAGTCTAATTGGCCAAGTAGTTTACCTATGAACCTTTGATACTAATCATAAGATACGGAGCCCCCAATGGCATAGTGGACTAAAGCCTCGTGACTTGAAGTTTGGGTTGCTGACCTGAAAGCTGCCAGGTTTGAATCCCACCCGGGGAGAGTGCGGATGAACTCCCTCTATCAGCTTCAGCTCCATGCGGGGACATGAGAGAAGCCTCCCACAAAGATGGTAAAAACATCAAAAAAAAAAAAACCCATCCGGGTGTCCCCTGGGCAACGTCCTTGCAGATGACCAATTCTCTCACTCCAGAAGCAATTCAAGTTGCTCCTGACACGAAAAAACAAAAACAAAACCTAATCATAAGATTCCTTAATTTTAAAAACGAGCACAGAGGAACCGATTCCTGACCAACTGCATGTTATTAGTGATCTTCTATAGTAATTGAGTCACTGGGTGGTATTCATCATATCTTAAAATCAAGGTATGTGACTAATCCACCATACTGTATTAAGCCTACGAGCCTGATTATTCCAAAACTCATGTTCGTGTGTTTATTTAATATTTACTTCATTTTTTACTTTGCCTTTATCACCCCGGAGGGGACTCAAGGTGGCTTACAAACTCTGGCAAAAGTCAATGCCGCATGACATAACAATAAAACACCCCATCAAATTATAAAACTGTTAGACTTATGAGCTATTTATTTATTTACCATATTTATATCCTGTCTTTCTCAAACCTGGGGGGAATCAAGGCGGCTTACAACGGAACACATAACAATAAAACAGATTAAAACCATATAAACTGCTGAGTCTTGATCTCATACTTCTGGGACAAATAGTCCTGTCAGCAGACAAAGCAGGTGGTTTAAAAGCAACTGCCATAGAAAATTATGGAAAAACATGGCCAAATTTGGTTGAACAGCCAGAGAAAGGCTTACAGAACAAATGCTGTGTATGCTATCACTTTTGCTGAAGGACATCATAGTCATTCTTCAGGAAAGCATTCCCAATCCCCTGTAGTATTTTATTCCCAGAAAACAAAAGACTACAGAAATTGTTATCATATAAACATTAGCTAGGTGGAAATGCATGAGTTACAATAGCATATTGCATTGAACTCATAACTGTATACCTAAGTTTAAATGTTGTATGGCCCTCTGACTCTAATCCAAGGTTTCTCTTTTTGCTAGAACTGGAGTTTCTACATGGATCCTTTCATACTTAAAATTTACTTCCACCCCAAATTGATTCTGCCTTACAGTGATTTTGTCAAAGGTTTTCTTGGCCAGATTGATTTGGAGGTCTGCTATTGCCTTTATCAAAGGTTGAGAGAAGGTGACTTGCCTAATGTCCAATGATTTTCCTTTGAGGAATGGCAATGTGGACCTAGTCTCCAGAGTCTTAGACCAACAATTAAGACAACACTTATCCAGAATTCTGTGGAAATCCCGAATACTGTGGAGGTCTGTGAGTTTCCCCCATTTGGGTACACCTAACATC
Organism: Anolis carolinensis; assembly: GCF_035594765.1. NCBI lineage: Eukaryota > Metazoa > Chordata > Lepidosauria > Squamata > Anolidae > Anolis > Anolis carolinensis. The sequence continues at coordinate 211,896,770 of NC_085842.1, read as the reverse complement.
CAAGAAAAACAGAGCAAGAATTTTCCTTGTAACAGTTCATTTTACCTAAGCAAATTTTTCAAAAAGGTAAGCAAGGAAAAGAGTTCAACTGGAACAAACTCATTTGCTATATATACACCAAGACAGAATGAGATTAAGTCCATTCCATGGTGAACTGAGGATATTTCCTTGCAACATGAATACCCACCCTTAGAGGTCCAACACACCCAGTATACCTGTGACATTGGAAACTAGTGCATGAAGATTAGCTGTTAACACGAAGTAAAATTGCTATTCATTGTACACAGTGTCTCGCTTATCCAACCTTCACTTATCCAACATTCTGGATTATCCAACGTAGTCTGCCTCCCGCCCAGATCCACAGCTGTTTCTCTAGGCAGCAAGGACTGAACTTCTTACGGATTTAAATTCCGACAATATTGTTACTGTAAGTTCATTTTATGCAATTCTATCTTTATTTGTAGTCAATATTTTAGCAGTCAATGTTTGTGTAGTCAATGTTTTCAAATACATGATGTTTTAATGCTAAATTTATAAATACAGTAATTACTACATAACGTTACCATGCATTGAACTGCTTTTTCTGTCGATTTGTTGTGAAACATGATGTTTTGGTGCTTAATTTGTAAAATTATAATATAATTTGACGTTTAATAGGCTCTTCCTTAATCCCTCATTATCCAACATTTTCGCTTATCCAACATTCTGCCAGCCCATTTATGTTGGATAAGGGAGACTCTACTGTATGTAGTAATCAAAACACAAAGTTCAGAAGAAATGGGCTTGCATGAAAAAGGCACTAAAACTAGAATAATGATTCTTTTGAGAGTTACATATAATAATAATAATAACAACAATAATAAAACTTTATTTATACCCCACTCCATTTCCTGAAGGACTCGGGGCAGCTTACACTGGGACAAGCTCAAAACAGTATTACATCAATAAAACAGTAACACAATAAAATCACAATATAATAATACATCTTACAAAAGTTAAAATAACTTAAAACATAGACAATAATCCTAATCCGTGGTCAAGCACCATAGGCCATGGGCCATTTTAAGGGGAATTGAATCTGAAAATGCATAGAGACTTACTTTTCTTAAGATCGGGTTCTAAGCCAATTATCTGGCAATTCAAAAGTGAAAGAAAGTCACTTAAGAAGAAATGAGTCATGTAGATCAACAGGGTTTGGGCCTGCCAATACAAGGCAACACAAAAAGGACCTTATAAAAGGAATTAAAAAATGCGAGAAACTCATATGCTCTGGTTATGCTCTCTCAAGATATCATACTAGATACTAGATTGTTAATAAAGCAATACATCAATCAGACTATAATCCTATGGCCCAGATTGAGAATGGAAGTGCTACTATGACAAAAAATGATATACGTAATATTTGCTAAAATTAACATCTATATTTCTGAAGGAACAATGAAATATGTGACAACAGCAGAATGAATTATCCAACCGTATTAGCACTTCCTGGACTTCCACTGGTGTCCTTTAACAAAAGCCTGAGCAGTTGATCAGGGACAATTTCTTTAAAAGATTTCTAGGAGCTGGATTTCTGAACACAGGTTGAAAGCCATATATGTTTGTTACAACATTTTAATTGATCCTACACCAAGACAGGGAAAATTACAAAAAAGTAAAAAAGACAGGAAAACAAAGTGCACTGGGATTTGCCTATAGGCGAGAATATGCAGGAATGCTGTATCTTCTACTTTAAGGAGAACTAAGAAAGCTGCCAGCTTGTAACTCTTTGACCTATATTAAACACTGAGATATGGTGAAAGAAAATGGAAAACGCTACACACTTGGAAGGCATATCTTAAATGGTTTGGATGTGCTAAAGAGGAAAACCATGGGGAGTGGAATCAGACTGGTGATTGTGAGCAGAGACCAGTTCTACGAGTTTATCAGTGTATAATAAAATTCTAAATGGCAACTATCAAACTATGACCTTTGGTGCTTTATCACACACACATCGCACCCCTGGCTATATGCACATAAGCAATTCCAGCTGAGATCTGCCAGAAGAACCATTAAATAATGTATAGAAAACTGCCAAGGAAGAAAGACTTGAATTTTCAATACATGACAGAACCAAAATATTGGATCCAGAAGCCACACCCAAACAGCTGCTGTCATCCTGAACACAGGAACAACTGCTGGCAAAAAGGATTCACTCTAAACAGGACATTCTTTTAGTTAACCTCTTAGTCAACTCAAGTATGCCACAATTCTTTTCAGGTTGCATTAAAGCTGTTTGGTGGCAGACTGACTGGGAATGTTATTTGTACTTAACTGCTAAAGGATTAACTTAAAAAGATAATGGCCAAATGGGTAACACACAATGATGGGAAGCGCCAATGAGTTTTCAGACATTTTAATTTCTCTTAAGAGCTGAAACAATTTTTCATTTATAATATTAATGGGAATTTTAAATAATTGTTATTTCACCCATTCTTCTTTCAGTGAAGAATGGAAAAAATAGCCAATTCTGCATGTTCTAATGCCTTGTACCATAAAAGGGTTAGTTTCAAACCGCTATCAGTAGAGCTAGCTTCTAAAACTGATTTCCGTTTACAGCATCTGTTCTTTCAGATCACAAATTCTTGAAAACAGCAGACTCCTGACAACGCTATTACACAGGCCTAAATTTCTTTGTTGGGGCAATTTAGAAAGAGAAGTTGCTGGTCAGGTTTGTGGAACTTGTTATGTTTTAGGGACAGGAAATCCTAGGTAATTGCTCCTCATAATGCCAAGAGCCTGAAATACTAATCAATATGTCTTTAGTGAAGAAGGCTGGAAACTATACCCAGGAACAGGAGTCCTGGCTCCCAGACCCAGCCGCCCAAGAAAAAACAATGTTTTGTTAAAAGGGCTGAGAACTGACAATCCCCTGCCTCCTTTGGGTCTTTTTCCTTCCTCCTATCATAGGCCCTTTCCAAATCAAGATGCCCCCTAAGGTAGGGCTCTTATCATAATCAGTCACCCCCCCCCCCCCACTTAGCGCTAACATCCTTAACCTAATATTGTCTGCACTCATTGTTCCCAGTCTCCCTCTACTCTAGGAAAAAAATAATAGAAGAAAGGGTTATAAGAAGCAAGGTACTTTGAGGACAAGCCAAAGCAAATGCATATGAGGGGAAATGAGGCAAGAAGGCCCATTCTCCTTTGCTGGATGATGAGATGCAGCCACAACTCCAAGGCTGCATCTAATCTAATGTAATAACATGTTGTCAAAGGCTTTCATGGATGGAATCACTGGGTTGTGGTGTGTTTTCTGGGCTGTATGGCCAAGTTCCAGAAGCATTCTCGCCTGACATTTCACCCACATCTATGGCAGGCATCCTCAGAGGTTGAGACCTCACAACCTCTGAGGATGCCTGCCACAGATGTGGGTGAAATGTCAGGAGGGAATGTTTCAGAAACATGGCCATACAACCCGGAAAACTCACAAGCAACCCAATCTAATAATAAATGTCATTTGTTACTCCCTTCTTCTCATGCTTCAAGGCGGGGTAAGCACATCACAGTTAATACGCAAAAATAAAACAGAATGCCATTAAAATACAAAGACATTGTACAATAAATTTCGATACCATTTCTATTGCTATGGAATCCTGGGAGTTGTGGTTTGATGACGAGGCACCCACATTCTTTGGCAGAGAAGGCTGAAGACCCAGGCCCCTTCCAAACAGCTGGATAAAATCCACACTGAACTGGATTACATGGCAGTGTAGACTCAGGGCCTTTCCACACAGACATATAACCCAGAATATCAAGGCAGATAATTCACGATAACTGCTTTGAACGGGGTTATCAGAGTCCACACTGCCATACAACCCAGTTCAAAACAGATAATGTGGGATTTTATACAACTGTGTAGAAGGATAACCCAGTTCAAAGAAAATGTTGTGGATATTCTGGGGTATATGGCTGTGTGGAAGGGTCCCTTGTAAAACTACAACTCCATGCTGTTGAACCTTGGCCATTAAAGTGGTGTCAGGCACAGTGTAGATAATGGGCACCAGGAAAGAAGGGAAAACAACAATTAAGGGTGGTATTTCGAGGCCCCTTCCACACAGCTGAATAAAATCCCACATCATCTGTTTTGAACTGGAATATATGGCAGTGTGGACTTAGATAACCCAGTTCAAAGCAGACACTGTGGGAGTTTCTGCCTTGATATTCTGGGTTATATGGCTGTGTGGAAGGGCCCCTAGAAGAATGATAAAATACGAATAGAAGAGGCTAATATTATTGACAAAGATGGATACACACAATCAACAGGAAAGAGGAAAAACAACCCGTGAGAGGGACTAATTATAATTTTTAAAAATCCAGTTCGCAGTAATACAATGGAAGAGGGAGGGCCCTTAGACACAGCCATTTATCCCAGAATATCAAGGCAGAAAATCCCACAGTATCTGCTTTGAACTGGGTTATTTGAGTCCACACTGTCATATATTCCAGTTCAAAACAGAAAATGTGGGATTTAATTCAGCTGTATGGAAGGGGTCGGAGTCTACCAAGCAAAGAGAGGCGGCTCTATTAACTGGACCTGAAGGCAGTCCCATGACGCGAAGAGCCAGCGAGAAAAGCCTAGGCCCGAGGCGGTGGGCAAAAGCAGCCCTGCGGGGAAGGAAAGGGCGGAAAAGGAAGAAAAGGCGGAGGGGGGGGGTCTGTTTCTATGGATATAGAACCATCCCTGGAAAGGTTCCCTAGTTTCTATGCAAACGCGAGGCGGGAGCGAAAGGAAGGCCCTGGCGGTTACCAATGAGGCTGTGTCAGGCCCCGCCGCGGCCGCTGCCGAGTCACTGCTCTGCGCTGCTGCTGCTTCTGCCGCTTCCTCCTCCGACCCGCACTGACACAAGATGGCGGCGGCCGGGCCCGGAACAAAAACCTCCTCAGCGCCGATCCGCTCTTAGCCAGGCTGCGGCTAACCCCGCCCCTCTCTCGGCGCCACCCTATTGGATTTGCCCACGTCCGTCACAGCACCACTCGCCCGGATAGGATAAGAGAACGGGGCGGGCCCGGCAGTCTCCACCCACTGACCCCGGCGCCGGCTCCCTCCGCCCTCCACTTACTTCACTCCGCTCCCCGGCTTTACCATGAAACTCTGACGCAGGGAAACCACGCCCACTCACTCCCCGCCTTACAGTCTGGGGAAAGGGGCGGGGCTTGCTTGTGACAACGCCCCTTTCGAATTTCTTCCTGCTCTTTAGGAGTTAAAACTAGGGGCCCTTACACACAACTGCATACAATCAATCCCACATTATCTGTTTTGAATTGGAATATATGGCAATGTGGACTCAGATAACTCCACTTCAAAGAAGATATTGTGGGATTGCCTGCCTTGATATTCCGGGTTATATGGCTGTGTGGAAGGGCCTGAGAGACAGACCTGGATTTAAGTCTCATAGGTAGGAACCCCGGTGGTGAAGTGTGTTAAAGCACTGAGCTGCTGAACTTGCAGACCGAAAGGTCCCAGGTTCAAATCCTGGGAGCGGAGTGAGCGCCCGCTGTTAGCTCCAGCTTCTGCCAACCTAGCAGTTCGAAAACATGCCAATATGAGTAGATCAATAGGTACTGCTCCGGCGGGAAGGTAACGGCGCTCCATGCAGTTATGCCAGCCACATGACCTTGGAGGTGTCTATGGACAACGCCGTCTCTTCGGCTTAGAAATGGAGATGAGCACCAGCCCCCAGAGTCAGACATGACTGGACTTAACGTCAGGGGAAACCTTTACCTTTTAGGCAGGATAGTATATTATATTATACTAGCTGTGCCCGGCCACGCGTTGCTGTGGCGAAGTATGGTGGTATGGGAAATAAAGTATTGAGGAATTGGTGGTAGTTAAGGTCAAGGGTCAAGGTTTTCGAACTTCTGGGTTGGCAGAAGCTGGGGCTAACAGTGGGGGCTCTCTCTGCTCACCCAATTCAAACCTGTGGCCTTTCGGTCCAGAAGTTCAGCAGCTCAGCGCTTTAACACGCTGCACCATCAGGGGATATTATTTCCTAAAGGTTGTGAATATACAATATTTCTGATTGGTTTTTTTTTGTTTGTTGGAGGCAAGTATGAATGCTGCAATTAGGAAAAATGATTGGGATGTAATGGCCTTGCAGCTTTAAAACCTGGCTGTTTCCTCCCTGAGTGAATTTTTTGTTGGGAGGTGTTAGTTGGCCCTGATTGTTTCCTGTCTAGAATTCCCTTGTTTTCAGAGTGGTGTTGTTTGCGATATTTTATGTGCTTCTACTGTCTGTGGCCCTGAGAAAACAGAGGATTTTCCAGACTTTGATGATGGGAATACTTTGTTGGGAGGTGTTAGCTGGCCCTGATTGTTTCCTGTCTGGAATTCCCTTGTTTTCAGAGTGGTGTTGTTTGCGATATTTTATGTGCTTCTACTGTCTGTGGCCCTGAGAAAACAGGATTTGCCAGACTTTGATGATGGGAATACTTTGTTGGGAGGTGTTAGCTGGCCCCGATTGTTCCCCTGTTTATTTACTGTCCTGGTTTTAGAGATTATATTGTTCTGCATTATTCTATCCCAGTAATTATTTCATATTAAAGAAGAATCTCACTTATCCAACATTCGCTTATACAATGTTCTGGATTATCCAACGCAGTCTGCCTTTTCATAATCAATGCTTTTGTAGTCAGTGTTTTAAATTCATTGTGATATTTTAGTGGTAAATTTGTAAATACAGTACAGTAGAGTCTCACTTATCCAACATAAACGGGCCGGCAGAACGTTGGATAAGCGAATATGTTGGATAATGAGGAATTAAGGATAACCCTATTAAACATCAAATTAAGTTATGATTTTACAAATTAAGCACCAAAACATCATGTTAGACAACAAATTTGTCAGAAAAAGTAGTTCAGAACACAGTAATGCTATATAGTAATTACTGTATTTATGAATTTAGCACCAAAATATCACGATATATTGAAAGCATTGACTACAAAAATGCGTTGGATAATCCAGAATGTTGGATAAGCGAGTGTTGGATAAGTGAGACTCTACTGTAAATACTACATAGCATTACTGCGCATGGAACTACTTTTTCTGTCAAATTTGTTGTATAATATGATGTTTTGGTGCTTAATTTGTATAACGATTACCTAATTTGATGTTTAATTGGCTTTTCCTGAATCCCTTCTTATTATCCAACATATTCACTTATGCTGCCGGCCTGTTTACGTTGGATAAGTGAGACTCTACTGTATATTGATAATCTTAAATTATCTGCTCAGAACTGGATTATCTGAGGCCCCTTCTTCACAGCTGTATAAAATGCACACTATATGGCAGTGTGGAGTCAAGATAATCCAGTGCAAAGCAGATAATATAAGATTATAAATGGGTTATATAGCTGTGTGGAAGGGCCTTGAGTCTACACTGCCATATAATCGTGCAAATTAGATAATCTGTGGAAGAAGTCTAAGTGAGGCCTAAATCTGCCTGTCCCCTAACTGAAACCTGGCTGTCCCTTGGTTGCTAGGCAACCAAGTGGGCAGAGATTAGCCCTCTAAACTGGCAGCAATTGGATAAAAAAAATTATTGCTCTCCCTCTAATTAGGACTTTATTTTTCTTTTCTTTTTGTTGTATCAACCTTGAGGCGTGGATGATGGGTTGTGTTGTCAAATTTTGAGGTTGGGAGGCCTGTACTTTTGTTGTTTTGTGAATTGCCGTGATGCCATCACTCTTTTATATATATAGATGTGTGGAGGAAAACCTCTGTAGGTGTTATTAATAGTACTAAAATGCAATGTATGAGGAGGGCATAGAAACGAAGAAGAGGTTCCTAGGGCTCTTCCACACAGCCCTATAACCCAGAATATCAAGGCAGATAATCCATTTAAATCTGCTTTGAACTGGAATATATGGGTGTGGACTCAGATAACCCAGTTCACAGCAGATATTGTTTTGCTCCACCCATATCTATATACACATCTATCTATCTATCTGTACACATAATAAAAGTGAAAATCTTTTTGTGTGTATATAGCACGGGGGTCTGGTCACACAGACAGCCTCTGGCTTCCACAAACAGGCTCTAGTTCCCAGTGCTGTGGAGCCACTAAGTCACTCCCTCCCAAGACATTGCAGGTTACAGTGAGCACATCCCAGTTCCTTTCTCTCTTCATTTGCATGACCCCACCCACTGCCTCTCCCTTGACCCTTTCCTTCCTTTCCTATGGCACACATCAAACAGAGGAATTGATAAGCAACTGAACATGCTGAAGAGATTTGGGAAGAATTCACCATGATTTATAGGAGCTGTAGGGACTGGGATGTATAGTTCATCTGCAATCTAAGAGCACTCTGAACCCCCACCAATGATTGACCTGGAACTAACCTGGCACACAGACCCAGCATGGCCAACTGGGAATACTGGTGGACTCGGGAGGTGATTGATCTTTATCTCTGGGAGTTATAATTCACCTGTATTCCGTGAGTCCTCCAAACCCCACTAATTACGGATCTGGACCAAACTTGGCACACAGACCCAATACTGCCAACTTGGAGTAATTGACCTTGGCATCAGAGAGTTATAGTTCACCCATATTCAGAGAACACTGAACCCAGCAAGTGACAAATCTAAACCAAACTTGGCACATTGACTCAACATGGCCAACTGTGAATTCTGACAGGTGTTTCAGAAAGATTGCCCGGGGAATCTGGGAGTTGTGGTTCACCCTTATCCAGAGAACACTGAACCCAGCCAACGGTGGATCTGGACCAAACTTGCCACACAGATCCAACACGGCCAACTATGTATACTGGCGGGATTTGGGGTGATTGAATTTGGCATCCGGGAGTTACAGTTCACCCATATTCAGAAAACGCTGAACTCAGCCAATTTTAGATCTTCGCACACAGACCCAACATGGCCAACTTTAAATACTGAGGGAGTTTTGGGAAAGCTGACCCAAGATTTTTGGGAACTGCAATTCACCCACATCCTTATGCATTTTCTTATGAGAGCATTCATAAAAAAAAAAGCAAAGACATGTGACCAAACTGATATTACCTAACATCCAAAAACAAACAAGGCTCCTTTCAAATAAACCGGGCATCTCTGGGTACCCAAGATAGTAATATAATATACGATAATATACTATCCTGCCTATGGGACGCAAGTCCAGGTCTATTTCTCAGGGCCCTTCCACACAGCCATATAACCCAGAATATCAAGGCAGAAAATACACAATATCTGCTTTGAACTGGATTATCTGAGTCCACACTATAATATAATCCAGTTCAAAGTGGATTTTATACTGTTGAGTAGAAGCGGCCTCATTTTCCCAGAAGCCGTCTACATTAATTCTACATTGCAGAATTAACGCATTTTGACACAACTTTAACTAATATGGTTCAATGCTATGGAATCACAGGAGTTGTCCTTTTATATTATTTGTCAAATAGAGCTGAAACCTCAACGATCTACCCATGATTCCATAGAATTCAGCCTTAACAGTTTAAACAGCGTCAACCTGCATTAACTCTACAGTGTAGATGCATCCCAAAACTTCTGGTATCAACTCCGTCTTGGGCTCAATATATCAAATCAAGCATTAACAAAATACAAATGCACCATAAAAATAACAATTTCTTATGATCACTATCACTGGACTAACAACACCAAATAGAACAATTTCAGTGCCTCGTGTTTTTAGGTCAGCATCCACCAGGTCCATATGTACCTTGATACAATCACAGAAAGCCTAGCAAAGTCACAGGTATCACATTGTCCATGCTTACTGAAAACCAATACCACAAAGCACAAAACCATCCATCTCTTGCACCTCATTCAGATTCCAATATATTACACACAAAGGAAAGGGCATCCATAAACAGGACATCCCTTCCCAGAGATGCCTAGACACTGCAATGGACAACTCTTTTTAAAAACTATAATAGCATTTCCCTCCAAATCTGGAAAACTAAGTGATAAGACACTGTAACCTGCATCAGTTCTTTAGCGGGACATAAAACTACTATAGTCAAGACATGGATTTCAGTCAACTAATCCTATTCAAGGGCATTACTACAAACTACAAACTATGCATTTTTAACAGCAATTTCTAATCAATATAAGTGCTGTTACATTAATTTAGTTTTTTTTAAAAAAAACCCATAAATATTAAGTATGTTTACACTACCAAGCTCACAAAAGTTAATTAGTAGGACTGTAAGGCAAATATAAAACAAAGTTAAAACAGGATCCGCATTATACAGGTAGCCCCTGGGTGATGAACAAGATATAAAGCTGGAGATAAATAAATAAATAAGATAGGTTCTGTAGGTTTGTTTCATAAGTTGAATTTATATGTAAGAAAGTACAACTTCAACCATTTTTTAAACCTTTGGACAGCTAACACACCTGTATTGTTTGTTTTGCTGTCTGTGCCCCTGTTCAGAGGATTTCACCCTACTTTCTGTCCCTGTGATTGTTGGATTTTGAAAAATTTGGCTCATTGTGGAAATAAAGATTGGTGAGAAAGCTTCAGAGGAGACCCCCTTTCCCCATGATAACTCTTTCAGGAGTGCATTTCCATTCCTAGGGGTAGATTTCTCCCACTTCCTGTTGTTTCACCTATTTTTAACTAGGAGTCAATGTAAGTCTGATATCTGCAATATTTTCAAGTAATGTTGAGTATTTAAAAGGGAAAAATGAGACACTGATTTCTCTGGCCTAAGTATCTCAATATTTTTTTAAGTAGGTTTCTGGTCCTCATAGTTGTGAAGATAGGCTTGCACACTCAAAGGCAACACTTGGAAAAAGAATCTGTCTCAAACCAAGCTAGTGGACTATTGCCAATTTTATGGATATGTTTGACTTTCCCAAGAAGGCCACTGTAAATACTGTAGCTACCTTTTCAAATTCCATTGTCTTGTTACATGTCAGCCAGGACGGGAGTAAGGACAGCAGCTGGAGAGAAACTGTATAGCAAAGTTTTTCCCGTGTTTACCTGCTATAACTGCAGGTACCTCCAGCTAAAAAGAAGAAAAGCTAATCAATGGCAAAAGCGATGGTTCAGGAAACAGAGGGATGGACCAGAACCATGGAGATCTGAGTTTAACTCCTTACTAATAATTTAGTTCAGGGTTTCTTAAACTTTTTCCACTTATGACCCCTTTCTGTCCAAGACATTTTTATATGACCCCAGCATTTGAAAAGCTTGCTAAATTGCTTTTCTTGTTTATGGAGTAAGCTGAAGCATTTTCTGCACAGTAAACACTGCATGTTGTTGTTAACAGATTTGTGAAAATGGATGGCGTTCAGAAACCTTTTACTGTTGCCAATTTTTTTTACCACAACACTGTGCTAAGAGGACCCCATCTGAGGTTAAGAAGCAGTGATTTGGCTCACTGGGCCAAGTAATCTGCCCTAACTACTTCATAGGGTTCCTCTGTGAAAATGTAATGGTAGAAAAACTACTGGTAAGTTTATGGCCATTAGCTTCTTGGTAGAGGAACTGTAATAAACACAGGACATAATTCATTCCCATTTTAATATCAGTTTCACAACAGCAAGACATATTGTAAAGGATGGGAAGAGAGTGTTGCTGTGATGGTAAAACCCACATTTGATGCTGGGAAGTCCAACATGCAAGCGAGTCTTGTCCCTATACATAAATTACTGCTTAGGAAAAAACTCTACTATCTCATATGATCAATATGTTTCACATGCATTTTCTTAGTCATACAACAGCTCTGAAAAGCAGGCCAGTATTAACTAGCTGGTACAAGAGGCTGAAGAAGTGAGACTAAGACTGCCCAAAAATGGATGGCTAAGTTTTCGGCAACCATGGGAGAAGAAAGGCCTCTCTGACTTAGCCCTTGTACCAGCAAGAAAACACTGGGCTACATTTCAGAGCTGTTGTATTACTTTAAAAATACATGTGAAACATGTTGATTTAAACCTTTTTCCAAATTGGAAGTTGGAAGAGACCATGAGGTCTCTTCCAACTCTACTATTCTATGATTCTATGATTCAAATTCTTATTTCTCAAATTCTTCTGGTAACATGGCCATGCTGGCTAGAGAATTCTAGGTAACATAGTACCAAAAGGGAAATTTTCCAAACATTAGTCACATCATGCAAAATGTTCAACAGGACTGGCTACAGAAGGGGAAGTAAAATCAATTTTCTATTTCCTGCACTTCACTGCCCCCTTGTGCCAGGCTGGAGCATTACCTTCAACAGGTTTCCCAACTTTTTTTTCTTCCCAAAAAAAAACTTCAATACTGATGCAAACCTAAACGTTCAGCAGAAGCATCTTTTTCACTGAGGCTCAAGAGAAGTGATATCATTACATATGAATGGTATAGATATGATCATTATAGCAATAGCTAGGCTGGAGGAATATAGTATTTTATGGAGAGTATTGTGAATCTCATCCCTCTGTTACTTCAACAAATAACACTATGTAACAAAATTGGAAACATGTTCCTGGTTTGAAAGTGTTACAGTAGAGTCTCGCTTATCCAACGTAAACGGGCCAGCAGAACGTTGGATAAGTGAATATGTTGGATAATAAGGAGAAATTAAGGAAAGGCCTATTAAACATCAAATTAGGTTGTGATTTTACAAATTAATCACCAAAACATCATGTTATACAACAAATTTTACAGAAAAAGTAGTTCAATACACAGTAATGCTATGTAGTAATTACTGTGTTTATGAATTTAGCACCAAAATATCATGATATATTGAAAACATTGACTACAAAAATGCGTTGGACAATCCAAAATGTTGGATAAGTGAGTGCTGGATAAGTGAGACTCTACTGTATTTCCTGTTTAATCGTGCAGTATTTACTTTGAAAGTACTGTACTACTGTAGCTGTTATGCTCCAGAAACTTCATTTTTGTGACTGCCACAAACTATGTTGAATTAGTTGAGACTCTATAAGATAGTCATTGAAAAACAATTGCAAAATGTGCTGCAGGATGTTTTTACAGTTTAATAAACTTTCCCTATGTTTTTATGATAGAACCGATTAGGAAATGACAGTTTTCTAGTAGGAAACCCCTTAGTTGGTTTAGGAGCGTTGAAAGTTGGGATGGTGTACATATCAGAACATGGGTGACAAAGAGTCTTTCTCTCTCTTTCCTGTCCATTTCTGCAACACATGCTGCATTACAGAACAGAGTTGTGATCTTAGTAATTAACTGTACTGTCTTCAACAAAAGGAATCTTAGTTCAGCCATGTCAAGATTAGGCCGGTGCCAAATACAGGGTTGCTGGCATGAGCCTGCTATTCTGTTTCCTGACTATTGCTCCCCTCTAAGTGCCAGTAATATGGATCTTGCAGATGTAAGTAATGGGGTGGAGACAAATCTCTAAAGTAGTGGTTCTCAACCTGGGGGTCCCCAGATGTTTTGGCCTTCAACTTCTTGAAATCCTAACAGCTGGTAAACTGGCTGGGATATGTGGGAATTGTAAGCCAAAAACATCTGGGGACCCAGTTTGAAAACCACTGTTCTAAAGGAACATTTCTGCTCCAAATTACTCCAGTGCTATGCATGATCATGCTGGTGCTTGACTTTTGAGGTGAAAAATCTCCAGTTGTATCTTGATAAAGCTGAATTGTTGCTTATTAATAAAGGATACAGAAGTTTTGAAAAAAAGGAAATTACATTTATAACTCAGGAACAAAAATTGTCACATAGTGTAATGTGATGCAGGTTTTTCTACTGATACTTCTATTTTGGCATTTTAGGACCCTTTGATACTACACAATTATAGAGCCATTGTTCCACTTTAACTGTTATGGCAACATCCAATGGAATTCTGTGGCTTGCAATTGAGAAAGGTATTTAGAAATCTCAGCCAGAGGACTCCTCTTGAGCCTCTGACCAAATTACAAAGCCCAGCACTTCACAGGATGAAGCCATAGAATTGGCAGGGTGACACATAGGCCATCAAGTGCAAACCCTGTTCAGTGCAGGACCTCCCGCTCCTACCAAGATAGTCCAGCCTCTTTCTGAAGACTCGCAAAAAAGGAGACCCTGCCACTTCTCTTGGCAATTGGTTTTATAGCCAAGATATCTTAGTGCCAAGAAGTTCCTTTTAATGTTCCCTTCTGCACCTTAAAATCATTAGACCTGCTCCTACCCTCTGGAACAGCAGAGAACAAACCTGATCCCTTTTCTTTATGGCAACCCTTGATGTATTTAAAGGGTGCAACCACATCACCCCTTCATCTTCTCTTCTCTAAACTGAACGTGCCCAGATTCTTCAACCTCTCCTCATGTTTCATTCTCATACCTCTTATCCTTGTTGTTCATTTCTGAACTTGCTTCCAACATGTTTATCTCCTTCCTAAACAGAAGTATCCAGAATTGAATGAAGTGCTCCAGATGAAGCTGGACTGGTGTAGAATGCAGTGGGATTTTTACTTCCCTTAACGTTCTTATATTAATGCAGGTTAAGGTATGCTTTGCCTTCTCTGCCCGCGCAACACACTGCAAAGTCATGTTCATCAAAAATCCCCATATCCTTTACACATGTAGTACTATTGAGCCAAGTCTTCCCCATCCTATAATCGTGCATTTGGTTTTTGTGACACAGCCTGCTATACTGGCAGCAGAGGGAGTTGGGGGCTGACCTCAAAGGCTAGATGTGGCTCTCAGAAGGATGGAAGCAATGGAAGCAATCCTACTGGCTACCCTAGAAGGGCTCACAAAGACATGTGGGCCTGCATCTCACCTGAGAAGGCAAAGGGTGTACTTAGAGATCATCATCATCATCATCATCATCATCATCATTATATTTATATATACCAGCAATACATGGAGCGAGAGTTGCCAGATGTCCAAGCTGCGTTCAGAAAAGGCAGAGGAACAAGAGACCAAATTGCCAATATCCGCTGGATAATGGAGGAAGCCAGAGAATTTCAGAAAAACATCTGCTTCTGCTTTATTGACTATTCTAAAGCCTTCGACTGTGTGGATCATAATAAACTATGGCATGTTCTTGGTGGTATGGGGATACCAAGTCACCTTGTCTGTCTCCTGAGAAATCTGTATAAAGACCAAGTAGCCACAGGAAGAACAGACCACGGAACAACAGACTGGTTCAAGATTGGGAAAGGAGTACGGTAGGGCTGCATACTTTCACCCTCCCTATTCAACTTGTACGCAGAACACATCATGCGACATGCGGGGCTTGAGGAATCCAAGGCCGGAGTTAAAATTGCTAAAAGAAACATTAACAACCTTAGGTATGCAGATGATACCACTCTGATGGCCGAAAGTGAGGAAGAGCTGAGGAGCCTTATCACCAAGGTGAAAGAAGAAAGTGCAAAAGCTGGGTTGCAGTTAAACGTCAAGAAAACCAAGATCATGGCAACTACACCTATTGATAACTGGCAAATAGAAGGAGAAAATGTGGAGGCAGTGACAGACTTTATATTGCTAGGCGCGAAGATCACTGCAGATGCAGACTGCAGCCAGGAAATCAGAAGACATTTACTTCTTGGGAGGAGAGCAATGGCCAACCTTGACCAAATAGTGAAGAGCAGAGACATCACACTGGCAACGAAGGTCCGCATAGTCAAAGCAATGGTATTCCCCATAGTAACCTATGGATGCGAGAGCTGGACCATAAGGAAGGCTGAGCGAAGGAAGATAGACGCTTTTGAACTCTGGTGCTGGAGGAAAATCCTGAGAGTGCCTTGGACCGCAAGAAGATCCAACCACTGTCCAGGAAATAATGCCCAGCTGCTCACTGGAGGGAAGGATATTAGAGGCAAAGTTGAAGTATTTTGGCCACATCATGAGGAGACAGGAAAGCTTGGAAAAGATCACGATGCTGGGGAAAATTGAAGGAAAAAGGAAAAGAGGCCGACCAAGGGCGAGATGGATGGACGGTATCCTTGAAGTGACTGGCTTGACCTTGAAGGAACTGGGGGCGGCGAAGGCGGACAGGGAGCTCTGGCGTGGACTGGTCCATGAGGCCACGTATGCGATTGAGCAGCAGCAGCCACACTTTTTCTCTCCCCAAGGAGATCCCCAGCAGCCCTTTCACACAGCCTCCAAACACCCAATGTGCTCTTTTGAGTGGCAACCATATCTGGGGCCAGAGTCATGTAGAAAACTAGGCTAAGTAAAATATCCCAAAATTCAATTCTGCTATATTTCCCCATGATTCCCTTGCTAGATGGGAATCATGTTTTTTTGACAAATGCACCTTAGCTGCATTACCTCCATATATGCTCCACATCAAAGCATAACTGTGTCAACAGCTTCTCTACAGGCAGGTAGCTCCCTCCATCCCAAGGGCTGACTCTCAAATAGATATTACACCTTGATAAGACTGGAATCAACTTACAGCACAGCACTATACAGGGAGGATATTTGATCGTTGCTGGCTTTCAATATACACAGCAAGCCAGGCTCTGGGAAATGCAGTTGGAGAGAAATAGTTTTAGACAGGAACTTGCTTGAGAGCATACGTTGTAACAGTCCTTCTAGATGAGACTAAAAGTTACAAGAGGCAATGCAACACCATGTAAAATGATTTTTGTTCCTGGGTTATAAATGTCATTTCCTAATTGGTTCTATCATAAAAACATAGAAAATGTTTATTAAACTGGAAAAACATTGTTTTTGCAGGACATCCTGCAGCATATTTTGCTATAGTTTTTCAATGAATATCTCATAGAGTCTCAACCAATTCAACATAGAATAATAGAACCATAAAGCTGGAAGAGACCTTGTGGGCCATCCAGTCCAACCCCCTGCCAAGAAGCAGGAATCGCATTCAAACACCCCCAACAGATGGCCATCCATCCTCTGTTTAAAAGCCTCCAAAGAAGGAGCCTCCACCACAGTCTGGGGGAGAGAGAGAGTTCCACTGCTGAACAGCTCTCACAGTGAGGAAGTTCTTCCAAAAGTTCAGGTAGAATCTCCTTTCCTGTAGTTTGAAGCCACTGTTCTTCGTCCTAGTCGGCAGGGCAGCAGAAAACAAGCTTGCTCCCTCCTCCCTATGACTTGCCTACACATATTTATACATGGCCATCATGTCTCCCCTCAGCCTTCTCTTCTGCAGGCTAAACATGGCCAGCTCTTTTGTGGCAGCCACAAAAACAAAGTTTCTGCAGTATAATAACTGCTTTCAAAGTAAGTACCGCACAATTAAACAGGAAACAACACTTTCAAACCAGGAACATTTTTTAAAATTTAGACAAGCATATTATAGCAAAGGATCATTTCTCGGTAGCATAAGATATGGATTTATTTTCTGTAGCAAAGCACCTGAGTTAAAATAAAGGCCAACAACTCCTGCCATGAACTTAGATGGCCTTAAGCTAGCTACTTATGTATCTACAGAGTATTTATACTACTCAGAAATAATTCCATTACAAGAAAACCGATTCCACCGTGGAGACCCACTGGGTGACTTTAGCCAAATCACCTTCCCCCCAAGGAAGGCAAAGGCATGCCACATGCACAATGGAGGACCTTCTTATAGCAACACCAGAGGCACTCCAAGTGGCCAGCCGCTGGTCAAACGACATTTAGTATAATGCCAAAGCTTTAACTTTGTTTGTGTTTTAAATACATTACAACTGTATCCTCAGTTCGCTTTTGACATGACAAATAACAAATTTTGCCAAGAAAATCCTGTGATAACGTCACCTTGGGTTGCTGCAAGTTGGAAAAGACTTCAAAGCACACAATTACAATGCAAAAGGAATTAACCTGATGGTGACACTTATTCAGAGGAAGACACTCTGAGGACATAGGACAAGAAGAAAAAAGGAATCTGACTAAAAGTAATAAGATAGTGTAAGAAGCACTATCTATCTATATACATACAGTAGAGTCTCACTTATCCAAGCCTCGCTTATCCAAGTTTCTGGATAATCCAAGCCGTTTCTGTAGTCAATGTTTTCAATATATCGTGATATTTTGGTGCTAAATTAGTAAATACAGTAATTACAACATAACATTACTGCGTATTGAACTACTTTTTCTATCAAATTTCTTGTAAAACATGATGTTTTGGTGTTTAATTTGTAAAATCATAACCTAATTTGATGTTTAATAGGCTTTTCCTTAATCCCTCCTTATTATCCAAGATATTCGCTTATCCAAGCTTCTGCCGGCCCGTTTAGCTTGGATAAGTGAGACTCTACTGTATATACTGAAGTCAAAGTCTGTCTGTCTATCTGTATGTGCCATAGAGTCTGTTGCTAGGTGAAGGGGCCCTCTGTTAAGTTGCTGGATTTTTTGTTGCAACCGTGTTTCCCCGAAAATAAGACAGTGTCTTATATTAATTTTTGCTCCCAAAGATGCTCTAGGTCTTATTTTAAGGGGATGTCTTATTTTTCCATGAAGAAGAATTCACATTTATTGTTGAACAAAAAAAAATGAACTTTTATTATATACTGTACAGTAGTTGTCATCACAAACCAGCATAACCAGTCAAACTGTGAATCCTATCAAGAATTTCTTGTTATTACCATTATTTCCATGTACAACACTCTATGGTATGTACATTTACCAATCCCACATGCTCTGGTGTTCTGTTCAGCGAGCATGCTTCCAAACCAAAACTTTGCTAGGTCTTACTATTGGGGGAGGCCTTATATTTAGCAATTCAGCAAAACCTCTACTAGGTCTTATTTTCTGGGGATGTCTTATTTTAGGGGAAAAAGGGTAGGTGAAGGATTTGCTTTTGCCCTCTGTGATGTCAGTGAGAAAGAAAGGTGACACCTTTATGAGAGGAAGGGAAGAAAGAAGGGGGAAAAAGACAGAAAGAAGGGAAATAAAGGAAAGGAGAAGGGGGGGGGACAAAAAAGAGTGAAGGAAGGAAAAGAAAAAGGGAAAGTGGGGAGGGGAGGAAAGAGAAAGAAGGAAGGGAGAGAATAGAGGAAATGAAGGGAAGAGAAAGAAAGGGAGGGAGGGAGAAAGATGCATATCGGAAAGCAAGGGGGGGGAAGAAAAAAAGAAAAGAGAGAGGGAGAAGGTGTATGAGGGAAATAAAGGAAGGAAAGGAAAAAAAGGGTCACAAAGAGCCCACCACTGTTATAGTGTTATCATGGAGACATAGTGAGGTAGGCCCTTTCAGAGCAGGAGAAGGGAGAAAGCAGGCAGGTGATGACCCCTCCGACTCCCAGGCAACACTGGGTATATATGCTAGGAATCCAATAAAAATAAAATCATATTTTTCCACCTGAAGATGCTGCTTGCTCACCCTTCAAGGAAAGATTAGCAGTCAGCACCACAGCTCAGAAATAACTGATTTTAGGCACAACTAGAGCTATTCATCTCTTCCAATAACCTCAGATTCTTTGGTGAACAATGGCTAGAGACAGTCTGTCTACAATGCACTTTGATCCCAATTGTTCACTGAGGAGTTTTTAACCTACTACCTAAAAATCCTCAGCAGCTAGGAAATATCTAGAGCGTGAGCACCCCTTATCCAAAATTCCAAAATCTAAATACTCCGAAATCCAATATTGTCCATATGGGTGGATGAGACAGTTAAATCTTTGCTTTCAGATAGATCCATATACACAACCTGCTTCCTGCATAAAACTATGAAAAATATTGCACAAAATTACCTCCGGGCTATGTGTATAAGCTATATATGAAACATACGTTAATTTTGTTGTTTATACTTGGGAACTATCTCCAAAGTAACTCATTCTGTACATGAAAATATAGGTTTTATACATTCTGAAAAAAATCCAAAAAGCAAGCATTTTGATTAAAACATACCCACTCTATACTTTTAAAAACCTAAATCTTGATTTCTGTGTGGAAAATGTCATAAGCAAATGCACTTTTGTGCAGGGAAGAATCAGTCAGAGTGGGGGATTTGGCTCCTTTAGCAGTTCTTATGGCTTCTTGCTCACTAACAAAGGGAACACTGTGTGCTGGATCTTTGTTAAGTTTTGTTACAGCCTCAACAAAGTCTGAGCTGATGGAATTTGATGAAGACTTTCCCCCATGGACTAAAACAAATTTGTGGGAAAACCTCCCAGGTCAGAGTGGTGAGATATATATATTAAAATAATGTATTGGTTGAAGCAAGAAAAACTGTATAAGAAATTTAATACAAAATTGATCACCGACTTGCAGGACACCAAAAGAGCTGCCGAAGATTTTCCTGGGACAGGAAAGGGTTATATGTTCCTGAAGTAGCAGATGCAAGCAAAGAGCACTTTGTACTGGTCTGTATCTCAGAATTGCTAAGGAATTTGGAGAGGGGAGAACAAAAAGTCATTGGAGAGTGCATCTACATGGTAGAATTAATGCAGTTCGACACCACTCGAACTGCCATCGCTCAATAGTTAGGTGAGGCACCTACACTCATTAGCAGAGAAGACAAAAGATCTTCTAAAACTACAACACCCATTAATACATACATTGAGTCATAGCAATTAAAGTGGCGTCAAACTGATTTTAAATGTTTCTGACTGGCAGCTACTTTCAACATAAAGACATTCTGAAAAATGAACAAGGGCGAGGAGCCAAAAGTTCTAGGAAGGAACCAGGAGATATTTCCACAGGCATCAAGGTTTAATTCAGGGGACTACATAACCAATCTGTGCCCTTGAGGCATATGCAGTGTTTTCTGGCCCAGCGCAGATGGTACTCTTAAGGTATTTCAACACACCTGAGCAGCTCGGTCACAGCTGTAACAAACAACCTGTGCTAACCTGCTTCAACAAAACTTGTCAAGTGGGTCAGTTGCAAAAAAGGAAAGAGGATCAAGTTAGCAAGAGAGGGGAGCGAACCCAAGAAGGCGTTCAGAAGCTGTGTCACCCTCTCAGACCAGCTGCAGCTTTACCAATTTGCCTGAGGCACAATCTGCCAATCTGTAGCTACACTTTCTTGATTCACATACATTAACTTTTATACAACTTAGGTCCTTAGAATCTTCTGGATCTTTATTCTTGCAATACAAAGACTACCCATACCTGAACGACTGGTACCCATGCTTTTACCTATCTGCATCCAACTAAAATATTCCCTGTTTAGGAATTTTCTACATCTTCCAGGAAATTCTATGGTATGCTTCTGCTGGAAGTTACCAGAGAGTTGTATGGGAGGACCTAGCAGATTATTTATATTCCGCCCTTCTCACCCCAAAGGGGACTCAGGATAAATCACATTACACATATAAGGCAAACATTCAATGCCTTAACATAGAACAAAGACAAGACAAACACGGGCTCCGAGCTGGCCTCAAACTCATGACCTCCTGGTCAGAGTGATTCATTGCAGCCGGCTGCAGCTGGTTGCTCAACAGCCTGTGCCACAGCTCGGCCCCCCTCTGAGTACTCAGATGTTTTTGGCCTACAACTCCCAGAAATCCCAGCCAGTTTACCAGCTATTAGGATTTCTGGGAATTGAAGGCCAAAAACATCTGGAGGCCCCAGGTTGAGAACCACTGCCCTACAGGGCATTTTTATTGAGGGCCACATCAGTTTTGTGGTTGCCTTCAAAGGGCTGTTGAATCCATGGACAAAGAATCCATGGGTAGAAAGGGCCAACTATCATTTTTTATATAGTGGTCGATGCTCTTTAGTTGTTATCTAGTTTGGGTCTCCAGATGTTACTAAGCGACAACTCCAACATTTTTTATTAATTGCCATGTGGATTGACGATAATGGGAATCACAACTCTACAGACCTTGAGGATCTGAGGTTGGGGAAAGGTTAAAGGACATTTTAAAGTGAGACAACATATCCATAAGTCTTGTACCTAAATTCAAACACCAGTATCCTGACTAAACAGAACAAACTGTAGTCGTTCTGATATATCACAACTCTCATCAACTCTAATCATGTCTAATGACGAGGAGTTTTACTCCAGCATTTGGAAAGCCATATAAAATGACATAGTGGACTGGATTCGGCCAGCGGGCCTTGAGTTTGGCACATGTGCTATAGGGGATACCTCTATATGAATGTTCTTGGCCCTCCAACTTAGAAATGTATCCCCTCACAGATACAGGGGCCACACTGTACACACACAGTAATAAAAGTCCCTAGTACATTCTATTTTGATTCCTTTCTGCAACATTATGGCTGGCAATCTATTAATTACAATGGTATGAGTTGGACTTAATTGCAACTTGCTGTTTGGTTGTTCCCAAAGTCAGAATGCTGTTCTGTCCCCTCGACAACCCAAATCCTCTCCACACCCTGTATGTCACACAGCCCAACACTGTCATATCAACTGTGTTGGAGAGCAGGGAGAAACAGCAAAGATATGTCCAGCTATGTTTTTGTACTTAGATATATTGCAAGGATATCATTCTGCTGGGATCTCCCTATTTAAGGCTGACAAGCATTACCAGCTTTTAGAAAATAGACGTGTCCCTGCTTATCCCCCTTTTCCGAGAGCATGGAAATAGCCATGTTAGGGAAGCTGCATTGCTTACAAAATGAGTTGGAGAGGAGTAGTGGATGATATAGCTATGGAAGTCATAAAATCCTAGAACTGGAAGAACACATCTAATCCAACAACATCATGCAGGAATACAGAACTAAAGCAATCCCGAAAGATATCCATAGAACTTCAGTTTAAAGAGCTCAGAAGACAGAAAGTCCACCATCCTTCAAGGCAATCAATTCCACTACCAAATGGTTCTTATACTAAAAAAAGTTCTTCCTAATGTGTAGATGGAATCTCTTGTAATTCAAATCCTTTGGTTCATGTTCTGGAGCATGTAAAGATACAGGCATCTGATACACATACATCTCCCAACGCAAGCTCGAATTGATCAGCTCCTGGAAACTAATGATATAATTATTAGTGTGTAGGATTGAGAATGAAAGGCACATATTTTTGCTTTCTTTGGAAGCTACTGTGACTGACAATGGGAAGTCCTCGGTTGAAGTAAGATCTCAGCCACAAAAGGAGCTTAGGTAAGCCATTGCCTCTTTCAGACTCACACATTTCCCAGCCATCTGCAATACAATGGTGGTAATATTCACTTACATAATACAGCTTGTTGTAAAGGTTACTGGCTAATGTTTGTGAAATGCTTGAAGCACTATGTATAGCCTGTGCATGTTTTAAATATCATTATCGTTGTAAGAGAATTTAAAAAGGAAACTTTCACAATAGTCTTGCATTCTAAGCGTGGACATGATTGCCCTTTGTTATTTTCAAACAGGCATCTTCGTCTAGTAAAATGAAAATGTTGTTGACTTTACGGTTTTCGACTAGCTGTTATTGTGTGCCTTCAAGTTATTTCCCACTCATGGCAACCATAGCACAATACCTGTTCAGGAGATGTTTGCCATTGCCCTTCTTCTTGAGGCTGAAAGTGTATAATCTGATTAAAGTCACCCTCTAGGCTGCTATGGCAGAACCCTGCTTTCTCAGATTACATGGTGTCTGACCTTGGAAGCTAAGCAACAAATACCAGATGCTATGGGCTATATTTCAGAGAATGGACCTGGCAAAACCATATTTGAATATTCCTTGCTCTTATGAACCTTATGAAATTCATGGGGTTGCCATCATCATAGGCCAAGTATGATTGTCTTGATGGTGGGGGCTGTCATACGTCAGTGACAGGCTGGATCTACACTGTGCTATAATCCAGATTATGCTTTGAGCTTGATTATATGAGTCTACACTGCCATATAACCCAGTTCAGACTAGATTATCTGGATTTTATATGGCAGTGTAGTTGGGACCTACAAAGCACATACACAAACACATAGTCCCAGGGTCTTATTTGCAACCGTACACTACCTTTCACTTCAAAATTTACTACAATACAGATAATCACCCCCTATAATTTTATTTATTCCCAGTTGTATATTTGCATTTATCATGGATTACCTGTTTTATTTTTCTAGCATATGTTCCAGATAAACAGCTATCCCTAGATTTTCCTTGACATAGGGAACACCTTTTTA
This sequence comes from Anolis carolinensis, assembly GCF_035594765.1. Lineage (NCBI taxonomy): Eukaryota > Metazoa > Chordata > Lepidosauria > Squamata > Anolidae > Anolis > Anolis carolinensis. The sequence continues at coordinate 211,872,841 of NC_085842.1, read as the reverse complement.
AAATGTCCACATCCCAGTCCTCTTCTGCATATCTTTACATCCCTAGTCAAAAACAAGTCCTACTGAGGTTCCTTCTACACTGCCATATAATCCAAATTATAAAGAAGATAATACACTATCTGCTTTGAACTGGATTATATGGCAGTGTAGTTTCATATAATCCAATCCAAATGTGGATTATCTGATTTGATAATATAGATTATAGCGCAGTGTAGACTCTACACTGCCATATAATCCAGTTCAAAGCAAATAGTCTGGATATTATATGGCAGTATAGAAGGGGCCTGTGTTTAATGACACTTGTGTCTAGGTAAAACATAACAAAATAAAAAGGAACTTTGTCCAGGGGACAGCCCAGTTTGGAAACTCTTCTTACAAAAGGAGGAAACATTCAAAATGGGAAAGCAAAGAACCAGTTTCTAGTCTCCCACATCCCGATTTATGCTTTCACAGTGAAACAAAGTTGATAGAAATTATTTGAGTCACAAGCTCAAAATTCAGGGAGAAAAGGCACTGGGAGACAAATGCATGCTTAGCCTTGAGTAACACATCACTGCCGTATCACTTCTGTCCAACTTCATCAAGGCCCTCGTGGTCTCTTGAGATTACAAGTCAAGGAAACAGAGGCCCAGAGAAGGCAGAACCTCTTATTTATCATGAAAGCCTTACTTGTACAAGCAATAAAGCCCATTCTGTCCCACTTCAGTCAGAAACAGAACATCAATGCATGTCTATGGAGGAAAATGCCACAGCAGACCTAAAGTCCTGACTCCTAATCCTACCAGATACACAATCCATGGCTAGGCAAATTTCAGCATCAGTGACAGGCATTTGGAAACAAAGGACAAGTGCGCACACAGTGTAACTCACAGCTTTTCCTGCTTCTCCAATAGTGCAATTTGTGATGCCATTCTAGGGGCTGAATAAACAAGAGGAAAACCACAGCAAGAATTTGGGGGAAGGGGGAGTTATCGATACTTCAGTGTATAGCTGGGCAGTGGGCACGTTTCAGATCTTTTAGCATAGGTTTATGAAACTGACTAGGACTAAGGGGGAAAATGAATTTTGAAAACGTAGGTTAAGGTTTCCCCCGACATTAAGTCTATTTGTGTCCGACTCTGGGGGGTGGTTGTTCATCTCCATTTCTAAGCCGAAGAACCGGCATTGTCTGTAGACACCTCCAAGGTCATGTGGCTAGCATGACTGCACGGAGAGCTGTTACCTTCCCGCTGGAGCGGTACCTATTGATCTACTCACATTTGCATGTTTTCGAACTGCTAGGTTGACAGAAGCTGGGGCTAATAGAGGGAGCTCATTCCGCTCCCTGGATTCAAACCGCCAATCTTTTAGTCAGCAAGTTCAGCAGCTCAGTGGTTTAACTCGCTGCGCCACCGGAGTACGAACTGACAAATTAGACTGAAATTAAGGACGCTTGGGGCGCATCAATATTGTAGAAACAGTGCAATTTGATACCACTTTTAACTGCCATGGCTCATAGCTATGGAATCCTGGGAGTTGTAGTTTGGTAGGGCATCAGCACTTTTGGGCAGAAGAGATCGTGCAGAACTATAATTCCCATGATTCCATCACATTGAGCCATGGCAGTTGAATTGGTGTCAAACTGCATTCATTCTACAGTGTAGATACACTCCAAAGCTTCAAAGAAACTAATTTGTCACCTTCAATCCCATAGACAGTGTAGCATCCCGACCAACCATGGCAGTTGAAGTGGCATCAAACAGCATTAAATCTACAGTCTGGATTCAACCAAAGGAGGGAAATCACTTCTCAATCTAAAAGACATTCTCTATGTCAGAACCTTATGCTCAGAAGAACCTGACTTCTTAATCCAAATAGGTACGAGTCTGTCTTATTCTGCACCTTCTCCAAGTTGATGTACTTACATGGACAGGAATCATGTAGACTTCCACACAGAAACATGTAGTTGAACTACAAGTCCCAGTTATTAAAACATCTGGCAGCTGTCATCCAACAACCAATGAGGAGAGGATCATTTTCCTAGCTCATTTTAGTAGATACAAGAAAATGTATTATGGAAGCTTGAACATTTCAGCTCTAGAGTGCTGCAGAATAACACAGTTTGTCACTTGAAATTAACCCATGTCAAATTTTCCCAAAAGGGCCATCCTTGAGGTTGCTGAGAAATTTCTACATTTAGTAAAGGGAACTAATATTATTTCACTTCCCCCTGGGGTATAAGAATATGACAATCTCACTGTCTATTGGCATACAAGAGAAAGTAACTAAATTCAAGGGGTTGTCATGCGCTTAAAGGTTGATCAATATCCTAAAGGCAGCCCCAAGAGAAATAATTTGCTGCCTAAAAAAGGGAAGCCAAAAAGAAAATCTGGAAATGAATAAGATCTCCTGACACAAATGATTCAGCTCATTTTCCCATTTTGTCATGAATTAATTCTTGGGCCAATAACAAGCCACAGGAGTAAAGACAAACATTCACCCAAAGGAAAGGGAGGAGGGAGCAAGCTTGTTTTCTGCTGCCCTGGAGACTAGGACACGGAACAATGGCTTCAAACTACAGGAAAGGAGATTCCACCTGAACATCAGGAAGAACTTCCTCACTGTGAGAGCTGTTCAACAGTGGAACTCTCTCCCCCGGGCTGTGGTGGCGGCTCCTTCTTTGGAAGCTTTTAAGCAGAGGCTGGATGGCCATCTGTCGGGGGTGCTTTGAATGCGATTTCCTGCTTCTTAGCAGGGGGTTGGACTGGATGGCCCCATTAGGTCTCTCCAACTCTACTATTCTATGATTCTATGATTCTATGAAAAGCGTTCTTACCCTACATCAAGGGAACCAATGACCGCATAGGGAAGGTGATGAAGAAACACAACCTACAAACTATGTACAGATCCACTAAGAAAATCCAACAAATGTTACATTCAGCAAAAGACAAGAGGGATCCTCTCACCTCTGCAGGAGTCTACCGTATACCGTGAAGCTGTGGACAAGTCTACGTAGGAACCACCAAACGCAGTGATGCCCAGACACGAATCAAGGAACATGAAAGGCACCGCAGACTAACTCAACCAGAGAGGTCAAGCCATAGCAGGGCACTTGATGGACCAACCTGGACACAGCATATTATTTGAGAACACAGAAATGCTGGACCACTCCAACAACCACCATGTCAGACTTCACAGAAAAGCCACTGAAATTCACAAGGATGTGGACAATTTCAACAGAAAGGAGGAAACCATGAAAATGAACAAAATCTTGTTAGCAGTATTTTAAAAAAACTCTAAAATCAGGTCAGTAAAGAAAAAATAACACTCTGAAAACAGGGGAATTCCAGACATGAATCAATCAGGACCAGCTAACACCTTTCAACAAAGGATTCCCCCAGACAGCAAGCAAGCAAACCTTGAAGCTGAAAGGTTTTTCAATCAAGGTGGTCAATTGAAACATTAACACCTGCCTTAAACAGACAAGAGCCCCTCCCCCCAAACCTGGACAGTGCACAGATATATAAACCCCACTTGTCTAGTTTCCAACAGACCTCATAACCTCTGAGGATGCCTGCCAAAGATGCAGGCGAAACGTCAGGAGATACTGCTTCTGGAACATGGCCATACAGGCCAGAAAACTCACAGCAACTCAGTGATTCCAGCCATGAATGCCTTCGACAACACGTTAATTCTTAATCCTTTTATCACTCTATTCACATGCAGAGGAGGAGTTGTGGATCTTCCAGAATATATGCTGAAAAGTGGAGTGATTATTCAGATGCCTGGGTGCATATAGTAGACTGTAGAATGAATGCAATTCCAATTTCCAATTTCCAATTTGCTTTTATTGACATATGAATGCAGTTTGAATGCAGTTTGACACCGTTTGAATAGCCATGGCTCAATGATGGTGAATCATTGGGAGTTGTCATTTTACAAGGTCTTCAGCCTTCTCTGCCAAAGAGGGCTGATGCCTCTCCATACTACAATTCCCAGGATCCCATAGCACAGTAGTTTTCAACCTGTGGGTCCCCAGATGTTTTGGCCTTCAATTCCTAGAAATCCTAACAGCTGGTAAATTGGCTGGGATTTCTGGGAGCTGTAGGCCAAAACACCAGAGGACCCACAGGTTGAGAACCACTGGCATAGCAGTTAAAGTGGTGCATTAATTCTACAGTACAGATACACTCCAAACTACAGATTTTGAGGTGTGGATAGTTGCACACGTTGTGGTTCACTCTCCATTATTATGTCCTCCTTAATGTCCTTCAGGCAGCTCAATAGAGACAGACACCCTTTGTTTTCTTTGCTTACAAAACTCTGCAAAGTACCATGAAAATCCAAGGGGACTCCTACAAAGAACTCCAAGCATGAGTCCTTATTCCAGATCATCCACAAAAGACAAAACAGTAGACTCTCCGTTAACTGATACTCAGTTATGCCAGACAAATGTAGATTCTGGTTGCTTGAGAATTACTATTAAAAATAGGCTGAATGATGCCATGAACTCTGTATTGACTTGATCGTAATATTGAAATTCAGCCATGAAAAGGAAACAGAGACAAATAAAACACCAAATCAACTTAATGTGTTGTCGAAGGCTTTCATGGCTGAAATCACTCAGTTGCTGTGAGTTTTCCAGGCTGTATGCTCATGTTCCAGAAGCATTCTCTCCTGACGTTTTGCCCACATCAATGGCAGCCATCCTCACAGGTTGTGAGGTCTGCACTGCCATATAATCCAGTTCAAAGCAGATGTTCTGGATTTTATATGGCAGTATAGAAGGGGCCTTAGATTGTGTTGTCAAAGGATCCTTTGTTAGGATTCCCCCAGGCAGGAAGCAGCCAGTCTTTGAAGCTGCAAGGCCATTCATTGCTAATCAAGGTGGCCAATTGCAACATTCACACTTGCCTTCAACAGACAAGAGTTCTTTCTCTCACCCTGGACATTCCACAGATATATAAACTTCACTGCTTAGTTTTCAACAGACCTCACAACCTCTGAGGATGCCTGCTGTAGAAGTGGGCAAAACATCATGAGAGAATGCTTCTGGAATATGGCCGTACAGCCCGGAAAACACACAGCAACCTCACAACCTCTGAGGATGCCCGCTACAGAAGTGGGCAAAACGTCAGGAGATAATGCTTCTGGAATATGGCCATACAGCCCGGAAAACTCACAGCAACCTCTGAGGATGCCTGCCAGAGATGTGGGCGAAACATCAGGAGAGAATACTTCTGGAAGATGGCCATACAACCCAGAAAAGTCACAGCAACCCAAATCAACTTAAATTGACATTAATACTAAAAACTGATTTATTTATTTTTTTAAAAAAATACCGGTTGCTTGAGAATTCCGGTGAACAGAGAGTCTACTTTCCCTATCAGGTCCAAGGAAATGGTGTGGCATTATTCCTTACCCAGAATAATCAGCACTCAAAAACTATTGCACACAGTGTGTGCATGCAGATAAGATGCTCCTAAGCAGGTCCTTTAGGGAATCCAAAATTAAATATGGATTTCCTAAAATTAAATTAAATTAAAAATATGGAAAAATTAAATATGGAAAAGGGGGGTGCCCCCTGTTCTACCCACTCAACCAACCAATCAATCAATACACCTTTGTGGAGTATCCTCCTCTCCCATAATCCCTCACCTCCCCCATTCACAAAATGCCCTTCCCCCTCCATCACCCCCAGCCCCGCCCCTTCTTTCCAACAAGGGAGGGGGCGGCTCACTCTCAGCTCCTTCCCCCCTCCCTTACTCACAATACCCCCCACCCCACCCCAGCCATTAATAACAAAATCCATCCGGGTCTCACCCCCCCACTGTGAGCCGCCTGAGTTCCAACTCGGGGTCCTTCTCCCGCTCCTGCCTGCCTCTCCTGCTAGGGCTGCTTCTGCGGGCCCCAGCCGCCGCCTGCTGCTGCGAGGAGAGGGTCGGGCGCAACCATTCCCCCGGAGAGGGGTGTCCGCTCCTCTTGGGATCTCCTTGCAGCGCCCTGCTCTGCCTCGCCGCGGGTGGAAACCCTTCCCGTGCATTTTAGGACGTCCCTGGCACCTTTTGACCCCCACCATCCTTTGTCGGAAAGAGGTCTCCGGGAAGCATAGCGGGACGACTCAGAGCACGGCCTCCCCCCTTCGTCGAGCGAGAATGGTACGGCTCGGCTACCTGGGAAATGTAGTCGGCGGGCGGCTGGACCTGGAGGGCAGCACGTGGCTTCTGATGCGTGGGGAAGCGGCAGAGGCGTAAACACGTGGCTGGAGGCACACGCAGGGGGCTCTCGTCGGGGATCTTGCAAGGGGGTCTTGTAGCCCCTTTGAGGTTGTGAGTGCACTTACACCGTAGAAGTCATGCTTGGTTTGACACTGCTTTAATGTGTTGTCGAAGGCTTTCATGGCCGGAATCACTAGGTTGTTGTGAGTTTTCTGGGCTGTGTGGCCCCTGGTGGCACAGCAGATTAAACCGCTGAGCTGTTGAACTTGCTGACCGAAAGGTTGATGATTGGTTCGAATCCGGGGAGTGGGGTGAGCTCCTGCTGTTAACCCCAGCTTCTGCCAACCTAGCCCTCAGATGGTGTAGTGGACTAAGTGACTTGAAGGCTGGGTTGCTGACCTGAAAGCTGTCAGGTTCGAATCCCACCCGGAGAGAGTGCGGATGAGCTCCCTCTATCAGCTCCATGCGGGGACATGAGAGAAGCCTCCCACAAGGATGGTAAAAACATCAAAACATCCGGGCAGCCCCTGGGTAACGTCCTTACAGACAGCCAATTCTCTCACTCCAGAAGCGACTCAAGTTGCTTCTGACACGAAAAAAAGTAGTTTGAAAACATGCAAATGTGAGTAGATCAATAGGTACTGCTCAGGCAGGAAGTTAACAGCGCTCCAGGCAGTCATGATCTTGGAGGTGTCTAAGGACAACGCTGGCTGTTCAGCTTAGAAATGGAGATGAGCACCAGTCCCCCCAAGGAGCCCCGGTGGCGAAGTGTGTTAAAACACTGAACTGATGAACTTGCAGACCGAAAGGTCCCAGGTTCAAACCTCGGGAGCGGCCGTTGTTAGCTCCAGCTTCTGCCAACCTAGCAGTTCGAAAACATGCCAATGTGAGTAGATCAATAGGTACCACTCCGGCGGGAAGGTAACGGCGCTCCATGCAGTCATGCCGGCCACATGACCTTAGAGGTGTCTACGGACAACGCCGGCTCTTCGGCTTAGAAATGGAGATGAGCACTAACCCCTAGAGTCAGACATGACTGGACTTAACGTCAGGGGAAACCTTTACCTTTACCTTTTTTACCAGTCCCCAGAGTCAGACATGACTAGACTTAACATCAGGCGAAAAACTTTACCTTTATTATGGTCATGTTCCTGAAGCATTCTCTCCTGACGTTTCACCCACAACTATGGCAGGCATCCTCAGGAGACAATGCTTCTGGAACATGGCCGCACAGCCCGGAAAACTCACAAACAACCCACTGCTTTATCTGTTATCGCTCGGTGCTATGGGATCTAGAGATTTGTAGTTTGGTGAGCCACCCACCAGTACTCTTTGAAATGAGCTAAATACTATGATTCTACCGCTTGGCAGTAGTGGGGCCAAACTGTGTTCAACAGTGTAGATGTAACCTGAGTGGGGAATAAATTGGTAGCTACTGTGACACGGCCGTGACACGATTTTTGTTCCTGTGTTATAAATGTCATTTCCTAACTAGTTGTATCATAAAAACATGGAAAACGCTGCAGCACATTTTGCTATAGTTTTTCAAGGAATATCTCATCAACTCAACCAATTCAACACAGTTTTGCCTAAAAGATTGCCCAATTACAACCCCCATGATTCCATAGTTTTCAGCCATGGCAGTTAAAGGTGGGGTCAAACTGCATTAAGTCTGCAGTGTAGGTGTACTCTTACCCAATGGGGAATAAATTGGTAGCATGATCTTTGGTAGACTGAGGCCCCATTTACACTACCATATAAAATCCAGATTGTCTGCCTTGAACTGGATTGTATGAGTCTACACAGCCATATAATCAATGTGATCTCTACGCAGATGATGTCCAGCTCTATCACTCCTTTCCACCTGCTACTAAGGAGGCTGTTCAGGTCCTGTGGCAGTTGTGTCAGACTGGATGAGGGCAAACAAATTGAAATTGAATCCAGACAAGACAAGAGTTCCTCCTGGTCAGTTGTAAGGCCGAACAGGGTATAGGGTTACAGCCTGTGTGGGATGGGGTTACACTCCCCCTGAAGATGCAGGTTTGCATTTTGGGAGTTTTCCTAGACTCATTGCTGAGCCTAGAACTCCAGGTGTCAGTGGTAGCCACGGGAGCTTTTGCACAATTTAAACTTGTGTGCCAATTGTGCCCGTACTTTGGGAAGTCAGACTTGGCCACAGTGGTCCATGCTCTTGTTACATCCTGAATAAACTACTACAACATGCTCTATGTGAGGTTGCCTTTGAAGACTGTTCGAAAGCTTCAAATGGTTCAACGGACAGCAGCCAGATTTCTCACTGGAGTGACGTATAGGGACCACACAATCCCCCTGCTATGTCAGCTCTACTGGCTGCCAGTGTGCTCCCAAGCACAATTCAAAGTGCTGACTTTAGCCTATAAAGCCCTAAACGGTTCCAGCCCAGCATACCTTTCTGAATGTGTCCCTCTATGAACCATCACAGACGTTAAGATCGTCTTGGGAGGCCCTGCTCTTGGTCCCACCTCCTTTGGGACGAGAGACAGGACCTTCTCAGTGGTGACCCCTTGGCTGTGGAACTCTCTCCCCAGTGAGATTAGATCAGCACCCTCCACCCTGGCCTTCAGGAAGAAAACAAAGACATGGTTGTGGGACCAAGCCTTTGGCCAGTAAAGTAATGCAATGCAAGAAATTAATTAGGGACTGTGCAATTGACAGTTTGGAATGGCTTTGGCTTACGACTTTGGATTACGTTATTTTAATTTTTATATTATGATGTTTTAATGTTGTGCCTTAATGTTTAAACATTGCTTATGTTTTATGCTTTTAGTGGTTTTAATTGTTTAATTGAAGGGGACTCGGGGCGGATCACATTATATACATATAGGGCAAACATTCAATGCCCATATACACATAGAACAGAGACAGATGCAGAGGCAATTTAACCTTCTCCTGAGGGGATGTTTGATTCTGGCCACGGGGGGAGCAGCTGCTTCATCATCCACTGTGACGGCACTTCCTCATTCTAATGTCGTAAATTAGTTAAATTTGCCTCCCCACTTTATAAGTGGTACCTTATTTCCTACTTGATAGATGCAATTATCTTTTGGGTTGCTAGGTCAGCAACGAGCAGGGGCTATTTTTTATTTTTTAATTGATGGGTGCTCACCCTGCCATGGGCTGGCCTCGAACTCATGATCTCATGGTCAGAGTGATTTATTGCAGCAGGCTGCTCACCAGCCTGCGCCACATATTATGATTTGGTTTTCACATGTATGTTTGGAATTAAATTTTGCCGTTAATATGTTGCAAACCACTTTGAGTCCCCCCCAAGGGTGAGAAAAACGGTATATAAATACAGTAAATAATTATAACCATACAATCCAGTTCAAAGCAAATAATCTGGATTTTATATGGCAGTATAGGTGGAGCTTAAAGGTGCAGCAACATTAGAATTAATGTTTTGGCCCCATTTTAACTCCCACCGCTCAATGCTGTGGATTTATAGGAGTTGTAATTTGGGGAGGCACTAACACTATTTGGCAGAGAAGACTCAAGGCTATCTACCAGTGTCAGGATTCTATAACTTTCAACCACGACAGCTAAAGTGGGACAAAATTCTACAGTATAGATGCATCCTTAATCTAAGAAATTTTCCCCCGTTGGGGTTCATCTACACTAGAGAATGAATGCAGTTTGATACCACTTTAAAAGCCAGGAAGCAGTGCTATGGAATAATGGGAACTGTACTACTACAAGGTCTGAAACATTTTCTGCCAAGGAGTGCTGGTGCCTCATCAGACTATAAATCCCAGCATCCCATAGCATTGAGCCATTAAAGTGCATTATAGTGCAGACGCATCCTTCGACATTGTTTTTATTATTGCCAGTGCTAATAAGTTCATCTGGGCATTTGCAGCAAATTATACTGCCATTTATTTGCCAACATTCTTCAGATCCAACTTCAAGGTACTTTGAAAGCCCCAAGAGCCTAAATAGCTTGGATGGTGAAGTGCCAGCCTTTCAGATTTGCTGGCTCTGCAATTCTTCTGCATCATACCATTTAGAGCAGTATATCATGGTGAAATGTGGGGTGGGAGACCTTCTCAGCTGACCCAGTTGGCATCAACACTTGCATTTTGGCTTCTTGGTAAGATTTTAGCCAGTTGAAGTACATGGCTTCTATGTGTTCATTGAACTCTGTCCCAAAATCCTCATCTTTTTGGCAAAGTGCATGTTTTTATCACAGAATAAACCAACTAAACTATCAAAAACCTTTAAAAGAGCCATACTAGAGAAGATCAAAGGGTTATCTTGGCCCACAGTGACTAAGCAAAGCCTCTCATGATTTGTCTGCCAGCTACTATAGCAAACACATATAAATATGTTATCTGGAGGGCAGTCCTGTATAGTAGAAGCACTCCATTCATTTAGCCCTGACTGTTCGCTTCAGGCAAATTCAGGTTTCAGAGAGAGAAAAACATATGGCATTAGGAATCGGCAAGAGTTACTTCGAGTTGCGAATCAATATTACGTAAGCTCTTTTCATTAAAGGAATTCACTGTTTCACAGTATGGTGGAGTCTCCTTCTCTGGAGGTTTAGAAGCAGAAGCTGGATGGACATCTGCTTGGGTTGCTTTGACTGTGTGTTCCTGCATGGCAAAAGGGGTTGGACTGGATTGCCCTTGGGGTCTCTTCCAGCTCTTTGATTCTAGAGTTCTCCCCCTCTCTGGATCGTCACCTTGTGGTGAGGGGACTTGCATGTTTCAGTGAAACTGTGAGTGAAACCATCGGAGTCATATGTTCCCAGGAGATCTCCCTTGGTGGCAAAGTCACAGGGGAGGAACCAGACAAAACATGATCTGAAGACCACAACAGCGGAGCAGGCAAATGATAACATGGTACATGTTACAATGTCTGTGACGATGGACAAATGCTGCAACAGATAAGAGGACACCAATTGTCGTGTAAACCGTGCCATTGGATCAAAGCCTCTTTTTGTGTGTGTGTTGGTTGCTGTGCACTGATCTCCACACATAAAACAAATCCACGCACTGGTGTCTTCAACGACAAACCAAAACCAACAAAAGTTCCATGGTGATCGGCAAATGGCGACGGGCAGGATTGTGACATTTGTGAGCTTCTAGCTACAGATCAGCACATGGGTGGAGGATATGGATTCAGTCATTCTAACTCAAGGTCCGAGGCAGTTGAGCAATCTGGCAGCTGTATCCACAACGTAGCAGCTTTTTGTAGGATCCACTCTTCTCACCAGGAGTGGGTTGGAAAAGGTGCCCTAAACATAGTCTAACTTTTTGATATCCCAGACTGGACTGCCACATCCAGAGAGGTCACCTTGCGGTCAGAAAAGACAAATGAATGTGGAACATACAGACATTATTGGACAATACAGACAATGAACGCCCTGAACATAAGACTGCTATTATTACAAGGGAGCCGAGGCATTTTAATATCGATAGAGCAGCACTCCAACAGACCCGGAGAGCAGGAGAGGGACTGCTGAAAGAAGAAAAGGGAGGCTACACCTTTTGGAAGGGACTGCCTGAACAAGAAAGACATGGAATCAGCTTTGCTATCAGAAATGACCTGGTGAAGTATCTGTCTGAAGCACCCATCAGCATTCACTCATCCCTCCAAATTAATCTTGCCGAAATCCAGGAAGCAACTATCATAAGAGCCTATGCTGACAAAAAGAGAGAACAGTAGACATGATCTTGACTGCACGACAGCTCCAAACAAAATGCAGGGAACAAAATCAATCTCTGGACATGGCATACAAAGGCATTTGTCACAGTGAATTACAATGCTCTCTGGACCATCCTCTTAAAAATTGAATGCCCTGATAAATTTGTGAACATTCAGTGGCTCCTCCATGGTAACATGATGGCTACAGTCCTGGACAGCAGCAGCTTCCATTTAAGGTGGAATCAGGTGTCAAACAGGGATGTCTTTTTGCCCCAACTTTATTTTCGATTTTCATCACCATGATTCTACATCTTGTTGACGGGAAGCCTCCCACCGGTGTGAACATCACATATCGGGCAGATGGTAAACTATTTAATCTCAGCAGACTGAAAGCCAAAACTAAGGTCACAACAACTTCTGTTATAAAACTCAAATGTGCTGATGATAATGTAATCTGTGGTCATTCAGGGGAAGAAGACCTTTTCATTGCAGAAGCATATGAAAGGCATATGAATAGCTTGGCTTTTCACTGAACATCGAGAAATTCAAAATGTTCTAGCATCAGGCACCAAACAATACCTTTGCAATGCCTACAATAAAGCGTAAAAGTGTAACATGTTGGCCATTTCCGTTACCTAGGCAGCCACCTCTTCACTAAAGTTGACATTGACTCCAAAATACAACACCATCTGAGCTCTGTGAGTGCAACTTTTTTTTTCAAATGAAGTAGAGAGTGTTTTAGGATAGGACATTCATAGAGATACAAAATACTGTTATTTTAACTCTTTCATGCCTGTAAAACATGGACTGTCTACTAACGTCACTCGACTTCTGAAATGATTCCATCAGCATTGCCTCCAAAATCCTTCAAATTTCTTTGGAAGACAGGTGGACAAACAACAATGTTGTGGAAGAAGCAAAGGCCATCAGCACTGAAACAATGATCCTCTACCATCAACTTTGCTGGACTGGCCACATTGTTGAAATGTCTGATCATCATCATATTCCAGTATGTACAGTGACTTTATTGTCAGCTCAAAAACAGAAACCAGAATGTTGGTGGACAGCAAAAAAGATTTAAAGGTGGGAATAAAAAATGTGGAATAAACAACGAAAACTTGGAAGCCCTGTCTCTTGAGCGTTCTAACTGGAAGTCAGCTGTTACCAACAGTGCTGTGGAATTCGAAGAGGCATGAATGGAGGGCGAAAGGGAAAAATGTGCCAAGAAAAAGGCGTATCAAGCAAATCCTTGTCGTTGACTGCCTTATATCTAGAAATCTAAGTCCTCATTACAAAAGACCATTTTTTCATGTCAGGGGTAACTTGAGAAACTGCACGTTGCTTCTGGTGTGAGAGAATTGGCCGTCTATAAGGACGTTGCCCAGGAGACACACAGATGTTTTGATGTTTTTACCATCTTTATGGGAGGCTTCTCTCATGTCCCCACACGGAGCTGGAGCTGACAGAGGGAGCTCATCTGTGCTCTCCCTGGGTTGGATTCGAACCTGGCAGCCTTCAGGTCAGCAACACAACTTTCAAGGCACAATGCTTTAACCCACTGCGCCATCAGGGGCTCCTACAAAAGACCATGTGGATCCAGAATAGGTCTCTACAGTCATTTGTGGACTCACCACCAAGACTATCCTTGGAAGACAGTCATACTTGGCCACCAGGGAGCACCTATGTGTATGTGTGTGTAGGGTTCTGTCCATCACATAAATGAATTCTCAATGCAAATGAATACACAAAGTGTCAGGCCTGGATCAGTTGAAAATGGAGCAGGATATAGTGGGTTAAATGCTTAGTGTAGCATTTTGTTATGTGCTCTCAGTGATTTCTGACTTATGGTGACCGTAAGGTGAACCTATCATGGGGTTTTCTTGGCAAGATATTTCCAGAGAGGAATTTCAATTGTCTTCCACTGAGGCTGAAAATGATTTGTCCTTGTTCACCCCGCAGTTTCTATGGCTGAGAAAGGCTGAGAGTCTAGTCTAACACTCAAACTAGAGTAAACCCACTGTATCAATTAAATTCACTTTTGTCTTGATTTACTAAGTTCACAGTGATTTAATATATATTTTCTATGGGTACATCTACACAGCAGAATTAATGTAGTTTGACACCACTTTAGCTGCCCTGTCTGTGCTATGGGCAGTAGCACTCTTTTGCAGAGAAGGCTAAAGACCTTATGAAAATACAACTGACATAATTCCACAGCCTTGAGCCACAGCAGTTAAAGTGGTGTCAAATAGCATTAATTATACAGAGCAGATGTAGCCTATTTGGGACTAACAATTGGAGTAAGATCAGGGCAGAGACATAGCAGGCTATTCTACAATATTCTATTAACTTGATTTAAGGAAAGAAGTAGATGTACAATGATGGTCAAGATGACATCTATATTTGAAGCCAGAAGTTTCCCACAATGGAACTATTGCCAAGGTAAGCTCATACCTGAAGGGAGCTTAGTTGCTAAAAATGCATAATAAATAATGCCTTCTATCTTTTGTTCTGAAAAATCCCCTATTAAAGATAACATACTAACAGAATATAAAATGCATATTTTGTATTTTAAATCTATATAGTAATAGTATGTTGTATAGATATATTGTGTAGATCACCTGTTTTCTCCACATCTATGATAATAACCCTTTTATTTGCTGTGATAATCACATCTTCCAAAATGGACTATAGATAATCCCAGAGTCTCTAATTATTCTGGGACTTTTTCTTTTGTGTTCCAATTTGCTTCGTTCTCAGACCACTCATGTGCTTCTCCCAAGGAATCAGTAAGTTGCATGACCACATGAATAACTAAATACAGTGGGCTTTTAGTATCCGTTGTGGTTTGTCTCCAGGTTTCCCCTGTGGATACCAAAATCTGTGGATGATCCATTCCCATTGTATACAATGGCATAATAAAATGGTGTCTTGGATATAAAAATGACAAAGAACTCAAGAGTTGGAGAGAGCCTGCAGTTTTTTTTCAAATATTTTTGAGCTGTGGTTGGTTGAGGCTCCATCTACTCTGGCCATTTAACACAGTTCAAAGGTACCTACAAACGGCAGTGGCCAGAGCAAACACCCAAAAATGAGCAAGAGAAAGCCTTCAGTGTTCATCAGTGCTCTGTGGTTTGTGTAATCACCATCTGGGTCTCACACTGGTTCCAGGATTTCCTATGTTTGTGTGTACAGCAAGACCACTTTCTTCAATACCAGTTTGAAACTGCATTAAATGGTCAGTGAAGATGGGGTCTCAACCCATGGATATGGAAGGCTGATTGTATGTAAAATTAAATCATTGTTTGTAGCGGGAGTGCTCAACCTTTAGACTTCCCTGGGCCAGATTGGAAGAAGAATAGTTTTGAGCCACATATAAAATACACCAACATTTATGATAGCTGATGAGCCAAAAACAAAAAAAGCATAAATTTTCATGATGTAGTATCTGTCAACACAGATAAGAAAAAAAAAGTCCTTGCATAATAATCCTAATTGCACTATGTAATAAATTTGGAAAAAAATCTGTTCCTAGTTTGAAAATGTTATTTCTGTTCAGTTGTGCAGTACTTACTTTGAAAGTAGTTATGCTCCAGAAACTTCATTTTTGTGGCTGCCACAAACTTATGTTGAATTGGTTGAGACTCGAGATATTAATTGAAAAACTATAGCAAAATGTGCTGCAGGATGTCTCACAAAAACACAGTTTTTGCAGTTTAATAAACCTTCCCCCCAGGATTAGTCCCCCCAGGGTTAGAGAAAGGCAGGATATAAATATGGTAAATAAATAAAATAAATAAATGTGCCACTCTTCGGAGGGTCTTTTAAAATCGTTGAGCAGTTCTTCTGGCTGAAGTATTTGCAATTAAAATGGAAATTATAGATAATATTTTGATATTTGTAGACGTAACACTCTGATTACTGTATTCAATTCAACTGAAATGTTTTAATTAAGTTTAAGATTTTGTGTTGGGTTGCATTCATAGGTTTTTCTGGTCCATAGGCGGGACAAGGCTTTTTAAAGGAAGGTTGAAAATCGTGACAGCATTTTGGATTTGGAAAGGATGTCCCTGTTTTAAGAGCAGCTTGACCTAAACAATAATATTATCACCAGCACATGCATACAAAATTAAAAGCCAATAACCAGAGAAAAACCCTGTTTATTTTATTTCCCAGAGCTGCCCCGGGAGAGGGAAAGACAGCACCGGGGAGGGGCAGCTGGGAGGTTTCTGTATTAAAATAGCATCTTCATAAAACATGCAGCTGGCCTGGGCATGCATCCCTTTTACCCCATCCCTCCCTCCACAGTCCAGCAGCTGAGGTTGGGATCCAAACCAGCAGGGCAGCAATCGCCAGCGTGAAACACCCTCCAAACCGCCCTGCCATTACTGAAAGTGAAATGCGGAGCTGCACATAGTGGAGCCGAGCAAGGCTAGAAAATGGATCCCAACTCCTGGAATGGACTCTCATCTGACTCATGCCTTGTTCTCTGGGAACAGAGCCCCGTGTCTTTGTCTTTGTATTGTGTGCAATGGCTCCAGCGCATGAATGCTGGCTCCCAAGGGAGAGGATGCGTTCCACTTCTTGACTCAACCTCTACATTGTTTTGTGTGGGAGGGATTGTGGACTAAAGCCTCCTATGCTCCTAAGCCCCTGTGAAGCCACAAGAACAGAGGGCATGTATAGTGTTGGTCAGTGGGCTTGTTGCTCAGCAAAGGGTGTTTGTCTGCAGCAAGGCAAGGTGATCCTATACGGCAAAGGACACAGCTTGTGCTGGCTTTTAGGGAAAGGCCTTAAAAGGATTCCCACATTCCTGATAAAGAGTTAGGTGCATTCTCGGTTGCAGGGTTAAGGGCTGTACAGTTGACAACTACCTATCCTTTGTTTGTTATATTTGCTCCCAGTTTGCTTTCAAGGTACTGTTCTGTGCACCCTGTACTTGTATCTTTTTGTCATGCCCTTGGGCTTGTACAGGAAATATAACAAAAAATAAAAGTAACTGATCAGGATAGAACAGTATGCAATGTACTACATTATAGCCTACTTGGGCTTGTATAATAAACTATTTGAAGATACCTATCCTATCCTGCCTTTAATTCTCAATCCCTCCTTCCTGGATAGAATATCTCTCTCCATGTGGTTGATCAGTCCTTCTTTTCCACTTGCCTGTCCATCCACACCAGGCAGCTCCTGCTCCTGGCCCATGGCAGGGATCGGGGAAAGGGGTCAGCACTGCTGTGGATCTCCCACATTCCTTGCCTAGGCTGCTGCTCCACAGAGCCCTCCTCTTGCAAATACAGGGCCTGTGGAGTCAGCAGAGAAGGCTTCAAAATATTGGGTCGAGCGGGGGGAAGCATGAGCCATTATTCTGCCTTCTCAGCAGCTCCCTCTGTCTTGCTTGTCTTTTGTTCTTCCTCCTCCAGCGGGCAGGGTGTCTCCAAACGTTCGGCCGACTTGGGTGCTTCAATGGTGACTTCGTGAGCAACACTCATAGAGGAACGGGGAGTGACAGGGAGGCGTCCACTGACATCTGTGGCCCGGAGCCGTTGCATGAAAGTAGTGACACGAATGGCTTTCTGGAAGAAGACAGGTAATGTCAGAAGTTGTCAGTGGCTATGTAACCTAATGGTGGCTCTGGTAAACAAGGCCGAGTGCTCAATTGCTTAAATGTTTAAAGAATGGAACATAATATTTGGCCCATCAGCCCCTTTGGAGCCATTGGGTCCAAGTGGCTCATAGAAATCAACAAAATGGGGGTATACTAATGCACAGTAAAATACAACAGAACCAAATCCAGAAAATCCAAATAGATTATTATAAAGCTCTGCATGACTTGTGACCAAACTACATGAAAAAAAAAAAACTGCTAAGGTTTTCAATATCCTGGGGAGAGTTTCCACCATTACCTTCTTCATGGATGCCCTCAGTATTTGGAATTCCCTTACCAAGGAGACCATGCTAACTCTGCCTTTCCTGTCCTTCTACCAGGATGCAAAGATGTGTTTTTAGACCTTTTGTTTTTAAATCAGTTTGTTTGCTGAACTAAATTTAACTGCAATTTTAAATTGAAGAATGTTTCATTTATTTGTATATCTGTTTCGACCCTTAGATGTATTTTAGTCACCTTGAGCATTATGTGTTGCAGAAAGTTGGGATATGCATTTAATACATTAATATAATAACAAATTCTTTATAAATAATTTTTAAAGTTCTACTATAGCTAATGTAATTATTTTCCTCCCCCCCACACTTTTACAAGACAGAGATGTTTTGTTGAATGTGAAACACTCTTCCTTTATCAGATGCTCTTTTAGGTAGAATTTGCTACTCATAAGAGGCTGATCCTTTTTAAGGGGTATGCACTCTTATTTTTTTTAGAGATCTACATGTGGCCAATGTCTTTATTTAAGACCAAGTAAATGCCACAAAGACACACAAACTTTCAGTTTTTCAGAACTCTTTATCAAGCTATGTGGAGCAAAATGAGGTCATCCGGGGTTTTGGGGTTGGATGTCATCTCTACAAAGATGACGCACAACTCTACTACTCTTTTCCACCCCATTCCAAGGAAGCTCCCCGGATCCTTGACCTGTGCCTGGCAGCTGTGCTGGACTGGATGAGGGCCAACAAGTTGAGGCTTAATCCAGATAAGACAGACGTCCTCCTGGTCAGTCATGAGGCCGATCGGGGTATAGGGTGGCAACCTGTGCTCGACGGGGTTATGCTCATCCTGAGGACACAGGTCCGCAATCTGGGGGTCCTCCTAGACTCCGCACTTAAGCTTGAAGCTTGGGTCTCGGTGGTGAATAGGAGGGCCTTCACACAGTTAAAACTGGTGAGCCAGCTGTGACTGTACCTCGAAAGCCTGACTTGGCCACTGTGGTCTGTGCCTTAGTCACATCTAGAATGGACTACTGCAATGCACTCTACGTGGAGCTGCCTTTGAAGATGGCTCAGAAACTGCAGTTAATGCAAAGGTTGGCAGCCAGATTACTAACTGGAGCTGGTTATAGGGAACATAGCATGCCCCTGTTAAAGCAGCTCCACTGGCTGCCGATGAATTTCCGGGCTCAATTCAAAATGCAGGTTATTACCTACAAAGCCCTATGTGATCCAGGTCCAACCTATCTTCGAGGCTGCATCTTCTTCTATGAACTGGTGCAGGCCCTATGATTGGCCAGGGAGGCCCTCCTCTCGATCCTACCTCCACCTCAAATGTAGTTGGTGGGGACGAGGGAGAGGGCTTTCTTGGTGGTGGCTCCCCGGCTTTGGATTGGCCCTCCCTAAGGAGATTAGGATAGCTCCCACCCACCCTTCAAGCTTTTCGCAAACAGGTGAAAACATTACTTATTAAACAAGCCTTTGACTATGTTTAGTATTATGGCCTAAATCACTACATTTGAGGATTAGTGAATTTTTTCACATGAACTTTATAGGGACTGATATTGTATACTGCCACTATTTTTGTAGCTTGCTGGGTTTTATAGTATATTTTAAATTTATTACTGTTTTAAGTGTAATTGGGTCAATTTTTATTGTAATAATTTATACTTTTTTGTATTTTGTTGTATTTGTATACTGTTGCACTATTGAGTGCTTTCTGTGAGCTACCCCAAGTCTCTTCAGGGAGATGGTGGTGGGATATAAAGTTTATTATTATTATTATTATTATTATTATTATTATTATTATTAAAATAAGGGAAGAAACAGAAGACTCTAAAAATTTGGTCAATAGATCTGGTCAGTACTCAATGTTAAATGTCTGTGCACCCTACAATCATACTACTCGCGTAGTCTATGGACCAGTGCCAGGACTCCAATCTACTGGTCCCTGAAAACTATTCAGGAAAGAAAGAAACAGTTGAACCCACAAGATACAAAATACAACACTGGCCCTTGACAAATGGGGGAGATGGGACTTTCCAGTCTGCCACATCAGATAGCTTTAAAAGCATTGCCATAGAACTATCCTTAGTACCCAAAATTGGGTAGTGTGCAGGAGTTTCTCAACAGTAACAGGGAGAGTTACTAACAGTTTGTGATAGATTTCCTGGAAGATACAGAGTTTGGAAATATTTCCACAAGGGCCCTAGACTCTACTTACTGCTTCTTTTGCCATTACAGTAGAGTCTCACTTATCCAAGCTTCACTTATCCAAGGTTCTGTATTATCCAAGACAGTCTGCCTTTTAGTAGTCGTTGTTTTTGTAGTAAATGTTGCAATGTTTTGGTGCTAAATTTATGAATACAGTAATTACTACATAACATTACTGTGTATTGAACTGTTTATTCTGTCACTTTATTGTAAAACATGATGTTTTGGTTCTTAATTTGTAAAATCATAATGTAATTTTATATTTAATAGGCCTTTTTCTTAATCCCTCCTTATTATCCAAGATTTTTGCTTATCCAAGGTTCTGCCGGCCCGTTTATCTTGGATAAGTGAGACTCTACTGTATATGTTATTGTTGTCAAGTCAGTTTTGACTCCTGGTGACCTCATAAATGAGAAACCACCAAAACAACCTACTCAAATGTTGCAAACTCATGCCTTCCTTGGTTAACTCTACCCTCCTCTCATACTATCTCCCTCTTTTTGTACAACTTCCACCTCACCAAGCATGATCATATTTTCTAAAATTTTCATTTCATCTCATGATATGTCCAATGTATGACAGCCTCAGTTTTTCCATTCTGGGCAGAGTTCAGGCTTGATTTTTTTCCAGGACTCACTTATCCGTCTCTTTTTAAACAGCCCATAGTATCCACAGAACTCTCTTCCAGCATCATGCTTCAGATTATTTGATTTTCTTTCTTTTTCACCTTCTATTCTTCACTCATACATCAAAACTGGAACTTTGATGGCATGGACCATCATGACTTTGGTATTCAGTGATACATCTTTACTTACACTAGATAAGGACCTTATCTAATTTCTTCATAGCTATCCTTCCAAGTCCTAGTTTTCTGATTTCCTGACTGTGGTCTCCACTTTATGTATGAATGATTAAAGATACAGAAATTCTCATCATTTTAATGTTTTCATCATCCACTTTAATGTTATCTAAAATTATTAATGTGGCCATTTTTTGTGTTTTCTTAATGTTCAACTGTAAAGCTGCTTTTGCACTTTCTTCCTTAATCTTCCTCAATAGTCCTTCCAAGTCTTTACAGTTTTCTGCTAATAGTGGGGTGCTTTCTGCAAAGGTATCATAATTCCTTATCACTACCGGTATTCCCTGAACCACGGTGCCATTTTGGTGGCATAGGACTCACCCTCCACTTGGCCTTGGCAAAATTCTTCTCAATCTGGGCGCAGACCCCTTCCTTGAGGTTCTTTTCAGAAGCAATGTTTCCAGATATCCTGATGGGAAAGCCAATGTAAAATAAGGAGTTAGAGTTCAGGAAGTGGGGCGGAGGTGGGGAATTACAGTGTTCCCTCACTACTTCACGGTTCACTTTTCGTGGATTCACGAAAGCTGTTTCACAGTTTTTCAATAAACTCTAAAAGAATATTATAAATCATAAAAAATTACAATTTACAGCCTAAGGAAGGGAGGAAGGAGAAGCCAAAGGGAGAGAAGAGGAGCCCAAGCGGCAACGGGAGGAGAAGGAGGCGATTTATCAACACACGATTGGTTGATAAAGACTTAAAATAGTGTGTAACTACTAAAATAATGTATAAATATTAAAATAAATATAGCGTCCCTACTTTGCGGATTTTCACTTATTGCAGGTGGTCCTGGAACATAATCCCAGCAATAAGTGAGGGAACACTGTAAATAAATCAAGTAGAAATAATAGTGGCAGTTTTCCAATAATGGAGAGAAAATTCAATATTTCTGCTATCTAATTTTGCTAGTCTTCATAGGTGGGAATCTGAAAGAAAGAGGCTTGCGGATGGCAAGATGAATCTCAGAAGGGAAAGGGAAACAGAAAAGGAGACTGGATTGGGGATGAAGGGGCTCCTGCAGTGAAAAGATAGAAAAACAGACTATAATACTTTGAACAGTTATCTAGACACAAAATCAGATTCATAGCCATTTGTACATGTACCCAATCCCTGTTTTCAAATAACACTATGTAACAATTTTTAAAAAAAATCTGTTCCTGGTTTGAAAGTGTTACTCCTCTTAAATTGTGCTGTACTTACTTGGAAAGTTGTTATACTCTAGATCAGGGGTCCCCAAACTAAGGCCCGGGGGCCGGATGAGGCCCTCCAAGGTCATTTACCTGGCCCCCGCCCTCAGTTTTATAATATAATATGTTATATCAGTTTTAATAATATAATAGATTGTATATACATATAATATTGATAATAATCTTATTATTATCTTACAATATAATACTAATAGTAATACCATATAATAATATTAATTATATGGTATATATTACATATTATATAATAGTATAGTGGTATAGTTCAATATAGTAATATATAATGCTAATATTGTGTTATGCTAGTAATATAATACATTGTATGTACATATAGCTGCTCTGAGTCCTCTTCGGGGTGAGAAGGGTGGGATATAAATGTAGTAAATAAATGCAGTAAATAAATAATTAATTTTAGACTTAGGCTCGACCAAAGTTTGACATGACGTGAAGGCACACAACAACAACAATCCTAATTAACTTGACTATCTCATTGGCCAGTAGCAGGCCCACACTTTTCATTGAAATCCTAATAGGTTTATGTTGGTTAAAATTGTTTTCATTTTTAAATATTGTATTCTTTCGTTGTTGTTGTTGTTGTTGTTGTTGCACTACAAATAAGGCATGTGCAGTATGCATAGGAATTTGTTTGTATTTTTTTTCAAATGATAATTCGGCCCCTCAACAGTCTGAAGGATTGTGGACCGGCCCTCTGCTTAAAAAGTTTGGGGACCCCTGCTCTAGATACTTCGTTTTTTGGATGCCACAAACTATGTTACATTAGTTGAGACTCAATGAAATATTCATTGAAAATTACTGCAAAATGTACTGCAGGATGTCCCACAAAAACAAAGTTTTTGCACTTTAATAAACCTTTTCCAGGTTTTTATGACATAACCTATTAGGAAATGACATTTATAACCCAGGAACAAAAATCATGTTACACAGTGTAACTTAATCATATACAGGCATGGGCAAACTTCAGCCCTCCAGGTGTTTTGGACTTCAACTCCCATGATTCCTAACAGCTGGTAGGCTGTTAGGAATTGTGGGAGTTGAAGTCCAAAACACCTGGAAGGTCAAAGTTTGCCCATGCCTGGTTATCAATGGAGGACCTCTTTACAACAACACCAGAGACACTCCAAGTGGCCAGTTACTGGTCAAAGGACATTTAGTATAATGCCAAGTAGGACAGAACTGCAGAAATATAAAACTTCAACATGACATATAAAATAATTCAATAAGCAAGTCAGCCCAGGATCAAGATATGAACTGAAATAAGTAAATGTATTTTTTGGGCTTCCACCTATATAATGAAATCTCAATTAGACTAATTATATAAGTGATCATCACCAATTTAATCTGTAATCTGATTTAGGAGTAAATTGAACTCAGTAGAGTTTACTTTTGAGTAGACACATGAGCTATTAAATGTTTACATCTCTACACATTTGTTCATGAATACAGCATTAGTTCTGCAGTGAGGTGAAAGCAATATTTCCTTATTTGAGAAGATGCACACATATTACAAAGGAGACAGAGGCATTATTTTAGAAGAGGTATTCCCAGCTGTGTGAGAGAGAGGGGGGACAGGGGGAGAGGAATAGCTTCTGTGTATGGTATCATTGTATCTGCCAAGAACGCTTAACAATATCATCAGTATTAAAACTCGCTCTTTTTCAGATTTGTTGTTGCAGTGTGCCTTCAAGTCATTGCGTATTTATGGCCACCCTATCACAGGGTTTTCTGGGACTAAGAGTGTGTGATTCACCCAAGGTCACTTGGGGTTTCCATGGCTGAGCAGGAAATCTAAGGCCCTGTGAGTTTTTGGGGTGTATGGCCATGTTCCAGAAGCACTCTCTCCTGACGTTTTGCCCACATCTGTGGCAGGCACCCTCAGAGGTTGTGAGGTCTGTTGAAAACTAAGCAGTGAAGTTTATATATCTGTGGAATGTCCAGGGTGGGAGAAAGAATTCCTGGGGGAATCCTAACAAAAGATCCTTCGATGACACAATCTCAGGCCCTTTCTACACTGCCATATAAAATCCAGATCATCTACTTTGAACTGGATTATATGGCAGTGCAGACTCATATAATCCAGTTCAAAGCAGATAATCTGGATTATCTGATTTGATAATCTGGATTATATGGCAGTGTAGAAGGGGCCTAACTCTGATCCCTAAAGCAGAAGTCCAATGCTCACACTGCTGCACCATATTGGCTGGCTTTTACACAACCAGATTAGATTAAAATAGCTTCTAAAGTGTTACAGGAAGACTTGTGTCCAACAGCCTTCTGGTGTGACTTTCTCCACAGCATTCTTTGTTACTAGAGAGCAACAAAATATGACAAGCTACAGATTGTTCCCATCAGGATTGCAGGACAAGATATTTTAAGACAGGCTAAAGCTTGTTTTAGGAACTGCTAGTCTGAGGTGGAGAAGCGTCAGCAACCCAAAAATTCTGAACCTCAACTCCCTGCAATCCCAATCAGCATGGTCAGTTATACTACATTGTGGGAACACCATCATCTCTGTTTTTTGCAAGCCTGGGATCCATTGTATGTATCTGGCTGATGCAAGTGCAGAGTCAGTTTTCAGAAGACCTCACACATTCCTGCAAGTAACTCAGAGCAGAATTTCCCCCTTATCCAGCCTGTCATTTCATCCATATAACAATCAGGAAAATAGGTAAAAGTTATAGTAGTTCATTCAATATCATCCAGCGTATCATGGCTAAGAAGGGCTTTGACCCCAACCTCAGTACTCTTTCCACTACAATACCAATATGAAGCTAATAAATTGATCAATTCCCTTCTTTCCAGGATAAATTCCTCTTACCAGATGTGTCCTAGAGCCTCTTGAGCTGTGATCCGTTGGTCCTGATCAACTTCCATAAGCCGTGAGACAAGCTTTTTGGCTGAAAGGAAAACAAATATGTTTACCGAAGATGTAATTAGTTATTTCTTAGTCATACTTCCTTATTTTTTTATTTTCTATTCCTGTACTTGATTTGGAGTAGTAGGATATTATTTATTGAATTTAAGAAATATATAGGATAGCCATAAGTCGACAGGTGATTTAAAGGCGCGCACACATGCACAACTATTAAGGAATTATTTCCAGACTCTGAGAGGCAGATCTAAAGAGCGATTTGGGTCGGTGCTTTGTTTTCTTACCGGCAGGAGAGATTTCATCCCAATAGGGGGAGTCAAAGTCATAATCCCCAGCCAGGATTTTACGGAAGATGCGGCGGTTGTGACTGTCACTGTTCTCATCATCTGCGTCGTCATAGAAAGGTGGATTCCCAGACAGACTGTTTAGGTGTTAGAAGGGAAGCAGATCAGCAGCAGAAAGCATTTACCCAAGCCATCCTGAACAGAACATGCCTAAGCCTAACTTTGCTTGAGATCTGACATCTGTGTGTATTTCCACAAACACAGGAAGAAAGGAATTGGGAGATGATTCCATACCCTCCAACATTTCACAGATGAAAACTAGGCAACATCAGAAAGTGGTCATCATTGTTAATGAGGGAAGAACATACAGGCTAAAAGAACTGCAGCAGTTTTCTTTTGCCTGACTCTATAGGGAAAGGCAAGAATCTGGCTCTTCTTCCCCTTTCCTCATTGCTGAGATAATTGAGTGCTAACTAGCTTTGCGGTTTGAATCTGGGGAACGGGGTGAATTCCCACTGTTAGCCCCAGTTTCTTCCAACCTAGCAGTTCAAAAACATGCAAATATGAGCAGATCAATAGGTACTGCTCCGGCAGGAAGGTAACAGTACTCCATGCAGTCATGACCTTGGAGGTGTCTACAGACATTGCCGGCTCTTTGGCTTAGAAACGGAGATGAGCACCAACCCCCAGAGTCGGACACAACTAGACCTAATGTCATGGGAAAACCTTTACCTTTTTAATTACCTTTGCACTTTGAAGTCAGTTTGCAAGAGGAAAGTGCAAGGCAAAACTGGGATAAGATGGTGTGAGAGGATTAATTGGGGCTCTCCTTCCAAATTGGGACAATTGGAAGCTTTGTGATTCTGACCACAGAGAAGCAGCTTGGTTGAAATGAGGGTGCATTCTCAAATGGAGTGCACCCACCTTTTCCTCTCAGGGCTCAAATGCTGCTCTGAGGGCCCTTCCAGACAGGCCCTATATCCCAGGATCTGATCGCAGGTTTTCTGATTATCCCAGATTATCTGACAGTGGGGACTCATATAATCCAGTTTAAATCAGAAAACCTGGGATCTGATCCTGACATATAGGGCCTGTCTGGAAGGGCCCTGAGTGGCAGGGTTTGGAGCAGATTGTAAGTCCAAGAGTGCAGTCGTCTGTGCTCAATCTAAAAGGGGACTTACATGCATGGGAGTGGAAGTGGTGCTGGCCTATGCTATGCAGTTGATTCTCCTTCAGTACTGGCTTTGCCACATTTATTCTATGGACTCCCCTTTGTATTCAAATGCTTCCCCCCCCCCCCCCACCTCTCAACAGAAACACACACGCATGCAATAAAGAAACTTACAGAATAAACATGATAACCCCAACAGCCCAGCAATCAACAGGACGCCCGTAGCGCTGCCGTGCAACCACCTCGGGAGCTGTAGGGGAAGAAACTTATGAGTCAGGTAACATCATTCAAGAGGCAGGCTACTATTTTTTTTTTGCCACAGATCCTGTCCTTTTAATAACTGTCTGGGAGGTAGAAGTTCAATAGGTAGCAATTTTTGGTACAGCTACACTGTAGAATGAATGCAGCTTGACACCACTTTAATTGCTGTGGTTCAATACTATGGGATCACAAGAGTTGTAGTTTCGTGAGCCACCAGCTCTCTTCGGCAGAGAAAGCTAAAGATTATATAAAACAACAACTCCCACGATCCCATAGCTTAGAGCTATGGTAGTTAAAGTGGTGTCAAACGGCATTCATTCTACTAAGGGAAGAACTATTACCCTTTTTTTCTTGGACTTTTGTGCAAGGGCATAGAATCTTTGCCAGGATAAAAAGTTTTTACATCTACAAAGCTACCGGTTTCTGTGGAGGGGTTATGACATCAATTTAGAGCAGTGCAGATAGAAGAAACTGAAACTATTGGGCTTCATTCCAGTACTGGGAACAGATGCACATACATACCCAAATATTCAGGGGTCCCACAGGGTTCAGTAATGGCACCGTTCTCAAAACGTGAAAGATAAAAATCCCTCAGTACCACCTTGGAGCGGTTGTTCTGGTTGTAATACATGAGATTTTCCAGCTGGAGAAAACAGCAGCAGGGAAGGAAGGAAACCCAATATTAGGCACTAATCATTCCTAATCCATCTAAAACTCAGACATGTGCTTTTTGCCTTAAGAACAGACAAACGCCTCGAGCTCTGAGGATTACCTGGGAAGAAATCCCACTGGAGCACTGCAGCGCACCAAAATACTTGGGAGTTAGCCTGGACCGTGCCCTGATCTACAAGAAGCGCTGCTTGAATATCGAGCAAAAAGTGGGCGCTAGAAACAATATCATATGAAAGCTGACTGGCACAACCTGGGGATCACAGTGAAGACATCTGCCCATGAGCTTTGCTACTCTGCTGCTGAGTACACATGCCCAGTGTGAAACACATCTCACCACGTTAAAACAGTGGGTGTCGCTCTTAATGAGACATGCTGCATTATCACAGGATGTCTACGCCCCACACCACTGGGGAAATTATACTGTTTAGTCGGCACTGCACTACCTGACATCTGCCAGGAAGTAGTAGTCAGCAATGAAAGGACCAAGGCAGTGACATCTCTGGCCCATCCCCTATTTGGATATCAGCCAGCACGTCAACGCCTTAAATCAAGAAATAGTTTTGTATGATCTACAGAGATATTCACAGGAACACCTCTGCAAGCTAGAGTCCAAAAGTGGCAGGCTAAAACCCAGAAGCTCAAGCCATGGCTGATACTGAATGAGAGACTCCCTCCTGGATACACAGAACATTGGGCGACTTGGAAGGCGCTGACAGACTGCGCTCTGGCACCACGAGATGCAGAGCCAACGTTCAGAAATGGGGCCATAAAATGGAGTCCATGACATGAGAGTATGGGAAAGAGCAAACCACAGACCACCTATTACAATGCACTCTGAGCCCCGCCACATGCACAATGAATGACCTCATAGCAACACCAGAGGCACTCCCAAATGGCCAGCTACTGGTCAAAGGACATTTTGTATAATGCCAAGTTTTTAAATGCATTACAACTGTGTCCTCCGTTCGCTTCTGATACGATAAATAAATTGCACAAACAATAGCAAGACTCAGGGTTGTTGTATGTCTTTTGGGCAAGACTCGTTTGAGCATCACTGAAAGGGTGGTATACCACACAGAAGCACTAGGGGGCGGAGTTGCCCTGAACATTTTCCACTTGGGGGCCAGGATGCCTCCCTTACCTTGAGGTTGCGGTGAACAATGTGCAGGTTATGCAGGTAAGCTAATGCCTCCAGCACCTGCCGGATGACATTGCTGGCATCTTTCTCTGTGTAGTAGCCCTGGTCGAGGATCCAGTCGAAAACATCTCCGCCAGTGGCCCTGCAAGGGGACACAGCTATAGATGAGGAATGAACTAGGAAAATGTGTTGTCGAAGGCTTTCATGGCAGGGATCACAGGGTTGTTGTATGTCTTTCGGGCTGTGTGACCATGTTCCAGAAGTATTCTCTCCTGACGTTTCGCCCACATCTATGGCAGGCATCCTCAGAGGTTGTGAGGTATGGATCTATGCCTGCCATAGATGTGGGCGAAACGTTAGGAGAGAATACTTCTGGAACATGGCCCCACAGCCCAAAAGACATACAACAACCCTCTGAACTGGGAAAAGATTATTGTACCCATAGCTCCATTGGCATTGCTGTAGTTGAATATCCATTGAAAGTTCTAGGCCTGAGTGACTTCCAATGGGTCTCAAGAACCCACATTTTGCTTTACAATGACATTCAAATCAAGGCTTTATGACATTTGGCTTATGAGCAAGGAGTGAGTAATTTTCTGAACCAGGTATCTGATGTTCAGCAAATCTGTTTTAGCTCTGGAAAAAGGCAATGAGGTGGTAGATGAGCATTTGTGCATTGAAGGGCTAGCAGTGGGGTGGATAATCATTTTGCTGTTATAGTTTTTTTTTGTGCTTTCTAGTTGTTTCTGACCTATGACAACACTAAGGCAAATCTATCACAAATTTTGACTAGGGTTTCCTAGGCAAGGTTTGTTCAGAAGAGGTTTTTAATTTTCTGAGGCTGAGAGATTGTGACTGATCTAAGATCACTTAGCAGGTTTCCATGGCCAAGTGGGGATCTACACCCTAGTCTGCAGAGATGTAGTGCAATCCTACTGACTCATATTGTTGAACTACAACTAGGATAACTCAAAGCTTAAGTCTAAAAACACCTGGAAGGCCAAAGGCTCTGCACTTCACATTTGCATTGTACATACATAAGGATTTGTGTCTGGAGGCCAAATTGGAGTGAGACATAAACAGTGCATGGCATAAATGTCACACCCTTGAACTATCACCCTCAGTTCCTTTCTGAGTATATTTAACTCACTGTTAAATTTAAAACAGTAATGAGAGTAGCAGTTGCTGCAAGCTTAAGGTACAGAAATGGAACTGGAAGAAGAGAAAAACATCTGATTTTGAGAGGTGAAGAAGACAAACTCCAGAGTTGACCACATCCATACACAATCCCATATTACATACCCAAAAGCAGAGCTTACAAATTTCACTTCTATGGAAATACAACCAACACTTTAGAGCAGGGGTTCTCAAACTTTTTAAGTGGAGGGCCAGTTCACGGTCCCTCAGACTGTTGGGGGTCTGGACTATGATGAAATAGTTCAAAATTAGGATTGTTGTTGTGTGCCTTCAAGTCATTTAAGACCTAGGTCAACCCTAAGTCTAAAGTTTAGGACAGGGGCCAGGTCAATGACCTTGGAGGGCCACATCCGGCCCACAGGCCTTAGGTGGGGGACCCCTGATTTAGAGGGAGCAACTATAGCTGGCATTTTTTGTTATGACAGGAACTGCAGTCCAAAAGCCACTTTTCCACTGTCAAAATGAGCAGCCCAGTTTATGACATTGGCCAGGTCTTGGCACAGGGAGAATGATCATTTATTGCAAGTGGCTTGAAAGTATGAGGTGGGAGTGACCAGAAGGAACAAGGAACAGAAGCCCTGTAGCTAACAATTGTAAGAAAGAAGGAATGTCAGCAGTTTTATTGTCATGATTTTTTACAAAGCTGAAATTCCATTTTCCAAACAACCACTAAAGCTGTGGAATTAATGCAGTTTGAGAGCACATTCACTGCCATGGTTCAATGCTACCGTACCATGGGACTTGTGGTTTTACAAGATATTCAGGCTTTTCTGCCAAAGAGTTCTGATGCCTACCAAACAACAACTCCCATAACATTTAGCTATGGTTGTTAAAGTGGTATCAAATTACATTAATTATACAATGTAAATGCACCCTAAGGTACAGGAGCCCTGCCCTCTTTTGCATACAACCACATTAGCTGAAACGGTGTTGGAATCAGTTTGGAAGAAAGCACCAAACAACAACTCCCAGAATTCAGTAGCATCGAGCCATGGAAAACTGCAATAATTCAAATTACAGTAATTCAAATATGACCACATTAGCTGAGATCTTATGGACATCAGTTTGGGAAAAGGCACTGTTTGCTTGCCATCTTTTCCCTGGAGATGTGCCTGTTTTTATCTTGGCATGTCCAGGCCTTGGCAAAATTGAAACGAATCTATCCTACATCCAGGATATTCTTCCAGCTGGACACATTCCCAGCTCACACACAGAGTAGGAAGCAGCACAAAACCACAGCAGGTTAATCTTATTGGTGGATTTTAAAGCGCTCTCCTGCTGAAGTACAAAAGGTCTCGCAAGACAAAGACGCTGCTCTGGCTGAGAAATGGTTATATAAAAATGTGGTGGTTGCTGCTCTCTGTTATCACATATATGTGATTTTCTCCTCCTCCCCATCTCATCAGGATAAAACGGATGGTTCTTGTCTCAATGCGGAGCTGAAAGGTTCTTGAAGTCACACAACAAAGCATAATTCCGACTAACAAAATAAATTTTAACAAAGAAATGTACCATGCTACACATTGGTAATGAACAATAAAAATGAAATACACAGATATAAAATGGGTGACACCTAGCTTGAAAATTGGGATCTAGGAGATATGTGAACGGGATTAAGGAGCCTTCCACACAGCTGTAAAAAAATCCACATTGAACTGGATTATATGGCAGTATGGATTCAGATAGCCCAATTCAAAGCAGATATTGTGGATGATCTGCCTTGATATTCTGGGTTACATGGCTGTGTGGAAGGGCACATAGTAGACCATAAAATGAACATGAGGCAGCAGTATGATGTGGCAGCTAAAAATACCAATATGATTCTGTGCTGCATCAACAGAAGTACGTTTTCTAGATCAAGGAAAATCACAGTCCTATTCTGCTTTGGTCAAACCTCAACTGGAATAATAATGTGTCCATTTCTGGGCCCCACAATTCAAGGATATGGACAAGCTGAAAAGTGTTCAGAAATGGGCAACCAAAATGATCAAAAGTTTGGAAACTAAACCCTATGAGGAATGAGCAGGGGATATTTAGCTTGGAGAAAAGAAGGCTGAGAGGGGACATGAGAGCCATGTTGAAATATTTGAAAGGATGTCACATTGAGGAAGGGGTAAGCTTGTTTTCTGCTGTTCTGGAAACTAGAACATGGTACAATGGATTAAAATTGCAGGAAAAAAATTCCCCTAAACATTAGGAAGAACTTCCTGACAGAGCTGTTCACTAGTGAAATATGCTGCTGCTTGGGCATGTGGTGAAGTCTCCTTCTCTGGAGGTTATGAAGCAGAGGTTGGATGGCCATCTATTGGGGGTGCTTTGATTGTGTTTTTTCTATATGGCAGAAAAGGATTGGTCTGGATGGCCCTTGCAGTCTCTTCTAACTCTATGATTCTGTGAAATAATAAGGCCTTTTTTTTCAATCACCGAAAATATCCCTGCTCTGTCCATAATTGGGAAAAATGAGAAAATATTATATAATTATTGTGTCAATAAAACAGAGCTGTGTTACATTATGTTTGATGCACAGTTTGCATTCCCGATCAGGCTGTTATTAAGACATCCTATTGCTTCTTGGATGCGTTTCTGACTGGCACAGTTGTGATACCTCCATCTCAAGGTGACACTTACAGCTCTTGGATGATGTAAAATTCTTTCCTCGTCTCAAATGTGTCAATCAGTTGCAGGATGTTGGGGTGACTCACCCTGGAAAAAGAAGGCAAAGATGTGTTAGCTCTCCCTCCTCCCGCTGGCCCCACGGCACCAGCCTGACCATAAATCTTCCCTCTCCCAGTTGCTCTGCCCAGTCCTTGATTCCCACCTCCTTCTCTTCCCATGTGGAGCTCTTTCTTGCGGCGCCTGTCACCTACTAGTCTGACTCTGTTCTTTGCATCGGGGGACCATTTCTGCAAAGAACGAGTCAGCAGAAACCCCAGCCTACCCCTAAGGCTTTCTCAATTATTCATGTCTAGCCTTTAAATCTTTAAAGAGGCTAAAAACAGCATTTATGATGTGGGGCAGATGAGGTGCATGGCTTTGAAGGTAAGCAGTGTCACTTGCAATTTAGAAGATGCTACCTCCCTTCTGCCTTTTTTTTAAATAAAAAACTCCAACAACCTGTCCTTAACCTTTAAAAAGGCAGCTGCTTGGTTTATAGAAGTTGAAACCAAATTAAAGTGGGGGGAAAAATCAATGTCTTCTTTTCTTCTTGCAAGCACTTCTATAATGGGGAATAGTTTTTGCGAGCTTCACATTCCTTATATAATTGCTAAGAGAGACTAGGCATATTAGCAGTTTATTAAAAGATCTGGAAGTTATTGGTAAAGCTGTCTTGAAGAAGCGTGAAACCTTTCAATGTAATTTGACAAAATTAAAAACCAAAGCAGAGTTACGATTTCTGATTGACCTCTAGGGATAGAAAAACAATCTGTCCTAAGAACTGCAATATTCCACAGATGAATATTGGGACATGTATAGCTGAGTGACATCAGGATGTGGTCAGAAGGGCCAGGTGACAAGAGGGCAAAAGTTACCAAGGAACATTTGTAGATTTGACAAAAAATGTTCTGCCTAGGAATCTTTAGGTCCTCTGATGCTGTCATATGGCCAACTTCTGGCAGATGTTGACCACCAAGTCACACTGGAGGACCTATATTATTATTATTATTAACATGTACATAACAACACAGCATACATGCACATTAGGTCCAAGTGTCTGGGATTCATCTGAATATTGGGTTCTTCCCAGGGGCCTAAGGATACTTGAGGTATTTTCATAGAATGTGTGCAGTTCCGAAAAGTGCTGCCTTCATCTGTAGTAAGAGGTAAAGCTTTTCCCTTGTCCGGTAATGTACAACTCTATGGGTTGGTGCTCATCTCCATTTCTAAGCCAAAGAGACGCTGTTGTCCATAGACATCTCCAGGGTCATGTGGCTGGCATGACTGCATGGATTGCCATTACCTTCCCACTCACATTTGCATGTTTTCGAACTGCTAGGTTGGCAGAAGCTGGGGCTAGCAGCAGGAGCTCACCCCGTTCCCCAGATTCGAACCGCCAACCCTTTGGTCAGCAAATTCAGCAGCTCAGCGGTTTAATCTGCCATGCCACTAGGGGCTCATCTGTAGTAGCAAGCCATAATTTCTCTATTCTGTGCACACTTATTTTTCTGGCATTCATTCAGTGCTTCCAGTAGCCCTGCAGTCCAAAGCCCTGGTTGCTCAGCTGAAGATCCTGAGTCATGTAGCCCATTTTATGCCAAGTGCCCAGGTACTCCAACACAAGATGCGGTCCTTGTTGACCCGGGCAATGACAAATTTGGTATAAAATTTCTTTTTGTTGTCTTCATCATGGTTTTGGGTTATTATTATTATAATATTTATTTATATCCCCTGCTACTGTCTTGCAGCTCAGGGTCATAGCTTCCTTGAGCCTGCTTTCATGTGCCATATCTCATTGCATAATAGTTGCATTTTTTGTTGGAAAAAGGTGGTGCGACTATTATGCGATGAAAAAAAAAATTCTTTAATTATCTGGTTTCAGGCTTGTTTAAAAAAAACCCCTGCTTTACAACTGAGACAGAAGGAGGAGGATCCCAGCCCCAAACAAATACTTCTGTTTTTGTTTTTGAACATTGTCTTGCTTTTGGAGAAAGGAGGAAAGAGGAGGAAAGGGAAGATCCAAGCTCTAAACAGCTCCTTTCAAATTTTTAAACTGCATTGTCTTTGGAGAAAGAAGGGAAGGAGGATCCGAGCCGCAAACGGCTGTGTTAATTGCAGTATTATATGCAACAATAATGCCAGGAAAGGAAAAGTATTGATTTTGGGACCCCAACAAAGGGGTGTGACTATTATGTAGTAGAACTATGGCTTAAGGGTGAGGGAATCCAACATCAAATCATCTCAATTGCCAACTGCCCTTCCATTCAAACAGCAAGCAACAATGAGGGCCATTTTTAAAAGATTCTGGCAATAGCCTGAAGATGCGATTCAAAATGGTATCTTGCGTTTAATTTAAAATGGCATCTCTCAGAACAGCCTGGAGTAAGTATCAGTGGATTCTGTTGAAAGTGCTGAGTGTATATTCTCTCTCTCTCTCTCTTTCTGACACACACACACAGATGTACATGGTACGTACAGCTTCAGGATGAGGATTTCATTCTTGGCTGCTCTTCGCACCTTGCGCCCATCTTTCTTGAGAAACTTCTTACAGATGTACAATCTGTCCGTCTGTCGTTCACGGGCCACACAGATTTCACAGAACTCCTTCCTGTGGGACAGTGGAGGATAAAAAGAAACCCGCTGTTACTTTAAAGGTTGTGCTATCATGAGATCAAAAGCCAAGCTAGCAGAATTTGTTGTTCTGCAGTGGGATGTCCAGCTGTTTGGTGAAAGTATACAACCAAGATGTCTATCTCCTTGTCCAATAACCAGAAATATAGTAATTTTGAATTCAGAGGGGTTGTTTGGTTATTATAATAGACACTAAGAAACCTGTTCTGCATATTCAGAAAAAGTAAGAAAGAGACAGTGAGGTCCAGCTGTTTCTAAACCTGTGAAAATCTGAATTTAAATATCCACTCAGCTAAAAGGCTGGATGACCTTGAGCTAGTTGCTGTTGTGGAAATAAAGTCTGTCTCTTGACGTGTCTACTGATGAAGAGAACAATGTATGCTACCTTGTGCAGGATAACAGTAGAATGAATAAATAAAGACAAAACACCACGGCAAAGTTAGAAAACCAGCAGTGTTGCATTAGGAATGGCAATTAGGTTGGCCTACATCACAACCAGCTGGGAATAGAGCTGGCTGTTCCATGACAGAATGAGATGACTGCCTCAGGCGACAGTTTTTGGATACCACAAAAGGGCAATAAACAGAGAGAGCTGGCATGGTGTAGTGTGGTTTGAACATTGGGCTTTGACTCCGGATACCGGGGTTCAAATCCACATTTGGCAATTGAAACCTATTTGAGGATATTGGGCAGGTCATGATTCCTTGTAAAGGCAAACCCCCTCTGAACAAATCTGTTCAAGACAACCCCAAGATAGGTTTACTTAGAGTTCCATAGATCAGAAATGACTTGAAGGCAGACAACAACAACAACAAATAACTATTTAGCCAGTCAGCAAGATGTCTTGTCCAGAGAAATTAGGCACGTGTAGATGCCCAACAGGGAAATGCTGTGATGTGATGCTTTTCTTTCTCAGCTGACAAGAGGCCTTTCCTTGCTTCCCAGCTCTGCCTGGACATTTTGCAACTCTTCCTTTTGTCAGCTGTTTGTCAGGCAAATTGGCTGACTGGGCAAAGGCTGAAATGAGAACAGTCTCTAACACCACTGCGACATATCCATTGAACACACTGCGCCGGGTGCCATGGAGAGAGGCACTGCAAGACAAGCAAGGGTCAGAAGCAAGAGCAGCCATAAAGGAGGTGCTTCAGGAGGTGTGGCAAAAAGCAAAAGTCACCAGCTTTCAAGCTTAGAGGAGAGGCATTCCAATCTTACAGAATGGGGAAAACCCATTCAAAGCTGGAAAATCAGCATATCTGCAGGGGATATGTTCCTAGACCCTCTGTGAATACTTGAAACTGTGGATAATAGGAAATTCTAAATTTCGACTATACTTGGGCCAGAAGTATACCATAGAACTACACTGAGATCTAGGCCACTTTTACACTGTCCTATATCCCAGGATCTGATTCCAGATTATCTGCTTTGAACTGAATTATATGTGTCTACACTGCCAGTTAATCTGGGATAAATAGATAATCTGGGATCAGATCCTGGGATATAGGACAGTGTAGAAGGGGCCCTAGAGAGGCCCACAAACACTATCAGGGGAGTTTTTTCAATATGAATAAGTGAAATTGTGGATAGTGAATCTGTGAATATGAGGTTATACTGTATAATGAAAAGAAACTTCAGAACTTCAGAAGGTCAGATTCAACCATAGGGGTCCCTTCTCTGCTTCAAAGTCACCACAAGAGAAGCACATTATCATCTTCATCATCTTCATCTTCATCTTCTTCTTCTTCATCATCATCATCATCATCATCATCATTTATATCCAGCCTTTCTCCCCATGGGGACTCAAGGAAACTAACATCTATTCATACTAAACAGTTTTTCAAAAGAAATACAAAAGTTAAAAAAACAATTAAATAATAACCGTGTGGTAATACCCTGAGAAACATAAATCTTGGATGCCCCTAGCACTTAGCAAGGATCGAGCTTGAGCTCTTTGAACAATGGCATGGTGTAACACTGGGAAGAGCATTTGGAATGGGCAGAATTTGAAAATCACTTCTCAAGAATTAATAAATAACTGGTTATAGTTGTTAGTACCCAAAGTTTAGTTAGCTAGCAATCCCAGTTAATTTCTGAATTAACGTTTGACACCCCCCCCCCCCCAATGTTACTTTGTAGTTGATTGGAAAAGCAGCAAAAGGTATACACTGCAATCTAAACTCTGGGTAATATTCCTCCTCCCTTGTTTAGTGAAGCTTTAGTCCACCAACCGCTATACAGGTAAGTTGAAGACAATGAAGTTTCCACTCAGTATATCACCTTAATTATACCTTTCTTACTAGCGAAAGAAATATCAACATTCTAGGAAAATAAATGCCATGTGAATGGATATGTCTAACAGGATACTTCCACAGTATGGGAATGCTCAAACATAGTTAGTTTGTTGGTGCTTGGATACTGCAACAGGGCATCCAAAACTGCTGCAGGAGAAGTAATTAAGATCTTAGATTTGTTACATCTTTGAACTCCTAAAATATCCCACTCAGGATGTCCTGCACAAACCATGTTGACTGGAATACTCCAGGAGTTGATGGTCAAAAAGTAACTTTTCCAAGCTCTGGATGCACTTCCCAAATTGTCTTATTATTCAGTTGTTTGCATAATATTGGTGCATCAACACTGGAATTAATACAGCATGACACCACTTTAACAGCCATGGTTTAGTGCTTTGAAATCACAGGACTCATGCTTTCACAATTAGCCTTTTCTGTCAAAGAGTGCTGCCTTCCCTCCCCAAACTACAGCTCCTAGGATTCCTCAGCACTGAGCACTGAGCCATGGCACTTAAAGTGGTGTCAAACTGCATTAAATCAACAGTGAAGATGTGCTCTATGATGTTGTTCCCTGTGGGTGTCTGCAGAGACCACAGGAACAGCAGTAGTGGTTTCAAGTGCGCCGCCTACTTACGCCCGCAGCAGCTGCCCGATTTCATATTTGTCAGTGATGTCGGATAGGCTGTTGTAGCTCTTTTCATCCCGTAGTCCAATGCAGCCAAACGGCATCCTGGGAGAAAGCAGAGAGGAAGAATATGATTTCTAGTCTAATAATTTTCCTGAGTCATTTTACCCACTCTTTGGGAGTGTATTTACGTTCGACAATTCTGCCTGAAACTTGGCCATCGTTGCCAAATTTCAGCTGGGTTGCTGTAAAAGAAAGGTATGCATGTCTCTGTTCCCTGTGGCTTTGAGTGACACCTAAACACCAGTTTTCAAAAAAAAAAAAAAAAAAAAAACAAATGGAAGGAATTAGCAATTTTTCTTCTTAATCAAAGGGTTGGATCCCACATGTGCAGAATATGGCGATATAAAATTTTAGGGTTGTTGTATGTTTTCCGGGCTGTATGGCCATGTTCTAGAAGTATTCTCTCCTGACGTTTCGCCCACATCTATGGCAGGCGTCCTCAGAGGTTGTGAGGTATTTTTAGGGTTCTTTGAGCACTGGGTCTTATGTTTCCTTCCTATACAGTTCCATGGAGCTCAGAATGCCCATATAACTGCAATCCCTATTTCTACTTTTTTGTGTGTGGCAATAGAGGCTCCACTGAAACTTGAGACTAACAGGAGAGTGAAACTGGGTCTGTCGTGTAAGCGAGGTGCTCATTGCATTCATGACCCTTTCTCCTTTGAAAATTCCCTTCATGCCTCGTTAGCGTGGCCTTCACACTCCAGAGACAGGGAACAGCTAGAGCGGAAGAACAAGCAATCTCCTTGAGGGAATGGGGACAAAACCCTTGAGTCCTGCCTCAACCCGCCCCCACCCTGCGACTGCCCCTATCATATTCCTCCCTGATCCAGGAAATGTCCAATCTTTGCCAAGGTTGAAGGGGAAAAACAGGATCCTGAGGTTCCTTCGTTCAGCATGGGAAGCCTGACCATGTCTTGGCACAATTATAGAATCATAGAGTTGGAAGAGACCCCACGGGCCATCCAGTCCAAACCCCTGCCAAGAAGCAGGAAAATCACATTCAAAGCACCCCCGACAGATGGCCATCCAGCCTCTGCTTAAAAGCCTGCAAAGAAGGAGCCTCCCTCCCTCACAGTCCGGGGTAGAGAGAAAGTTCCACTGCTGAACAGCTCTCTCACACAGTGAGGAAGTTTGTCTTAATGTTCAGGTGGAATCTCCTTTCCTGTAGTTTGAAGCCATTGTTCCACATCCTAGTCTCCAGGGCAGCAGAAAAGAAGCTTGCTCCCTCCTCCCTATGACTTCCCCTCACAT
Source organism: Anolis carolinensis (assembly GCF_035594765.1). NCBI lineage: Eukaryota > Metazoa > Chordata > Lepidosauria > Squamata > Anolidae > Anolis > Anolis carolinensis. The sequence continues at coordinate 211,833,677 of NC_085842.1, read as the reverse complement.
ATTTACACATGGCCCTCATCATGTCTCCTCTCAGCCTTCTCTTCTGCAGACTAAACATGCCTAGCTCTTCAAGCCACTCCTCATAGGGCTTGTTCTCCAAACCCTTGATCATTTTAGTCACCCTTCTCTGGACACATTCCAACTTGTCAACATCTCCCTTCAACTGCGATGCCCAGAATTGGACACAGTATTCCGGTGTGGTCTGACCAAGGCAGAATAGAGGGCTTCCCTAGATCTAGACACTATACTCCTATTTATGCAGGCCAAACTCCCATTGGTTTTTTGGGGGGGGGTTTGGGGGTTTTTTGCTGCCGCATCACATTGTTGGCTAATGTTTAACTTATTGACTATGAGGACTCCAAGATCTTTTTCACATGTACTGCTGTCGAGCCAGTACTGTGAAAAAGCCTGACCATGTCTCGGCACAATTATCATACCCTCTCCTCTGATATAGATTTATTCTAAAAGGACAAAGACTACCAGCACTGAAACAATAATCTTCCACCATCAACTTCACTAGATTGGTCACATTGTCCAAATGCCCAATCACCATCTCTCAAAGTAGTTTATTCTCAATTCAAGAATGGAAAACCGTATTTTGGAGGACGGCAAAACAGATTTAAAGGTGGCCTTAAAGCTAACCTTAAAAAATGTGGCATAAACACAGAGAACTGGAAAGCTCTGGCACTTAAGCATTCTAACTGGATGTCAGCTGTTACCAACAGCGGCATGGATTTTGAAGAGACACAAGTAGAAGGAGAAATGGAGAAAAATGCCAAGAGGAAGGCATGTTAAGCAAACCCTTCTCAGGACTGCCTTCCACTTGGAAATCGATGTCTTGAATGGGAATCCAGACCATGTGGATCCAGAATAGGTCTTCATGGTCATTTATGGATCCACTACCAAGACTATACTTTTTAAAGACAATCATACTCGCCATGAGGGAAAACCCATGAAGAGATTTAATGGCATAATTACTCTGAAGGCATCAGAACCCAGCTGATCTTGGAAGCTAAGTGGAATAAGCCCTATTTATTATTTGGATGGGGGAGCGACAATGAAAACCATGCACTGCAAGCTGTATTTCAGAGGAAGGATCTAGGAAAACCATCTCTTGAGTATTCCTTGCCTAAGAAAACCCGATGAAATTCATGTCAACCATAAATCAACAGGTCACTTGAGGATACACACACAGAGAGAAATATAGAATTGCAAGAGAAATACATCCCTTTTCTGCACACTTGACAAGAGAACCTTATTCCACAGATATCATATTGAAATTAATGAGGCTTAAGTCAGGAGCAACATAACCCAGTGGTTCCATTGATAAGTCAGTCTACTTAATGTAGGAAATAGGGGCAAAGCAGTGTCAGCTCTAGAAAGTACATGGACAAGGAAATTAATGAGGTTCCTTAGACAGGTGAATTGAAGGCGCACACACCAAGCCAACCATAACCAGGACATGAAATGAAATGATACTATATGTATTATATAAGACTACATATATACTTTTATATAAAAGTCTTTTCCTTATGAAATAATTTGAGGGAAACAAATGTAGGAACACACTTTATTAAAGTAGTTTATTCAATATCACCATAACTCGATTTTTCCATGGCTTATTTCCTAACTGGTTCTATTATAAAAGCATTGATAATGTTTATTAAACTGCAAAAACTTAGTTATTGCAGGACATCCTACAGCACATTTGCTTGGGTTTTTCAATGAATATCTCATAAAGCCTCAACGAATTCAACATAGTTTGTGGCAGCCACAAAAACAAAGTTTCTGGAGTATAACAACTACTTTCAAAGCAAATACCACACAATTAAAGAGGAACAACACTTTCAAACCGGGAACAGAACATGTTTCAAATTTTGTTACATAGTGTATTTTAAGAGGCCATATTTATAACTATTTTTTTCATTTTTTTCTTCCAAAAGGATAAAATAGCTTTTCCTCCTAAAATTTTGATTTCCTCCCTTTTTATTTCTGAGCTTCATCTTACTGGGAAGGGAACAGAGAAGCCTGAGAGGAGTGCTACATGACATATCATCCCGGTTCATCCAAAAGGTCTCTGCATTTTGGCCTTGTGAGCCATGGCTCTACAACACAGATCAGACTGCATCTCTACAATAAGATTTCTCTGCCCATAGATGGGCATTGAACAGTTTGAATAGGATCTCAACTGTCACCTAGGAGTTGGTAGCAGATATTCTTTCCTGTCCAAACAGAAAAGCAGTTGACATGAATAGTCTCTTTCTTTATTTTACCTTGTTCAAAGAAATATAAGAAGCTCGGCTGTATTCCCGCAGCCCATTATGAATGTATCATCCTCAAAAGTCTCAGGAACAGATTCACAGAATTCTGGCTCCAAACTTAAATAGCCGAATATAATATCTGGCAGCAGCTGCATATTACCCTAGAGTAAAATGTTCCTGTTTCCTTTTCATGGATGCTGTCTATTGAAATTCCTCCAAAAAAAAAAAAACCCCAACTCCTGCCTGAAGCCTTTATTTGTTTACCTGCTTGTTTTATTCTCTTGGCTCTTTATCTTGTGAAATGTGATATCATGTAGGTATATATTCATGGGTACAAAAATGGTAGTAAAATTTAGAAGGTGGAAAAGGAAAGAGATCTATGTTTTGTGCTCAGTAGCAACCCACTTGTCAATTGCCAGAATTTTTTTAAGGGGCCAGTGTCTACCTAGGCAATATGTTTTTGCAGTTTTCATGTTTTTGGTTCCCCCCCCCTCCAATGAGCATTCTGCAGGCTATTAAGTAGAGTCCTAAAGATAGAAGAGTCTCAAAGGGCCATCAATTCCACCTTTCTGTTCAATATAGGATCTCCAGCTACAGCATCCCCAGCAGGGAGCTGTCAAACTACTTTTTGAAGGCTTCCAGAGAAGAAAACTCCACCAGTTCTCTAAACAATTGGTTACATTGCCAGACCATTTTTATTGTCAGAAAGTTTCTTCCAGTGTTCATTCAAAATCTAGTATCCTATAGCTTCAGACCATTAGATCTATTCCTACCCTCGGGGCAGTAGCAGTAGGTCTGCCCTGTGACAGCCTTTGAAATACAGAAGAGTCTCGCTTATCCAACACAAACGGGCCGGCAGAACGTTGGATAAGCAAAAATGTTGGATAATAAGGAGGGATTAAGGAAAAGCCTATTAAAAATCAAATTGCATTATGATTTTACAAACGAAGCACCAAAACATCATGTTTTTCAACAAGTCTGTCACTTGTTTGGGAGTGTGGCTGCACTTGTGTGTTGTTGGGCGTATTGGCCTGCTGCGCTTTGCTGCCTATAGAAACAGCTGTGAATCCTGGCGGAAGGCAGACTTCGTTGGATAATACAAAACATTAGATGAGTGAAAGTTGGATAAGTGAGACTCTACTGTATTTTTAAAAGTGCAATTATGTCATCCTCAGTCTTCTCCTCACCAAGCTAAACATACTCTCTTCTGCCAACCTTTCCTTATATGTTTTGTTCTCCATATCATGTCCGTTGCCTTCTCTGACCCATCTCCAGCTTGTCTATAACCTTATCTTTCTTAAAATAAGTGTCTAGAACTAAACACAGAACTCCAGATGAGGCCTGATCTATGCAGAATATATTACGTCCCTCAATTTCTATTAATGCAGACTAAAATAATATTCATTTTCTTTAGCACAGGATCATATTGCTGGCTCAAATTCAATTTACAATCAGCAATAATTCCAAGGTCCTTTTCTCACCCAGTACTGCTGAGCTGTGGGGCCTAAAAGCACAACATCCCACCTGATCTTGAAAGCTAGGAATGGTCAGACCTGGTGAGTACTTAGATTAAGAATATCAGTTAATACCAGGTACATAGGACTCGAAGGTACATACACACACACACAGAACTGAGATATGGTCCATGAGGTCACGAAGAGTCAGAAACGACTGTGTGATTGAAGAAGAAAACATCTGTCCATGTGGTTTTTATAGCATGAATGTAGAATTTTGCATTTGTCTCTACGGAATTTATTTTATTTTATTTTTAAAAAGTTCCTTTCAAATTCTGTTTCTGTCTTCCAAAGAGTTAGCTACTTCTCTCACTTTTGTGCTTTTTGGAAACTTATCAAATTTGCAGGCTTGATAAGTAAAAGGGTTTGTTGAACAATAACAGTTTTGGACAGACTTCTGAGGCGCTCCAGTTTGCAGTGCAGCCATTGATGATGATTCTTTTGAGCACAGTTTTCTAACCTGTTATGGATCCATCTGACAATACTTTAATCTATTCCACATTTCATCAGTTTTCTAACCAAAATCTTATGGGGGACCTTATCAAATACTTTGCTGAAATCCAGATAAATGACATCCGCAGCATTCCCATCATGTGCTGAACTTGTGACCTGACTGAAAAAAAAGATATAAGATTAGTTTGGCAGGATTTGTTTTTGACAAGCCTATCTTGGCTCCTACTGATTGCTGTGCTTTCATCAAGATACTTGCAGACAAATTCCCATATAATCTGTTCCAATTTTTTGTGATATTGAGATTAGGCTCACTGCTCCAGAGTTTTCTGGATCTTCTTTTTTGAAGAGAGGACAATATTTTCCCTTATCTGGTCCTCTGGCACTTCACTCGCTCTCCAAAATGACAAAAAATGGCAAGTAGTTCAGAGTATATCAGCAAGTGCCATGAGTATTATGGGATGCTGTTCATCTGGCCCTGCAGATTTGAACTCATATAGGTTAGTTAGGTGATCTCTAACAATTTGATTTGCAGTCCAAGTCTCTTTTTTGGGAGGAGGGGAGAGAGAGAGAGATAAAGCAAAATAGGTATTGAGTAGTTCTGTTTTTTCATTGTGCTCTGTTAGCATTTTAACGTACTTATTGAACAGTGGTCCCACTGTCACTTGGCTTTTCCCTTTCCTTGAATGTATCTTGGGGGGTGGCACCTTTTTTGTTGCTCCTTACTTGTTTTGCCATTGTCAGCTCATTCTAAGCTTTAGCTTTCCTTATTCCATTCTTGCAAACTTGAGGAACACATCTGTACTCTTCCTTGATGATTTGTCTTTCCTTCCATTCAATACATATAGGTCCTTTTGTTTTCACTTTCTAAGCCCTGTGCATTGATATATAGATATCTGAAGTTTTGTTTATTTTCACTTATTAATTTACTGTTACTTTTTATGTTGACCCCATTCTCTCTCTCAGCTTCTTTTCTAGAATTCATATCCTTGTGTTTAAAGCTTAATTTTAGGCTGATATTTGAGCTATCATCTCCAACTCACGAAGAACTTAATTTAAAAGTTTGATCAGAATTGCAATTTTATTACCAAATATATTCTTCCCAGTCTTAATGAGGTACAGCCCTTGTGTAGCCAGCGGTCCTCTAAGAGGTTAAGACCATGGTACGAGAAGCAAAACTTCTCCTGTCTACGCTATCTACACAATCAGCTATTCACTTTTACTATTCTCCTGTCCCTGTGTAGTTCTCTACCTTTAACTGGCAGAATCAATGCGCCTTTTGCCTCAGACACTTCAGTTTCCTGACAAAAGCTTCATAGTCAAAGGTGATATGGATTTAAGCTGCAGTTAGTTCAATATTGAACACTGGATTAATTCAATTTAAAAAACCAAACATATTAGGACCAGAGAAACACAACAGAAAATATTGACCAAATGATAGAGAACCCCACTTAAATTAGCCCATATAACTAAATCATCCTCAAAACTATGTTGGCACAAATACAGCGAAATTGGCTCTTTTATGCATATGTGGTGGGACTGTGACAAGATACAAAAATTTATAATAAAATAAAGAAACAGAGGAAGTAATAGGGCAAAAGGTAGAGCTGAATAAAAGGGAATTTTTTAATTTAGAAAATTGAGGGCAAGAGCAGCACTAACAAATGGGCAGATATCATAAACATATGATAGAAGTGGCTCAAGCAACGGAAAGAGCAGGAAAAAATGGGAATTAAAAAATGCTTGAATATTTACCAGACTGTATGTGCCAGGATTATATTTTTGAAAGGAGGATGAAATACATAAAAAAGAGAAAGACTTGAAAACATGGCTCTTTCATTGTGCTTTTGGAGAGTAACCATTTTATATTTCTTTTCCGTTGCTCCCTCTAATATCTATCCTCCAGAATACCCCACTTCCTTATGACCCTGTTCGCTGTGGTTTTTATTTTTATGTCTCTCTCACCCCATGTTTTAACTTAATGTTCATGTGGTCTGCCCTTGTTTTTTATTGTCTCCTTGTTTTATTTTGTATGGATATTATTATTTATTGTATTGCTTATTGTATTGTGATGTGCTGTTCTTTATATGCTGTTTATATTGTATTGTCCTGGGCACGGCCCCATGTAAGCCGCCCCGAGTCCCCGTTGGGGAGATGGTGGCGGGGTATAAATAAAGTTTTATTATTATTATTATTATTATTATTATTATTATTATTATTATATTATTACATAACAGGCTGTTGTAAGAAGAATTGGGGCTCGAAATGGGGATCTCTGATAGCTAGAGTAAAATGGAAAAGAAAATATAAAGAACTAAATTACTCTCTCTTCACAACTGATCAATTCAAATAATATTCCAAATGGAGATACAACTGTCCCCGGTGGTGGGGGGCGAAGGAGGAGTGGGGTGGGAAACCGCCGGACACAAGTGGCTGATAAGTGTAGAATTGGGATTGGTAAGGTTAAGTAAATAAGATACATTATATTGAGTGAAAATGTTAAGTGAAATTTCATTATTGAGATTTGTATTACTCTACTTGTATTTTTTCTTTTTCTTTTTTCCCCTCAAAGGAATTTTTTATTAATATTTGTTATTTTATATACATAGCCATGGTCAGAGATTTGAATCTGGGGAGCAGGGTGAGTTCCTGCTGTTAGCCCCAGTTTCTGCCAATCTAGCAGTTTGAAAACATGCAAATGTGAGTAGATCAATAGGTACTGCTCTGGCGGGAAGGCAATGGCGCTCCATGCAGTCATGCCGGTCATGTGACCTTGGAGGTGTCTACGGACAATGCCAGCTCTTTGCCTTAGAAATGGCGATGAGCACCAACCCCCAGAGTTGGACACGACTTAATATCAGATGAAAACCTTTACCTTTACTTGCGTCTACAATTAATTAAAAAATATATGCTCAGAGGTGTTCTTGGTAGTGGAGGTTCTTGCAGTAAGAAAGAGAAAGGGATACTGACAGTGTTCTTCATGAGTTTCGGCAGGGATAAGTGCATCAGGAAGATAGGAAGATAGAAACTTCCTGATTCATCTTGTCTCTAAACTCCTGAGCAAAATGTCTCCAACCACCAGCATCTTTATTTTCTTCTCATTAAAAACTCTTCATTGACCCCAGCTACTCCATCTCCCAATGAATGGCTGAGTGGATAGGCATTATGAAATATTCAAGAGCGAAACTGTTTAGGGGAAAACAATCAGCAAGGAAATGCTCATGAACATGGCTTCTAGTGGGGACATAAAAGGTTGGTTTTTATCTGGCAAAATATACCTAACTATAGAAACAAAGTGTGTGTTGTGTGGGTAGAAAGACAGACTCAGGAAGAGATCCAGATCCAAGAGAGAAGAGGGTGCAGATGGTAAGGACGCTCAATGCAAAAGGACTAAAATTAGTGGTGAGAGCTGGCAATGGGTCACAAAAAGGAATCTATAGGAAGGCGATAGGTAGCAAAAAGACGGGAGGACAAGGAAGAAAAGTGCACGTAAAAAAGAGGGCTTGTGGACAAGATAGTGGCTATATGCTCTTGGTAGGAAGGAGAACAAGAACGACAGACAGGGCAGGCTGAGGCCTGGGTAGCTGTGGGAAAATGCTACAGGCAGAGTGTTTGAAAAAAGGACAGCAATGTTAGGCTGAAGCAAGGACTTTATGGGACATACCGTGTTTCCCCGAAAATAAGACAGAATTCACATTTATTGTTGAACTAAAAAATGAACATTTATTATATACTGTACAGTAGTTGTCATCACAAACCAGCATAACCAGACAAACTGTGAATCCTATCAAGAATTTCTTGTTACTACCATTATTTCCATGTACAACTGGTATGTACATTTACCAATCCTGCATGCTCTGGTGTTCTGTTCGGCGGGCATGCTTCCAAACAAAAACTTTGTTAGGTCTTACTTTCGGGGGAGGCCTTATATTTAGCAATTCAGCAAAACTTCTACTAGGTCTTATTTTCGGGGAAACAGGGTAGATAAATGCCCGAGGAGATGGGGCAAATAAGATGGCCAGATGGAATGGAGGACAGGCCTCCTTCTCCCATTCCCTTCCTGAGTGAGAGGACCACCAGACTCTTCTTAAATATAACTCTTTGGTAGGACAGAAATATCAGCCCTATCATATCTCCCAAATGAAACACGGAGATGGACTGAGCCCAGAAATTGAGAAGGAAGGCAAACAGACAAAGAGCAATACTTTGTCCAAAGATTTACTAATCCCCAGCTCTGCTTTCAGTCTAACTAACTATTTAAAGGTATAAAATCATACCTTCCAACATTTCACAGATGGATTTTTTTTTTACATTTTAAACCTAATTTGCAGCAAGTGAAGTAAGCCGAGGACAAAAGAAGTGGAAAGACAAAAAAGAAAATGGGGCATCTTAAAAGCACCTGAAGAAGTGGGACAACAGAGGATTGATCAAGATTGATCCTGTGTTCCAGGCAACATCTGACTGAGGACCAAGGACCACTAGAGAGTAAGAGCTGCTGAGAAATTGATTCAGTACAAGTCAGTCTCGGAGCATCCAGCAGAAAGAAAAGAGACAAGACGAAGAGAGAAGCAATAGAGTAGTCTTTAGCCAGTTTAGAGGTTGTTCAGCAAGTCAAAGTCCAAATAAACAATAACAGCAAGAAGTAAAGCAGAATCATAAATCATAGGAAGTCGAAAGTCAGGAAGGCATTAAGGCCTCAAAATACAGCTAGCTGTCAATAAGAAAAGTTGAAAACAATGAAGCTGCCAGGGAATAGCTGAAAGATTTATAAGTAGGTGGCACTGGATGAGTCACGACTACTCAGACCCGGAAAACCCTTTTATAGAGTCACCTTAGGGTCACCATACATTGGAAACAACTTGAAGGTATACAACAACAAGAACAGCAACAGGTACCTTATTAAGTCAACATCTCCTGCTTATCACCTCTGGGACTAGTGTACACAGCCTCCTGCTGGGAGAGCAGGGTCCTTTGCCTCAACATCGGGGTTCTCAAACTCAAAAAGACCATCCTTATCAGAAAATGCAGATTTCTAGCAATCTGTCTCCTCTTCTCTGTTTGACAAGGCTAAGTTATGATAGAGGAGATGGAAAGTTACTATTTAGATGATTACATTCTATAATGACATGCAAAGGCCATATTGAAGTGTTCAGTGTTGGATAATGCACTGGGTCATCCTTCTCAGTTTAAAATTGTTTCAACACATCACCACATTCTCTTGCCTTAAGAGTAACTCTGCTCCACCGAATGTAGATTATGCTCAGTAGTGTCCCTGATTTCTTAGAAAGGAATGGGCAAAGCCACCTCTGAGTACTCCTTGACTAAGGAAACACTATGAAATTCATGTGGTCATCACACATTGACAGGTGACTTGAAGGCACATACACACAGATGGAAGGCGAGAATCATAGCTACTGATGCATACATTCTAACAGTCATGATTAATCCTCTGTTACCCTACTTTTTCAGCTGCTTTTAAAATGTCCCACTTTTCCTCTTTGTCCTCTGCTACTTATTTAAACACTATTTAATATCATGCTATGGAATGACTTAAATATCCTGGGGGCAACAAATCTCTCTAAGCATGGTCAGCCCTAGTTAGTATTTGGATGAGTTACCACCAATGAATATCAGGTGCTGGTAGCTGTGTAGCTTAAAGGAAGAAACTTTCAAGACCACCTCTTAGTATTACTTCCCTAAGAAAACATTATGAAATGCATGGGGTTGGCATAAGTCGACAGCAGACCTAAAGGCACATAAGCGTGCACACACACATGTTCAGCTCTCCTCTAAGTAGCTTTTAAGCTTCAGGAACTTTGTGTTCTTTTGCATCTGGTCATCTGGGGAGTAGAAATAGATGAGGCTCACCAACACTTGAGTAGGGGAAAAATAAAGTAAAAACAGAATAGTCAGATAGAAATGTGGCAATGTACTTTTGTAGGGCTAATCCAAAAAGGTTTGCCAGGCCTCTGGGCCTGAACTTTCTTCTCCCATCCTCAGAGTATAGAGCAGTAGTTCTCAATCTGTGGGTCCCCAGGTGGTTTGAGAACCACTGGTATAGAGCAATCTTAGAGTGAGGGTGTTGCGTTGAAAGGTGTGCAAGTGTGTGCATGATTTGCCATATTTAGTGTTTTTATGTGAGTGGTGGACTCAGCAGAGCTATGTCAATGTCTTCTTAATGACATAAGCATGACCCATCCCTTGTGACATCACAGTGGTCACTGCCGGAGATATCAGAATGTTATCAAGCCACGGTAACAACCCCCCAAAGATTTATAATTCACCAAGTGCTTACAAATAAATATATGATATTTTTCTTTTTATTGAAAACCTTTCCCAAAAACCCAAAGATGCACAAGTTCAATGCTTCAGAAGATTAAAAACAGACCCAGCAGCTGTACCCTCCTAAACTGTATCGCAGGGGTCCCTAAACTAAGGCCCGGGGGCCGGATGCGGCCCTCCAAGGCCATTTACCTGGCCCCGCCCTCAGTTTTAGACTTAGGCTTGCCCAAAGTCTGAAATGACTTGAAGGCACAAACAACAATAATTCTACTTGATTATCTCATTGGCCAGAAGCAGGCCCACACTTCCCACTGAAATCCTGATAAGTTTACAGTATGTTGGTTAAAATTATTTTTATTTTTAAATATTGTATTGTTTTTTTCATTTACCAATATTGTAAATGAAATATTGTAAATGAATGATATGGTAATAATATAATATATTGTAGTAAATATATAAATAAATATTGTGTATACATATAATATTGATAATAATATTATAATGTAATAGAATATAGTACATATTTATTTATTTATTACAGTATTTCTTCCCCCCCTTCTCACCCAGTAGGGGACTCAGGGCAGCTAATAATAATAATACAATGTAATAATATTGTATAATATAATAATATTAATTATATATTATATATTAAACTAGCTGTGCCCAGCCACGCGTTGCTGTGGCGTTGTTTGGTGGTGTTGGTGAGAAATTGTTGATGTAGTGGTGGTATTGAATGTCTGTTGTATGGTTGTCTTTATGTTTAGTATGCTCACTGAAGTGGATTATATGGCAGCGTGGAGTCAAGATAATCCAGTTCAAAGCAGATAGTATAAGATTCTAAATGGGTTATATAGCTGTGTGGAAGGGCCTTGAGTCTACACTGCCATATAATCCAGTTAAAATCTGATAATCTGTGGAAGAGGCCTAAGTGAGGCCTAACTCTGCCTGTCCCCTGGGCTGAGTAGGTTGCTAGGAGACCAAGTGGGCGGAGCTTAGCCTTCTAAGCTAAGCAATTGGATAAAAACTATTATTCCTCTCCCTGTAATTAGGACTTTATTTTTCTTTTCTTTTTGTTGTATCAACCTAGAGCCGTGAATGATGGGTTGTGTTGTCAAATTTTGAGGTTGAGGGGCCTGTAGTTTTGTTGTTTTGTCCGCTGCCCCGATGCCATCACTCTTTTATATATATAGATGTAATATTACCAATAATAATATGGTATAGTGGTATAGTACAATACAGTAATATACAATGCTAATATTGTGCTATGTTAATAATATAATATATTGTATGTACATACAACGTGTAAGCCGCTCTGAGTCCCCTTCGGGGTGAGATAGGGTGGAGTATACATGTAGCAAATAAATAAATAAATAAATAAATAAATAATTGTTGTTGGGGGTTTTTTTGCACTACAAATAAGACATGTGCAGTGAGCATAGGAATTTGTTCATTTTTTCCCCCCAAATGATAATTCGGCCCCTCAACAATCTGAGGGACCATGAATCGGCCCTCCACTTTAAAAGTTTGAGGACCCCTGCTGTATCATATCTAAATCTCCAATAAATTGTATCTATGATTTTTGTGCAACTTGTATCTTTCAGCTATGTGCTGTATCTAATTCTTATATAAAATGTATCTAAACGGCTTTATAGAAACATATACCACTATTGCCCAGGGAGAGCCACTCCTCCATAGCCCTGCTGAAATAATTTCCTGAGAATAGAAAGGTTAGGCAAATCCCACTGGCTATCTCCCAAGACAGATAAGCATCAGGATTCATTGTGTGTATGTATAGACAGGTGATTTCCCTTGCCAGCCAGATAAGCACAATGTTTGTGTAATTCACTTGAGGCTGAGAGCCCGATGCTTCCTCACAGAATAGGGGCTTAAGAGTATGTGCATTCGTTAACTCTTTTATTGACAGCCAAGCCCTTGATTGCCCAGGATTGGCACCTTTGTCCTTGGAGGGCCCATCCAGACGATGCCTCCAGTAAAAGTGAATTAATTCAGTAGAAAGCAGATAAATTGATATCCCATTAGACACAGGCCTTCCTGAAAGGCTTGGGTCTAATGGGTTATTGGGCCTGTGGGGACTGACTACAGGGGTCAGTCCACACTGGCCTCTTGGTTTTTTGGACTCTATGAGCCCAGAGAAGCGAGAAGACAACCCCCTCCTCCCCAAACAAGCCTTAAAATTAAAATTGCTCTGGCAGTCCTCCTGACACATAGAAATGATGTGCCAGGAGGTGTGTGTGTGGGGGGGGGGGGGGGGGGGGAGGAGTAAAAATGTACAAGTACTTGGTGGAAAGGTACTTTTTAAAACCAGAATCCCATGGCCAACAACTTAGCTTCAGCATTGTCTTGAAGATTCAAATAGACCATCTCTCTCTGTGTATGTGGGAAGACACATGCTCTTTGGCATTTTTTTCCTTGTGTGTGGGTCAGGATATTTTATTACCTTAGGCAGAAAAACAAATGGCAACCCACCAGAACAAGGTGCATTGTATTAACAAAGCCAGCCAAGTCGTTTTGGCACAAGATGTAGGAAATCCCACATCACTTCTTCCCATGTCTGGCAAGAAAAAACAATAACAAATCATATAACTAGTTATTTGGCGCACTTTCAGAACATCCCAAATTTACTGCTTGTGATATTCACACCACTTTACTGAAGGGGGAGCGGCAGATATAGGCCTGCACTTTTGTCAGGAAACTGAGTTTAGAAAGAGCCAGGGATGCCGTAGAGACCATTTGGAAAAGCGAAAAGAATAAACTTAATTGGAACTATCTCCAGCGGGTCAGCAGAGCTTGAGAAATGTTCCTTTAAAAAAAAAAAGACTACAGCTCCTATGATATACTGTCTAGAGGATTCTGGAACCTGTGGTCCAAAAATAGAATTTTCCCTGAGCTCCGGTTGCCAGCACGGATTGCTGATTAGCATTGCAACTTAGAGCAACATTCAGTGTAATGTGAAAAGCCTTATCTTTGCATTGAATATGCCCAGTTCCTAAATAGAAATACAAGCTATGATAAGGACTGCTAATAAAGAATGGCATTTCAGAAGCTTGCTGTGATCTTAGTGAATACCCCTCATCCAAGGCTTCTATTTGCTTGAGGGATACTAAAGTCAGAAGAAGCTGTGCATTGCTGGATGAAAGAAAAAGCAGTTGAAGGAGCAATGAGAAGGCAAAGATGAAAGAAGTAAAGAGAAAGAAGAGAACAGAGGGAATGAGAAAGGAGCAGAAAAAAATGGATGATGTTCTCACATAGGGAGCCAGCATGGTATACTGGTTTAGTCTGAGTATTGGACTGGGAGACCAGAACTTGAATCCCCATTCAATTATGGAAATCATCTCAATGATCTCAATGCCAAACCTCCTTTGACTAATAAATCTTGCCAAGAGAGAGTGGTACGGAGTTAGCTTTAAGGTATACTACCACCACCTTTCACATAGGATTTGGGTACGTAAGGCTTTATTTCTAGTTAGGGATTTGATCAGTAAAGCAGATCTTATTTGTGAGTCAGAGGCAGGATCCCAGCTTTTCCTCTCTCCTTGTTTTTCTGCTTGCAGCAGCCAGTCAATACTTTTATATCCATGTTGGTTCTTTGTTACATTTATACCCCACCCTTCTGCTAAAGAGCTTAGAGTCTGTGTTTGACAAAAATAAGGAACTTTGCCCCTCCAGATATTGTGGAACTGAAAATCCCATTATGTTTCAGCATCAGCTAGGGCTGATGGGAACTGGAGTCCAATACCTCTGCAGAGCCAGAGGTTTCATCGCTCTGCCATAAAAAGTCCTTTTTTTCTTTTTCTTTTGCAATTTAACTCCCAGAATCCCCCAGCCAGCATGGTTGGTAGTTCTAATCTCTGACTACACATGGCTGGTAGTTCTAAGCTCTGTTCTTTCTTTTTTAACATTTTATTTTAATTTTGGCAGAAGTACAGCCATACATGATAAAATAGTCTGCACAGCCAACAGCATTAAACCAGGCTGTATTCCCAAAGTGGTCGTAATGTGCTAAAAATCAATACAAAATGATTCTTTTACTGAGCATGTTGAAATTAATAAAGCAGGAGGAAAACAAACACCATAAGAGACTTGCAGAATAAGAAGATAGGATAGATGAAGGGGATCTAATACACTTTTATCAGTTTTGTCAGATTCCCTGGGGTACACTAACAGCCCAATCTTATCATGCATGTTTACTTAGCAGTCAGTCCCACTGGGCTCAACAAAATTGGCTTTTTCTTAACAAGTGCTCTCAGTATGGTAGCCAACAGGCCTCATCCAGGTACAAAGAATCACGACTCAGTCCTATGCATGTTTCCCAAATGAGCAGATAAGCTTTATTTCTGAATAATTGGGATCTTACTACAAGGTTCAACAAAATCAGGCCAATTTTTTCGCAGACACATCGTCCATTGGCTTTACTGAGGTGTAACTACTGAGAGTAGTGATGGCATTGCTGCCCAGTAAGAATTCTGCCCCCTAAATATCCCCAAATAAATAGCATTGCTGTTCTTTAGAAATGAGCATTTAGAATGAGAGTTTGTGCATCTAAATAAAAATGACAGACAATCTTGTCCAGGGGACTTTATTATAGCAAATAAGAGTTTCAAGGGGTATACCATTCGTCATTGCCTCATTCTCTGCAATGCTACAAATGTTTTGAGAGAAAGGAAATGTCATTCACTGGGACAAAATTCTCATTTGGATAGGCAGTGCTCTCACTTTGTACCACTTCCCTGGATTTATTTGTGCATAAAGTTTCCTGGAGAGATGGTGTCAGTTTCACTGACCTCTAGATAAGTTATTTCCTAAAGTGAGGTGATTTATCATATCCTCCACATGTGGCTGGTCTACAGTTCTCACTTTTCATTATCACTGTGCTTGGATGCTGAGAGCTGCAGTCTAACAACAGCTGAGGAAGAGTCACATGCACCTATCCCTGCCCTAGAAAGTGAATTTATAACTTTAGCCTCAATCTTTTAGCTGGATTATGTACCCTCCAACATTTCATAGGTAAAAATCAGTTACTGTTTCTAACACACACACGCACAAGCACACTGGCTTTTTCATACACATATACATTAGTTAACAAAGTAGTATCTACTTTGGAATTACTTCTTCAACAAAAAATGGTACTAGAGGCAGAAATAACAGAGAGAACAGGGAATAGAGAGAATTCCTACACTTAAAAAAATAAATAGAATAATTCAACATGTTTCTAGCGATTTTTAAATCCAAAACTAACAATATACATGTCAAACGAAACAACCAGGACAAGGAAACCTTATATAACAAGACAAAATTATTGCAAACCTTCTGGATACTGTTTGAAAGCTTCTTCCAAAATACACTAAGCTGCAACCTTCAAGTCATTTCTGGCTTGTCAACACTAAGCCAAACCTATCATAGGTTTTTTTTTTTTTTTTTGCAAGATGTAATCAGAGGGGGTTTGCTTTTGCCTTCTTTGAAGGATAAGAACTTGTGACATGCCCAAGTTTGCTCAATGGGTTTTTATTGCTAAGCAGGGATTTTAATCCTAGTCTCCAGAGCTATAGTCTAACGCTCAAATTACTACATCATGCTGGCTAAAAGAGGTTTTATTTGCTTTCCCATTTTTTTCTCTGTTTTGCTTTTTATGCATGCTCAATAAGGGGTTTTTGGAGCACCTGCTATTTAACTTGCTTGTTGTAGACAGACACTCCTGTCTCCAGTAAAATTACTACATTAAAAGTATGTGTTCACTCATCTCAAGTTTAATTGCATTGTTTTCTTCCGACTGGCTGCTTTGTCCGATACTTTGTTAACTAGGTTATGTTTGTGTATCGAGAATAATTGGCTGAAATTCCCAACCCCCAGAAGATACATCGCTACACCTTGCCAAAACGTTTTAGTCTGCCTACTATATTAAACTAATCTGTAGCAGCCTGTTCTCAATCAGTTTGTCATTTAAGTTATTATAAAAATGTGAGAAGAAAATGTAGGGCTGGATCCAGATTTCTATCAATGGAGCTTCTTTAAATAGAGGAACCTGTGGGTTTTAAAGTGCTGCAACACTTTTTTGTTGTTGTTGACAATTTTAGGAAAGTAATAGCAGCACAAAACACAGGAAGCAAGAGCAGTATGTGCAACATAAGTGGAGCAGAGGAAGGATGGTTATATCCTACATCTCCCTTTACTGTTGGAACATGCAAAAATATGTACATGAACACGTACCCAGGCAGAATGTTTTTTTACACTGCTGCAAAACACACAGTGCATGCCTACCTATTCAATAGAACTTACTTTCTGGTAATTGTATACAAGGCAGGAGTGGAGTACCTATAGGTATTGTTGGGCTCTGTTTCCCATCAGCTTCATCATAATGTCATTGATTTTCGGAACTATAAAACTTTATTTATATTCTGCATCTCTCTCCCAGAGGAGACTCAGGGCGCTTGTAGACTAACAACCTTTTGGGGAATCACTGGTTGTCTATGGGTGCAGCTACAATGTAGAATAAATGCAGTCTGACACCACTTTCGCTGCCATGGCTCAATGCTATGGAATCCTGGAAGTTGTATTTTTATGACGACTTTGGCATTCTCTGCCAAAGAGTGCTGGTGCCTCACCAGACTAGAAATCCCTGGGGTCCATGGCATTAAGACATGGCAGTTAAAGAGGTGTCAAACTGCCTTCATTCTACAGATGCATCCCATGTTAGAAAACACACATGGCATGGCCTAACCTCTAGGTGTTTTGGAAGACAACTCTCATCATCCCCAGCCAACAGCGATGTTCAAACACCTCCAGGCTATTCTTGTGTCTTGGAGGGAAATGAACCCTGGAAAAGGATAATTCGTCAGTCCTGTCATTTCCATGCTGGCTGAGGAATTCTGGCAGCTACCATTCGACAAAGTACTTTTTCTAAACACTGCAAGATCAGAACTATCCCCAATAAGCAGGAAATATCAAGCCACAATGGGACACAATTATTGCATCCAAGTAAATCTACTGGATTAGAGAAGTTTTTCATAGCTAATAGATTATATTTTCCTTTACATTTTTGGATTACAGCTCCCATCAGTGCTTGCAAGTATGGTCAACCCTAGAGGGCCACATATTCTTCACACACACCCTGCCATAGCTGCAAAAGGACTTTTTAAAAAGTACACAGAAATCAGAATATTGATGACTTAAGTACTTGATCCTCCTTTGCATATATAATAACCATGTTTCCTTTGTTCCCACAAGGCAAGAAGGGTGATGATTTATTCCCATTTTTAGAATATTGAGCTGCTATTTCAAGTATTATGGGTGAAGAATGTATTGGGTCTACATCCTGGCAGCAACACACTATCTGGCGTGGGACAACATCCCTATCTTCAGTATAGGCGATGTACACTTTAACTTAACACTGGCCTTTGTGAATGAAATAATCCCTCTTTTGCACACAGAGATTCAAAACTAGGACAAGAAGCATTATTTTGGATACCACCAACACTGAAGGAAAAATTAACTTGTACTAAAAACAGGGCTGAGTGGGTTGGGATGAACTGAGGTGAGGGCTCTGCTTTTATGAAATTCCTTTCAGAATTAAATTTATCAGATCCAGTGCTGTCGATCCCTTTAGAATGGCACTGAAGATGTTCTCCGAAGGGACAGCAGAGCGAGATCTGGAAAAAAGAGTTGTCTGTAATGATTGGACTGTTGGGAGACACTAATTCATTCCAGATATTACCTCTTTTTTCTTTGATGCTTATTTTTATAGCTGTCGTGCTTTGGTTTCTTTTATTGGCTTTGGTGTTTATTGTTGTTTTTATGTGGCACAAACTTCACGGAGAGCCTCGATGGGCAGAAAACAAAGCATAAGTGTATCACTAGAGATATGAAATAAACGAGCTTTTTCTGTTCGGGGTCAAAACTAATGTAGAGATGAACTTTTATTCTTCCTAAGCAAGTCAGCCTCTGAGTATTCCTTAAGAAAACCCTATGGAATTTGTGTAGTTGCCATAAGTTGATAAGCAAATTAAGTGTTACATAATTGAAGCAAAAAAAATCCAGATTAATGAATCTGCAGAAAAGAAGCCTTTCTAGTAAGAATGCTGAAACATATAGTCTTGTTGTATGGGATGTATGATAAGCAGAAATTTAGTGGATAGAGACTTTCTGAACATGTAATGAAGGGGAGCAGGTGGAGTGGTTTGAGCACTGGACTCTGCAGACCAGGGTTCAATTCTCAACCTGCCCATGGAAACCCCCTGGGGCCCTTCCACACAGCCCTATATCCCAGAAAATCAAGACAGAAAATCTCACAATATCTGCTTTGAACTGGAATATCTTTGTCCACACTGCCATGTATTCCAGTTCAAAGCACAAAAAGTGGGATTTTATTCAGCTGTGTGGAAGGGGCCTCAGTGACATTAGGTAAGTAACACTCTCTCAGCTCTGGAAAACCCTGTAGTAGGTTCGCCTTAGGGTTGCCATTAATTCAAATCGACTTGGAAGCACACAATAACAATAAAATGAAGCACTTGAACAAACATTAATGAACTGTGTTTTCTTTAAGTGAAACTATTGTGGAAAGAAAAGGAGAATAAGTGGATTTTTTTCTTTGTTTTGCTAAGAAAAGGATACACCATGCCTAAAGATACCCAGGTAAATTAATGTATAGCTGGACTTAATTGGAATCTACTCTGTAAAGTCAAGTGAGAATAAGAGTGACTCATGTGCCTTTAATCATATTGTAGGAGAGGGATTTTAGCAAGCTGTTTGTTACCTGGTAGTACAACAACCATTACCTGCTGAAATTTCCTATTCTACAGAGTCACTAAGCGTAAAAGAGCCATCACCTCCAGTTTCCAACCTAGCAATCGTACATTAAAGTACCATGTATACTGGTGGTGAATAAAAAGAACGTTAACTGAGTGAGAGGAAATGGGGAAGAGGAGGGAAGAAGGGGAAGGCAGAGATGTTGGCTGGATATGTAGATATGTACTCATTTGTAGATGACAAGAAAATGGTGTTGCTGATGTCGAGCACACAAGCCCCCACACTCACATTGCTTTGACACACAGCTGATTACTGCCAGGAGTTCCACAGGCTCACAAGAACCCTGAATTTCCACTCCAGATAGGCTTCAGTCACACACAGAAACATTGTATCCTCTCTTCAAAGCAGCTACAGTAGCTGAAAACCACAGGCAGCCACTCTGTATCAAGGCTCCATTGTCCTTTGCTATACATTAACCAAGAGTAATAAAATGTATCCTCTTTCTGCTTTCACTTCCAAGTCTGCAAAAGAGCTCCTTTTGCAGGTTTCTTTAACAACCCAAAAACTAACCATAAACCACGTCCTGAGCCACAATCCCTGCCAGCTTGGCCAAGGAGGTCCAGAACCGCCTTGAGAACAAGGAAATGAGGTTTTTCCAACTGTGGATTCAGAAACCCACTGGGCTCCTGTATTCACGCCTTAATGCGGACCAATTCCATTTCACTCTGGAACACTTTTAAAACTAAACTGCTATCTCGCTTTTTGCCACAATTGCCCTGGTTCCCCTCCTGACAGATGAATTGGCTCCCCTTTATGAATGAGTTGCCTTTTTATGAATGAGCATGGGCAATGTGATCTGAAATGTTCTTTTTGTGCCTTCCTATGAACTCCCAAGGTATAGGGGCCCCTTTCCCCCTCCTGCATAAACCCCTTTGTATCCCTTGAGCCATCTCCCAGTTCTAGGGGAACCCCAAAAAGCCTTTTGCCTGGTGGGCTGCTGGGGAGCTTCTGGGATCTCTTTCTTTGTCCCTCATGGGAAACATAGGGGAGATCGGAGCCCCCTGAAAGCCCCACAGATACAACTTGCATTTGTCTCCCAACACAATGGGGATGCCGGATCTCATGTTTCTCCCCCATTGTGAGTCCCACATGTGTCTCCTATCAATTTTATTTATTTATGATGATGATGATGATGATGATGATTCTTTATGATATCTTGCCCCTTATAAAATGAAGAATGGTGACCCTGATGTGAACTTTTGGCCAGCACACTATCCTGACCTGGGTGCCACCAGCCTGCCTCAGGCCATATCCTACCTCAATGGACTTATCATGATCATCATCTGGAAATAACACAATGGACTCTTTCCTAAGCCTTGGAGGGCAAAGCCAGACCACTCAAGAATGGAACACCCATTGGACATTCCAATCATTCCACATAAATGGCTTATCTCCTCTGTGAGGAGGCAAGGATACGCCACAGTTGTCAAGACAATGCCATTTCCCTTCCTTGGACTCTGAATTATTTAATCTCATCAAGTCTGTCGATGCTGCTACCCTTTTGGACAATGGAACTGACATCTAGGTTTCAGACCCCTATTCAAGGGACTTGTTATTTCAATCAGTGAATCAATAAGACAAGTCCGGCTAGCAGGGCCCTGGGGCTCTCGCTGGACCACTTGACAATGGACCCAGTATAGGGTCACTCATTAATCCTTTCATCAACATATGATTGCCTTTGTTTCTCCTGCTGTCGCGCCTCCATCTCCTCCATTGGCCAGCCAGGGAGAGACATCAGAAGCGGGGCTCGTAATCTCATTGTCTGAGGTGAGAGTGCCCCCTGGACCACTTCTCCTGGCTTCTGACATCAGGGATTTCCCTGACCAAGGAGCATGAAGCCGGTTTGGGGAGGGGGGGGGGAGTGGGAAATTCAAAATGCAAAAAGTAAAAAAATGTGGATTTTCTTGTATAATGGCATGCCGGTTCTTCTTGCAACTTATTGCAACTGTCATCCTGCTTCAGCTGGACCAGAATAAACTCGGTGGCCTTTGCTTCGAACTTGGTGAGCCTTTTTATTGGGGAATAGGGAAATTTTTATTTGCTTCTCGCAAGCTCTCCAGGTGTTGCACAACCCTCCTTTTGGGGTCTTGCGCTGGTCTCTATTTCTAGCGAGACCCTCAAATCTTTGATCTCCTTATCGTTACTGTGTGTGTAAGGATGCATCTACATTGTAGAATTAATGCAGTTTGACATTAATTGCATTGCCATGGCTCAAGGCTATGAAATCCTGGGAGTTGCAACTTCACATGGTCTTCTGCAGAGAAGACCTTGTGAAGCTGCAACTCCCAGGATTTCATAGCTTTGAGCCATGGCAATGCAAATAGGTCTGGTGCCTTACCAAACCACAATTCCCATGAATCCATAGCCTTGAACAATGGCAATTAAAGTTGTGTCAAACCTCATTAATTCTACAATGTAAATCCTTGTTAAAGACAGAAATTGAGAGAAGGAAAAGAGTATGAATGTTTTCATCCCCCAAGGCCAAAATGAACAAGTGTAGAAGGTTGGGGATGAGGCTTTTGCTCTTATTCCCAAACTTGAAATGAAAATTTTCATCCAAACCCCAAATTACTAACATTGCAGAGAGTGAAACATTGAAAATCGTTAACACTAACTCATCTACAGCATTTGCTATGTTTGCATTTGTTTGTTATCTCCCCCTGCACCTTTTCTTTGGACACTTCAACTGCATTTCTTAAAGCTCATCTGACATTTTAAGTCATTCCAATGCTAGAAGTTTTGGACAGAAGTCAGCTTTCACTTTGGAAGAGCATGATTCCTATTTGGAAGGCCAATGCCTTCCTTTGCTCTCTTTACAGCTACACACTTGCCAAAACAACAACGAGACAGAGAAAGAGAGACCGCCTCAGCGCACCATGGCAGCAAAGTATCAGGTTGTCAGTTTTGTTTGCTTGCTTGTTTTAAACTAAGGGCCCTTCCAGACAGGCCCTATAGCCCAGGATCTGATCCCAGGTTTTCTGCTTTAAACTGGATTATATGAGTTTATACTGCCAGATAATCTGGGTTAAATAGAAAACCTGGGATCAGATCCTGGGATATAGGGCCTGCCTGGAAGGGCCCTAAGAGAAGAAGAGGGAGGCCTTTGGTTTGTTAGCCTTCAAAATAGAAAACCTTGGGCCAGTAGGAGCGGTGGCAACAACAAGGCAGTCTTGAAAGTGACAACGACAGCTTGTACAGGAAATGTTGGAATACAGGCAGCCCCCAAGTTAAAAACAAGATAGATTCTGTAGAATTATTCTTAAGTTGAATTTGTTTGCAAGTTTGAATGGGTACTTTTCAAAGCGTAACTCCAGCCAAACACACACACACAACACACACACAGAAGGGTATAGGGAAGGGTTAACACCCCTATGGTGTTTGTTTTGCTGCCTGTGCCCTGTTCTGAAGATTTCACCTTGCTTTCTGTCCCTGGGATCATTGGATTTTGAAAAAAAAAATGGCTTGTTGTGGAAACAGAGACTGGTGATAAAGCTTCAATTGAGACCCCTTTTCCCCATGATTACTCTTTCAGGAGTGAATTTCATAGAATCATAGAGTTGGAAGAGACCTTGTGGGCCATCCAGTCCAACCTCATGCCAAGAAGCAGGAAAATCACATTCAAAGCACCCCCAACAGATGGCCATCCAGCCTCTGCTAAAAGCCTCCAAAGAAGGAGCCTCCACCACACTCTGGGGCAGAGAGTTCCACTGCTGAACAGCTCTCACAGTGAGGAAGTTCTTCCTAAGGTTCAGGTGGAATCTCCTTTCCTGTAGCTTGAAGCTATTTCCCTTCTGAGGGGTAGATTTCTCACACTCCCTGTTGTCTCATCCCCGTTCTCAACTATGAGTCAGTCGGATGCTTGTGACTTAGGAATTGCCTATACTGGAATATTTAGAAATGTTTCATTTGCCTGCCGGGCATGGCTGCATTGGACCTTTTATGGGGACCTTAAAACCAAAGGGAAGAGCCAAGGAACAATGGAAGGATCACCACCAAGAATGGCTTAAAGGATTACTCTCAGCTTAGGCTCTCTGAGAGAGGCCTTTTTCTCCTTTTCCTTCCTGCCAGAATCAGAGGCAGCTTTCCCCTCCGTTGCTTTCTGGTGAGACATCACACCATCTGCGGTTTGCCTGTGCAGACTCCTTTTTGATGCGCTCCATTGTATTCTGGACATTGAAGCAGAAAGCATTTCTCTGTTTCAGACGCTCCGCTGTCACATCGATTACACAACGCTTGCCGCCGCTGTGTAAAGTTTTCAGAGCGGGTGCCGAGCCCCACGTTGTCGACTAGGGGGCACCAACAACACACCATCAGACAATTAGCGCATCTCAGCTGTGGGTTTTATTGGTGTGTGTGTGAATGTGTGTGTTATTGAGATGGAGGGAAAACGTGAGGGTTATGTCCACATATTATTGGGGTTTGGGACTGAGGGAGCATGGTGTGGGGAATGTGCGCACATCATTGTGTTTCGGGGCTGAGGAAGAAATCGCCTGACAATTTTGCCGCCTTTGGAGCAGCAGACGCAGAGGTGAAAAATGTATTTGCGTGTTTAAAAACACATGACGCGACCTGAGGGGGAAGGGAGAAAAGAAAAGAGCTGTGAAGGAGAGGGAGACTAGAAAGAGGGGAGATCAAAAGGGCTTTGGTTGTGGGGAAACCAACGAAAGGTGGCAGGCAATAGAGACAGGTTCGCACAGGCAACCTCTCTGTGTAGGAGAGGGTCTGCTATGAAGGGGTCTCAGGCCTTTGCAGCCTCAAAAACAGGCCTCTGCAGCCTCCAGAAACAGGCCTCTGTGGTCTCAAAACACCCCGCACACTTTGTTCTTTCCCTCAAAAGCCTTTTTCTTCTAGCCTCCAATATGCAGAACCTGTTGCTGACAGAAAGAAATTCAAAGACAGAGAAAGAAGGAGAGGGAAGTTCTGGCAACCCTATTGTTGTTGCCCCCCTTTCCCCTCAGCCAGGTGTTGCCATGGCAACCCTGCAACAACCGCTTTAGCAACATTAATGTCAGGTAACTTAGCAGGCCGAGATAGATTGGTTGGCCCAGCCACACCCAGCAAAGCGCACACACACAGCACACTCTCTCACATACATGTATATGTGTGCCCGGAGAGGTGCCATCGCAGGGAGGCAAAGACATGTGCACGCTGCATCCAGCTGTGAGGCTGAGACACAGAAGAAGGCACACAACCACTGGTAACCAAGTAACAGCCGTGAGTCACACAGGCACAGCACCAGGGACACACAAATACACACACACACACCAACCATGTACCTGCCGGGTGAGTGAGAACGTATGTGGCAAAACCCAAATCTTCACAACATTCACACGTCCTGTGTGATACAGATACATACACACAACTACACAGCTGCCTTCCTAACAAGTATTATGCATCAAAACTCACAATATTTATGTTTGACACACACACACACATTGCAACTGCCTTCCTAACATTATGTTTGTGGCAAAAATCACATATTCACTATTTACAGGTACCACAGGTGTATACACGAGCACACACAACTACACACCTGCCTACCAAGTGTGCTTGTACGTCTCAAAACCCACATTTTCACAATATTCACACGTCCTGTGTGATACACATACATACATACAACTACACAGGGGCCTTCCTAACAAATACTACACATCAAAACTCACAATATTTATGTGTGACACACACACACATATACACACAACATCACAACTGCCTTCCTAACGTGTTTGTGGCAAAAATCACATCTTCACTATTTATAGGTACCACAGGTGTATACACTAACACACACAACTACACACCTGCCTACCAAGTGTGTATGTATGTCTCAAAACCCACATCTTCACAATATTTACAGGTACTGCTGGTGTATACACAAACACACACAATGACATGCCTGCCAAGTGTTGATGTACATGGCAAAACCCACATCTTCACAATATTTGCAGGACCCACCTAATGTAAAAAGGTAAAGGTAAAGATTTTCCCTTGTCATTACGTCTAGTTGTGTCCGACTCTGGGGGTTGGTGCCCATCTCCATTTCTAAGCCGAAGATCTGGCTCCTCACCTAATGTAAACACAAACACAAAAATACACAGCTACCTGAGCTACATGTATGTAGATAGAAAACATACTCTCAACAACGTTTGTAGATTCTATGTGATGTTAGACACAGTCTGTCAAACACACGCACACACAAAAACTATACACCTGCCTGCCAAGCATTTATGTATGTGCAAAACTCACATTTTCATAATATTGACAGGTACTATAGGTGTTTACACAAACATATGCAAATACATAGCTGCCTGCCAAGTGTGTACATATGTGGCAAAACTTACATCTTTGTGATACTTCCAGGTCCTGTATGGTGGACACACGCATTCAACTGCACACATACAGATATGTACATGGCAAAACTTACATCTTCACAATATTTACAGGTCCTCTGTGGTGTACACACACACATACAGAGATAGAACTATATACCTCTGTGTATGTTCTCACAACCTCTGAGGATGCCTGCCATAATGTGGGCAAAATATCAGGAGATAATGCTTCTGGAACATGGCCATATAGCTTGGAAATCTCACAGCAACCCAACTATACACCTGCCTACCAAGCGTACAGGTATGTGGCTAAAGCCACCTCTTCACAATATTCCAGTCCCCACATGGTATACACACACATGTGCACACCCTCAAACCACCCAGCTGCTTGTCAGTATGTATGGACATACTTACCTTCATAAGATTTATAGGCACTGCATGGTTCACACACACCCAAGTGCATCCTGCATAACTGCGTACATGAAGACGCAGGCACATTAATTCTGAATGAGGTCTCACAAAAACGCCATTTAAGCGCAGTTAGCCATAAACAAACATGCTCAACTGCACAAACCTACCACACCATGCACCTAAAGAGCATTTGTCCCGAGGCACCAGGACAGGGGAACGCCCCTCTCGTGTTTGCAGAATCGCAAAATGAACAAATATAACGTGAAGTGTGCAGCCTGCCTGCCCCTGACAAAACAGCTACGTAAACAGGGATACATACAGAAAGAGAAAGCGTATAGGAAGCAGGTAGTTACATTTGATGAAAGTATAAATTGAATGTTCCATTATGAATGCTACAACACATCTTCCCTCTTTCTTTTTTCCTCTTTCTTTCACTCTTACATACACACATATAGATATGTAGATACGTGTTTATACTATTGAAAAAAACATACATTGAGACCCAGCATAGGGATACTCTGACTTTTTTCTTTTTGTGTTTGAGGCAGCATGGCGAGTGCTCAGGGATTGTGGGAGTTGTAGTGCAAAAGTTATGGAGGGCCAAAGTTCTCTGCTTGTCCTATCAGCAGAAAATGAAGCTCTCTTTACATTCGCAGGCTTTGAAAAAACTAATAGTTTTACCAAAAAAGGGACTTTTAAAGCCTGCTTATATTTTGCTTTTAAATCTGTGTCTTAAATTATTTTAATTTTTTAATAATAATAAGACTTTATTTGTATTCTGCCCTATCTCCCCTAGGAGACTTAGGTTAAAACACGTTAATACTGTTTTAATGTTACCATTTTGTTTTAATTTATATTTCATTTTATCTTGGATGTTGTCTTGAATCACAGCTTTGCGATCTAGGCAGGGGATGGATGGATAGACAGACAGTTTGATATGGTGGTTTGAGTGTTTAACTACGATTCCAGGAAACAAAGGTTTCCCACTCGGCCATAGAAATGCACTGGGTAAGTCATACTTTCTCAGCCTCAGAGGAAGGCAAAAACAAACGGAAGGAATCTTGTCAAGAAAATGCCATACATTGGAAATGATAAAAACAAAGGCTCATTGACCACATGGCAAAGGCAACCTATGACAGAGCACATCCCTTCTAAAAGAGCCCATGCTGTCTGCCCACATGTTTACAGACACACGTGTATTCTTCACAGAGGCAAACCATACAGTCAGCACCATCGGCACCGGCTAGCAACAGTTAGGTGCACTTACACTTGTATTTTGCAGTACAAGGAACACAGTGGACACATTTGATGTAGAAAAGAGCAAGCAACATGGAGCCATATCTCTTAAAATGAGCATGTCCTCTATACCAGGCATGGACAAACGTCGGCCCTCCAGGTGTTTTGGCAGTTAGGGATTGTGAGAGTTGAAGTCCAAAACACTTGGAGGACCGAAGTTTGCCCATGCCTGCTATAGAGGATAATAAAATTAAAAAGAACCATGTGAAGAAAGTGTTGGCCTTCTAAAATTTAAGTGAAGTTCAGCTCCTATTATCCCTGACTACTGAACATACCGTGTTTCCCCGAAAATAAGACAGTGTCTAATATAGATTTTTGCTCCCAAAGATGCTCTAGGTCTTATTTTTAGGGGATGTCTTATTTGTCCATAAAGAAAAATTCACATTTATTGTTTGAACGAAAAAATGAACATTTATTATGTACTGTACAGTAGTTGTCATCACAAACCAGCATAACCAGACAAACTGTGAATCCTCTCAAGAATTTCTTGTTACTACCATTATTTCCATTTACAACACTCTATGGTACGTACATTTACCGATCCTGCATGCTCTGGTGTTCTGTTTGGCTGGCATGCTTCCAAACAAAACCTTTGCTAGGTCTTACTTTCGGGAGAGGCCTTATATTTAGCAATTCAGCAAAACTTCTACTAGGTCTTATTTTTTGGGGATGTCTTATTTTAGGGGAAACAGGGTACTGAGTGGTGTCAGTGGGAGCTGGAATCAAACAATATCTGGAAGGTCACAAGTTCCCCATCAAATCTTAGAGTAGTGCAAGAAAACTGTGTTAAACTAATTTTTTTTAAAAAGCACACCTGCACCCCTTCATTTGAGACAGTCTATACTCTCAGTACCATAAAGAATAATTGAGTTGGAGAGATGGAAGAGATTTCTTAGGTGATCTAGTCCAATGTACGACACAATGCAGGAACTCCATTGAGAGCATCAAATCGGGCTTCAGAAATTCCATTCATTTTCAAAAATAGCTTGCCCTATTGGTTTTGGTGCTGGTGATGATGTTCTGCCTTTCCAGAAAAGCAACACTAAATCTCTTTGAGCTCATAGAAGATTATTCAATGGTCTTTTGAATCCATTGCAAATCCCCCACCCAGAAGCAGTGGTTTTCATGTTAGCAGGGTGGTACATCTGCTCTATGCTTTAGTCCAGATTTTGGAGGAATTGTTTAAGGTACTAGACGCTGTCCCCAAAATAGGTTTAGCACATTGAATAATTCTTAAAGTTTAGACTAAAATACAAAGTGGTTGGATGATTCTGTTGGCATGAAAGCAACCAGCTGACCCCAAGACATTTTAAGGCTTCAAGAAAAATAGTCAGTGGACTTTCTCCCTCCTTACTACCACTTCTGTAGCCCAAAATCCATTCTGTCCAATGCCAGTCAGGTCACTTGGTACCTAAGGCAGAAAGTCACACAAGCCACTTTTTCTTGGAGTAAGAATACACTGGCATTAAATAAAGTATTCGTGAAATTGATGCCATTTTGTAATATCCCAAATCAGCTGCTCGAGGCAGCCATTTCATTCACACTAATGAGAAGCAGAGATTTACTTCCAGCTGTCTATGTCTTTCCTATCCCTTTGGTTAAATTTTACACTGTTAAATTAATGCAGTTTGACACCACTTTAACTGGCATTCCTCGGTGCTGTGAAAAAACTGGAGTTGTAGTTTTATCAATCTTTAGACTTTTCTGCCAAAGAGTACTGGCGCCTCACCAAACTACAAATCCCATGATATCAGAGCATTGAGTCATGGCAGTTCAAGTGGTGTCATGCTGCATGGATTCTACAGTGTAAATGCACCTCTTGCTCTTACTAGTAAGAAAAAGTGCTGTAAGTTCATGCTACGAATACACATACATTTTACTGCCAAGTACTGCTTTTTTCTACATTTACAACATTGTAGGTGGAAATATATGTGGTAACAAAACAAAGAAAATGTTCTGATCTAGTATTTAAAGAGAACATAGCCGATATCGGCAATGAATGTGCATGATTAGAATCTACGTTTTAAATGTGCTCTAAAATAATACTGTGATTTAATTCTTTTTTTTTTTTACCTCTTTAACTTAATCTTAATTTTAAATTACTATAAGGCATGTTGAATTCCATCTGGGTGAAAGTATAAGTGTGTGTGTGTATAGATATTCAATAAATAATTAAATAGAATTTTCTCACTAATCCCAGCCCTACTTTTAATGCTTCTATTATCCATCTCCCGTTATAGCCTAGCAATTATTATTGAGCCATATTCCTTGCCCATGCTGCATTGCATAGTGATCAAAGCTTGAAGAATCTCCCTCACTTAAAGTTCCTAGAATGCATCACCATGCATAAGTGGTATCTTTGCGGGCTGGGGCGTCTGGGTGTTATAGTTTAAAAAGAATTAAAATGTCCATGCTGTAAGAATGGTGTTAGGAGTACATGCACCTTTAGCTCCTGGACACCACTGTGATCCCTACTTTTTCTAGGCTTGCAATCTTGTACGGCTTGAATCCACTGAACTAAATTTTGAATCAGTTTGCTTCCATCTCAGGCTGAAGATGAATAGAAGATTGTATCCTAAGAGGCACAAGCCATTTGCAAGCACAAGGTCAATGAAATATGAAAGTCACTGGGGCTAATCTAATTCTCTTCCCAAGGCAGCTCAAGGACCAGAACAGAGGGGTCATTGAGCAACACCTTGGGGAAATCGGAAATGAAACTGAACTTTAAGCAGAAAGACAAAGTCCATCACTGAGGAAGAGAAGTCAGATCATGAGGGCACATCACTATAGCTGCCCTGTCTTTTTAACACTTTTGACTCCTGTCTTCAGCACTTGATTAACTCTGCCGATAATTTCTCATGACTTTTCCTTTTGTCTCCAGCAAGCTTTTACCTTCCATTCTAAAAATCACGCTGACATTTGCAGCTACCCAGTTTGTAGTTTCAGGCTTTTAAGAAGCCACTTTGAGTCACAAAGCAAAGCAGAGTATCAATCAATCAATCAATCAAACAAATTAACCAACCATGTTGCTTTCTACATAAGTTCACCATACAACCTTGCACATAATCACCATCTCTTAAGTGAAACATAAACAATTTCTCTTGAGAACATTTCAAGTGGGTTTGAGAAAACCGCGCACACATGCACACATTTCCTTTGTCCCACAGTAATTTCCAGTTTAAACAGGCTTTGTGGGTTTTTCAGACAATCTCCAAACCTGCCAAAGCTGCTTACCAGAAGCAAAACTGGGCCGAGCATAAGTGCTATGAATTATGAACTGTCTTTCGATCCGATTCCAACTTTCTGGAAAATAGCAGCATCCACAACAAACTATTGTGTTGTTGTCTACCTTAAAAGATTGTTGTACATATTACAGATCCCATGCTACAAGAAGCACTTTCGGTACCATGTTGGGGTGGGTGCTTAAAGCACTAGTACAATCCCCGGGAGCTGCGTGAGCGGCCACTGTTAGCTCCAGCTCCTGCCAACCTAGCAGTTCGAAAACATGCCAATGTGAGTAGATCAATAGGTACCGCTCCAGCGGGAAGGTAACAGCGCTCCATGCAGTCATGCCAGCCACATGACCTTGGAGGTGTCTACGGACAACGCCGGCTCTTCAGCTTAGAAATTGAGATGAGCACCAACCCCCAGAGTCAGACATGACTGGACTTAATGTCAGGAGAAAACCTTTACCTTTACCTTTATAAAGAGCTTGTAACTGCCACTGTTTACTCTCTACTTTCTTTTTCCAAAATCAATTTCTGCTCCAACGTGATTTCCACCCCCCAAAAGAATCTAGAGATTTAAACTTTAAATCCTCCTTTCTAGAGTTATCCATTATAGAAACCTGCAGTGACACACACAAACACAGACACCAAGAGCTTATTTCCCCAACCTCTTATAGCATCATAGTCCGGCAAGCTCAATTACGTGCGCTTGGGGGGACAAGGATTTTGCAGTTTGTGCTTACAGCAGTGTTACCATTGTAGGAGGAAGGGTGTGTGTGCTGGGCGAGGGGGGGGGGGGAGAGAAAAAAGCGGCCTAGGATAATTCTTCCTTATGCAGTTTGTCTTGGATGAACTATCTGTGAATTCTACTGAACCACCTGGAATTATCTAATAGATAATTTACACATGAAAGAGAAATCCTCACTGACGCCTCGGACACCAGGCCAATTGAAAGTAGAGGTTGCAATAATTTCTTTCTGGGGTTGTAACTCCTGGAAACCTATCTGGGATATTCTGAAAATGAACCAGGTTCAGGTTAGAGAAGCCCTGGCCTGGACTATATCTGCATTGTAGAATTATAATGCAGCTTGACATCGCTTTAACTGCCATGGCTCAATGCTATGGAATTCTAGTACAGTAGAGTCTCACTTATCCAACATAAACGGGCCGGCAGAACAATGGAAAAGTGAAAATGTTGGATAATAAGGAGGGATTAAGGAAAAGCCTATTAAATGTCAAATTACATTATGATTTTACAAAGTAAGCACCAAAACATCATGTTTTACAGCAAGTCTGCCACTGGTTTGGGAGTGTGGCTGCACTTGTGTTGTTGTTGGCCATGTTGGCCCACTGTGCATTGCTGCCAAGAGAAACAGCTGTGGATCTGGGCGGGAGTCAGACTGCATTGGATAATACAGAATATTGGATAAGCAAAGGTTGGATATGCGAGACTCTACTGTAGTTGTAGTTTAGCGAGGCACCTGCACTCTTTTGCACAGAGAACTGAAGAACCTGTAAACTGCAACTCCCAAGATTCCATAGCACTGAGCCATGGTGATGAAAGTGTTTTATGGCCCAAACATCTCTGTTTTCTAAATAGAAAGAAACTGCAGCCCCATTGCTTCCGTCAACTGGAATGGTCTCCCTTGACCTAATGGCAGGACCAGCCTTGCAGACATGCAAGCCATCACACCCTGGTTTTTTTTTTTTTTGGTTTTTTTAGGAGGGTGGGAGGATATGAGGACATGCAGAGATGAAGCAAACCTAGTGTTCTGGGGGATGATGTGATTACTTCCCTCCATACTGCTGCTAATTTTATAAACTGTTATGATCTCCTCACTAAGTTGTCTCCCGCCATCCCAATGCTCTAACCTAAACAGCCCTGGCATCCAAAGTTTTTCACACTCCATACGTAGTGACGCATGTTCTTCACGGCAGATAAGGCCTTGTGTCCGACCTCCTGGCTTCTCCTGCTGCGTTGGGCACACTCTTAGCCAAAAGTGTGAACGCAGCTGTACCAGGGCAATTGACAGTCAGCCTTTTGCTGTTTCTGGCGTGAACAAGCTTGTCGTTAAGAGCAGAGCCAAACAGGGTTTGTAGCATGTGTGGGTTACTGCTAAAAAGGAAAATCAGCGAGGGCAGCAGAGGGAGCCAATTGCCTCAACCTCACAGCAAATGCTGGGAAGGGCAAGGGGTGGGGGGGTGGGCTTGCCCCTGCGACATTTTAGACCCCTGGTTTTTCCTCTCTCTTGGAGGGCAGACCAGTGTGTGCCAAATGGTCTGCCTTGCTCTCTTGAATCTGTTCAGCATAGTGGAAGACACTGTTCCATCACAGAGAAATTAATCATGGAATAGAATCATAGAATCATAGAATTGGAAGAAACCTCATGGTGCAAGAAACATGGAAATCTGCATTCAGAGCACCCCTGAAAGATGGCCCTTCAGCCTCTGATAAAAGCTTCCAAAGAAGGAGCACCTACCACACTCTGAACAGCCCTCACAATCAGGAGGTTCTTCCTAATGGTCAGATGGAATCTCCTTTCCTGTAGTTTGAAGCCATTGTTCCGCGTTCTAGTCTGCAGGGCAGCAGAAATCAAGCTTGCTCTCTCCTCACTATGATTTCCCCTCCCATCTTTATACATGGCCCTCATCATGTCTCCTCTCAGCCTTCTCTTCTGCAGGCTAAACATGCTCAGCTCTTTAAGCCACTCCTCATAGGGCTTGTTCTCCAGACCCATGATCATTTTAGTATCCTTCCTCTGGACACATTCCAGCTTGTGAATATCTCCCTTAAATTGCAGTGCCCAGAATTGGACACGGTAATCCAGGTGTGATCTGACCAAGGCAGATTAGAGGGGTAGCATGACTTCCCTGGATCTAGACGCTATTCCCCTATTGATGCAGGCCAAAATCCCGTTGGCTTTCTTAGCAGCCGCATCACATTGTTGGCTCATGTTTACTTTGTTGTCCATGAGGACTCCAAGATCTTTTTCACACGTACTGCTGTCGAGCCAGGCATCCCCCATTCTGTATCTTTGCATTTCATTTTTTCTGCCTAGGTGGAGTATTTTGCATTTGTCCCTGTTGAACTTCATCTTGTTACTTTTGGCCCATCTCTCTAATCTGTTAAGATCGTTTTGAATTCTGTTCCTGTCTTCTGCTTCAAATGCCTGTCCAGTTGATTTGGTGCTGTAAAAGCAATAGGAGGGATGCCATCTTGTCCTTTAACACTGACATCAAAATGTCTGGATCCAGTCCTCTCAGACTGATTGTCTTCTAACTTGCAATTAAGACATCTTGGGCTAATGAGGATTAATATGGAAGGACTGCCATTTCCTTTCCATTTCTGTAGTCAGAACATGTTCCGTCATTTCTTTTTCACTAGGATCTAATTGGTGGAGCAAAATGCCAGTTGAAAACCTCAAAACAGGTTGACAAAGGTTGCATCTGGATTGAAGAAAAAGATCAGAATATCTCAGGTTTTGTTCTGACTTTATTTTGGAGATTCATACAAATTTCATTTATCCCAGAATATTTTCTGTCAACTGCCAGTATGATTGAAGACTTTTTCTACCAGCTTCCCAGGCTGGCTTATTGTAACCCACTGTAAAATCAGAAAGAATGGGAACAAAAGGTGGGACGTTTCAATAACTCTGTATGTGCCTATAGTCAGCTCATTCTAGCTCTTGATTCTTGGTCTCCGAGATCTGAGATAATTGATATCCCCTAGTTTGGTTTTTCCAGTATTCTTTTCTGAATGTGGAATGAAGAGCAGCCATTCACCTTTGGGGAACATAGAAAAATGGGGGGGGGGGGGGGGGTTCAATTTTTCTTCCATCATTCCCAAATACAATCCACCCTCTCTTTTGAGGAAGAAGTGAGAATAGACATGTGATGGGGAGGGGAGGAAAGGGTGTGGAGAGCAAAATTAATTTTCACCTAGAGTGACAAGAGCTTAAGCTGGCTTGGAGAGTGAATGAGCTCAGCACCTACTTCCTAAACACTGGCAAGTCTGAGTTCATCACAATCCTCAGAGAGGGAAGAGAGAAAGAAAAATGACAAACATGATCTTCTTTTATGTAGAAGGATGCTGTGTGAGACTTGCCTGAGATGCCCGAGAGAGTTGGAGACATGCCTGGAGAATCATTTGCTTCCTGGCAATTTGAGTTCCCGGAGAAGACTCTCTTAATTCTTCTTTTGACAATTCCAGGTAAGTGACCTGCACAGGTAGTTGTTCCTTTCACCATTTGCACAGCAGAAATCAATTGAAGAAAAGATCTCTGTGGAGACGTTCCCACATTGCTTAAGTCCTAGTTGATGTGCAGAGAAGGAAAGTGGTGACATTTAAGAATGCCCTGCTGAAATGGAAGTAATGTTAGCATCTTCTAAATGCTTGGTGTTGGACCTGTAGCACAAAGTGAGTAGGAGATGCTACACAAAGCAACTGTTAGATTAGTCCTGTTGGATTAGGCCAAAAGTCAGTTTGGTCCAGTGTCCCTTTTCCCCACAAAGTCAAGGCAGATGCATCAGGGGAGCCTAAACGCAGCACATAAAGGCAACAGCCTTTCTTTTCTGCTAGTATTCAATGATAGACTGCCCCAGGACATGGAGGTTCAGTTTAGCTATTATTTTCATAATGACAAATGGAACCTTTGAAAATATTGCTTGTCATGTAGCTCAAACTCACCATAAAAGATGCTTGTGCCAGTGACTATCTATTGTCTTGTCCTTGTGACAACAAATTCTGTGAAGCAACAATCGAGTGTTTTATTTTGTGTGTCATAAATGTACTGCCAGTTAGTTTGCAGCTCCATTATTATGGAAAAGAGAGAAATCTCTCTTCCACTCCTCTCTCTCTCTTCCAAAGCACCCTGTGATCTTATCCTCTTTTTGAGCGATGTTAATTTAATCCATGGGCTTACAACATGCATTCATGCAGCACAACACACACACATACAGAGATTGTATAAAAATAATTTTGCAGCATATACTCAGGGTCATTCTCAGCAGAGTGAGGCAGTTTCCTCGAGTGGCAGACGCTGGGGAATGTGGTAAGAGTAGCTGGGTTATTGGAGGGCCGATCCATATGTCCCAGGCAACCTGGTCCTTGTACCTCTTGGATAGCCTTATCTCTTAAGGTGAGATGGAAAGTGGTCTCCCATCACCAGTGCGGAAGAAAAATACATCTGCCTCATCAACATCTACAGATTAAATAGGAATAGGATAATATTTCCCAGATCAAGCAGCGAAATGGCTTGGGCTAGTTCTGAACATGCTCAAGTCCTCTTAATGGGCAATTGCTTTAAGACATTTCAATCTCCCTTGAACACACTATTATTTAGAAAAGCTGAACAAGAGATTTGCTGATCCTCCTTATACATCAAGGCTTTCTGACACACCGATTTGAATCTACACAGGGAATTTTTTGAGAACAGAAGATTTAGGTGGGGAATTGGGAGATTTCAGCTTTTTTGCATAACCAAAAGCTTTCGCAGTTTCAAATGGAGATGTTCTTGCGCACACACATACACAAAAATGCAAATATTATTTGATTTAATGACTCCATTAGATGTTATTTATGCTGCACAAATCCCACAGAGCACCAGTAGAAACAGCAACAGCTTCTTAGAAGACAAGGTCAGTTTGGTATTTTGTTCTTCCAATTGCAAAATAGTGTTGTCGAAAGGATGTTGGAGTGAGACTGGTGTGAAAGTCATTATCAGTTATGAGAAGTATAATACAGGTCCTTTGATAAATAGATGAGCAATGGAGTATGGGGTAGGAAAAAGAGAAGATGTTATGCGTCTCCCAAAAGGTTCTTACCACAACCTCAAAGACGGGAAATGCTCAGATGCTTAGCAGATTTCCCAGACACTCCTGCTGACTCCACAATTCAGTTTTGTGATTGTGCTTCTGCAGTCCTTGGATAGTTCCAATTATTCTGGATTTAGTAATTCCATTTTTTTTTTTTGCAATAAAAGAGTGTTTGGCTTTTCTATACAGAAAAAACCTATGTGCATGTACCATATTTCTTCTATTTTAAGACACCACCAATTGTAAGACACATTCTAATTTCAGTACCACAACAAAAAAAAGACCTTTATCTATCTCTGTAAAAGAAGCACCCCATTTTTAGAGATGTTTGTATAGGGAAAACATGGGTCTTAGAATCACAGAAATACAGATATGGATGAATGGTGAAAAACGTTCACCCTCATAGGGACACACAATGTAAACAGGAGCATACAGACACAGCGGGAAAAGGAAAGTTTGTGCGAATGTGCTAGAAAGAAACATGTAAGTTGCTTGCATGCATAAACATGTCACATAGTGGTGCTCAATCATGTATGTCCACAACTGTCCATTCATAGGAGATGAGTATGAATGGTATGCACATAGAAATGTGCCCAAACTCATAGGTGTCCATCTATTAATACATATATGCCCAAAGGCATATGCACTCCTACTAATAATAAGACACAAAATATGAATTAGTGCACATGAATGCACTTGTAGACATCCATGTTGGTATACCTTTAACCGACACATCTTCCCCCTCTCATACACACACTTTTCTATATGCACTACTTTTGCTGATCTCTCTTTCTGACACACACACACTTTTGTGTGTGTACTACATTTGCCAATCTCTGTCTGTCTCTTTCTTACACACACTTTTGTGTATGCACTACATTTGCTGATCTTTCTCTCTGACACACACACACACACACACACACTTCTATGTATGCACTACATTTACTGATCTCTCACTCTTACAAACACATACACACTTTGTGTGTGCACTATATTTACTAATATCTCATTCACGTACGCACACTTTTGTGTATGCACTACATTTGCTGATGTTTCTCTGACAAACATACACTTCTATGTATGTACTACACTTACTGATCTCTCCCTCTTACACACACATATACACTTTGTGTATGCACTATATTTACTAATATCTCATTCACTCACATGCACTTTTGTGTATGCACTACATTTGCTGATGTTTCTCTGACACACACACACACATATACACTTCTGTGTATGCACTACATTTACTGATCTCTCACTCTCACACACATATACACACTTTTGTATAGGCACTACATTTACTGATCTCTCTCTTCTCATTCTTACATACACACACACAGAAAGCTGTATTGTCAGTATCCACCTTTGTCTCTATGTGAGTGAGACAGACACACTCAAATATGAGATAGCGAGATTATACAAAGCCACCAGTCACTTAAGTGCACCAGTTACACCGAACAAATAATTAACGATCTTGTCCTGATTGTCTTCATATGCAAAGTACATTTATCTTCTGTTATCCATGTGGCCAGAGACTCTTACTTATTGCTCTCACTTAATACATCTCAAGCCCATTTACTTTCACTGTGCCATCCCTTGCCGCCAGTCCCGAAGAACCAGCCTCTTGCCACAAATGGTCACACTTTTTCTTCCTTTCCCTCCCCAGTCTGAAAGATATCCCTCAACTTTCCAGAAATCTAAATGCAAGGGTAGAAATAGTTGCGATGGGGTCCAAATGACAGCTTTTGTCACTCCCATTTCACCATGAAATCCCCAGTCCCCTCATCCCTGGTCATAGACAGCATGCAATCCTGCACAACATTCTCTGGTCACAATCTTGGTGATGTCCCATCCTTGCATCCCACCCTCAGTTCCTCCATCCTTTGGTTCCACTCCCCATTCCTGCCCCACAGAGAGAACTCCCATCCCTTCACCTCACCCATATCCTACCTGGGGGGGAGAGCTGGATGTCCCTCCCCCACCTGGGGCTGTCTTGTCTGTCTGTCTGCCTGGGTGTCCACGTTACAGCTTGCCACGAGGCACAGGCTTCTCGGCAGCTCGGGATGCCTTAGCCATGGCACAGGGCTGCCTGCCTGCCTGCCTGCCTCTGTGCTCCCTGGTAGAGAGTCTGAGCTTTGCCTGCACTGGCAGAGAGCCCAAGTAGCGGAAGGCAGGGGCGGGAGCACTGCTGGAGGGGGGCATGGAGGGAGGAGAGACCCACAAACACATGGAGAGCCCAAGGCTGGGGACATGTGAGAGAGGGAGAGAGAGGGAAGGAAGTAAATAAAGAGCAAGAACATGCAAAGGGGGTAGATGGAGAAAACCTTTCAGAGCCATGAGCCAAAGACAGAGTCTTTTTACTGTGTGTGAGTAACACAGGCACCCCCATTTGCACATGTGATGATGACATTTTAAAACAGTGTGCATTTTGTGTGGCTACTTACCTGTCTTCCTATGGGGTTGTGCTGTGTCTCACCTGCATTACTGCCTCTTCCCTTTGTTGAAGCAGGCTTTTCTTTTGACAAATGCTCAGCAGGTTGTCTGTCGGTGTGTTGAGCTTTATGTATTGATAATCATTAGTAGAGCTGCCTAGAGCTTGGAGGAAGCCTTCAGTTGGATTGTCTTAGACTACAACTGTATATGACCAAGGAGCACAAGACTGTTTTTTTGAGTTGAGAGGTTTAGGTACAGCTATGTGTTTTTCGTGGCTTCCTACGCAAAAGTGAGCTATGTGAGAGAGTGAGAAATCTTTCATGTCTATGGGAGAGTTTCTTGCCCTGTTTGGGATCTGGAAGGTGTCTCATCTGCCTTCACAGTATCAGGGACTGTCAAAACTATAAGTAAGCTTTGTGATGCATTGATGTATGTTTCTATGAAACGTACATTTTGCCTGAGCAGGGTTTATTTCCTATATTTAGGAATAGAAAGCAGGTTTCTTTTCAAATGAAAAGACTTGTGGTGTTGTGGCATCTATAAACACAAACATTTCTTCCCTTATAGCATGGTGTACATGCATCCACTTCACCTTTGCTCTCTGTATGGCATGTCTTTGGCTTTCTGTGGATGTGGATTCCTCACATTAATCATGCTAGGTGGTAAGGCATATTGTTGGTGTTGGTACCGACACCTGAAGAATGAATCTCCTTAGAATAATAGATGATGATATTTATATATAGAGAGGAGGGGGGAGGGGGGGATGGAGCCACTTTCTTCCACTCCTATTCTCCATAGGATAGGATGGCAAGATGCAGAAATGGGAAAATGGGCTAGCTGGACCAGGTGCTAGGACAGATATCAAGATGTACAAACCAGGGAAAGATACAGGGGTTTCAAAAAAGACACTCAATTCTACTTTCCATAGACAGAACTTACTCTCATGTAACTGGTCACAGGTTATTTCTCATCTGTGCACTCATGTGTGCCTCCGAGCATCTTTTCTACTATGTCGCTTTCCCTGTAAACAACTGCCTGGATGTCTAGCTGTGGGTTTTGAGCAAGTACGTGCATGGGGGGGGATGTCTCAGGGTGGTGGAGCAACATACACATACCTGCTAGTGCTCCATTCTGTTGTATAATACTCTCTCATGTACACAATCCTGCGTTTATAATCCAGCAGGGCTAAGAGCATCTTGGAGTGCTTGCGTCTAACTGCCAGGTTTTTTTTTTTTCCAAAAAAGAGAAATGTGTGTATACTTCATCTGAGGATATATTTACTTATAACCCTACCCTTTCCCACCCCGCTGTTCCCTCACAAAGCAATGCATTGCTCCACTGAGAAGTGTCTCAGGGTGTGTGAATGTGTCAGCTTGCAAATCTATTTGTACAGCCCGAAACTTAGCGGGTGTGAGATATACTCCTGATCCTTTCTTGGCAGGGGGAGAGGGAAGGGGGCAGAACTGCTGGGCTCTTTCCAAAGCTGTGGGCAACAGGTCAGGCATGAAGCATTGTCTGAAGATGCTAATTCCTGGAAGGTTGGGGGAAGGAGGGGTAGAAGGAAGTGTTTGCAGGAGTGTTAAAGAGCAGAGATGGAGGGAGTTTAAAGGAGTGTTAATGAGCAGAGATAAGAGGGAGCTTTGAAATTAAACATATTCCAAAGGTTTTTTTTACTCCTACTCTCAAGTAGGGGAGTTTGAAACCCCATAACTATAAATCTTTGCTGTAGCCACAAATTAATGTAAACCCCGAGTACTGGATAGCAATGAAACATCTTCACCCATCTTCAAGGCTGGGGAAAGGTATGGCTCTTGAACTGCCACTCCCTTATCAGTAGCTGTGCTTGCTGGGGCTGATGGGAACTGCAATCAAATGGCCTCTGCATGAACACACATTCCCTAGCTCTGATCAACAAGCACTTTTCTGGGGGAGCAGGTTTGCGACTTTTCAAAGCAGCTCCTGCTGCTGTGACAACTCTGCAGTAACCCGCAGGTGATTGACGTTGATCTTTGTGTCATGAAAAGCTTTGGCAGCTAATTTCAGAAGATTAAGCTATTGTTAGAAGAGCAACCATATAAAAAAATTCCTGATCAGTTGGCAATCCTGCTCTAATAGAGTCAGTTTGTATATTCAGTTGAATCGCGCACTGAATGCTTTTATTGGACCTTACCATGTCAGGCACAATGTGTGGCAGATGAGTGGTCCTGGGTGAGTGAACAAAGTTTCCGGTTCATAGCAAGGGGGAGAAATTACTGTCAGAAAGCTCAACTGCTAGTATTCTGTGCAGGGAGTATTTAAGGATGGAACAGGAAGCTTGAAATCATGCACTCTAAAAACATTTATTGCCGAGTCTCCTAAATCTGGACCAAACTTAGCTGTGAGGTTCTGTTGAGTAGACACACCTATGGTTTAGGAGTGCTGGTCTTACCAGTAGACAAAGCTACCAATCAGGCAAAACTACCAGTAGGTAAAGCTATTTTGAAAATGGTGATAGCCTAGGTCTTTCCCCTCTTGGAGAACAGGACTACCCCACAAACTCTGCCTTGCAGCTCTCATCTGTTGCCTTTAAATGTAATGGAGGATGCTGTCTTCCCACCATTAGCAAAGCAAAAATCACCTCCTGGTCCTGACAGTATTTGTATATAGAACAGGAGGAAGGAGGCATCCTATCCTTTGCCTCCGGAAACAGAATATCATAGAACTATCTGGCTGTAAAGATGAAAACCTGTAATGTATTTATTGCATGCTTTTGAGCCATTTCTGATGTATGGTAACTCTATCCAAGGGTTTTCTTGCCTTCCTTTGAGGCCAAGAGTGTGTGATTTGACTAAGGCCACCCAGTGGGTTTCATGGCAGAGGGGATTCAAACCATACTATGCTGGCTCATCACAGTTAAATTTAATTCTTATCTCAAATGCCTCCTCCCCTTTGCCACAGGTGAGAAATGCAACAGGAAACATCCCTGCATAACCCATGTGTTGGGAAGTGTCATTACCTGGTGAGCAGGCAGCTGTCATAAAGTACATCAGGAATTGCATTAAAGTCAGCCTATCATCCCATCTGTTTTCTACACTGGAGTGGGCAAACTGTGGCTCTCCAGACATTGTTAGATGTCAGCTCTCAATCATCTTGGGCAATATAGCCTGTGATTACCTATGCTGTCAGTTATAGTCAGTCAAGTTCTGGAGGGCAGCAAGTCACTTGTAGCCAATAGCCAGGATATGAAGATTATAGTTGAGGATTCATTTCATTCCCACTCCCCAAAATACAACATCAGATGGGGAAATTAATGAAGCCAACCTGTTTCCAAATGGCTATCATGGCTCTGCCTTTATGCATCAGTCATTCATATGGAACAATGTTTATTGTTTGCTTTGCCTGCTGGTTTCTGATAAATACACAAATTTTCTTGAAAAAACTGGCTGAATGCCAAACAAAACGGAGCTACCTTTTAATAATTTTTATTATGATTATTATTTCACACACAGTACAGCCCTTTTGAAGAGGCTGCACACATAGCTCCTTAACCCCGCTTTTATCCTCACAACAATCCTGTGAATTAGGCTTAGCTGAGTGAGATGCACACATCCAAGCAAACCTAGTAATTGAGTATTGAGCTTGGGTATTTTTGCTTTTAGTCCCCTCTAGCCTTTGTGGAATGTCTCATAAAATGTTCACAAATAACGAGAAAGGAAATGTAGTAACACGTCACATCTGGCTTTTTAGGTGAAGATAAAGGTTTTCCCCTGACATTAAGTCTATTGGTGTCCGACTCAGGGGGTTGGTGCTCATCTCCATTTCTAAGCCAAAGAGACAGCATTGTCCATAGACACCTCCAAGGTCATGTGGCTGGCATGATTGCACGGAGTGCCATAACCTTCCCGCCAGAGTGGTACCTATTGATCTACTCACAATTGCATGTTTTCGAACTGCTAGGTTGGCAGAAGCTGGGGGTAACAGCGGGAGCTCACTTCGCTCCCCAGATTCAAACTGCCGAACTTTAGGTCAGCAAGTTCAGCAGCTCACGGTTTAATCCACTGCACCACGTTTTTTTGTTTTATCACCCCACCTTTCCATCCCTTCTCCCCAAACTACTGCTACCCATCTATGTTGTATCTTAGTTCCCTAGCGCTCTGAGAGTGTTGTGCGGCAAATAATATGATCCCAGAAATTCCTCAAACCTGTTTGTTCCCATCCTATCTTTTCCTTTCTGCCAGTGATTTTGAACCATCTATTTTCGTCTTTTCCCCATCCTACTCCATATTCCTTTTGTGCTGCACCTTTTCAAACTATAAGCCTCAGAACTTCTTGAAAAATTGATCAGTAAGCTAAGCTGAGAACCTTGGCAGCCAAAGAACAAGATATAAATGAAACCAGCAAACCTAGATTCTCTACACTGGGCCAAGCAGGAGCAAGGGATTCACAAATCCACATCCCTGCTCACCATCTGACTTTGGGCCAGTCATCTCAACCTGCCTCAGAAAGGGAGGTGGGGCTAGGAAAACAACGCAGGCGGTGGCAACACAACTTTGTAAGCTCTTTGTGGAAAGGGGCAGGATTACAGGGCATAACAACAGTAGATGGCACATGTGCATTCTCGGCTACTGCAGCAACACTGGCTGGAAGACAATCGGGTTTCTTCAAAATATTAATATTGGTTTAATCTCCTGAGGGGCTTTGAGTACTATGCTTCTCTACTCCTCCCACAAGCTGGCTTCTCGCTTAGCCTTACTTCACCAGCAAGAGCTTTAAGAGCTTCCTAATCCTCTCCCTGGTCCCTACCCAGAGAGGCTACCAAGTAATTTGTAACAGGAGATATGAAAGGCCCCGTGAAGCCCTCCCCGCTGTCCTGCAGCCAAACCTGGCTCCTTTTCCTCCTATTTCCTACCACACCTTGCCTCACTTCAGCTCCCCACTGACACTTGTCTGTCATACATCCAAAAAGAGGCAGCCACTTTTGAGGTGGGAATGTCACAGGAATAGTTGCCTAGGATGCTTCTGCATGCTCTTGATCTGCAAAATGCAGTCACAGCTTTGCCTTGGCTGTGAATGGAGATTAACACCATTTGCTGAATGGGAACCGCTGTGCCTGATTTAGGAACTGCTGTTCCCAAAGAGACTATGCAGCACAGAGGAAAGGGAATCGAGGAGCCAGGACTTTGGGGTTTCAACCATGCCTTGGAGAGGACCCTTGAATAGTAATGTTCCAGGGGAAGAGGTACAGCTGCAGCTGAATCTTCCAAGGTGCTCCA
This sequence comes from Anolis carolinensis, assembly GCF_035594765.1. Classification (NCBI taxonomy): domain Eukaryota; kingdom Metazoa; phylum Chordata; class Lepidosauria; order Squamata; family Anolidae; genus Anolis; species Anolis carolinensis. The sequence continues at coordinate 211,789,585 of NC_085842.1, read as the reverse complement.
CCAGCATCTCGACCACTGCTTGCCTGGAGAGCAGGTGGGTAGACAGGAGGCTGTGTGAACATGCACAAGTGTGAATCACATCTGCTCTTTGAGACTCAGGTTCTCTTCTCTCCCCTCCCTCCACCAGGATAATAACTTCTCATTGCTGCTATAAACCTTGGTGGAGATACACAACTCCGAAACAACTCAAGGAGGTTGAACAGAGCTCCTTATGGCAGTCTGAGTAGAAAATAAAGCCAGAGAAAGTGTTATGTATGTGTGCAAGAGAACATTAACTCTAGAGGAACCAGGAAAGCACAATGACCAAATAGAGAAGATGAGTCAATGAGTCTATGTAAGTACTCAGATGCCTGTAAGACACATAGTGAAAAGCAGATCTTAGAGAGCATCTGTACTCTTTGGCTTGCCCTATGAGGCAGAAAGACAGGCTGTGTGGAGCCCTGCCACTGTTTCTAAAATTCAAATGATCTTGCTAGTGCACAGTTATTGCTTCCCTCTGGATTTCCACTAGGTAAAGGTAAACATTTCCCCCTGACATTAAGTCCAGTCATGTTTCTAAAAGTCAAATGATCTTGCTAATGCACAGTTATTTTCCTCTTGGATCTCCACTAGAGCTACATAATTAAAAGGCAGGAATATGGCACAGAGAAGGGTGAAGATGCCTGTAAATTACACCAGTGAGCCAGATGTTTAAGTTTTTCCAAAAGTATTATGGAACTAGGGCTTGAATCATTTCCTAGAACCAACTTAGAGAGATCTTCTAGACAAGCCATGGGTGGGCCATATCCCTTCCAGCAGCCATTTAGCCGGAAGCCACTGCCTCGGTGCCATCATGAATCTGAGCCAACCAGAACCTTTGAAAAAGGATGGTTCAGGAAATATGAAGAAGGAACCTCAGGAAGACAGAGAATCAACAGAGGAGATACAGGTTTCTAGATCAGAGTTGGGGAACTCCAACACCAAATTCATGTGTGCAATATGTAAAGTATAGTAGAATTACAGCAACGGACTTGACTATGGCCTAAATAATGGACATCAATGAGATTTTAGTTCTATTGATTGCTCAAACTGTGTTGGACTAATTATTTTAGCATTGTGTGTTTTATAATTGTTATGAGATGTTGTGGTTTATTTTTTATGATTGTAATGTTTTTGTTTACATGTTGTTCCCTGCTTTAAGTCCCACTCTGGGAGAAAAGCAGGATAGAAATAAATAAATAATAACTTGTGGATTTCCAGTATTGGTGGAACTTTGTTCCCAACATCTTCAACCAGCACAACAGTGGTCAGGGATGATGGGAGTTGAAATTCAACAAAATCTAGATATCCACATGTTGCCCATCCCTACTCTAATTTTTTAGGGATATAGCGTAGAAAGATTTGAAAATAAAAGGATATGTAGCTAAAGATCTTTTTTCCAAACCACAATAGTAGACTGCTTCCCTCCATTTTCACATCCAAAGTATTATTTCCTTCAACAGTGAAGAATTTAGTCCCTCTGAACAGTGTAAAAGCAGTCAATAGGAATTACCGTACTGTAGTTTCTTTCACCCCATGGAAAATATATTACACACAGCCTCCCCCAACATGATTTTTAACATCCTCAAATGTTAGCGATCAGGAAACCCAATACACTTGAAGGAAATTAGGTTGGGAAAGGCTGCCTTGTGCTTCCTTCTGTATAGGGAGGCATGGTTAAGGTGACAGAAATTGCTTAGACTCTAACCCCTTCTTTTCCAAGCAAGTTTTGGCAGAAATATAACTTCAAACTGTTGCTGCTGGCATGTCAACTGCACTCCTGTAGTGTCTCCAGGACTAGCCCCAAATGGAAACACAGCTCAAAGAGCTTCTCATGCACTTTTTGCCAGTTCTCAGTGCCAGACTTGAGGCACAAGAAAACTGAAGTCTGCTTATAATGCAACATCTCTCCTCCCGTTTCCCTGCCACATGGAGGATACTGTGCAGAAAGCCTCCCAAGGCCATCCATTTTCATGCTATTATTACCAGCACCCAGCACTCAGGGAAGGAGGGAGGGAGGAATTGTCACTGTAGCTTTATTGTTATGTTCCAAGAATGCAGAGTAGAATATCACAGGATTAAGGGGAAAGTGGGGTTTGTCCCTTGGTGTACTTTAAAAATAGGACTGACGGGACAGCAATTCAGGAGTGGAACCATAGTGCTCTTGATTTTTAAAACTCAGACGAGACAGTGTGTGCTTTTTTATTGTGATCTTTTACTAATCTCTGTGTGCAGAAATCTTTTCTTTCCTTTGGGCTAGTAAGAATGGCTAATTTCTCTTGCCCCTACCCAGTAGAGCTTCTATATAACAGAATCTTAAAGGAGTTGGAAGTGACCATAAGCCCATCTAGTCCAACCACCTTCCAAACAGATGAGCAGCAGGCCTAAATCTATCAGACAGTATGGAGACAGAGTTTGTTTTAATTTCTACCTGGCAAACCACCAGCTTCTCTTTTAAAACATGAAACAGGCTCAGGCTGTTAGTACTTTGATAGGAGACCATCTGGAAATACCTGAAATCTCCAAGTAGGGTTAGGAAAGCTTCCATCTTAAAACTCTGGAGAGTCACTGCTCTATTTTCAAGTAGACAAAATTGTGTAGATGGACGAACGACCTGGGCCTGCATAAGGCATCTCAATATATCCCTATACTTATGAAAAGACCACAGTTCTGCTCATTAGTTTTTATGGGGAAAGAAGCTACAGCCATCTATTTCAGATAACGAAGACTTCTCTTTCTTCAGAGTAGAAGTATCAGTCTGGGACCCCATCAACACTGATAATTTAAAGAAGTTTCAAACTGGTATGGAAGAAAGGGGTTTCACTGTGCAGATGATAGCATAGAAAATCCTGGAACTAGTTTGGGGCCCATATTTTAATTACACAAACCACACAGCACCAATGTTCATTAAGGCCTTTCGTTTGCACACTTCTGTGGGGAGTCTGTTGTCTGGCTGTTGCAGTTTGGAGCTAGCCTTGAACTGCATTACACAGTTAATGTAGATGGGATGAGATACCAAATTCCTAACTCTGTGCCTAGTAGTGCTGCACTAAATGGACACAGGTTAGGCTCCAGGAGATAGAAGGAACGGTATCATACAAATGTAAGAATGCACAGTCACGCAAAGATAAATATAGCACTCCATCCCAAGGCCCCTGGGCAGTACCATCTGCTCAGGGCCTAGTTTTCACCAGTAGTGGAGGGGGCTGCCAAATTTTACAAGGCCCACAACAAGGCTAAGACAAAACATGGCAGAGACTGAAACAACCCCCCAGCCTCCCATTTTCTTCATTAATGCTAAAAGCAAGGCTTCCCAGTGCTGCTGATGTTTTCCTCCCTCCTTCCCCATCATGAGCGAGACCTCTGTTCATACACAGCTTACCTTCTTGGCTTATGCTGGCATCCCAGTGTTGGGTGCCATGCCTTCCGCAGAAAACTATGCCTGTGGGATGTTTCTGCAGTAGCCAAGCCACCAGCAAATACTGTGAGCAGCAGGTGTAAGTGGGAAAGGCAGCAGCCCCTGAAGCAGAGCCTCCCAGGGGCAGCCTGACCTGGCCTACTTCACACTGCTTAAAAATACCACTCCTTTCTGGATGGCTGAGCTTTTCCCTCCCGAGCCCCTCTGACAAGAGTGTGAGGTTGGCAGCCAGGACAGGTAATCTCAGAGGTTTATTCTCAGCATACAGACAGACATTAAGGTGCTCATTCTTCATCCTCCAGGGGAAGAACAATCTTGCTGGGGTCATAGTAATTGGAGTCAAGGACAGGCAGGCCCAAAGCCTCTCGCTCCTTTATTTTTCGTTCAGCTTCCCGACGAGCCCAATTTTGCATCCTGAATGAGAGAAAAGGGGGAAAGAATGAGTGAGCTGTTAAGAGCTGCAAGTACAGAGCTAGAAATAGAGGGAACAGGAACTCAGGCCTTCTCATTTAGTTTCCAATGCAGGCCGAGGAACCTCTGACTCTCCAGATATTCTGGAATTAAAACTGCCAGGAGACCCAGTCAATCAGCTTAGCCAGTCCCAATGGCTTCTGGGAGTTGAAGTGCAAAAACATGTTATGAAAGTACTTATCTGTTCTATTCAAAAGGGGTCAGGTGTTTGCCATAGGACAAAGAGTTGAAAGCCCTAGTACATTATCAGGCAGCAAAAATGAGATGAGTGGGAGTGGACTAGAATTACCTCATGGCTCATTTGGACCATCTAAAACAGGCATGGGCAAACTTCGGCCCTCCAGGTATTTTGGACTTCAATTCCCAGAAGCTTATGAGCCATTGGGAATTGTGGGAGTTGAACTCCAAAACACCTGGACAGCCAAAGTTTGCCCATGCCCTGATCTAGAACAAGGGTTTGCAAACCCTTTTTTGCTGCTGAGCCCTTTTTGAAGCAAAAGTATATTGTGGGGCCTTAGAAATGTTTATATCTATTCTACTATCTATCTATCTATCTATCTATCTATCTATCTATCTATCTATCTATCTATCTATCTTATCTCAGGAATGGGCCAGGCCAGTGGCAGATGGAGGGAGGGTGTTTGTGTGAACTAATTCACACAGTACAAAAAGAAAAAAGAAATAAAGAAAGAACAATACAATATTTAAAATGAACAATTTTAACCAACATAAACTTAACAGTATTTCAGTGGACGATCCCAGAGGCCATCCAGTCCAACCCCTTTCGTCCATGCAGGAAAAGCATAATCAAAGCACCCCCAACAGATGGTCACCCAGCCTTTGTAATAATATCAATAGTAGTAGTAGTAGTAGTAATAATAATAATAATAATAATAATAATAATAATAATAATAATAGCAGAAACTCCAGAAGCCATACAGTCCAACCCCCTTCTGTCATGCAAGTAAAACACAATCAAAGCACTGCTGAACAGTGGGAGAGAAGCAAAGAAAGAGTCTGGATGGTGAGAAAAAGAGTTTGAGCAGTGAGGGAGCAGGGGAAAGGGTCTGTTCTCCTGGAGGACGCTGCTACTGTTGTTTCAATACTTTAATTTCCCTGCATTTCTCAGGAGGAGAAAAGAGGAGGAGGTGGGAAGCAGCATGGTGCTGTGGAGCCCCTCACTATCACCCATGGAGCCACAAAGGCTCCACAGAGCCCAGTTTGAGACCCCCTGATTTAGAAACATGGGATAGAGCACTCCTTAGTTCAATGGTGGGGCAGCAAAAAAAATAATAATAATGGCAAGAGTAAAAGGTTTCTGAATCCCACCTAGTGACTGTTTCAGACATTTACACAAATCTATTAGTAACAGCATGCAGTTTACAGTGGAGTCTACAGAAAATGCTTCAGCTGTACTTCATAAAAAAGGAAAATCAGCCTGTGTAGCAATCCTTGCAAGTGCTGATTTATTATCAGTAAATGTTAAATTTTCTGCTTATTGTATATACTTATGCAGCCCAGGTCTCGTAAAAATTTATCAGGCAGAAAGGGGTCTCAAGTGGAAAAATCTTAAGAACTCCTGAAACAGAGCACCAATGAAGTAAAGCCAAACCCAATTTCTTCATTGTGGAAATAAATCTTACGTACTTATAACTGGAGCAAATACATGCAAATCTCCTTATTTTGCAGTCACTTGCTCAGCCTATATTTTTAAATCTGAATCAGATTCCCACCCCATGGCAGGGGAATGGTTAGGAAAGAGTGATGCTGCCAAATTTAGCTTTTTTAGGAAGAGAAAAGGTGCATTGGCAGTGGATGAGAGGGGGGAAGCAGTGCTTTCCAGGTAGAACAATGTACTAAAAAGTCCATTCCTTTGAAATATAGAGCTTCAACATTTACAGTTATTTTGTGGACTAGAAACTTGCTTAAAGTTTTTTCTCCCAAAAAGCTGGATCTGCATTAAACACTGAATCTCACATATATTGTGGTATAGAAAAACTATAGTACTCCATTCCCATTGCATGGCGCCCTCTAGCAGCACATGGGAGGCAGTGCACCCAGGGACTCCTCCCAGCTGTTTGCCTCTAGCGAACATCGGCAGAAGCTGGCATATGAGCCCAATCAAAGCTACAGCATTAATTACACTGTGCTGAGATGAAGTGCAAAGCTGCTTGCCTTAATCAGTGCTTCGTTAAGGAGTCACCAACCTGCCGCTTAGCTGGCAGGAATATGACACAACCCCCCTCCTTTTTATTACAAAGCTCCATTCTGCTTTTACTTTGGGGGACTTTGGAAAGGGTTTCTATTAAAACATCCAAATATATAAAGGTGGTGGCCTCATGCCTAGTTCCCATTAAGCTCCTGTCTTGGTTCTCTCTGCCCCAGCCAGACCAACACAGACAATTTGGCCCTATCAAGCGAATGCGGCTCTTGCTTACATTTCCTTCGAGGCCTCCAGTTCCTGGCGAAGAGGGAGTGTGCCTTGAGCAAATGGTTGATTGGAGCTACAGCTTTATTTATTTTAGATACACGTAAAAACCTAAAAGAGCCAGCCAGCTGCTTTGGTGGCTCAGAAAAGCAGTAACGGGGTCTGGCCTAGTTTGCAATCGCCCGCTGCTATTTCCATCTCCCCTTCAAACGGACAGCATGAAGTCAGGCAAATTTCAACTGAGGGAGGGGACGCGGTCTTTAAACTCTCTGCTCCACACAGGAAGGAGGAGGCATCATCACTTTCTATTGTAGTTGATGATTTCTCGAACTTTTTGAACTGCTTCAAAATGCATCCTTCCTCACAAATGGGCGAGGAGCCTTCCTCTGGCAAGTATGCATGTAAGCCACACGTGAAGTCTACTTGCTGCTACAGTTATAAGGAGTTGTGGATCAGGGCCCTGGAAGGAACAAGAGCAAACAACTGGGATGGCTCATCACTCCCCTCCCAAAAGCAACCAGCAAAAGAGGCAGGTCGCATGTAGATGTTGTGGTCCTCCATGTGACCCCGTATCTTCTATACTTAGCAGTCAGCAGCCTAGGGTGCCTGCAAAGCTGAAATCATTTGTTATGGAGAGGAAAGCATCTTTGCATTTTCCTCTCCAGGATATTTTGCTTCTTTGCATTTCTATGTCATAAGTACAACGGTGCCTTCCCCCAGCCATCCCAGTTTGAACTAAGGGAAACCTCTGGATCTCCAGAGGTATTAAAATGCCCTTAATCCATTATCACGGGGAATGTTAGCCAGGACCTAGAATTAGGCTGTTGTATGGAGGATGCCAGCCACAAATTCAGGCAAAACAGATGCAGGAGAAAATGCTGACAAAACATGGACATACAACCACACAACACACTAGTGATTCCAGCCATGAAAGCTTTCGACGATGCACAAGGCCTAGAATCATAGAAAACATGAAAAAGCACACAAGGGCCATCCCATCCAACACTCTGCCATGCAGGAATACCCAATCAAAGCACCCCTCTAGGTATTAGTCCCATGTATTTGTGTGACTTCTGTCCCAAGTGTCTGTAGGAACTGTAGGACTTGGTAGCCTATTGCTACCAAGCCTTGTTGCAAGTTCTTATTTGATAACAGCAATGTCTCAACAGGGAGTCTGAGGCAAGTGGACATTGCTTCACTGTGGCCATCAGTTCATCCAAAAGCAGAGGCAAAGTCTGAACAAGGGAGCCCTCTCACTTGGTCATTGGTCCAACCAGAAATCTGTATGCCTACAGAGCACCTGAGGTGATACTTTCCAAACAAGCTATACTAGACTTCTCCCAGAGAAATGGATACAAGAAGCACGACAGGAATAGTGCGCATGCAAAGGGAGGCTTAATACCTCTATCCTGTTCCAAACTCAGTAAGCAGAAAGCCATGGGAAATGTTCTGCAAGTGTTGACACATATTCTTGTGACTTTGTATTCTTTGGATCCAAATATTACCCTGTAGGAACTCTAAAACTGGGAAGGCAAGATCTGAAGGGGACTAGAGTGAAAAAGAGGGTCAGGAGTGGCTGTGAACATTTTCTAAGACCTAGTCGAGGAAAAAACGGGATGCTGGATTAAGTGTTGTCTCTGGCCACAGATTACTGTAAAGTCAAGTGAAACAGTAGAAACATTCCTACTTTTTCAGAAGTCCCTTTCAGAGCCTCTTTTTCCTGCAGTTAACATGCCCCTCTTCCCCCTGTAAATAATGACACGTTTTCTGACTTTTTACTCAGTCCATAAGGACTAGACCAGGGGTCCCCAAACTTTTTAAACAGGGGGGCAGTTCACGGTCCCTCAGACCATTGGAGGGCCGGACTATCGTTTTTTTAAAAAAACTGTGAACAAATTCCTATGCACACTGCATACATCTTATTTTGAAGTAAAAAACCAAAAAAAAACCAAACGGGAACAAATACAGCCTCAATGTTAATAATAATAATTATTATTATCATCATCATCATCATCATCATCATCATCATGAAAATAATAAAGAGGGTTGGACCATGTAGTCCAACCTCCTTCTGCCTTTGTCCACTAAAAGCACAAGCAAAGCACCCCTGGCAGATGGCCACCCAGCCTCAATGTTGTTAATAATAACAATAAAAATAATATTAAGGGTTGGAAGAGACCCCTTGGCCCACTTAGTCCAGCCCTCTTCTGCCTTTGAGCACCACAAGCAAAGCACCCCTGGCAGATGGCCACCCAGCCTCAATGTTAGTAATAATAACAATAAAAATAATATCAAGGATTAGAAGAGACCCCTTGGGCCATTTAGTCCAGCCCTCTTCTGCCTTTGTGCACCACAAATTAAATAATAATTAATATACCTTTGTAAACACAAGCAAAGCTCCAACTCCAGGCAGGCACAGGGAGAGGAAGGAGGCGGGAAAGACTTGTGCAGGGAGAGGGAGGAGCCAGGAATGGCTGCAAACACTTTTGCAGGGAGAGGTCCGAAAGGGCTGCAAAGGCTTGTGCAGGGAAAGGACGGAGCGGCAGCATGCACCTTCCTCGGGGGAGGAGGAGGAAGCCACTGCCGTGGGGGCCGGACAGATGCCTTCCAGGGGCCACATGTGGCTCATGGGCCGTAGTTTGGGAACCCCTGGACTAGACACTTGGACTTCCAGGTCAATTAATGAAATGTCATAATATCAGGATCCAATTCCAAGTGACTGTTTTGCACTTCAGGGACCGATGTTCTTTACATTGGCTTTCTCACTCCTCCCCAAAACCCAACATCCAAACTATTACAATGGCCGCAGTAATGGGTCTGTGTGTGTCATAAACTGCGGAGGGGAAGCAGAGCACAATGTAGAATATTGGGAGGGCAACTCAGAAGTACAGCATCAAGGCAGTATTTGCCTCGTTTATACAAAGCACTGCAATGTACACTGATCCATGGGTCTGCTACAATTTTCCATTTCCCTCTACCCTCTTCACAGCTCCTAGGAGTTGGTACTTCCCTAGACATCAGCACAGACAGCCTTCCCACCAGCCAGAATGAGTCACAAGGCAGAAAGAGACAGTGAATGCCCCTCACCCCCAATCTCATCCCACCCCACATAAGGCCACTCAGGACCTGAGCCTAGGACAGGAATGCCAAGCACAGGCCCAAAGCAAGTCTAATTATTTCCTGCTCTGTAGCCACAGAGGATCTGCCTCGTCAGCTCATTAGGTGGAATATTAACAGGCTGGCAGGCAGGCTTTCATCTGAAGCTTTCTGGTTGACAAATGGGACTGCAGCAATTCCACTGAGAAAGAGGGCCAGATTCAGAAAAGGAGCCAGGGAAGTAAGCAGTGTGTTTGCACAGAGGAAAGGGGAATGAAGTTTCTTCTGCTCCCAGTGTGGGGAGGGAAAATCAAGGAGAGAAATTAGGAAATGACTTTACAGGTGAAAGAAGGACCAGGTGGCAGAGTGTCAGGAACCACAACTGCCCTTCCGCAGGATAAGGATGGAAGATGAAAGTAAAAAGGAGCTTCAGACAAATGTACTTCTCAAGTGGCCATAAAACACACTCCCCTTGGTGATTGCTCACAGGAGTACAAGAGATTCTCTTTAAAATAATTCACTGGCTACCCATGAGCAAGCATCCCCTCACCAACAGTAAATATGATGGGGTGGGATGGGGTGAAGGATTTGAGGAAAATGCAAAAGCCAGAGCTCTGGCGATAGGAACAGCCCAGGGTAGTTAGAACTAAGGTTATTAGTGAGACACCTTGGAACGTGTTTTCCCATAATCTCAGTTTCCCCTCTGCAAAATGGGATGAGTAGCATTTGGAAGTCATGAAGTCAAAACAGTGATGCTTTGTGATCTGCATCCTACAAATGCATTACATATAACGATAACCAAAGAACATGGATGCTCATACCCAGAGGTTTTTGCTCTTGTTCTCTCTCTCTCTCCACCTGCACCACCCTCTTCCAAGCGCCATCTGCCCAAAGCTCCAAAGACACCTCTGCCCTCCCCAGTTCCCGCAATCAAGAGGCGCTTCCTGTAACAGCGGCAGCAGAGTTCATTACTGAATCCCTGAAGACCTCACTAATGAGACCCAGGCCAATTAAGAGACAAGTTATGTCTTACAGCCAGGCACCTTCCCCAGAAAAACCAAAGGGAGACAGACAGCCTTGTGTTGCCAATACTTGAGACATCACAGCTAGTGAGATGAGCCCAAGACTTTCCCCTAGGACCACTTGCCTCGGGATTAGGAGGGTAAGAAAGGAAGGCTGGTGCTGGATATATTAACAAATCAGATTATACTCAGATGTATTTCTCCAAGCATTGTCTCTGCCTGATCAGTGAGCCATTTCAGAGCCCTTGGCTACTGATTCCTGTAATAAGATGGTGTGAGAACAGGGAGAAACCAAGGAAAGTACCTGCCATAATAAGGACCACAAAAAAGAATCCTCCTGTATCTGTTCATGACTGCAAGATACTTTCAAAGCTAAACTTCATAAATAATCATTTGTATTTCTAAGCTGGGCTGGTTTGTCTTAAATAGGCTTCTAGGCCTCACTGCTGGAGGGAAGAGAAGGCAGTATATGTTCACTGGTCCAAGGCTGCATGGTACCTAGGAAAGAGCTCTTGCACATCCCGCCCTGGCCCCCTAAACCCATTTGCTCTAGTCCTTGTTTCTTGCTTGCCAATTTCCCACAGAACACTGTCTGCTTTTCCTTTCTATTACCGCATTACTCTACAATGACAGAATTACTTAGCAGGGGTATTAGCCAGTTCTCTTAGTATCTGAGAGAGACTGCAGCTAATAGCTGAAAATTCAACGGAACTCAAACAATTTACTTAAAATTACAAGGCATTCACTATGCTCACAGTGTGCTTGCTGACTCTGGTTCTTTCTTTCTGTCATAGACTTCTTGCTTCTAATTTACACCAGCTTAAGATAGAGATCCAAATGTCTGGTGGCAGTCAAAGAGAGTATTTGGGGTGTGCATGGGGTGGTGATGGTGCAAGGAATTGCCAGAAAAGCAGAAGCAACAGGTGAAAGTGGGGTGGGTGCTTCATTCTTGCATGGCATTTGCACTCAGAAACTCCTTGCTTGTGGGCTGCTTTTCTTATGAAGTTTTCAGCAAGAGGGGGAGGCTCTTTAGAAGTGCAGAAAACTGTGTGTGGGGATTTAAGCATCTTAGTTACTGCTTCTTGCCACCCTTCCCCATGAAACTTTACACACTGGGTGGAGAAACTAGTGTTTGCTATACGACAAGACTCAGACATGGTTTAGCAATTACGCTGTTGAAAGATCCAGGTTCTAGTTCTCGCTGAGCCATAAAGCACAAGGGATGGCTCTTACCAAGTAACTCTCGGTCTAACCCTCCTCAAAAATGTTGTTGTGAATAAAATGGGATGGGTCAGAGCCATGTATGGTTTTATACAAGGGAGGAAGAATAGCAAACCAATGTAACTTATTAGTTTAATGCATATTCAAAGAGTCAGAATGGGGTAAGATATATAGACACTGCTGCTGCTTCTGTCTCTCATCTCTATATTTCTTTTAGAGACCATCAGTTGTATGTAAGGCCAGACATGGGTAGTGGGCTAGTCACAGTTTGGGAATTATGTGCCTGAATGGGAGATGGAGAAAAGGAAGGAAAACGGTGAAGGTAAAAGTAAGATGAAACAGGAATGGTTTGTGGAAAGGGCAGCAGACGATGAAGCCAGTGAGGGAAAAATAAGAGGAAGCAAGCTGGCAGGAAACACAAAGGGAGAGAGAGAGAGAGGTGGAGTGGTTGTGCATGCAAGAGAAAATGAGAAAAGATGAAAGGGAGAATATAAAGGAGAGGAAGAGTTATGAGCATTGAAGATGAATGCCTAGGGAGCAAAACCAAAGAGCCTAGCACTTTTGGTCTCAGAGTCTTGTTGCTATTTCAGGATCATGTTCCTGGAGCCACAAAAGAATACTACAAATAGGGCTTTATATATATATACCTGATGCTTAGAAAACCACGCACCAGCCCGAAAAAACAAAACTGAAGTCTGCATCAGAATGATGCAATGCCTTGTCAAGATGATAACAATTCCCTAACCTATTTTACCAAAAGGCATTTTACTCCTGCTAGAAAAAGTGGGCAAGCACGCATAGCCCTGGAGCTGCAGTCTCCCTTAACACCTGGAAATTCTACTTAACCCCAGTCCAATTTCTGGGATGATTACAGACCTGCATCTTCAAGCCTAGAAAGCAAAGATCTTGATTTGGTATGTTTGTTTGATGAAGAGGCTGAGAAATTCTCACCACGCACCAATTTACACAACAGAAATTGAGAACAACATCCTTTGTTCCCACTCGTCTGAAGTTCTTGACCCTTGCAAACTGGAGTCCCACAACCCACCAAATGCCTTCCAGCAAACCCATCTTCACCTCCTCCCCTAGTAAGAGCGGACAAAAACAACTTCGATGAAAAACTGGGGACTGGGAGAGCAGAAAAGAACAGAAAACTGGAGAAGTCTGGTTCTAGTATTTACACTAAGAAGGGTGTCATGTTTAAAAGGAACAAAGCCCGGCACCAGGATTTCTGGCCTCCTTCTGCAGCTCAGACACTATGGACAAAGACTTGCTTTTTAGCAGTGCTCCTCTGTGGGGTTCTTTGCAGAGCCAGAGCGGATGGGAGCAGGAGCTGCGCAAGTCGCTTCTGATCAGAAGGTTCAATGTGCGTCAGCAGCAGAGAGCCAAGCTGTATCCTGCTCCTCCCCGCCAGTCAAAACAGCACGCTTCCCTACTCTGGGCCTTGGTCTATCTATATCCCATAAGCTATATATATACTGTATATACACATACAGACAGACACAAATACACAACTGCACACCTAGCACCAGCTGGTATGCACACCTCCCAATAAATAACAGCATTGAGCTGTGGTGAACTCCAGACCTCCCCCCAACCAACAGTCCATCTTGTTTGAAAGCAAATGCTATTATAAAGCTGATACAGGGCAAGGGTCTCATCTTTTAGAGGAGAAAGTGAAAAAGAGGGGTGGGTGGGGAAGAGAATTGGTGTGTGTGACAAAGAGAGAGAAAGACTCATGCAGCAACCACTATGGCTTTAAGAGAGCAGAAGGGAGAGGACAGACAGTGGATGTTGTGCCATCACACTGCCCTTCTTTAGAGGCCGTCCAGCAGATTATCCAAACCGCTGAGATCCTTCCTTCTGTTTTCTAGCTTGCCTGCGTTTATGAGCATATGCCCCCAAATTTACTGCTTTTGAGCAACAACCAAGTGGAGTCCATTATTCATCTTCATCACTTGGCATCCTGAGAAATTCAGCTTCTTAAAAACAAGAGAGAGAGAAAACGAACATTTCTTCCAGTGGCAAAGAAAAGATGTACTGTGTGCAAAGAGCATCTTGTAAAGGAGGAGCAGGACTTGTAGAGGCTTTGGGCTGGGTTTCTCCCTGTCTCCCTGCCTGCCACAATCTTGTCATCCATCCCCTCCCTTACTTATCAGGGACATGGGGCTCTCTTAACGTTGCTGGACTGCAACTCCCATAATCCCAAGCCAGCACTACCAAGTGAAAAGATACATTGGGTGTTGTGGTGCAAGAATATTTTGAGATTGGGCAAGGGACATTCTAGTCAACCTTCAAATTTTCCATTTCTTCCTTTAAAAATGAGAAAGAATCTGAGATTCAAACAAGGAAAGCTTTTTAAATGTTTGTACAGTTCTCCGTAAAGTCCCCCTGGGGGAGAAGAGTGGTATATAAATTAAATAAATAAATAAATAAAGTAGGGGTGGGCAATGTGCTGGTTATAGGCAGCCTATGGGCCCATGATCCATTCTCTGCTTCTTCAACGATCACTGCCAAATCTGAATGGCAGAGCAGTTGGGGGGGCGACGACATTGGGGTGGTTCTACATCTTTTAAATGCCAGTTTATTTTTTTTTCGTGTCAGGAGCAACTTGAGAAACGGCAATTCGCCTCTGGTGAGAGAATTGGCTGTCTGCAAGGATATTGCCCAGGGGACGCCCAGATGTTTTACCATCCTGTGGGAGGCTTCTCTCATGTCCCCACATGGGAAGCTGGAGCTGACAGACGAGAGCTCACTCCGCTCTCCGGATTCGGACCACCGACTTCAGTCAGCAGTCCTGCTGGCAGACGGGTTTAGCCCACTGCGCCACCAGGGGCTCCTTAAATGCAAGTGTTTGTGTATTAATAAAATGAATAAAGAGGGGTAGTATGGGAGCTGCTTCGGACTGAAACCGGGACCTCCTGATTACAAAGCATTTGCTTAGTCACAGCCCTAGCATGAAAATAACCTCCTGTCTTCTATCACATCAACAAAGCTTAGTAAACTAACCACTGTGGCCCATTAATCTCCTTTCTCTGAAACAATTACTTTCCTAGCAAAACCTTCCCACACAGTTATACTCTCATCCTTCCTGTGCCCACTGATCTGCCTGGCTTCTATTAAAATCTCTATGAAAACAAGTGTTGATAAAAAAATCAAAATAGTTTTTTATACTTAAATCAGATTTCAAACATTTCAATCAAATTCATCATTAAGCAATTAGTTTTTTAAAAAAAAACTTTCGTCAATAATATCATGTGTACATGTAATTATATTCAGTGACTATTTGAACAGCTAGTTATGGAGATGAAAGATAACTGGATTTGTCCAATTTTTCATGTAATATATAGGAATTGTTTACTTTCACAAAGAAAGTGCAAAGATAAAGTCACGAGACATGTTCTCCAAATCAAAATATAATTACTCCAACAAATACCTGACAAAAACATGTAATGCTTATTTGGCTTGAACCACAGCATTTTCCCTAGCAATCTGTATCTAACTCATATGATGTTTTATAAATTCCTTGTACTTACTTGATTTAAACTGCCTAAATTTTATTTTTAGAAGAACTTGACATTCATTTGAAAACAGAAAAAATAGCTATTTTGAAAAATCCATGTGTGCGCTTTGTTAATGTTGTTTGCTGAACCAGGCAACTAACCAAAAGAATAAACAATCTTATCAGTACAATTTATAAGCCAATTTGATGGAGGTGTTTTTGGCACATCATGACAAAAAGATCATGATTAATTGAACAGCTGGAGCTGGTTCATCTCCTGAATGACTTCACAAGTTCAGTCTGCGTTTGCAATAAAAGAACCAAATTATCATATCATTTTTAATGAACTGAAAAACTAATCTAAGAATAATTCAATTCTGCTGCTTAGCGTGTCTACAATTCTGAATATATATTAAGGTTATATTGAACAACGAGAAACTTTTAATAAAAATGATGGTTCAAATAGAATCTTCCTCACTGATTTAAACTGAGATTTAAGTCATTAAAATGGAGTCCTCCAGAGAAGCGATTTCACAGGCTCAGCCCTCTTATTTGGGAACGTCAGCTGCCCTGAACTCTTACGACAAGGCACAGTATATATAAACCAAGTTGCCAAGAGCATTTTATAACAATTAGCACAGATTGCTACCTTTAAGGTCATTGGATTCAAATCCTCTACATATACATCCGAAGCAACAAGGGCACTGCCATTGCCAGGGGCTCCCTTTCACCTTCTTTGTAAATTGGAGGCAATTAGGAGAAATGTCCCATCCCACCTACCTCTCACTCTCTCATCCCCCTCCCATCCTCCAATATAATGTCAGCAATAATGCTTGGTAAAGTAAAAGGCAATATTGGAAAAGGAGGAGAAGACCACATGACAGATGGGTAGACTCAACCGAAGAAGTCACGGATGTTGTTAAGAACTGAGTAGCGCTGTTGAGGTTGGGATGTTTCCAGCTGCATAGTTACCACTTTAACTGCCATAGCTCTGTCCCATAAAACCTCAAGATCTGTAGAATGGTAAAGATTGGTGAATTCACAGTCTACCTCCCCAGATTAAAATTCCCAGGGTATTCTGAGTGCTTCCCTAAAGGACAGATTTAATCATCAGACTCACTTTTTTCAGGATACCTTGGAGCTTTTAAAGCAGTTCACCAAACTACAAATCCCAGGATTCCTTAGGCTAGAGCCACAGAAATGAAAGTAGTACCAAACTGTTATGATCATGTATGGTGTTCCCATCCTCTCATTCATGGGGTTGCCATAAGTTGAAATAGACTTGATGGCAGTTAACAACAAGGAAGATCTAACAATTTTGCGCTGCCTTTGGGTCAGGAGCTGTATAAAGTAAGAACACTCTCTTGACATTTACTTAGAGTAAGAAGGAGGGGGGCACAACATTTTAAAGAGCTGCCATTGCAATGAGCTTGTCATACAACCCGAGTGGCTAAAACCTAACTTTTCTGGATGATTTCATCAGCGCATCAACATGCTTTTGAGTGACTTCTTCACCATGAAAATGAGAGGTTAACAGGCTTTCTCGATTCAACCAAATTTCTAGCCTTTTTGGATGCAGAAGGAAAATCTGAATGTGGTTTCTAAGCAAGAACCTAGACTTATTCTTAAGAAAGGCATATAGTCCTGGGGCAGAGAGAGGAATATAGTCCCCAGTCCTTGCCAATGATGTCCTAAAGGGAAAAGCAATATTTACCATCCAATTTCATTTCTAACCTGGTGACTCATTCCATTCCCTCTCAGGATCCATTCCTTGCTTTATTTGTAGCTTAATTTCAATGGAGCCCAGTCACTGCAATTGCTAGCTGCAGTTTTTGATCATTTCCTGTGAACCTTTGAACACGCTTCCATTCTTCTAATGGACAGTTTTAGTACAACCTACTCTACAAGATCCAGCAATCATTTTCCTCTGGTACATATGTTTCATGGTAGAGATGGAAGTGGAATGAGGACGAACTGAAACCATGCCTTTCAATTACCAGGTAGAACATGGCTCTTTACAATATGCATGGTGTCCTCAAAATCACAGCTTGCAACAGAGGGAGCCAAATTAGTCAAATCAGTTTTCCCTCCTCTTCTAAAACCTCTCCTCCTTGATTTTGCATATGGCCACAGAAGCAAAAAAAAAAAAAGGCAGGTAGACTTTGATGTCACTCTACTGGCAATAAAGCTATTGGAGGTTAAAACAGTTTAATGGATTTTAACTTAATTTTAATATATTTGTGGATTTTAAATTTTATTGAAATGTTTTTAATGTAAGCCGCTTTGAATCTCCTTTCTGTATAATAAAAGCAGGATACAAAGAAACATAACAAGAAAAAAAAGAATTATGAAGATCTTGGTAGAGGCATTTCTTTAGTAAGAGATTAAAGATCTCATGAGGGGATAAGGGGAGAAAACAAGGATTGGTTATAGCTTGGATCAGAATGGGGTAGAGGCTGAGGCTATAAGTAAGGAAATTTCTAGATCACGTGATAATAATAGTATAGGAGTTTTCAATCCTTGGTCCTCCAGATGCATTGGACTTCAGCTTCCAGAATCCCTGACTATTGGCTAGGCTCTTTGGGGCTTCTGGGGACTGAAATCCAAAACAAATGAAGGACCAAAGTTTAAGAATATGAGATAGACAGGAACCTCCAGATATGCTGGATTACAACTCCCATCAACCCAACAAGCATGGCCAAGGCACTAAGCTGGGAAAGATGGTATGGTATACCTCTTGCACTCCTTGCTCTTCTTTTGAGGACCTAAAAATGTCTGGAGAAGTGTTCAATTTACATCTTACATAAGGTGTTACAGAGCAGAAGCTAATCACACTGGATGACCTAGAGCTTCTGTGAATAATCAAATCCACAACTCTGTTTATTGGTATGCAATCTTAAAGTCCATCCCAGTTTGCAAAAGATGGCAAACAAGTTTGGGAAGCACAAAAAATTCCTTTAACTTTGTATTTATTTCAACTAGGAGTCACAAAGCTCTTGGTGTTAAGCACCTGAGGACAATGGCAATGAATGGAACCTGTGTGCTGCATATAGATTTTCCACTTTTTTGCATGGATGGACTTTCCGGGAGCCCTTCAGAGGAACAAGAGATTAATCCTGGGCAGAAAAAGGACTGAAAAGGAGCTGTAGGCAGCAGATATGTGCATCAAATTCAACACACTAGGTTTTAACCTGGAACCATGATTACAGCTCCTTGCTGGGTAGGAGGGAAGCTCTTTGACAGCCTTCCGTCACTCATGTCCTCCTACATCTCCTAAAGAACTCAGACCTACAGCAAGCAATGAATTCAGGGTCTCTGGTTATTTCTCTCTAACTGCTTTCATCTCTTTGCTGAATCATTCCTTCTGGTTGCCCTAAACCAGAATCCCTGTCTCATCTGAAAAAAGACCCATAGGTGGCAACGGGTTCAAACCATCAAAGAAAAATATAGGCAATCATACAGGTGATTGAATCTTAAATCTGATGCATTTGGGACTACACAGTCCTTCCTAAGGAAAATATCTCCAAATGAAGTCCTCATTAAATTAGCACAAATTATTGTAGGAAGTCAGCAATATACAATGCTTCCTGCATTTAATTTTCCTCTGACTTCCCATCCTCTTACAAATGTATCAGGAATTACAGGCAACACTTCATGAGTTGATGAACTGAGATAGATATAATCTCGTCAAAATTATAACAGTGTCACAGCAGTGGTTCTCAGCCCTTCGGCCTCCAGTTGCTTTGGATGTCAGCTCCCAGAAACACCAGCCAGGAATATCCATGGTGAGGTGTTCTGGGAGTTGGAAGTGCAAAACATTTGGAGAAACAAAGGTTTAAAACTCTGTGATAAAGGGGTCTTCACTGTTTTAGTCATACGTAAAGATCGAGATTCAAGCATAGATTCAAATTCTGTAGGCAGATATAAAATCCTACTTCTTCCATTTAGAAGGCTCATTAAAAAAACATTCACAACAAGATGACTTAGCGGTGCCTAAATCATTAATATAACAGTAGTATTATACAATGGGGAAAAGTGCAAGGACAATTGTATATCACTAGAGAGCATTAACTTTCTTTCCAAATGTACTCGGTTTCCAAGTTGCGTGTACATAGCCAGGTTCTTGTAATATTTTAAGGAAGCTTTTATTCTCCTTTCCTCTCCCAAGAGATATGCTGCTGAAGAAGGGGTACATAGCTCCGAATGCAATGGAACATCAGATACCATTGGTTCAGTACATCCTCTGTGCATATCTAATAGTGTGCTTTGTAATGCCACTGATGTACCAGAAACCCCCATGATAGTGCACCCATAGGCTGGAAATGACTTGAAGGTAGAAAACAACAATAAACCACCATATCTAATAGTATGCTTCCTACCACCATTTGTATCTTCATTGTAGAGAAACTATAACAGATAAGCCTTTCATATAAACTCTTCAAGACGAAAACAGAATGTATTAACCCAGTAGACAAAGGCCTGGAACCCTCTGTCCTGTACACGAAGGGCTGTAGAAAAATCCATACCATCTGAGTGGGTCCCACTCCTCCTTCCAATTACTTTCTCAGATCCCACTTTCTCTGATCACTGACCAGAGACAGTGTGATCAGGAACCTCATAGTTTACAAATTAGTTTCCCCATGACCTAATTCCTTCCTCCTTCTGTATGGCCATGGGAAAGAATTTTTGAATTTGTAAAAAACTTGTTTTAACTACCCCCCCCCCCCATGTCCCTAAAGGTCATAGGGGACAAAATTTTACCACATTTCTGGACTCTCCCACCAGACTTCTTTTTTAAACAGAAGTTAAACCACTAACTCAGCTTCTAGTATACTTTCTGTTTGAAAATAAGTCTGTCATAACCTAAACCAGCCCTAAAGGCCGAGTAAACATTGAATGTTTATAATTATGTAGAGTGGGTTTGCAAAAAAATTAATAAATCCGAATTTTTTAAAAAAACTGCGGCATACTAGAACTGCAGAGTACCCCATTAAACAGCCCTGGAGTTTGCATGTGGCCTGAAAATGACATTTTTCCAAAAGACAATGAGGAATTAGAAAATAAAATGTTTGGTCAAACTGGAGACCAGTGGGGCTTTAAGAACAGGTGAGAGGGAAACAACAGGTAGCTTCTTAAAGAAGCAAGATGGTAATAAGGGACATGTAAATCCTGAATGTGAAGCCACAGCACAAATAATAACTATGTGTTACCAGAAAGGTTGGAAGTAGAGAGTTGCTACACTGGTGAAGACATCTGCCTACCTACCCCAACCATCTGGCCCGAGAGTCATGATGTGAGGGAGAGTGCAAGTGAAAACAGAGTTTCATGAATGAACCTTACCTATTATCTGGCAGATAGTGTAAATAGGTGGTGCCTAATACGATAACAACAGAGATGCCAAAGAAGAATGCAACTCGCATATTCCACAGATCGACAACAGGATCATGGTCGAAGCCATGGTAATCTGGATTCTGGAAGGACAAAATGTAAAACTGATTAAATCTAGAATTTAGGAGGAAAAGGTCCTTTATTAAGGCCCTGTGACAGTTTTCTTAAAATTCAGCTTTGCACAATCTGATCCAACCCTATGCTAAGTGTTATGGAGCAACTTAAAAGTGACTAATTTGCTTTCCTAACATACCCAATCCCACAATCTTTTAAAAAAACAAACCTAAAACAAATTAGATACTATCTTTCATTGGTTCAAGAAACAATTTGTTTTTCTGAGACCTCCAGTTCCCATCCTTTTACAAGGCTTGTACAGCAAGAAATTTTTACCACTTTCAGTTCAACTTGGCTGCCTGCTCCCATTGTAGAAGCTATTAGCCATTTCCCCTGTCCACTCCATTGTGAAACCTGTTGGCAGCAAAGATTTTTTTAAGAATACAAGAAATTGTTTAGAATTAGACTGAATATGAATTTGGCTTCTAGATACAGTCTCACTCCATGTATTTTTCTTTAGTTTTAAATAAGCCAGAAGCTGCATTGCTAACCCAGAAAAGTGAAAACGTAAATACAGCTTTGTCCCCCCTCCCAAAAAGAGTTGTGCCAATAGAATATACTGATGGACACTGACCATGAAGGGATGAGGAAAAGCATTAAGCAAGGAATTCAGCAGCTCTCTGGACCAGATTATGTGTATTTGTGCAATGGAGATTCTTCACCGAAACATCTGAGATCACAAATCTGTACTTCAAAGTGGCTGATTTTGAACTTCCAGGCAAGAGGGTAACTTCTTCTATGCCCTAGATGTGAACATAGCTCTCTCTCTCCACTATTCAGACTTAGTTTGTGTCTAACCTACCCTTCAAGCTCCAAAGGGTCCAGAGCTGTCTAGCATCGACAAGCCAAAGAAGCACAGTGCATGCCCCCCAGCAGCTTCTTCAACAGAAACCAAGAGGAGGCCAACACTCTTCTGAGAAGAAAGGCAGACACAATACTAAAAGGCAGACACAAAGCAAGAGGGGGTCAAGACAATGGCACACTCAAGAGGGCCAGAGCAGCCTGGAGCAGATTCAGAATTCAACAGCATAAAGTTGTTTTATGAAAATATGTCCAAGAGCTCACATATTTCTCAAGTAAATGAGAATGACTGCAACGACATGGTAGAATCGGAAGACAGCATGCTCTGAGAACTCTTTGCCAGTCAAAGGGCTGGACTAAAAACAAGACCAATCAGGGCTGATGGAGTAGTTAATATTGCTAGACATTAGTGTTAACATTTTCAGGAAGAAAGTAATTCCAACTCCCCTGAAATTTCCCCTTTTTAAAGCAAAGAGATTGCTGATCCTTGAAATTAAAAACAAGTATCGGGTTACTAAGCCCCTGAGCATGACTTCAGGGACAGTCCAGGAGATTTCAGATTCTTCTCCATACAGAATTATTTTATTTATTTCAATTATATCCTATCTATATCCTTTTATGGATACAAGGCGGCTTACCTGCATTTTTAAAAACAGGACACAGTTATACATTTATTTATGCAAAAAAAAAAAATTTAAATGATTAAAGTTTTTTAAAAAAACAACAACAACAAAACACCGTGGTTAATGTCTATTAAGACGGATATACATTCATCACGGTATGCTCTTTCAACTGAATAAATGAAAGAGCACTTTTACTCATGTGACAATTCACATACATCACCTCTATAACCCTTGTTGGACAGGACTGCATAAGTGAGGTAGCCAGGATTCCATGACAGAGGGGAAATTAGAATCAAGAAAGTATGAACCCCCACACTGTCCCCAGTTTAGGAGAATCTGTGCCTAAAATCTGGAGGAATCAAAAATACTTCATCATCACCGATGTAATGGGGCAGTGTCTGGGTAGGACTGATACTAATTTCTTAGGAGTATGAGCTGGATCACATACTTTCCAGTTTCCTAGTCTATGCTAACAACACTGAAATGTTGGGTTCCGTCTCTGTCTTTCCCTTCTCCCATATTAAAGTGGTGGGGGGGGGGAGGCTTACAGGGAATTTTCAGGGAGCTAGCAGTAGATATCTCATTAGGCTGTTGCTTGAATACTCCTTTTGCCCAGTTACAGCACCAGTATGAATTTGAAAGCTCAGGTAAGATCAGCCTTTCAGCTTTCAGTTAGCAGTAGCCCAAGTTTAGCCCCACATTTACACATGGATACATGCATACATGTTTTCCTTACTGCCTCCTTGAAACTATATAGACATCTTCACAGGCATGCTGACCCTAATGGTGTTCTGGATTCTCAGGATGATGGTGGTGGCAGAAAGATGTTCACTTGGTGAGAACACCAATGGAGTCAGGCACCTGTAGTTATGATGCCAGAGCCTGCCTGCTCCATGCCAGCATGCTGCCCTTCTTCTGCCCGGCACAGCAGGAGTTCCTTTTTCCTTCGCCTACTTGCTGGTAGAGGCTGAGTCACAGCAGGCTCCCAAGTACAGACGCCCCTCCTCTCTTCATATCCGAGGAGCTATATTTGCAATGGACCCCACCTCACCCCAATCTTTTGAAGCGGAGCAATGGAAATCCAAAAATTGATGTGACAGGTATATAAAGGGAGGAAACATTTTTGAGGACAATTCTATTGCCTCTTGGTGGTGACAGTGACAGGTGGCACAGCCTTAGCTTAACCTGTAAAACTTGTACTCCAGATCAAGTACAATCCTAAAGTTTGCGAATTCCCCCTTCCCAGCCAATTGTATTTGTGTTTAGATAAAGAGAGACACAGAATGAACAACGATCCTGTGCCATGATGGTGCTAAAGGCCAGAAGGAAGGCAGAATGGGGAGAAAGCAGGGAAGTGAAGAGACACCAAGAGACATTTTCAGTACGCCAAGAGACATTTTCAGAAAGCCATGCTATGTTTTGGGAAGGAAGGATTAAAACTCATTCCAAAATCACTATTTCCTCCTAATGATGTGGCTGGTGACCTCCACTCTCAGCCTCTTAGGTGCACTATAAACTTCTATGCCAAAAGAACAATGTATCATCATAGAAAACTACATGCCCTCAGTATTGCCAGGTTTTGCCTGTAGGGCCATCCTCAAAGATGAATGTCTTTATCTGATTTTTGTTAGGGACACCAGGGCTCAGGTTAGCTAAAAAGCTAACATCAGCTGTTCCTGAAGTTCTGGTTCTGAACTACAGGCTCACATTCTTCAGTTGCAGCCCACTCAGTGATAATAAAACAGCAAAACAGATATCCCAGTACAGCACATGTCCCAGGATGTTTGGGAGTGATCTGTCAATCAGCTTGCCAATAAAGTCTCAAATAAAGTTGTCGAAGGCTTTCATGGCCGGGATCACAGGTTTGTTGTATGTTTTCCGGGCTGTGTGGCCATGCTCTAGAACAGTGATTCCCAAAGTGGGCGCTACTGCCCCCTGGTGGGCGCTGCAGCGATCCAGGGGGCGGTGATGGCCACAGGTGCATTTGGGGCAGGGCCAGGGGAGGGGAGGGGCCTCTTCCCAAGTGCCGGAGACAGGGCTGAGCCCCTGAGGTGCCTGTTAGAACACAGGGGATGGAGCCAGAGGAGTGGGTGTGGCTTCTTCCCAAGAATCCAAGACAAGGCTGAGAATCTATACCTCTCCTGAGGCACTTGTTGGGACACAGAGGGCGGAGCTAGGGAAGGGGGCGGGGCCTCCTTCCAAGAGCCCGAGACAGGGCTGAGCCTGTATACTTTTCCTGAGAGGCCTTTTAAGACTAAAGGGCAGGGCTAGCGGCGGGGGCTCATCCCAAGAGCGCGAGACAGGGCTGAGCCTCTGTATACCTCCCCTGAGCCGCTTGTTAGAACATGGGGGCGGGGTATAGAGGTTCAGCCCTGTCAGGCACTTGGAAAGAGGCCTCGGCCCCTCCTCTAACCCCGCCCCCTGTGTCCTGGCAGGTGCCGCAGAACAGGGATAGAAGCTCAGCCCTGCCTCAGAGCTCGTAACTCCACCCATCCCAGTCCTGGCCGCCCATTTGTGGCCTCGCCCACCTCCCCTCGCAGCCCTGAATCTTGGACTAGGGGAGAGGCTCAGCCCCGCAGGAGCAGGAGCCATGCCCACCCCTCTAAGCCACGCCCCCCATTCCAGGGGGCGCTGGGTAGTATTTTTTCTAGAAAGGGGGCGGTAGGCCAAATAAGTTTGGGAACCACTGCTCTAGAACATGGCCATACAGCCATATTTAACAACTCTTAAATAAAGGTAAGGCACACATTAAACAGCTTGGTTTAAAGGAACAACCTGGAAGAAATAAACAATCTGGAGGGAGTTGGATGTTGTTTTCTCCCAGCTACCCCAGTACAGAAACTCTTGAGCTATTATTTTCTCTGCACCCCCTTTATCTCCCAGCCTTTTTGCAATGATCCAAGGCAAAGGGAGCCATCCTGCGCTGATGTTCCCCTAAGGCAAGGCAGCGGTTTCAGGTCACTATAATTAATTAAAGAATACGAGCAGCTTTGCTGCAATTTAAATATTTAAAGAGCCTTTGTGCTGAGAGAAAAAGCACAGGCACAGGCAGAAAACATGCACACAGATAGGCAATGACAGGGGTAGCAAGTACTGCAGAAAGCACAGCTGATAAATGTGTGGGAAAGAGAGGGATAGGCAATCAGGCAAACAACCCCTCTTATTCCTTCCAGCAGCTCTTTTGGCTACCTATCTCAGACCATTGCTGCCTTCTGGGGATAGAAACCTTTTCATAGAATCACAGAGTTGGAAGAGACCAGAAGAGCCATCTAGTCCAAACCCTGCCATGCAGGAATACCCTCCCACGGAAGACAAGCACCAAGCACTTCATGTGGACCTTGTTTTGCTAGACCTTCTTCACCTATCTCACATCTTGCAATCAGCCCTAACAACTATTTGTGGCCAATTCAATAAAACAGAGTTGACCAGTGATTTATGGGAGCTTGTAGGGGCTTATTCTTCTTTTGCTTGAGGTTGCAATAGGTAGGGGTTTATATCCAAGCACCCCACACTACTTGGTTAATAACCCACAACTCATTTGGTGGATCTGAAATTGTACAGAGTTGGCTTAGACGATTTGAGAGTGCTCTCTTCACTTTCCTACACAAAATCAGGCCCTCTCAGTTTAACCATCCAGGTTGCAAGGAAAGAATGGCAAAGCCTGTATGTATTGCCCTTTTCTTGCAGGAAAGGCAAGGGTAAGCAATATACGAAATGCAGTATATAAAAGCAAGGGTTAAGCCTCAAGCACATGCTATACAACCTAGGCAATGGTATAACACTGGCCCAGGCTTTCAATGGACACAAAGTTTTAAAAAACTAGTTTCTCTGATTATATGGGATATTTTAATGTTCATTTTCACACACCGCAAAAATGTCTTATTCCTCTAAATTGGTGTTGCAGCATAACATAATACAAACTCTACCTGTCAATTATACTGCTTAATTCTAAGGAATTAAAAAAAGAAAAACTCCTCTCTCCTCCTTTTCTATCATTACTACCAAAATATTTGCGATGGGGGGCGAGGTTTTATGCAACTAAGGAGCAACAGGAACACCATTCAGGCAAATAAACATTTGCCTAGTTCCAATGAAGGAAGCACTGGAGACACCCATCTTCCCTTGGCTACTTAAGACTTCTGAATTAAGATCAATTAAAATGTGCGAAAACATGCAAATATCTCCTCTGGATACCAAACAGGTGAAGACAGGGGAGAAAAAAAAAGACTGGTTGTATGTTATAACGGGATTCCCAGCACTGACGCATATTCCTCCTTGTCTAGAATTTCATTTCTAGGGACATGAGCACCTTGCACTCAAACTCAGTAACCACTAGAGTGGTGGTAACGCAGTGAGGATTAGGGGGAGACAAGAAGTAGAACAATAAAAAGCTCTCTGCATAGGGGCTTGACCTGCTTCCTGTTTGGGAGCCTAACTTTGTGGCAGGCATCAAGATGGCAGGCTGAGAGGCGAGGGTGTCAGTCATGACAAGTTGTCAGTGGAGGCTGATTATTCTATTATTGGCAAGTCTCCCACAGCACCTGCCCCCGCCCCCCATTACAAGTGCTGAATGTCTAAATGCTGCCACAGCTGCGGTCCCTCCATTGTTCTTGGAGCTATATTAAGAAGGGGTGCCTGCTCAGTGCTTTGTTTGAGAAGATAGTTTTCTTAGGATTGTACCAAATGGCATTTGATAGACAAAGGCTGTGCCATGAGGGTAAATAAGGGGCTGTCAGGGAAGAAGAGGAGGTGCACTGTCACGGGAAGGAGGTGCCGTTCTCTTGCAAACAGGTTGGTGAGCCACAGGTAATTTGCTATCCAGGGCACAGTGGACCTAAAGCCCCCCTTTGAATCCAGTCCTTCCTATTTGGAGGCTGTGTGAGAGTGGGTCCCCAAAGACCTCTTTTCACATTTGAATAGCTCACCACCTCATCACTTTTACAGATTAAACACTGCTGTCTATTTTGGGTGTTCAATGTCACCACTGAGGGCAACTCGAAAGTTGACACTGCATGGCATTCACCACTTCAATACACTAAACTTGCAACCTTGCACTTTGAGAAACTCGGCATTCCGCCTGCTTAAAAGAAGAAGACAGGAACTGTCATCACGCATGGCGGCAAGGGAATGTTTGGATATTCAGGAAGATAGTCCAAAATCTGAAAAGAAACTGAGAAGATTTCAGTATTTTACCTGGATAGATATTCCTTGCCGAAGATTATTGTTCAGTTCCTAATGGCTACCTTCTCTGCAGTAAAAAGGGGTTAGGGGCACAATCACTCTTGTTGGTTTTAACTTATTTTAGAGTGAATTCACACAATCATTTTACATATAGCACTGATGACCCGGATTCATAGATATGGTGAACAGCCTTGTGGATGCCTTCTAAAACACATGGAGACATCTTGGAAAGCCTTTGGCTTGAGTTACATTAAAGACCATTCATGGGACATCAGTCTACAGAGTTGAGTAGTAAGGTATGAAAGGCAAAATGCTTATAACATGCATTCAGGAAAAAAATAAGAAAGAAAACTGTAGGAACTATGGGAGAATGAACAGCAGCTGGTGGAGGCTAGCTGTATGTAATAAGCTATGGTTCCCAAGGTTATCATCAAGGCTGAACAAACCAATATGGAGCCATTCGTGCATTAATGAGTCATATTTTGTGCCTCTATGGTTCACGACTTGCATTGTTTTGCCATAGAACACACATACCAATACCCAGTTCAATCTATGAAATGATTCACAGGGGTGTGTTTTTTAATCAAAAACTATTTTGAAAATTGGTGAAAACTCAAAAACTGCCCCAGGGGACTGCAAGGAGCCTGTGGGCCTCCTTTTCCCCACATATGGCTTAGGGCTATAGATGTTTTAAGTGCAATCCTAAACATGTGTGTACAGATTCAGAAAAAAGCTGCTTTGAGTTCAATAGGATTTCCTCCTAATTAAATGGGTCCAGGACTGTGCTTACAACCTATTTTTCAGAGGAAGCTTTGTTTAAAAAGCTAGTGGTTTTTAGACTAGTTTGGCTTTGGTGTGTTAGTGCATTAGAGGTGGAAAACAAAAGGGTCTTAAAAAGAGTGATGGCATTTTAAAGTTATCTCCCTTCTTTTTTCATCTCTTAGAAAGGACCTAAAATCATGATCTTTATATTTTGAACATTTACATTGGAACAATGAAAACAGATCCATTATTTAAAAGGTATTTATGCCAGCTAAGGGTCTTAAGTTTTTCCTGTATTCTGTCTCCCTCTGCATTTCTAGGATTTCACAATTGAGGTTAAAACCCCTGCATATAGTTATATCTGCAACTCCCACTTCTAATACAGTGTCCTTGTGATATAAGGTAGCATGTGAGCAAGAAGGGATGGCCAGCTGGAACCGCCTAAGCAGATTTGTTGCCTCTGAAAAGTGAGCAAGGTGCTCTTGCGGTTCACTTCCACTTGCCTTCCATGTTAGCATCTCCTGTTGCCAGCCCTTATCAGAGTGACTGTTGCATATTTTGCCCACTGGAAGGTGCATAATGAACTAGAATGGGTGTCTGGAATCTCCAAGTATGGCCAGCCTTTGTCTGGAATGCCTTGTGTGCTGCAATGTGTCACGTGTGACTCCAATTTGCCCCAGCCTCAAGCTCTATTCTTACACTGTCGGGGAGCCTGTCCCAGAAACTGATCCATTTTCTCAACATCAGTGACTCTTTCCTTCACATGCTTCCACAAGAAGGTAAACTCAAACTCCAGACATAATTTATCCAAATAAACAACCACTCAGTAAAATTGTGCATAAGAATAGCATGCAGTTTCAGTCATATGGACAGATTTGGACATTGACCTTCGCCAGCCAAAAGTGACATGGCAACATCAAGAGAAATATATGGCGATGGGGCTGCGAGGGAGAAATGACTCTCACCACCAAAGGAATGCGAATTAGGGCAAAATGATGGCATTCTCCACCATTAAGTTTCTGCTCCCCAAATGAAATGTTCCTTCAGTTCCCAAATTTTGAGCATTGTAGTGAGTGGGACATTGAATACCGCTCATACTCAGGACTTCTATATTTACTGTGCCCATATTCCCTTGATCCTTTTGCCTTCTATTTATTTATTTATTACAATATTTATATCCCGCCCTTCTCACCCAATAGGGGACTCAGGGCGACTAACAATAAAACACATATATAAAATTGTACAATACATTGTGAATCAATTAAAAAGTTATTAAATCATATCAGACATTGATAAAAACACTTATAAAATACAGATGGGCATGCCTAACAAGATATATAAGTGCTCAACTGAACTTTTAATTTCATAGAAATGTTCGTAATGTGGGAAGTGAAGGGGCTGTGGCGCAGACGGTAGAGCAAGCCATTGCAATTAACTGCAATGGATCACTGACCAGGAGGTCATAAGTTCGAGGCCCGCTCGGAGCTATGTTGTTGTTTGTCTTTGTCCTATGTTAAAAGGCATTGAATGTTTGCCTATATGTGTAATGTGATCCGCCCTGAGTCCCCTTCGGGGTGAGAAGGGCGGAATATAAATGCTGTAAATAAATAAATAAATAAATAAAACAGTTCATGGGGGACAGAGTTCTTATTTGGGAGGGCACTGCTTTTCTTTTGACCTCCCCAGATGCTAAACGTGCTACAGTACCATCCATGTCACATGCAGGACACTAGATGCTCCAGACAAAAGGTTTTCACAGGAGTGTTAATCCCTATGCTATCCACACACACACACAAACACAGCTGGAGTTATACTTCAAAAATGTACCTGTTCCAACTTACATACAAATTCAACTTAAGAACAAGCTCACAGAATGTATCTTCTTCATAACTTGGGTGCTGCTTGTGTGTGTCTATATATAAATATATACATGCATATATATTTGAATACCATAGGGAAGAATGAACACACCCGTGGTATTTGTTTTGCTGTCTGTGCCCTGTTCAGAAGATTTCACCCCACCCTCTGTCCCTGTGATAATTGGCTTTTGAAAGATGTGGCTTGCTGTGGAAATAAGGATTGGTGATAGAGGAGTGGTTCTCAACCTGTGGATCTCCAAGTGTTTTGGCCTACAACGCCCAGAAATTCCAGCCAGTTTACCAGCTGTTAGGATTTCTGGGAGTTGAAGGCCAAAACATCTGGGAACCCAGATGTTGAGAACCACTGTGGTAGAGCTTCAGTGGACACACCTTTTCCCCATGATATCTCTTTCAGGAGTGAATTTCCCCTTCTCTCATTTTCTGTTTTCTAATCCTCGTTCTTAATTATCAGTTATGTATAAGTTGGATGTTTGTTACTTGGGGACTGCCTGTACAAAGTGATGAAAATACTGCACTGCCACTCAGTACGGATAATTCCTGTCTGATTGATATGTTAAAATAGCATGGCCAGAAAGGGGGCACACCAAGATGAAATAAATTTAAATAAATCCGAGGGTAGCAGGTCTTCCTCTGGAGCATTACCAGTTACCAAATTTTCAAGTAGATGATCAGTCTCTTGAGATGACATCAGGTGCCAGTCAGGGAGATCTGTGTTGAATGAGTTCCCATAGCTGGCTCCAAATCCCCTCATTTTTCCCCCATGTAGAAACTGAAATCTGAGATTCTAGGTGGCGCTCAGAGTCCCTTAAACTTGAATTAACCATATTCCAAAATTTTACCTCATCTGAGTTTTTGCAGCTACCTTTGTTATTGTTGGCCTGACATCTTAACTAGTAAAATTTGTTGCTTTGTTCCTGTATTTTTAACATTCTCTTTGTAATTCCTTTGTTTAATGTAAGTATATTAGTTTCAGAATGTTTTGTAATGGACATTGTGCCATAGGCAATTTAAATTTGACTTGGCTTTTAACTTCTCTAAAAGGTAGAAACTCACCTATCTAAAAATCAGACTCTGCACGCAAAAACTGCTCACACATGGCTGCCCTGTTCATTTACCCACCTGCCGGTCACCATCCTATTAGTCAAGGGTTGCACTTGTGTGCATAAATAGTGAGCGAGTAATTTTTCCTGTAGGTTGGATCAATACACCCCACCATGGCCCAGCATACCTAGACTGGCAACAAATTCACTGCAGTGTTTGTTCTGTTCTGGAATGGAAAAATGAAAAACTCAGCAACAACAGGAGTGGATTCTGGTACCCATAAGGCCTTAGAAACCCAAATTCATCTCCCATTACTATTCAACAAAATTTAGATATACAGTAAAGGATGAACTTTCTCAAAGCAGAAATTAAATCTTTTTCAAAAAAAAATAAGGGGCAAAAGATCTCTTTGCAACTTCTCAAAAATGTGTCAATATGTCTATATTTATACCTTTTAACAGCTTTCCCCAGCATTTCCTTCCCATTTCCCACTGATTAATTTTGACAGGTTTGGGCTCCCTTGGATTTTGTTTGGCAGGTATATTGCCATCACAGATTTTTTTTTATCATTATTATTACAGGTTAAAACACAGTTTCTTCCAAATCCATCACATTATCCTCAAAACTATGGGAAAACCAATTTTATCTTGAACCATACCATTTCAGAAGTATATAAAGACCACTTTTCTATAAAAAATTGTCTTCTCTTCTATCTCAGACCCCAATTAAATTATGATATGATATAATTTAATCTTGTCATGTGTGTCGTATCCCATGCTTTATCTATTCAGTTCATTTGCAAAGTAGAAAAACATGTTTCTCCGTTTTTACAAACTCATATTTGTAAAAGCATGAAAAAAATTAGAATGAATTCTCCTGATTTGTCAATATACTTTTCCACCCTTATTTTTGAAGCACAAACTATCATATATAGGAAAGGGAGAAGCTACAGAGGCTGGAGCCAATGTGCCCAATTTCTCTTAAGTTGGAAAGGGCAGAAAGAAGAGATCAACTGAAAATCCAGCTTCTACTGCAGAATATGACACTACAGAGCCAATATATGGTATCTATTCGAGTCTAATGTGCCACTGAATCTAATGCGCACCTCAAAACCCAGAAACCCAAAAACCGCATTTACCATGTCATCTGAATCTAATACGCACCCTATTTGTGGGAAGGTAATTTAGTCAAAAAGGTGAGCATTAGATTTGAGTAAATATGGTATTTCTTATGTGCACAGGCCATTATATGTCTTACAGCCAAGCTTCAGTGTTGAGTTGAGTATTTATCTAAATTATGGTATATCTCGAGAGCCAATGTAATGCAGTGGTATGAGAACTGGATTATGACTCTGAGTGACCAGGGTTCAAATCCACACTCCATCATGAAAACCCACTGAGTGACCTTAGGCAAATCACATTCTTTGATCCTCAGAGGAATGCAATGGCAACCCCACTCTACCGAAGAAATTGTCACCATAGCTTTGCCTGAGGGTCACCATAAATCAGAAATGACTTGAAAGTACGTAACAACAATAATCTTACACCTTTCTCACAAAGAAGCTTAAATCATATGTATGTATGTGCATTTGTACATATACCAATGCACACTATGGTATGTTCTACCTAGCTAGCTAGTAAGACTTTAAGTACAGCTCAATTTGGCAGTCTGCATAGCCACTATCTGAGGACCAGCCTGGCTAAATATGAACTGTTGCATCACTAGGTGATGGGATGCATCAGTTTATGAACTGGGTATAGCAACAATATATGAAACAGTTGTCATTTGCTACCTGGAATAAGGAAATAATATTGATCAACCACAACGGTTATGTAACAGGACAATAAATGACAAGAAAGTGTTAGGATGGAGGTCATAAACAATGACATTAAGTGTTCATCTTTACTCAATTATGAGGGCTGCTGAGGTGACAGCTCTGGGAGAGGATGATGGTCCTTCCTCCGAACAATGAAGAAAATGTTATTTCAATCTAGTAACTCTTATGATATATTTCCTCCAAAAGGTTAGTAGTATCCAACTGGTATTCCCATCTAGGTATACCAAAAGAAAAGGAGAAAACAGGGTTCATCTGCCTAACTGGACCTTGCCAGCACTTGGCAGTTTCTCTCCCAGGACTATCTCCTCAGCAACCATTCTAGTCAAGCATTAGAATACCTAGTTCTACTTTTTAATGATTATCAGGATTTATGGCTATATCCATCGTTATGCACTAAGGTTACTAGTGGGTTTCCACAACATAGTGGGGACTTGAGCACTGGCCTCCTAGCTTCCTAGTCCAACACTCAAACCACTTCACCACCCTGGCTCTCATTTGTTCTCTAACACCAAGAAGGGGAAACATCCTTCTCACAGTGGACTGGGCGTGTTCTCAGGGCATGCATGATTGTTTGTATGGCTTCCTGAATGAATATCACAGGGTATTCTTAGACAAAGAAATAGTTATGCCAGTTCCTTCCTCAGAAATATTGTCAAGCAGCACTTGGTATTCACTGATGGTCTCCCATTCAAGTATATCAGAGTTGACCATGTTTAGCTTCCAAGATCAGATAGGATCCAGTGCCTTAGGATATTTAGGTGATGGTCTACAAGATTACACAAAATACATGAATTACAATGAAACATGCACAGCAGCTGATGATTTTGAAGCACCAGATCAATATCCTTTGAGCACTTAATCTCATAGGACCTCGAAAACAAAGCAGTGTCAGGCTAGGCTGGTACTTAGAGAGATGGCCAAAAAAATCTCAGGTGTTATAGGCTAAATTTCAGAGTGAGTGTATGGCAAATCACCCCTGAGTGCTCCTTGCTTAACAAACCCTAATAAATTCATGGGGCACCATATGTTGATAGGCAACTTAGAGGCTCATATACATGCATGTGTGCACACATATATAGACTGGAAGAAATGTGACTTCACAGTGTTTCTTTTTTTAACAAAGTGACCTAGGTCATACATTCAGTGTAGAGCCATCACCGACAAAGTGACCTCTTCAGCAAACAGCTGTCACAGCTGGATAACAAGCATTAGGTGTAGACACTGATCTTAGTATTTGGGCCAGCTCAATCAGAAGTGGACAATTCATTTAGGTAACAAGAGGCCAAAATAGCGCCTTCACGGGGACAGAAAAATGAACAGGTGCCCAATGTGAACAGTACAGAATAAGGATGCAATATAATCTGAGCACATTGCTTCCACAAATGTTCTACATCTCACTCCTTGCCCACTGTAGTTTCTGAACTACTTTCAAGGGTGATTCTATGCATATTCTACACATGACAGGAATCTAACCTGAATGTAGCTAAGGTGCAACATCACTGTGGCTTGGCCAATTTTTTCTATATACAGTAGAGTCTCACTTATCCAACACTCGCTTATCCAATGTTCTGGATTATCCAATGCATTTTTGTAGTCAATGTTTTCAATACATTGTGATACTTTGGTGCTAAATTAGTAAATACAGTAATTACTACGTAGCATTACTGCGTATTGAACTACTTTTTCTGTCAAATTTGGTGTTAAACATAATGTTTTGGTGCTTAATTTGTAAAATCATAACCTAATTTGATGTTTAATAGGCTTTTCCTTAATCCCTTCTTTATTATCCAACATAATCGCTTATCCAACATTTTGCTGGCCCATTTATGTTGGATAAATGAGACACTACTGTAACTTCTGAATCTCACCAATCAAGTAAAAAACACCCCAGTACAACTATTTTCAAGAATGGAAATTTAGGCAAGCCAACAAAATGGAATTTAGTAAAGAATCTGATGCCCTATAGAAATGGCAGAATTTTGCATGCTGAGTAAAGGTTTGGATGAGAATGGATGGGGGTTATTATTTGAATGGATTTTTAAGCAGCGGTTGGAAGGCCATCTGTTGGGGTGCTTTCATTGTGTTTTTCTGCATGGCAGGGGATTGATTGTATTGGATGGCCCTTTTAGTCTCTTCCAACTCTATGATTCTATGATTACTTAGCCATTCAGTGAAAGGACTGGCAATAAACAGAAGCAAAATAACAGCAGAGTAACTTGAATAGTGCAGCTGGTGGGAATGAGAAGGAGGGCCTTCTCCGTGATAGCTCCCCACCTCTGGAACTCCCTCTCTAAAGAATTAAAAATGGCCTCCTCCCCCATCTCCTTCAAAAGGCTATTGAAAACACACCTATGCAATTTAGCTTATGGAGAGGAGGATTAAGTACATCTATATGAACCCTCGCCCAGCTGCTAACCTCTGTTAATCTACTATTCACCATCTCCCAACTATTTTAGCTGAATTTTAGACTTTTAATGAGATTTTAAGGATTTAATACGTTTAGAATTATGTGGATTGTGCAATGTATTGTACTGTTTACTTAAGTTGTTTCATAATTTATTGAGATGTTTTTGATTGAATGTTTGACTTAATGTTTGCCATGGTTTGTTGTAAGCCACCCTGAATCCTTTCGGGGAGATAGGACGGAGTATAAATAAAGTTTCATTCATTCATTCATTTTGATATCAGAAAACTGAGCACCAATTTATGTATATAAGCCACTTGTTCTAGGACTGCTTGGTAAGAGGGATTCCCGCTCAAACATTTTTTCCCAAAAGTTAATCCACTGCTACTTACTCCATGGTCATATCCAGCTTACATGTCCAATAACTTATAACTTTATAAAGCATTTGGAAGTGGAATGTGGGACTAAATGCTGCTAATTAGAGCACGAGGGGAAGAATATAGGAAAGAACAAAGTCCTCAAGGTACCCAGCTTCAAGACCATTTAGGATTTCAAAACCTAGCACTAGTACTTCAAAGTGTATTCAAATACAGTTACTTCCATCCCCTTTATTCAAATAATGTAATGTTGATGCTGCTTACAGTTTATAATTGACTATAACTATGCTTCCATAGTTAGTTCAAGCTATTTTTAAGCCAGCTGACTGTACTCTTATATTGTACCTTTATGTATTTATTTATTTGGTTGCCAGATGTTTTTATGGTCCTTTTTGGGGTGGATGAATTGTTTAGGAACAAAGAAAGGCTGTTAAAATTGCCCTAAGACAAATTGCTTTACAGCCTTTCCAGGAAATACAAAAGGCCAGCTTCACAGGCAGAAAACAGCAACCAAGAATGTTTTCCATACACCCTACTTTATGAACTTGGAGTAGGGAGGAATTCTTGCTGGTCTTAAAAGGCTGTCACATTATGGAAAATGAGGGTGGCTGATATTTTAATACCAGACCTGGAAAAACATATAACTACTAGAGAAATACCAGAGAGAGGGGCAAATATCAGCAATCCAACTCTGCCCAAAGAGGTTGGTTGCCATCTTCTGAACCATCTTCCTATCCACATATTAAAATCCCTACTCACGTATTAAATTCTTTTCATATATGTACTCCTTTTCTTTACCATGCAAGGTTGCAGCAACCCAGAAGCTTGTACATAATAAAGTGTTCTCTAGTGACAGTGTAAGTTGAAAGAAGCAGGTTTCGAAATACACAACTGCTCCTAAATCTGGTTATCAGCCTTCTGCTGGCCTTCATGGTTCAAAGGCAGTAGTCAAGATATGATTCTAGCTTTCAGATTGTATAACCTACTCTCAGCTGGATCCTTTAAATGTCCAGTCAAAAAACATTTTCCAGAATCATAGAATCATAGAATCATAGAATAGTAGAGTTGGAAGAGACCACATGGGCCATCTAGTCCAACCCCCTGCTAAGAAGCAGGAAATCGCATTCAAAGCACCCCCGACAGATGGCCATCCAGCCTCTGCTTAAAAGCCTCCAAGGAAGGAGCCTCCACCACGGCCCCGGGGAGAGAGTTCCACTGTCGAACAGCTCTCACAGTCCAGAAATCATGGCAGGCAGAGGGTTCTTAACTCAAAACATTCTTATCTCAAAGTGAATTTCCCCACTAAAATGCTATTAAACTATCCCACCCCCAAAAAACTCCAATTTTTGTTATGTGTTTTTAATTAAGGAAATGTACTTTATAAATAATGATTAATGATTAATGTATAAATGCTCATTCGCATGAAACAATAAAAAGAAAGATGGTAGAAATTTGTGGCACAAAGTTGTGGCAAGGAAGAACAAAGCACAAAGTGAAGAGGGAGAAGCATCATTTTCTTCATACTGTACTCATTCCAGCCTCCCTCCATCCCTTGCTCCCCCCCTCTTCATGAAGCCAAACATATCAGGAATAAAAAAAACCCCCACAAAATCAACTAACTCAAAGTTCCTTAAAGCGGACAGCAATCTCCCAAACTGGACAAGAACACAAGACACAGAGGCTGCTCACTTGAAGCCCTGTACTCTTGTGTTAGCGCTCCATCTGGCGCTAGCTCTTAACTCAAAACCCTGCCCATATGTCAAAGCGAAACCTGGGCTGAGAGACAGCTATTAACTCAACCTGCTCCTAAGTTGAGATGCTCCTAAGTTGAGGTTCCAATGTAATTCATTCACATCTTGAGCCAAAGAACTGTAGAAGCAGAAGCCGCTGAGGCACTTGAATCATTCAGATTCAATTAGACATCATCTATATAGTTTACTAGCTGTGCCCGGCCACGCGTTGCTGTGGCGAAGTCTGGTGGTATGGGAAATAAAGTATTGAGGAATTGGTAGTAGTTAAGGTCAAGGGTAAAGGTTTTCCCCAGACATTAAGTCCAGTCGTGTCTGACTCTGGAGGTTGGTGCTCATCTCCATTTCTAAGCCGAAGAGCCGGTGTTGTCCGTAGACTCCTCCAAGGTCATGTGGGATGACTACATGGAGCGGCGTTACCTTCCCGCCGGAGCAGTACCTATTGATGCGCTCACATTTGCATGTTTTCGAACTTCTGGGTTGGCAGAAGCTGGGGCTAACAGTGGGGGCTCTCTCCGCTCCCCCAATTCAAACTTGTGGCCTTTCGGTCCAGAAGTTCAGCAGCTCAGCGCTTTAACACGCTGCGCCATCAGGGGATATTATTTCCTAAAGGTTGTGAATATACAATATTTCTGATTGGTTTTTTTTGTTTGTTGGAGGCAAGTATGAATGCTGCAATTAGGAAAAATGATTAGGATGTAATGGCCTTGCAGCTTTAAAGCCTGGCTGTTTCCTCCCTGAGTGAATTTTTTGTTGGGAGGTGTTAGCTGGCCCTGATTGTTTCCTGTCTGGAATTCCCTTGTTTTCAGAGTGGTGTTGTTTGCTATATTTTATGTGCTTCTACTGTCTGTGGCCCTGAGAAAACAGGATTTGCCAGACTTTGATGATGGGAATACTTTGTTGGGAGGTGTTAGCTGGCCCTGATTGTTTCCTGTGTGGAATTCCCCTGTTTATTTACTGTCCTGGTTTTAGAGATTATATTGTTCTGCATTATTCTATCCCAGTAATTATTTCATATTAAAGAAGAATCTCACTTATCCAACATTCGCTTATACAATGTTCTGGATTATCCAACGCAGTCTGCCTTTTCATAATCAATGTTTTTGTAGTCAGTGTTTTAAATTCATTGTGATATTTTAATGGTAAATTTGTAAATACAGTACAGTAGAGTCTCACTTATCCAACATAAACGGGCCGGCAGAACGTTGGATAAGGGAATATGTTGGATAATGAGGAATTAAGGATAACCCTATTAAACATCAAATTAAGTTATGATTTTACAAATTAAGCACCAAAACATCATGTTAGACAACAAATTTGTCAGAAAAAGTAGTTCAGTACACAGTAATGCTATATAGTAATTACTGTATTTATGAATTTAGCACCAAAATATCACGATATATTGAAAGCATTGACTACAAAAATGCGTTGGATAATCCAGAACGTTGGATAAGCGAGTGTTGGATAAGTGAGACTCTACTGTAAATACTACATAGCATTACTGCGCATGGAACTACTTTTTCTGTCAAATTTGTTGTATAATATGATGTTTTGGTGCTTAATTTGTATAACGATTACCTAATTTGATGTTTAATTGGCTTTTCCTGAATCCCTTCTTATTATCCAACATATTCACTTATCCTGCCGGCCTGTTTACGTTGGATAAGTGAGACTCTACTGTATATTTCTAATCTTATATTATCTGCTCAGAACTGGATTATATGAGGCCCCTTCTTCACAGCTGTATAAAATGCACACTGAAGTGGATTATATGGTAGTGTGGAGTCAAGATAATCCAGTGCAAAGCAGATAATATAAGATTATAAATGGGTTATATAGCTGTGTGGAAGGGCCTTGAGTCTACACTGCCATATAATCCAGTGCAAATTAGATAATCTGTGGAAGAAGTCTAAGTGAGGCCTATATCTGCCTGTCCCCTAACTGAAACCTGGCTGTCCCTTGGTTGCTAGGCAACCAAGTAGGCAGAGATTAGCCCTCTAAACTGGCAGCAATTGGATAAAAAAAATTATTGCTCTCCCTCTAATTAGGACTTTATTTTTCTTTTCTTTTTGTTGTATCAACCTTGAGGCATGGATGATGGGTTGTGTTGTCAAATTTTGAGGTTGGGGGGCCTGTACTTTTGTTGTTTTGTGAATTGCCGTGATGCCATCACTCTTTTATATATATAGATTAACCAGAGATACTGTCTGGCAGTTCACATCTCTTTCACCCTAAAGCCCATAGATGGAAAAAAAGGTGGCATTTTCAATTTCTATTGAACCCTCTTTTCCATGGCGAAAAATTTCTCAAGCAAAAAATTATTCTCTCCCCATCAATTCAGGTCCCTTCTATTCCAACAGAAATACGGCAGTCAATACAATTAATTTCCCCTGGGCCTAATAAATGGCTACCCTCAGGGCTCTAGAGTTGATGCCTGCCCCTCGCAGCATCAACGCTGACACACACCGTCTGTGGAAAACATTGCCTGGAGCTACAAAACCAACTCCTGTCTAAAGACGCAGCAATCAATGCCTCCTGCGCAGACACAGGCAGCTAGTGCCTCCTCCCTCCACTCTCTGAGTGCTGAGTGCTAATTATGGAGCCAGGTTCAAAAATTGCTCCCAAGATGTCCAAGTGTCTCGGCACATTTCCATTGAATACAAAAGGTAGGAGTCTGTTCTGGCTTCCAGTTAATGTCAATTCAGTGGGATACAGAGAGAACGGCTGCTAAAGTGAATCTGGCAAGAGATTTATGGCAGCAGCATTTCTAGGCTGGGGAAAATCTCATTTCTTTACAGCAGGGGCTTCTTAACCATTCGCTCACTGGGAATGAAAGCAGAATATGAGCCTAGTATTAGTAATACAGAAATTTCTGTTCAAGCAGAACAAAACCACTGCACTATTCAGAAATACCTTGTAAATTCACCTTCACAGTTTAGCTCAATGCAGACACAATACTTCCTGATAATATAATCAGAGCCCAGAAGCGTACCACAAAGCCCTAAATGAGGGCAAGCCATCAAATGGGCTAGAAGCTGCCTTGCAGAACAAAGCTGGAGTTATATATGATGAGTGCAAAAGATGCAACACTAGCCATAGTTTACTCCAGAAACTGGCCAACTGGAAGCTGAGGCAGTGGCCATAGTAACTCTTCAAAACATCTTGCTTAATTTCTCCCTTATTTTAATTCCCCTTCATATTCTCAAAGTTTAGACTGCAGAATTCCAGGTAGGATTAAAGGTTGCAGTTCTAGAGTCCATTTTTTCAAACAAAAGGCCCTAGGTAGGAATTGGGGAGATGTATGTTTTCAACCCTTGATGGCTATTGCCAGTCAGCAAGTACTGACCTGAAACAAACAATATGATGCTCTACAGATCGGCTGTCACACTGCAGGGTATTATTAGCAAAAACAGGTCACTCACAACAGGTCACTCACTCTAATGAGATTCCATTAAACATTAGCCAACATGGTCAATAGTTATTATCTCTTTATTTAGAATATATATGCCTTGAAAGCCAACATGGTATGGTGGTGTGAGTCTTGGACCTTGACTTCAGAGATTTCCATTTTCCATTTGGTCACGGAAGTCCATTAGGCAACCTCAAGCAAATCACACACTCTCTGAAAAATCTTGCCAAGAAAACCCAGTGACAGGCTTGCCTTGTGGTCACCACAAATTGAAAATGACTTCAAGGCACATAGCAACAGTGTACATTCTGCCCTTCAGCTAAAAAGGTTCTCAGAGCAGTTTATTGTTGCATTGCCTTCAAGTCATTTCTGAATGGCTGACTCTAATCTAAGGCAATTCTATCATGGGGTTTTCTTGGCAAAATTGGTTCACAGGAGGTTTGCCACAATCACCTTCTTCTGATGCTGCAAAAATGTGCCTTGCCATGATCACTTAGTAGATTTCCATGGCTAAATGGAGATTTGAAGCCTGGTCTACAGAGTTATAGTCCAGCACTCAAACCATGCTGGCTCCCAGAGCAGTTTAAAAACTGCCCCCAGGCTTATGATCTAAATAAGAAACAGCACACACAAAAAAGGGCATTGCTCCAAGGGAGGAAATTAAGTCCAGCAGATACTGCATAGTGTTCACTAGCACAGAAGCTGGAACAATGGCAGTGGCAACAACAACATCATCATCATCATCATCATCAT
This sequence comes from Anolis carolinensis, assembly GCF_035594765.1. Lineage (NCBI taxonomy): Eukaryota > Metazoa > Chordata > Lepidosauria > Squamata > Anolidae > Anolis > Anolis carolinensis. The sequence continues at coordinate 211,748,091 of NC_085842.1, read as the reverse complement.
CATCATCATCATCATCACCACCACCACCACTACTACTATTACTATTTGTTACCCGCCTCTCCTTGAAGCTCAGTGTAGGGTACAAAATAGTTAAAACAGCTAAGTAAAACAAAGAATTATTAAAATACATAACCAATACACGCAGGTAAAATGCAGCTTAAATTTTACAGATAAAAGTTAAAATTGACTGGGTAGGCCTGCCAGGAGAGATAGGTCTTAAGTTGTGTCTTTAATTCTGACAGCTGATTTAGCTGTTGGAGCTCTTCCGGCAGGTCATTCCACAGTCTTGAAAAGGTCCTCTGGGTGGCGATTGCCAGTCAGGTTCTGTCTGATTGGAGTAAATGCCCCCCCAGAGGACCTAAGAGATAATGGGATTTGTCATACAAAAAAGATGGGGGGTGTCCAAATAATTTCTATGTTGCTTTCTAATTTGGAGCCCTAATTTTAGAGTAGTGTTTTTAATGCACACACTACTGACAAATGTGGGAGGCTGCCTTATCCTGAATGATATGGACTTGATACAAGGCAGCTTCCCACATTTGTCAGTACTGTGTGTATGAATAACACTATTCTAAAATTGGAGAGTCAAATATCCCTAAAAAGGAAGCTTCCACAGCTGTATCAAGAGCAGGGAGCCAAAGATACATATAATATTTTAAGATATTATCTCAGCCTGAGCATATCGAGGAAGGCTATGAGAAAGGCTGCATTACGGGAACAGTCTTTGTGGACCTTACGGCAGCCTATGACACGGTGCAACATAGAAAAATGCTGCATAAAGTCTACCATGTTACGCGGGACTTTGATTTTACAAAAACTGTCCAGACCCTCCTAGAAAACCGCAGCTTCTATGTGGAGTTTCAGGGCCAGAAAAGCAGATGGAGGAGGCAAAAGAATGGTTTACCCCAAGGCAGCGTTCTTGCACCGACCTTATTTAACATCTTCACGAACGACCAGCCACAACCACCACTCACAAAGAGTTTTATATATGCTGATGACCTTGGCCTCACAACACAAGCGAAAGATTTTGAAACAGTTGAAAAGCAACTCACGAATGCCTTGAAAGATCTCTCCAGCTACTACAAAGAGAACCACCTGAAGCCTAACCCTGCCAAGACACAAGTGTGTGCTTTCCACCTACGTAACCGTGAAGCCAACAGGAAACTGAAAGTTACTTGGGAAGGCCAAGAGCTCGAACACTGTTTCCATCCTAAATATCTTGGTGTCACCTTAGATCGAACATTAACATATAGGAAACACTGCATAAACATCAAGCACAAAGTAGCTGCACGCAACAACATCCTGCGGAAACTGACTGGCAGCGCATGGGGTGCAGACCCACAAGTAATAAGAACATCAGCCCTGGCCTTGTCTTTCTCAACTGCTGAGTACGCCTGTCCTGTCTGGCAAAAGTCTGCCCATGCGAAGCAGGTGGACATAGCACTAAATGAAACATGCAGAATCATCACAGGATGTCTTAAACCTACACCTGTTGATAAACTCTACAAGTTAGCTGGCATTGCCCCTCCTGACGTGCGACGGGAAGTTGCTGCTAACGGTGAGAGAAATAAGGTTGAACACTGTGAAAGCCACCCACTGCATGACTATCAGCCTCCTCCCACCAGACTCAAATCAAGGAAGGGCTTCATGAGAACCACCACTCCTCTTGATGTTCCTCCAACAGCAGCAAGGGTGTCTCTCTGGGCAGCTAAACCTGGCAATTCTAACTGGATGACCCCCCCATGAGGGTCTTCCTCCAGGGGCAAACCAAGAATGGGCAACTTGGAAGTCCCTAAACAGACTGAGAAGCGGAGTGGGCAGATCAAAAGACAATCTGGCAAGATGGCACTACCTGGAGGAATCCTCCACCTTGTGTGACTGTGGAGCAGAACAAGCAACTCCGCATATGTATGCTTGCCCACTATGCCCTGCCTCATGTACTGAGGAGGAGTTGTTTAAAGCTACGGACAATGCGGTTGCTGTTGCCCGCTTTTGGTCCAAAACTATTTAGTTGCTTGCAATTTCCTTTTCCCCCCATCATTTTGAAATGTATTTGTCGTGCAATGCTTTTGACACGAAATAAATAAATAAATAAATAAATAAATAAGCCTGATATCAGCCTGTGCTCAAGCCTTACACTGATTCATTGTCAATGTCCATAACAACAAAATAAGCAAAGCTAAAGTAGTTCTCACCACAAACATAGGCCAATGATTTAAGACCGGTTTACACATTACATCTTCAGCATTTGTGTACAGAAACTGTTGTAAACAGGCAACAATTGCTTACTATACAGTGTTTGGAACTAATCCTGCTCTGTTCTTCTACATATCTTCCTGTTTCACATATCTACATTTCATCCTTTCAGGATTATATACAATGCTGAACACATCTACATTCAGCTGTGAATTCAGGAATGCCTCACAGGATTTGATAGGTAAAGCCAAGTATGTAAAAATGTGACCACAACAAAGTGTGTGTGTGTGTGTAAGGAACCTTTTATTTCTGTAGACTGAGTATCCAGGATTGCCCAAATCAAACTCTCTTGCCTGAACTCATTAGATGAAATAATTGGTGATGCAATTCTATAGCAAAACTATAGTGGATACATATAACTGAAAGTAAATATTTTCTTTAAAAATGGAAATTGGTAATGGAAAAAAGGAGATAATTGGTAGAATGAAGATCATAATGGGGGAAGCTTATCCAAATTGTAAGGGATGGTAAGATAAGAGAAGGACTTTCTTCCAAGGAAAGTTGTAAATATAAATCAGGACAAGCTGCACTGAAACATAGACAGTGCAAGGCAGTTATGTCATTTTCTGGTATAAAGTATGTTAAAGAGGCCATGTCAATTATCCTGACATTCGCTGTAAAAGTTTGAAAGTTGTGGGTGGGTGTCTAAGACAACACTGACAAGTGTGGGTAGCCCGTGAGCCATTTGATGTCCTTTTCATGCCAAAAAGGGAGAGACCAGGTTCTGATCTAACAGACTGACAAGGGGCTAGAATCAGGCATAGGCAAACTTTGGCCCTCCAGGTGTTTGGGGCTATGCCCACCGCTAGAGAACATGAAATAGTCTATTTATGCTTTCAGTAAAAACTATGCAGTACCATCACCGAAAGACTCAAGTATTTCAGATCACAGTTAAAAGAATCATTGTTTGAATTCTTAATGTTAATATAATGTACATTTAGAGCATCCAGAGTGTTTCAAATCATTTGGCCATAACCTTGTTTTAAAATAATGCTATAAAACAGATCAGTATAGCCCCACTGAAGCTTTAAAAAAAGGCAGGGACAAAGGCTTGACTAAGATGAACAAGTGAATTGGTGAGGGGAAATCTGAAGAATTTCTTAATACATGGCTCAGTCTCTTTGTCATTGCACTGCATTCCTCCATTTAAAAGCATAAGCCCCAACTCAATTTCCTGCAAAAAGGAAATTAGGTAGCAGAAGGAACTCATTTGGAATAGTGTGCTACTTTCTAAATGGGCAGGTTCTTCCTTGCTTCTATCAAAGCTACTTCCAGAATCCAGAAGCCAGCAGCTGAAGAAAAGGCTGAAAAATCTGGAGAGCAATAGTCCAAAAGAAAGAGAAGGGGAGAGGGGACTTTTCAAGCCCCTGCTGCATATATGTTTCTTGCCTTTCTCTTCCTATGCTGCAGCTCTACATTAGGCAATCCTGTGACCATGTCTGTGTTTATATATCGCTTATATCTGACAGCGTCCAGTGATTTGCTTTAATGAAATTTGATGATCTACTTCCCACCCATTTCTCAGTTGACTTGACACTAGGATGTATGTGCACACATAACGCATAATGTGGTTTACGACTGCAGTAAAATTCTGAAGTGACTGTGCAATAAGCCTCTTGTCCATCATCCATTGTGGAGTTCTGTGCAAGTACCACTAAATTGAAGGAGTGGAATATTAGCATTCAGTCATTTAATTAAGCTGGGAAACAGAAACAGAAGCAAGAATTTGGACAGTTTTAAAGAGAACTGGGTAAAGGCATGGAAGGCAAGGCTATCAATGGGCCCTAGGAATGGCAACCATATATATGGTATTAGAGGTGGTATGCCCCATGCTAAGGAAGTATAGCTCGTAACTACCTCTTAATGAGCTAGTCTTGTGTCTTGCTTGTGGACTTACCCTAGACATAGAAGGTCTAACTACGGCTGGACTAGTTAGGCCTTCTGTCTTAGGGCAGCACCTTTTGTGTTTAGAAAAGCAAAGGATGCTCCATGTCTATTAATGGGGGAGCAGCTCCATTTTTAGTTTATAGTCTGATGTAGCTCGTTCCTTCCATTTTGTAGCAGGGAAAGAATTGCCAGGAAAAAAATCATCAAGAGACAAGGCTCATCTGCTGAGGTGGGCAGGAGAAATGCAGAACAGATAGAAAATTTAAAAAAGCACAGGTGCCCCACTACAGATACCCTCAACAGCCAGCTGTTCAGTTTCTAGGACCAATGTCCCAGCTGTCCGGCCAAACCAATGAGCTGGCTTTGAGCCCAACCCATCAGAGCACACACATACAGATCTGCTAAAGCCAGAATTGAGGTCGTCTTATACTGCAGAGCCACAGCTGCTCCGCAGCCCTAGGAAGTACAATTCTCATTATCTGGGGCAAAGCCTTGGGCCAACATTCCCAGGAGGGGAGGGGGATAGGGAGCCTTACAGGGGGCCTGTAGAAGTAATTACTGGTCCCACTGCACTAGCAGAGAAGCCATTAGAGAGCTAGGAAAAGCGATTCCACTCTTGTCTGGTTTTTTGCTACTGAATTTGGGGCAAGAGACTTTACATACTAGTTATAGCACAGCTTCCTTTGTCCCTTCTGTGCATCCCATCTCTGCACTACTTCCTCTCTCTGACCCACATAGTGCCATGCAAGTTATAGAAAATGTGCTCTTTAAACAGAAAGTGGATCAGTGGTGTCAGATAAACTTGGTGCTGTGCCTAAATTTAAAGGATGAAGAATGGGAAGGAGGTATGCTTACAGTTGTAGCTGAAGACACAGTGACAGGACTGTGTAGTTCAATTAACCTTAAAAACTTTTCTGTCAAAGAAGATTAGCAGTGGCGGGGAGGGGGAGAATTCAATTACAAATCTTCTCTTTTTGTAATTCACAATCTCTCATCTTCCTTGATGCTATAGCGATCAATGCATTGCTCCACTCATTCCAATTCTTTCTTACTTGAACTAAGCCACTTGCTTTCCACCCCTAAACTATGCTGAATACTAGTTTGCTCTTGACAATTGTTCAGGAGATGCAGCTGGAGCAAATCATAGCCTCTTAAAGTGGCTGTATCAGTCAGTGGGTGCGAATTAGGCCACCTAAACATGGGCTTCTTTAATCCTTCTGAGGCATCATTCTACACATTAGCTTAATAATCAGCCTTCCAGAACATGCTGTCCTGCCAAAATGTTGGACTACAACTCTCCTCTCCATAAGCTAGGGCATTGATGGGAACTGCAGTCAGTCTAACCCTTTCGTAGGGAGCAGGTTGGAAAACTGGTATGAACCATGAAGCATATATTTTTAGTACTGTTTTAAGCTATATTTCTATATTCCCTTATTTTCCTAAAGGTTAGTGGTTTACCTTGGCCATATTGTTTTTGCTTTTGTTTGTTTTTGTTTTATTAGCAAGGGTATGATAAAGGGTCATTTGTGGTCAGGAACAATGTAAATGATTTCTCTTGTGGTCCTCAAAAAGCACCAAATAATCATAACTGGAATCACCACTATCTGGCTCTCAGTTACAGTTTGAATGAGGAACTATGCCTGCAAACACTGGGGTGGAAATTGTAGGGCCAATTATAGTTATTTAACTATAATTGGTCAACATAACCAATGGTGATGAATTTTGGGAACTGCAACTCAATCTCAAGGATGCCATAATTTCCAACCATGAGAAAGAGAGAGAAATCAGGGGACAGGTAAGAGGAAATAAAATATGTTCAAGGTGTGCCAAACAATTAATTCAGAAGTGCCTACATTTCGTCTTTTACAAACACAAGGAGGGGCACAGGTTTAATCCCTATACAGGCTCACAAAAGACTCAGTTACCAGTCAAGGCTGCAACAGCACACAAATCAAAGCATCCTAGGGCACCAAGATTGATCAGAGAAGGGTTGAGGAACATGTGGCCCTCCAAATGTTAGCACTGCCACTTCTGTTATCTTACATTAGTTATACTGGCTAACATTAATGGTACTTGTACCGTAGGTTGGAAACATTTGAAAGACCAAAGATTTCCTATGACTGGCTTCAAAAACAAATATGGATGTCTAGGACATAAAGATAAAGAAATGTAACTTGTCATATAAGCTCTTCCCATTTTTGCATTCACTACAACCCTCAAATCCATTCATCTCTAAATTTCATAGCCAAAATGCAAGCAAAATAGATTGCATAAGTCAATGCCACAGGTGAGAACAGCAACAGAGGCTCTGACAGAGGCTTAAATATGCACTCTTAGCCCAAAAGCTCATTAATAACAAGAAGGGTTTTGGAGAATAACTATCATGCACCAGAACTGCTTGCTTACATTTGCTTGCATCTTAGATCATCAGCAAGACACATTTTGATCAAGCCTCTTAGTATTGATATACGGGGCAGAAAGAGTACAGTTAAGAAGCCTTTGGCCTGAGTGGGCAGTCTTGTTCAGTCCAACAGCATTTCTTCAAGACAAAATACGATCCCTTTCAGAAGTTATTTTGCCAGAGACTAAACGTCATCGTGTCTGCCCTCCTGAGACAGAAGAAATTGAACAGACAGCTCTCATCAGCCACAGCAGTCTCCAAGGAATCTTCTCAAGGAAATATGAGCCACAATGCTAGTCTCTGAATCACATACTTATTGGTGGTGATCCATACAAAATGAATAGTAATTAAATCTCAGTAATTAAGAAGAGGGAGATGATACTAGGACAGTAGGTAATGTTGGAGTTGAAGCAGAGAAGAAATACACATGTAAAAGGATGAAACCCATACAGCTCCAACAGCATCTTGATTTTTCCCCATTGGCAGCAAATGGCCATAGTTCTCTGTTAGACACAAAGAAAATTCTAAGAGCCTCTTAGCCTTGGCCTCACTTAACCAGACAACGAAGTGACATTGAACTGAACATTGCAATAAAGTTCATGGTAAATGTGAACAGCACTAGCTCCCTGGCCCTGATATTTAACATTTCCCTGAGGCACCACAGCTACAGTGGAGACAAGATTGGCAATAAACGCACGATACATAGATGGAAGAGAAAAATTCTAGCTGCAACGCAATGTGGATTTACAGCACCATCAGGTGGACAAATCGTAGTACTACTGCAGCTGCTTTTCCAAGATCCAAGTTGATATTCCTGAGAAACTCAAAGTCTTTATAAAGGCAAAAAAAAAATTAAAATAAACCAACACAGCCATTCACTAGGCATTACATGGTGTTTTGGAAACCTTTGCATGTGGTTCTTTAGGTACTGCAGGGCTGCAAGTCTCAACATTCTCACAGTTGGCTATACTAAGTACTGTCCATACACCTATCTATGCAACATGATTGCACTAAAAATGTGCTTGTTGCAATACATACACATACATAAAACCATCTTGGCAATCAAAACATGGTGAATTTGGATTTCTAGACCCATGCCAGGAACAGGCATCATCGTGGTCTATGGCAGCCATATTATTTTTTCCTAACTAGCTGAGACAAGTGTATTACAACAAAGAGCACCAAGACAGCAAGAATTCTGGGAGCCTGTCCAGTTGTTCATGGCTCCAACAAAAGCTAAAATCCACTCCCAATTTCATGTTTTGGATAGGCCAACCCCTGTCCAGTGCATTCCAGACATTTTGGACACCAACTCACACCAGTCTTGACTATCAGCCAAGTTGGCTGAGACTGAAGGAGGTCTAGTTCAAAGCATCTATAGAGCACCAGGTTGTGTTAATTGTTCTTAGAAATCCCAGTTAAATATACAATGTACTTACACTGGCCAAAGCTCCTGATGGAAGCAAGAGCCAATGAGCAACAGCACAGATGTCCAGAAGACACCATCACTACTTCGAATGGAAATATACGGACACACATAAAAGGCAATTAATTACAGTAGTGTAAAAAGTCAGTAACTGCAAGAAAGTACTCAGCCAGAGCAATCCAGAAAATCAGCATATCAAAAAAAGGAAGGGCAGATAAGCAAGATTGTCAGGTACCCCATAATCTCACAGCAACAAATAGCAAAATGCACATATTTTTGCTGCTGGCGGTTATTGTTCACATTTGTCAGTTTGAGTCAGTTTTATGCCCTACTTGAAATCAAATTTTATTCAAAGAAATGTGGAAAGCATGTCCACTTTGTCCGGGACCTCCCTATCACCCCCACCCTGCCAGTCAAAGCAATTTTTGTAAAGTTATTTTTTTAAATGCCTCAAAATGACCAAAATAGCCTTTGAAGGCATGGGAAAATCTCAAAAACATGGTGAGAATGTCCTCATATTGCCTAGAAGGCGTTTGGGCACAAGCAGGAACAGTGAATGGTCCAGTCCTCCATGGTCTTCCCCAGCTTCCCGTCTCAACTCTAGTTTAAGGGGGAAGGCAACAAACACACAAACGTATGTTTAATTAGTTTTATCAGTTTAGTTTTATCCATTTATTAATCTGTTTGCAGTTAAGCACCTTTTATCACTGAGCCAATTAGGTCTTTGAACTGTAATAAATTTTTGATTGATAGATATAAGCATGCTACTATTTTCTCTGTATGCTGGTCAGTGGTTTTGATGGTGTAAATGTTTTAATTATTCAAGGCAGTTTAGAGATGGCTTCTTGAGAGTCAAATGAGAAGTGAACAGAGGATGTTCTACTTTGCAAACACAATCTATAAATGGAAGTGCTTAGCAATTATAGCTATTTGCCATCAAGTCTGCTTTGGCCCTGTAAATGGGAGACCTCAGATATATCTTTAATTAACTCTGGCAAGCTCAAAGGCATAACTTCCTTGGTCTACCTGTCTGTAATGTGGTCCTTTTGCTGGGGCTAATAGCGGGAGCTCACTCCGCTCCCCGGATTCAAATCGCCAACTTTTTGGTCAGCATGTTCAGCGACTCAGTGGTTTAACCCACTGCGCCATAGAAGGCTCCTTCTGTTTATATAATATTCCAGATTATATATACAGAAACCCCTTCAGTCTTGGCAATGCTTTGCCCCAGCAACCTAAATCCACAGTACAAGGGTATATCTACCACGTAAAACTAATGCAGTTTGCCTTCACTTTAACTCCATGGCTCAATATTATCAAATCCTAGAAGTTGCAGTTTGGTGAGGCATCCGCATTTTTTGGCAGAGATGGCGGAAGAACTTCTCAAACTACAACTTCCAGGACTCCATAGCATTGAGCCATGATGGTTCAAGTGATGTGAAACTACATTCATTTTGCAGTGTATATGCACTCCAGGTTGTGTCTCCCTTATCTGAAATCTTGGCACCAGAAGTACTTTGGAATACTTGGCTATAAATCACGAGATAGCTTGATGGGACTAGATTAGTGTATATGTTGTGTGTTTTAAATTGTATTTTATACTGTTTTGAGCGTTGCGAGATGCTATGAGTTCCATTTAAGAGGAAAAAGTGGGATATACAGTAGAGTCTCACTTATCCAAGCTAAACGGGCCGGCAGAAGTTTGGATAAGTGAATATCTTGGATAATAAGGAGGGATTAAGGAAAAGCCTATTAAACATCAAATTAGGTTATGATTTTACAAATTAAGCACCAAAACATCATGTTTTACAACAAATTTGACAGAAAAAGCAGTTCAATACGTAGTAATGTTATGTTGTAATTACTGTATTTACAAATTTAGCACCAAAATATCACGATATATTGAAAACATTGACTACAAAAATGGCTTGGATAATCCAGAAACTTGGATAAGCAAGGCTTGGATAAGTGAGACTCTACTGTATATAATTAATATACAGGCAGTCTCCAATTTACAAATATGCAACTTACATATGACTCACAGTTAAGAACGGGTGGGGGGGGTGAGACAACATGAAGAGAAAAATCTACCCCTCGGAAAGGAAATTCACTCCTGAAAAACTTATCATGAGGAAAGGCTGTCTCCAGGGATGCTTACTCACCAATCCTTGTTTCCACAACAAGCCAATTTTTCAATATCTAATTTTCACAGGGAATTAAAATTGCTGGAAGAAGCATTAACAACCATAGATACGCAGAAAATACCACCTTGATGGCTGAAAGCAAGGAGGAGCTGTGGTACAGGACCTTAACCAGAGCGGGGGGGTTATGGGTTCAAATCCCCCTGACAGGGTTCAACATGCCCCCCCCCCCCAAAACCTGGTTTACTCATGATTTTTAACCGGTTAACCAATTTATGAGTAAACAATTTTTTTTAACCTGACACATTTCGGGGGGGGAGGGGGTTGAACTTTTAAAGCCCCTCCCCTACAGCCCTGGCTGAGGAGCCTTATAACCAAGGTGAAAGAAGAAAGTGCAAAAGCTGGGTTGCAGTTAACATCAAGAAAACCAAGATTATGGCAACCAGACTGATTGATAATTGGCAAATAGAGGGAGAAAACGTGGAGGCAGTGACAGACTTTATATTTCTAGGTGCAAAGATTACTGCAGATGAAGACTGCAGCCAGGAAATCAGAAGATATTTACTTCTTGGGAGGAGAGCAATGACCAATCGAGTAGAGACATCACACTGTCAACAAGGGTCCACATAGTTAAAGCAATGGTATTTCCTGTAGTAACCTATGGATGCGAAAGCTGGACCATAAGGAAGGCTGAGCAAAGGAAGATAGATGCTGTGGTGTTGGAGGAAAATTCTGAGAGTGCCTTGGACCTCAAGAAGATCAAACCAGTCCATACTCCAGGAAATAATGCCCGACTGCTCATTGGAGGGAAGGATGTTAGAGGTAAAGATGAAGTACTTTGGCCACATAATGAGAAGACATGAAAGCTTGGAGAAGATAATGATGCTGGGGAAAAAGGAAGGAAAAAGGAAGAGGGGCCGACCAAGGGCAAGATGTATAGATGGTATCCTTGAAGTGACTGGCTTGACCTTGAAGGAGCTGGGGGTGGCAACAGCTGACAGGGAGCTCTGGCGTGGGCTGGTACATGAGGTCAAGAAGAGTCGGAAGTGACTGAACAAATAAACAACAATTGTCACAGGGACAGAAAGCAAGGTAAAATCTTATGAACAGGGGACAGACAGCAAAACAAACACCACAAGAGTATTAACCCTTCCCCCTATGCTATTCAAAACTAAGATTTGGGGCACTGATTCAGAAACTTGCATTGGGACTTCATCAGCTCTAGTTTCTTAGATATGGTTATCATGATTTCCCATGGGCGAGCAGATGGCAATTGGTAGATGGCATATGTTCTGAATCAGGCATCCGAATGCCCAATCACCGTCTCCCAAAACAGTTACTATACTCTCAACTCAAGAATGGAAAACAAAATGTTGGTGGACAAGAAAAGTGTTTTAAAGATGGGCTTAAAGCCAACCTTAAAAACTGTGGCATAGACACCAAGAACTGGGAAGCCCTTGAGCGCTCAAACTGGAGGTCAGCTGTTACCAACAGTGCTTTGGAATTCAAAAAGGCACAAATGGAGGGCGAAAGGAAGAAACATGTCAAGAGGAAGGTGCAACAAGCCAACCCTGACCGGGACCATCTTCCATCCAGAAATCTATGTCCTCACTGCGAAATAACATGTAGGTCACGGATAGATCTTTACAATCACCTATGGACCCATCACCAAGATCCTACACTTGGAAGCAATCATACTCGGATATGAGCGATCGCCGATGATGTTCTGCATCTCAAACACTAGAGCCAATTGTGGGAAACCTGTGCCATTTTTTCAATCAGCAGCTCAAATATACCAAAATGTGTGCTGGCCAATGTTATAAATCCTCTCAATTTCCCATCCGTAGGAAAAATATAAGGGATCTAACATAAGATGTATTTCAAGAATGGGTAATGTATACCTTCCATAAATCCCATCAGGCTTTCGTCCCACATTTCTGTGTCAGAAACATGCCTGTGTTGCTGGAAGTGAGCCTAGCGAGACCACTGAGCATTTCATCAGGGACTGTCCTACAGCCAAAGACACCTGGCAAAAGGTGGCTGTCGCCTTGACTGGCTGGACTTAGAGCTCCAGCCTTGGAAGGCGGTGGCCTCTGGACTGGAGCCAGAGGCCAGGATTTGAGGGCCATGTCGACATCAAGAGAGGGAGAGGAAGACAGGGCAAAAGAGGAACACCGAATAAGCCTTTTGGGATATTCGTTGGTCAACGACAAGGCTGATTAACCTGTATGTTCTCCTGGCTTTGGTTTTCCAGAGAAACAGAGAAATAACAGCATAAAAACCAAGAAATGTTACTTCTAGTATGAACTTTGTAGTAGAGAAAATAGGTGGCTGGCCTGGTATCACCTGAGGAGTTGTAGTGTGTATACACACACAATTTATTACAAAAGAACAGTTTTATATATATTAACTGAGATATATATGTGAATTTGTAAAAATATCTATAACAAAAACCAAAAAAGAAAGAAAAACTGTCAATAAAACTGAAACCTGACCTGTAACTTTAATGATAAAAATTGTGAACGTTGCAAGGATTGCAAACATTTGAGTTATTGATTGTAATTCTTTTAGTAAATGTGTTAGTAGGAAGTGTTGCCATCAGATAGTTTCAGTGTTCTCTGAATACAGGGGAACTATAACTCCTGGATTCCAAGGTCATCCGCTAGTATGCAAAGTTAACTGTGTTGGGTCTATGTGCCAAGTTAGTTCCAGGTCCATCGTTGGTGAGGTTCAGAGTGCTCTTAGATTGCAGGTGAACTATACATCTCAGTCCCTACAACTCCTATGGTGAATTCTCCCCAAACCTCTCTCTCTAGTATGTTCAATTGCTGTATACCATTGAAAAGAATAGGAAAGGGTTAAGGTGGAGGAAGCAGGCGGGGGTCATGCAAATTCCACACCAGTGGAGAGAGAAAGGAACATTAGGATATGGCGCTCGCTATAACCTGCAATGTCCTTGGAGGGAAGGCTTTGGTGGCTCCTCAGCACTGTGGGTAAAAGCTGTTTATAGAAGGAGGAGGCTGTCTGCTGCCACATACACACAAACAGATTTTCACTTTTATAGATAAGAAGATAGATAAGATATAGAATAGAATATAGATATAGATATTGTATGTTTTGGCTGTAAGCCGCCGGGCTCTTGATTAGGGAAAGGCGAGGTACAAATCCATACAGTGCACCCTCACTTTTCGTGGGGGTTAGGTTCCAGGCCTGCCCGCGAAAAGTGAAAAACCACGAATATAGCCCCCCTCCCTCCCTCTTTTCCTCTTTTAACGTACTGTACTGTATTTCTTGTTGTTCCTAAGGCGATGAGGCGCAGGCAGGGCCTACTGGCGCTGCCTGCAGGCGGCTGATGAGGAAGCGCGGGCTGGGTCACGTGCCTCAAACTGAGTCCTTTTGTGCCTGTGAGGGGAGGGCGGGCCGGGTGGGAAAATCCGCGAAACAGCGAATCTGTGGATCCCGAACCGCGAATTAGCGAGGGAGCACTGTACACGTAATAAAAGTGAAAAATGTGGATGTGGCAGAGGTGTCCACTTATACAAACAGACTCCCACTTCCACAAACAGCTACAACCCACAGTGCTGAGGAGCCACCAAAAGCATTTCCTCCAAGGACATTGCAGGTTATAGTGAGCGCCTCATCCCAGAGTTCCTTTCTCTCTCCATTGGTGTGGAATTTGCATGACCCCACCCACTGCCTCTCCCTTAACCCTGTCCTATTCTTTTCTATGGTAGACAGCAAACAGAGGAATTGATCAGCAACTGAACGGGTTTGGGGAACTGACTCAACAGGATGGAAGTTGTAGCTCACCCTGCATCAAAACACAGAACTGTGACCTCCACTTACAATGGGTCTGGACTACATTTGGTACACAGAACTCCCATGACCAGGTTTGAGAGGAACTGCCCTTGATATAGAGGAGTTGTGGACAACACAACATACTGGAGGGGTTGAGGAGGGAGTGACCCACCTGTGTGGGAGTTGTAGTTCACCCTGCACCCAGAGCACTCTGAACCCCATCAATAACGGGTCTGGACCAAACTTGGCACATGGACCCAACATCCCCAATTGTGAATACAGGAGGAGTTTGGGGGGTGATTGCCCTTGGCATATGGGAGTTGTAGTTCATCCTTATCCAGAGAGCGCTGAACCCAGCCAACGATGGATCTGGACCAAACTTGGCATACAGAATCAACACGGCCAACTGTGGACTCAGGCCTTGTTTGGGGAGGACTGACTCATGATTCTGGGAATCGTAGTTCATCCGCATCCTTATGCATTTTCTAATGGAAGCATTAATAAAAAACAAAATCAAGGACTGACTTTTTCTAATAAATAGTGTTACTAATTAATTAAATAATATTACCTAGCATCCCAAAACAAACAATGCTTTCTTCAAATAACCCAGGCACCGCTGGGTGCCCAAGCTAGACTAATAAATAAAATAAATTGTCGCTGTGCCTGTTAAATCTTGCATAGATCACTACCGCTGCCCGTCATCTTTGGTTGTATATCTGTTCCTCATACCTATATGCCTGACACACACCGCTTGGAGGTCATTTTATACACAATAGGCGCTTTTTCTTTTCTTTTCATATTTATTTATTTAAATAATCATACATGTCTAAGTGTTTGTTGCATACATTGCAATATTTTCCAGCTATTAATGTTTCATCATCCTTTCTTACATAATATTTTTTAAGGGGTCGCAATCTAAATGACAACGTTTGTGGCCACTGCAGAATGCAAAGCTGTGACTGTCTCAGGGCTCTTCCACACAGCCCTATATCCCAGAATATGCAAGGCAGGAAATCTCACATCTGCTTTGAACTAGAATATATGGTAGTGTGGATTCGGATAACCCAGTTCAAAGCAGATAATGTGGGATTTCCTGCCTTGGATATTCTGGGATATTGGGCTGTGTGGAAGGGCCCTCAGCCACCCTCGGAATATCACCCGAATAAGAGAGGCTCACAGCTGTAACTTTGGCCCTTAATAATAATAACTTTAGAGAGACAACTGCTAGGATTCCGCAGCACTGAGTTATAGCAGCTGAAGTGGGCTCGACTGCATCACTCCTCCTCTCCCCGCCCCTTCTCCTCCCCTCAGAGGCTTTTTTCTCTGCCTTCCTCTCTCTCACCTTGGCGAAGACGGGTATCTCCTCGTCGTGGTCGTGGGGAGGCCTGGGGGCCAGGTGCGCGGGGCCGGGAGCCGGGGGAACCTGCACCGAGGCCGCCGAGCGAGCCTTTCCGCCCGAGGAGACCCCGCGGACCGCAGGACGGGCCAACCCCAGCCACCTCTGAAAGCCCGCCAGCCGCCTCAAGGCCGCCATGGTCGGTCGGCTCTGCCGCCGGAAGTTCGCCCCCGTCCGCCGGAAGTGGAAATCTTTCGCTCTTCTCCGCCTTAGAGAGGTAGCGCCAGAAAACGACCTGAGGGCGGAAGCGAACGTTAGTGTGTCTTTTCAGCTAGAACAAACATGAACAAACTTCAGCCCTCCTGGTGTTTTGGACTTCAATTCCCACAATTCCTAGTACTGCTAGGAATTGTGGGTGTTGAAGTCCAAAACACCAGGAGGGCCCAAGTTTGCCTATGCCTTAGGCGTCATGAAGGTGGTGTCAAACTGCATTAATTCTTCGTGTAGAATTCTACCCGGATTGTCTTCCCAGTCTTACCACCTCATCACATTGAGAGACCTGTGTTTTTCACCTTAAGAACTGACAAGCATCTTGAGCTCTGAGGAGTACCTGGGAAGAAATCCCACTGGGGCATTGCAGCGCACCAAAATACATGGGAGTTACTCTGGCCTACAAGAAGCACTGCTTGACTACCAAGCAAAAAGTGGATGCTAGAAATAATAACGTTGGAAAGCTGACTAGCACAACCTGGGGATCACAACCAGACACAGTGAAGACATCTGCCCTTGTGCTTTGTTACTCTGCTGCTAGATATGCATTCCCAGTGTGGTATACATCTCACCACATTAAAGCAGTGGAAGTGGCTCTTAATGAGACATGCCACATTATCATAGAATGTCTATGCCAGTGATTGCCAAAGTGGGTGCTACCGCCCCCTGGTGGGCGCTGCAGCAATCCAGGGGAGCGGTGATGGCCACAGGTACATATATCTTTCTGTTTAATTGCTATTAAAATTTTTAAAAAATTAATTTCCAGGGCGCTGAGTAATTTTTTTTCTGGAAGGGGGGCGGTAGACCAAATAAGTTTGGGAACCACTGGTCTATGCCCTACAATGCTGGAGAAATTATACTGTTTCTCCAGTATTGCAACACCTGATATCTGTCGGGAAGGTTTTTTTCCCCCTGGTCCATTGTCTGTTTGGATATCAGCCAGCATGCCAACATCTTAAATTAAGAAACAGCTTTCTAAGATCTACAGAGATACTTGCAGGAACACCTCAGCAAGCAAGAGTCCAAAAGTGGCAGGCTGAAACTTAGAATAATATTATATAATATTATATTGTAATACGATATAATACTAACAATACAATATAATAATATTAATTATATATTATATTTTACATGTAATATTACTAATAATATTACGATATATTGATACAGTACAATATAGTAATTTATTACCAGTATTGTACTATGCTAATATAATATTGTATGTAAATTTAATTTGTAAGCCGCTCTAAGTCCCCTTCGGCATATAAATGTAGCAAATAAATAAAAAATAAATAAATAGAACCTCACTCAGTGGCTGAGACCAGCTGAGAAACTCTGGCCTGGGCACACAGATGACTGAGTGAATTGGAAGGTGCTGAACATACTGCACTCTGGTACCACAAGATGCAAAGCCCATCTTAAAAAATGGGGCTACAAAGTGGAATCTACAACATGCAAGTGTGGAGAAGAGCAAACCACAGGCCACTTACTACAATGCAGTCTGAGCCCTGCCACATGCATAGTGGAGGATCTTTTTAAAGCGACACCAGAGGCACTTGAAGTGGTCAGCTTCTGGTCAAAGGAGATTTAGCATAATGCCAAGTTTTTAACTTTGCTTGTGGTTTTTTAATACATTATACCTGTGTTCTCAATTCGCTTCTGATATGATAAATAAATCACATTGATTGGGGAAAGCATGGGTGACTATCCCTTTAAGGGATAAAATCAGCCTGTTTGGAGTTCTGCCTCCCCATCAGACTCCCACCTGAAAACTTAAGGGCTGACAATACATTCATCTTAAAGTCACCACAAGGTCAGTATTTATTTATTTTTCATCAAGAGAAACCAAGAGATCCCTTGTCCTGCCCAAAGCCCCTTATATTAAAGGAGACGGTGATCGTGATTAAAACCATTGCTTTCCATGGGATCCTATTGTTCTGCATCAAACCCCATAGGATACAAGAGGCAATGATCAAGGTTGAAACCATTGCTTTCCATGGGATCCTATGGTTCTGCATCAAACCCCATAGGATGCAAGAGGCAGTGATCGAGGTTAAAACCATTGCTTTTCATGGGATCCTATGGTTCTGCATCAAACCCCATAGGATACAAGAGGCAGTGATCGAGGTTAAAACCATTGCTTTCCATGGGATCCTATGGTTCTGCACCAAATCCCATAGGATAACAGGATAGGAAACTGTGATGGTTTCCATCGCACCTGCTTTTCAGTTGTTAAGATGCGAGTAAACTTTGATAAGAAGTAGGAGCTCTGAACATGATTGCTGGCTGTGTTCAGAGTTCACTCCTTTCAGAACATTTCCGCCCCTTTTCAATCCTGGAACATGTGATGAGCTCTCTGCTAGAAAAGAGGCTGAAGTGTCCTATGAGGGAAAATTTCTTAATGTGATGAGGTTGATTGCTGGAGTTCGCTCCTTTCAGGACACTTCTGTCTTTTTTTCAACCACGAAGGGAAATGCATGACAGCCAGAAGTAGTTTAACTCATGTGATGAGCTCAGTGCCTCTCCATGCTTGAAAAGAGGCTGAAGTGTTCTCTGAGGGGGAAATTTCTCAATGTGATAAGGTGGCTATTCACCACACAGTCAGAAATCAAACAATTAAGTTATTAGTTAAATTGCATAGCACAGATAGACAAGTCACTGAAGCTCTGAAGAAATCACTGATATGAAGATAGATGGAGCCACTAATGCATAATAAGGAATAAATGAATGAATATACGTTATTCCTGAACAAATACCATCTGGAGAGGCCTACACAAATTAATGAATCCTTGCAACCTTTAAAACAGGATGGACGATCATCTGTAAGGAATGGTTTGATTGTGATTTTATTGCATGGCAGTGAGTTGGACTAGATGGACCATGTGGTCTTGTCTAACTATTATTCTAGTAGGATTCCATGAAATTCACTGTTAGGAGCGTTAATTAATGAAAAATTGACTGTGAAATAATGTAGATATGTACAAAAAAAGATTGTTCACAATTTCATTCACAAGGGAAAATGCAAAATGAAAGAAAGGAAGGCCATTTGAAACAGTATTGTAAAAGATAATGCTGTCACAAAATGACTAAAACCAGAAAAGCACTAGATCCAGTCTGATCTTAGAAGACTAAGGCCCCTTCTACACTGCCAGATAATCCAGAGTATCATAGCAGAAAATCCACATTATCTGATTTGAACTGGATTATCTGAGTTCACACTGCCATATAATCCAGTTCAAAGCAGATAACGTGGGTTTTATACAGCTGTGTAGAAGGGGTCTAAACTGGATCAGCCCTAGTTAGTGCTTGGATGAGAGACTACTGTTGGCTGCATTTCAGAAGGGACAGGCAAAACCATCCTTGAGGGTTCCTTGCCTAAGAAAACCATAGGAAATTCATAGAGTTGAGACTGATTTAAAGGCCCTTCCAGACAGACCCTATATCCCAGGATCTGATCCCAGGTTTTCTGCTTTAAACTGGATTATATGAGTCCACACTGCCAGATAATATGGGATAAACAGAAAACCTGGGATCAGATCCTGGGATATAGGGCCTTCCCACTTCAATCCACTTTAAATGCTGTAACTGCCTCCTGCAGAATTCTGGGGCTTGTAGTTTAAGGAGGCCCAGTGCTTCTCTGGATGAGCATAGAATCATAGAGTTGGAAGATACTTTGTGCGCCACCCAGTCCACCACCTGCCAAGAAGCAGGAAAATCGCATTCAAAGCACCCCTGCCAGATGGCCATCCAGCTTCTGCTTAAAAGCCTCTAAAGTAGTACCACACTCTGGGGCAGAGAATTCCACTGCTGAACAGCTCTCTCTCACACAGTGAGGAAGTTTTCCTAATGTTTTGGTGGCATCTCCTTTCCTGTAGTTTTAAGCCCTTGTTCTGTGCCCTGGTGGCGAAGTGCATTAAAGCGCTGAGCTGCTGAACTTGCAGACCGAAAGGTCACAGGTTGAAATTCCGGGAGCGGCTTGAGCACCTGCTGTTAGCTCCAGCTCCTGCCAACCTAGCAGTTCGAAAACATGCAAATGTGAGTAGATCAATAGGTACCGCTCCAGCGGGAAGGTAACGGCGCTCCATGCAGTCATGCCGGCCACATGATTTTGGAGGTGTCTACAGACAACGCCGGCTCTTCGGCTTAGAAATGGAGATGAGCACCAACCCCCAGAGTCAGACATGACTGGACTTAACGTCAGGGGAGACCTTTGCCTTTTTCTGGGTCCTAGTCTCCAGGGCAATAGAGGCCCCTTTGCTAAACTACAAACCCCAGAATTCTGCAGAAGGCAGTCACAGCATTGAAAGTGGGCTGAAGTGGAAAAATGCTCAAGTGTGAGGAGGCCTTTGAAGGTACCCATACACACAGTGTACCTCTTCTACACTGCATAACGAATGCGGCTTGACACCGCTTGAACTGCCATGGCTCAGTGTTGTGGAATTCTGGGAGTTGGGAGTTTCACACGATTTCAGGCCCCAATATCCCAGGATTCCATAGCATAGCATAGGCCGTTAGCATAGCATAGGTAGTTAAGGTGCTGTCAAACTGCACTCATGATCCACATTGAACTTGGTAGGCGGAGACTTCCTTGTGACACCACCTAGAGCAGATTAAAGCGGAAGCGGGGAGCGGTGATTGACAGCACCTTTCACCAATCCGATTGCAGAGTGGGCGGCCGCTGCGAAATAAGAGCGGCCAATGGGCGCCTTCGGCTTCCCGTGACGTCAGTGACGAGAGAGGGAGGGCGGTGAGGCGCTCCGGTGTCACCGACGACGACTGCGGTGACGAAGAGGAGGGCCTTGGGGGAGGGAGGCAGGGGAAGCGAGCCTCAGAGGCGCCGCCGCCGCCATTTTGCGAGGCGGGCGTCGCAGGGCGAAGTGGGCCGCGCTTGGGGCGAGCCACCCTCTCCTCGCCCGCTCCCGGCGCCAGAGGGAAGCGAGGGCCAGGTGAGAGAAGGCGGAGCCGGCCTGAGGCGCCACAGGGAGGCGGGGCTTCTTGTAGCCGTTGGGAATAACGCCCTTTTTGTCGGGGTTGTGTTTCGCTGGGGCCTCAATGAAGGGAGAGAAAGGGAGCTTCGTAGTCAGGCTTGTGCCCCTTTAAGATTGAAAGACCAACGGGTTATTCATTTCTGCGCAGGGCCATCCAATGAATGCGGTTGACACCACTTCAACTATCCTGGCTCAAGGCTGAGGAACCCTGGGAGCTGTAGTTTTACTTCTGGCCTCTGCCAAAGAGGGCTGGGGCTTCACCAAACTCCAAATCCCATCGCATAGAGCAGTGGTTTTCAACCTTCCTAACCCCTCATGTTGTGGTGACCCCCAATCATAAAATTATTTTCGTTGCTACTTCAGAACTGTAATTCTGCTATTGCTATGAATCGTAATGTAAATATCTGATATGCCGGATGTATTTTCATTCATGGGACCGAATTTGGCACAAATACCCAATACGTCCAAATTTGAATACTGGTGGGGTTGCCCGGGGGAGGGGGGGGGGTTGATTTTGTCATCTGGGAGTTGTAGTTGCTGGAATTTATAAAGAACCCCTTGAACCCCACCAACGATCGAATTGGGCCAAACTTCTCACACAGAACTCCCATGATCAACAGAAAATACTGGAATGGTTTGGTGGGCATTGACCTTGAGTTTTGGAGTTGTAGTTCACCTACATCCAGAGAGCACTGCGGACTCAAAACAATGATGGATCTGGACCAAACTTGGCACGAATACTCAATATGTCCAAATGTGAACACTGGTGGAGTTGGGGGAAATGGACCTTGACATTTGGGAGTTGTAGTTGCTGGGATTTATAGTTCATCTATAATCAAAGAGCCCCTTGAACCCAACCAATAATAGAATTGGGCCAAACTTCCCACACAGAACCCCCATGATCCAACAGAAAATACTGGTCTTTGGCAACCCCTCTGACACCCTCCTTGCGACCCCCCCAGGGGTCCCGACTCCCAGGTTGAGAAACGCTGGCATGGAGCCATAGCAGCTAAACTGCTGTTAAACTGTGTTATTTCTAGAGTATAGATGCCCCTGGGTGCGCTTTCAAATTGGCAAAGATAACACAAAAACAGTTCTGAGAGAACACTGATTCTGCACAGCAAAACGGATGCAGTTTGATACTGTTCTAACTATTAGGGAATCTTGGGGTTGTTCTTTAGCCTTCTCTGTCAAAGAATCATAGAAAAATATTGATTTATTTACTATATTTATGTACAGCTCTTCTCACCCCTGGGGGACTCAAAGCGGTTCATAATGACAAAATTTAATGCATAACATACATATAAAACCAAATCATAAAATCTAAACAAGAAACATATAGCTATGCATTAAAAACAATAAAACATAAGATAAAACAATATTTAGACATAAGAATATAGAATTAAAACTACCTAATATAAACATGATCCAAGATCATAGACAGAGGTCATCCCAATCGTCGATTGCACCTATTCCATATTTATTTCTTGTATTGCATTACTTTACTGGCCAAAAGCTTGGTCCCATAACCATGTCTTTGCTTTCTTTCTGGAGGCTAGGGAGGAGGGTGCTGGTCTATAATCTCACTGGGGTGAAAGTTTCAGAGCTGAGGGGCCGCCACTGAGAAGGCCCTGTCTCTTGTCCCCATCAACTGCACTTGCGAAGCAGGAGGGACCAAGAGCAGGACCTCCCCAGAAGATCTTAATTTCCGTGGTGGTTCATAGAGGGAGATGTATTCAGACAATAGAGTTTAAAGAGACCACGCAGGCCATCTAGTCCAACCCCCTGCCATACAGGAAAAGCACAATCAAAGGGCTCCTTCTTTGGAGGCTTTTAAGCAGAGGCTGGATGACCATTTGTCAGGGTGCTTTGAATGCAATTTTCCTGCTTCTTGGCAGGGGTTTGGACTGGATGGCCCATGAGGTCTCTTCCAACTCTATGATTCTACGAAATTATTCCTGACAGATGGCCATCCAGCCTCTGTTTAAAAATTTCCAAAGAAGGAGCCTTCACCACACACCAAGGCAGAGAGTTCCACTGTTGAACAGCTCATATTGTCAGGAAGTTCTTCGTAATGTTCAGGTGGGATCCCGTTTTCTGTAATTTGAACCCATTCCTTCTAAATTAACAAGGCTGTTTTGGGCCTTTTAAGCAAACCTAGCCTCCAGGGCAGCAGAAAACAAGTCTGCTCCCTCTTCCTTATGACATCCTTTCACATATTTATACATGGCCATCATGTCTCCTCTCAACCTTCTCTCCTGCAGGCTAAACATACCCAGCTCTTTGAGATGCTCCTCATAGGGCTGGTCTCCAAATCTTTGATAATTTTAGTCACCCTCCTCTGGAAACCTTCCTGCTTGTCAATATCTCTTTTAAACTGTGGTGCCCAGAATTGGACACAGTATTCCAGGTGAGGTCTAACCAAAGCAGAATACAAAGGCACCATTACTTCCCTCGATCTAGACCAGTGATTGCCAACCCTTTTTTTGACCAGGGAGCACTCCACAAAGGATTACAAATCAGTTTTTGGTCAATTTTAGATTTGGTTTGGTTATTTGGGATGCTGATTCAGAAAATTGCATTGGATAGATCACATCAGCTCTCATATCTGATACAGAACATATGTCATCCAGTAGTCGCTATCTGCTTGCCCACAGAAAACCGTATTTAATAGTCTAGAGCTGATGTGGTCTATCCAATGCAATTTTCTGAATCAGCACCTCAAAGGATCCCAGGAACAAGCCTAAAAACAAAGACACCAGAAAAAAATTGGTTGGGCTGTGTTATTATTCACAGTAGTAATGGTGAGGCCGCGGACCATATTTTAGTTCTTGCAGACCACGGGTTGGGAACCACTGATCTAGACACCAAACTACAACTCCCAGGATGCCATAGCATTCAGCCATGGCAGTTAAAGGGCTGTCAAACTGCCTGCAATGTCTGCTTTAGGCAGTTTCCAACCTAAGGTGTCCTTAATACAAACCTATTAACATTTTCTTGGCAAGATCTATTCAGAGGCAGTTTGCTATCTTTTGATGTGACTGAGAGAATGGCCCCACCTACACTGACCATTTGTTGCATTTTCAAACTGGTATTGACGAAAATGGTTTTGCTGTACATGTGATTATATAGGAAATCCTGGAACCAGTTATAGGCCCAGATGGTGATGACACTAATCACAGATATGCATTAAGGGTTTTCTTTTGCTCACTTTTTGTGGAAGTTTGTTGTCTGGCCACTGCAGTTTGAAGCTAGCTTTGAACTGTATGAAATAATCAGTGTAGATGAGGCCAATGTGACTTGCCCAAGACCACATACTGGATTCCCCCCCCCCTCCTCAATGGATTGTCACCTTGACGTGGTGAGGGGGCTTGCGTGTTCCAATGAATCTGAGGGCACAACCATGGGAGTCACACACTCCCAGGAGTGGCCACAGGGGAGGATCCAGACCAAGAACAATACGAAGACCCAAAGACCTCAACGGCGGAGCAGGCAGAGGATAACATGGTACATGTTACAATGGCTGTGAAGGCGGAAGAAGGCTGCAACAGACTGAGAAGCCACTCTCGTTGTGTTAATCACACCACTGCTGGGACCTCAATCTGTGAAGACTGTGTGTTGACCGGCTGTTTACCGACCTCCACACATTAAAAAAAATCACGCACAGGCATCTTCCAAGAAATGGAGGACCATCATCCTCGAACTACGAGGGATCGCCTAAGAAGAAGACTGGATTTCCATGCCTAATTCAAACCCTGGTCTTGTAGTCCAATAGTCAAACCATGAGACTACACACTATCTCTGTGCCTCAAGTATATATTATCTTTACCAATTAAAAAGAACACTTCAAGCATGATTTGAAGACAATGGCAAACCCCCTTTGATGAAATATTACCAAATTCCATGGGGGTCACTATAAATTAAAGGACTTGAATACACAGTAAAGACTGTAAGTAGTAGTGGTACAAAAGAACAATGAACTGGTGCCTACCATTAAGACACAATTTTAGGTGTGTATTTCAGCACTGAGTCTAAGTGACTCTTAAAGAAATAACACTTTATGGCTGGCCTCTTGTTGGTTAGCCTCAGCTAGAATAGAACTAATTGTTATTTGCTGATAGGTGAATCATATTGGCTGAATGGGTTTCCTGTATTGAGGGCTAATAACAGGATTTGGGACATTATGACATGAATTTCATGACCATAACAGCTGTTCAGCAGTGGAACTCACTGCCTCAGAGTGTGGTGGAGGTGCCTTGTTTTGGAGGCTTTTAAACAGAAGCTGGATGATTATCTGTTGTGGGTGCTTTAATTGTGCTTTTCCTGCATGGCAAGAGTTGGACTGGATGCTGTAAGAGACCACATGGGCTGTCCATTCCAACTCCCTGCTATACAGGAAAAGTACAATCAAAACTTCCCAAAAGATGGTCATCTAGCCTCTGTTTAAAAGCTTCCATAGGAGCCTCCATCACACTCCAAGGCAGTGTTGAACAGCTCTTATAGTCAGGAAGTTCTTTCTAATGCTCAAGTGGAATCTCCTTTCCTGTAATTTAACCCATTACTCTGAGGCCTAGTCTCCAGGGCAGTAGAAAACAAGCCTGTTCCCCTTTCTTATTACATCCTTTCAAATGTTTAAACATGGCTATCATAGCTCCTTTCAACCTTCTCTTTTGCAGGCTAAACATGCCCAGCCTGTTAAGATGCTCCTCTGTCTTCAGAATATATTTTTGAGCATTAAATCTATGTTGTATTACAGCTGTCTTAAATCCAAGGGCATTAGCTGGGCCTTTTCTTTTTCTAGCTAAGCTAAGGACGTTTTTGTTACTATTTCTGCTTTGAAGACTTTTCTGATTTTTGGTGTCCCTAATGCAAACCTGTCATGGTGTTTTCTTAACAAGACTTGTTCAGAGGTGGTTTTTGATACTGCTTCCTCTGAGGCTGAGAGGGTGTGACTTGGCCAGTAGTTTGTATGGCAGTGTGATTTTGGACCATGGTTTCCTAGAGTCCTAGTCCATTCTCTAAGAAATACACCTTATTGGTTGTCAAAGGCTTACTTTAAAAAATAACAGCTTCTAGGAATATGATTATTTTTTGTATGTGAGTGAGAAAATAGCATGTATATTCATAAGCTTGTAGTCCTTCAGTTTCAAGAATGGCATGATACACTAGCAAAAAAGCTTACTACCACATTGGTAGTGGGAATAATAATGTTTTGTTTTCATACGTGATTCATTTAATCTTGGAATGCAACATAAACACTTCCTTGGTAAAGAGATTTTCTTTTTGCTATATTTGTGATTGCTTCCTACATTGAGGTTCAAAGTGCTTTAGGCCCATAAATCTTCCCAAGGGCCCTTCCAGACAGGCCCTATATCTCAGGATCTGATCTCAGGTTTTCTGTTTGTTCCAATTATCTGGCAGTGCGGAGTCATATAATCCGGTTTAAATCGGAAAACCTGGGATCAGATTCTGGGATATTGGGCCTGTCTGGAAGGGCCCTAAATCTCACAAATCTCTGAAGAGAGTTATAAACACAGTGACCAGGTGCTCAAGGTCATATAACCAGTTGGCTACAAAGTAAGACATACATTCATAGACACATGGCGCCTTTTCATGCCTAATTAATAAAATTTGGTCCTTTACAAGAGATCAAATTTTCATTATACCTTTCACCAAGTGGAAGGAGTATGTGTTGGTTTTTATGATGTTACCCCCTAAATTATGAAAGAAATAATAGTATTTCTTCTCATTTTAATCTGTCAAATTCTTTGAGAGGAACCACACAGGTTTCGTGGCTTCACTGATAATAAGTAATAGCAGAGTGCTGAAGATTTGAAATCCAGCATTAAAAAAACAACATAGATCCAGTGTGTTAGTGTGGACATTTGGAAATTGCTTCTTGTTAATTCTATGGGAAAATTACAGAAATAAGATGGAAGTTGTACATGCATGTGTGACGTCTGAAGGTTTTTAATACAGTGCATGGTTTAAAATTGTTACTGACATTGTTGTTGCTGACTAAAAAATAAAAAGTACATTGAGAAATTTAACTACAGAAAGTGAGTCTGAAAATTGCTTTGTTTTCCTTCTCATCCTGCTAGAACCCTTTCTTCTCCCTCTGTTCCCTGCAGATATTGTTTAGATCCACTCCTCATACTCTACTGGAATGGCAGGCATCCACTGAAAAGCCTGTATTGGAAGGTTTTCTGAAGCTTTTGTAGTTCACGGGTACCAATGGAGTATGAGAGAAGGTAACATTTTATTTCATGGCTCTAGCATTGAGTAAGATCCATCTTATTCTGGGTAGCACGTGATGCTATTGTTGTTCTCAGGATTATCTAGGCCTTGCCACCAAGCAGGGAGATGGTGGGATAAGTTCAGTACTACTGTATTTCTTGAATTCTAAGACACATCCCCCTATAAACATATCTGAAAACAGGGTGACCTTAGAATTGCATGTGCTTTTTAAAAGCTTTTTTTTTTTGCTTCTTACAATAAATGGCATCTTAGAATTGAAGAAATATGATCATTCCAGGGGCTGTTCAGTTTTGTTGGAAATTACCGTATATACTCGAGTATAAGATGAGTTTTTAGCACATTTTTATGTTGAAAAAGACCCCTCGGCTTATACTTGTGTGAGGTTCCTGGCAGGAAGGCATGGGGCTTCTATTAGCTGCGTGCCTCCTCTCCTTTCAGCACAGCAACCCAGCTGGGTCTTTGTGCCAATAGAGGAGGAGAGGAAGGTGCGCATCATCTTCTTTTGGCACAACAACCCACCTGGGTTGCTGTGCTGAGAGTGGGGAGAAGAAGGTGTGTGGCTCATCAGCCACTCACGTTCCCG
This sequence comes from Anolis carolinensis, assembly GCF_035594765.1. NCBI lineage: Eukaryota > Metazoa > Chordata > Lepidosauria > Squamata > Anolidae > Anolis > Anolis carolinensis. Next base: position 211,720,750 of record NC_085842.1, on the reverse strand, counting down.
CCGGCTGTGCCTGGCCTCTCCTCTCGGCACAGCAACCCAGCTGGGTTGTTGTTCCGAGAGGAGAGGAGAAGCTGCATGCCTTCCTCTTCTTCCCTCTCAGCACAGCGACCCAATTATGCCTCAATTAATGTAATTTTGTTGGTATCTATTTTATTTTAAAATTTACCGGTAGCTACTGCATTTTCCACCCTCGGCTTATACTTGAGTCAGTAAGTTTTCCCAGTTTTTTCTGGTAAAATTACGTGCCTCGGCTTATATTCGGGTTGGCTTATACTCGAGTATATACGGGTAAGTTGACATCTCAATTAGGGGCAGTCTTTCATCAATCACTGCTTGCTTTCATTTTGCTTTGGGGCACAGTAGTGAGTTAGAGTGACGGAATGAAATATTAGCACAACATGAGGGTTCACAATGCTTCCTATTTCTACAGTAAGGAACAGTAAGAAGCTGCTGGATGCTGGCAGCATCTTTTTCTGCTAGGGCATTATTGTTAGAGTGCTTAATTACATTGTCATAGCTACAACAATCCATCTTTTATGTCACTAGTACAACAAAGGGAAATAATGTTCCAAATACTTTTGGTTTTCAGGAGCCAGCTCTCATATTAGGAACCAAAATCATCATCATTATTAAAATCAGCCAACTGCACTCCAGATTGGATTCCATAGTCATGATCAAAGCATGCTTATTTCTGATTTGATTTAAAGCAGAAAGGCAGAGTAACATGACAATCTATATATTAGCAAAAGTATGAATTAAGTTTAGGAGCTGTACTCATTTTTAAAGAGAACTGGGACAAATAATAGTGGATCAGTAGATCACGTTTTGGAAATTTGAATTGTATCTAAGTATCAGGCTTTGATGTTCTTATTTTTGCTGCAATCTGCATTGGACTTGGAGACAGTTCACTACAGCATGCAAACTATTTGGATGGAAAGGAAACACATCCTTGGCTTCAGTCAGATAGCTTTGATATACACACAATGTTATTGTGGCAATGTGAGAAAACTGGTGTACTCCTGCAGATGTGTCTTAATCAGCCCACAAATGTAGTGAGGGTTCTACATTACTCCCCAATCCTTAAATATCAGGTGTTAACTTTAATATTTTTATTCATCTCCACCCTGTTGTGAAAGTGTTTTTGACCACAGCCAGAGTGGTTTTACCTTTGCTGACCTCAGCTTGGGGAGGTGGAACTGGTGACCTTCCATGTGTTGTTTTTGTATATTTCTCCTTACATCTGACCATGGCTTATGCTTTTTGAGGCTGATGATGGTTTGGTCGCAGGTTCCTCACCCCAGCTTTACCACAGCCTCAGAAAAAGTCCTTCATATTTGCTTCATGTGAGTAGATAGCAAAGGAAGATGCCAGTGAATTTGACTGGTTTATGATCAGTCATGTCATATCTTACCTATATTTATCATTAATGATGCAAGATGCCCTTATGAAAGTATTAGAGAAACATTTTTCTCTTTTTATCTGTGTCTCAAAAGTAGTCCTCACTAAAAATAAATTTCAATTTATATTTTCTTAGAGGTGGTCGGGGGGACCGGACAGGTCGGTATGGTGCTGTAGACCAAACCCAGGATGAGGGCTCAGAAGGCCGGAACCAGAGGGACCACGACTACAGAGATATGGATTATCGATCCTACCTGCGAGATTTCAACAATCAGGAATCTAATAATGATTATGATGATTCCTCTGAGGAACACAGTGTGGAGGTAGGTTGAAGTGGGATGGTGGGGTGTTCTTGTGTTTTTTTTTCTGAAGTTCTGTCTCCTTAGGGGAAGATTTTTACTGATAGCGTTTTTCAGCAGTGAACAGCTGGCATAACAAGAAATGAGATTTAGCTCCCAGATTTTATGCTACCAGTTGCACCTCCCCCCCCCCCCCCCCAATTTTGTGGTGTGAGAAATTCCCTTGGAGCAGATGCATGTAACATCTGGCTCCCTAGATTGCTGTGTCTATGATCAACGCTATGCTGGCTAGGGCTGATGAGAATTGTAAGCAAGCATCTGGAAGCCAACAATTACCTACACTGGCTTAGACATGCTTTGAGACTTTGTTCTTAGAAACTCCCAAGGAAATAATGTGCTGCTTATGTCCGATTATGAAAGATTACTACAGGCTGCATGGAGACTTCATAGAGAGAGAAAATGTGTTAGCCTTTGGAGAGTCATTAGAAGTGGACTTCTGAAGAAATCTTTGCTATTACTATGATTTTGTGTGTATTTGGAGTAGAACTTGTCCTAGTACCAGTACCATGTGGAAGTTACTGTATTTACTTGAATTTAATGCTCACCTTTTTTGGCTAAATTACCTTCCCAAAATTAGGATTTGCATTAGATTTACGTAATACTTCAGGAGCTGCACCTGGAGCTCCTCTTTGAGGGACGTCATCTCTAATTTAATTGCCATGGTTCAATGCTATGCAATGCTGGGATTTGTAGTTTAGTGAGGCATCAGCATTCTTTGGTAGCCCCCATGATCCCAAACTACAGGCCCCATGACTCCAGAGCATTGAGCCAAGACAGTTAAAATGAATTCATTCTACAGCACAGATGCACTCCAAAATTTCTTTTTCCATTGCTAAAAGCTTTGGTGTTATTCCTCTTTTGTTTTTAAAGAGAGAATTATAAGCATGTAGCCACTAATGCGTACCTTTTTTGGTCAAATGACAAAGAGTGCACTTTTTGCCTCTTCTCCTTACATTCACCATCATCTTTTTTTGTTTTTTGTTTTGGGGTTTTGAAAATTGTTGTGTGCATTAGATGGTACATTAGACTCTAGTAAATACGGGTATATGGATATCATGATCTTTAGTATGAAATCACTGTGTCTTAGACTGCAGGACTGACTGTCCATTGAGGTCTATCTTGCTTCTCTACACCCTGCCTATTCTGTGCTTTTGTTAATTAGGATTCCTATGAGGCTTCCTCGGGATCTGAAACGCAACGTAGAAAACGGGATAGCCCCAGTGAGCACCCAGGATTTCTCGGTGATGGCGACTACCGGGACCAGGACTACCGAACTGAGCAAGAGGAGGAAGAGCAGAAGGCTAGCAGCATCATTATGCTAAGAATGCTGCCTCAATCTGCTACTGAGAATGATGTATGTTCAGGACTTCAGCTTATTGAGTCTTTGCAATAACTCACTGCCATTGCCCACTTGTTTTAATGCTCCCCTCGCATTTGTGTTGTTGACATCCTCTTTGCCTCTGCAGATCCGGGGGCAACTGCAGGCACATGGGTTCCAGCCTCGGGAGGTGCGGCTGATGCGGAATAAAGCCTCAGGTGAGCTCTTGTTCACAGTTCTAACTTATTCCTTGTTTTGGTATGGCTGTAGTATTTCAGCTAGTACGCGGCACATTCCAAAATGCAGTGTGGTATATTAGGTGTGCATGTACATGGAACAGATATTGCCCTGTGGCATTAAAGATTTATTTGTGGTGTCTGCTGTATCCATTCCCTGTAGCATTTTGTATCAATTAGCCTTTAAAATGATAGTAGTGGATTCATAAGTAACCCCAGAGTGCGTTTGTATTTTGACTTTATAAGCATCTCTTAATCTTGGGTGTCAGTAGTTCCTCTGCTGTGTGATTGGCTGGGAAAAGTAGCAGGAAACGGGTGTAATCTTGCATCCCATTCTTTTCCAAGTCCGAATTCTTCATAAGTGTGAGACTACTGGGGCTCTAACTGTTTATCTCTTTCTATATGAATACCAATTCTTTGGTTTCTTCTTTTCTTGCTCAACCTCTTTGGGGTCAGAAACAAAATGCAGAGATGAAAAATGAAAACAACTTCTAGATCTGTACTGTGTTTTACACTTGTTCATATTTGATCAGATTTATTTATTTGTGGGAAATCTTTCTTTGATGTTTGTATCCTAAGTTGGGTTCTATTTTAAGCATGTGGTACTAATGGAACAGATACCAGTGCAGGTTACACAGCTATTCAATCATCTTGTTGAATGCAACCCTTCAGGATCATGTAGTCCACCAGGGACTTCTGAGATTCCCAGGGTTGTTTCTCAATTGTTTGTGGGGTGGGAGAGATCGAGGATTGTCCAGCATTTGTCTGGCCACACTATTTTATTGGTAAACTTGTTTGGTGTGGTGAACCATACATTATGATGGGCTATACCAGGAAATCAGGCTGCCAGCTAATGGGGGTGGCTCTGGAAAATGCAATGTTGGCAAGAGACCCCTTTAGTATGCTCTATGGAGACACTGTTAGATTGTGCCTGGTGTGTAGCTGAGAACTTTTAGGGGGAAATATTAAACTAAGCAGGTAGGTTTGTTCCTTCTTACATATCACATACATACACCTCCTACCCATGAGTAGGTCTGTGTACCTCTTCCTTTTTCTTTTCATTTTTAAAAAGCAAGGTGTGTATGTCACTACAGTCCTCTGTATCTGCTCTGTGTTGTACCAGGTCTGAGAAGGGCTGCCAGATGCTACTTGATGGAGGGTACAGAAAGGCACCCTGCTCCCATAGGCAGCCAAAGGCTGAGAAAACAAACAAAAATTGTAGAACAATTCTGTTATAATAAATCCACTTTTTCTTGGACAGGGCACTGTAGACCTTGAGAATAAAACAGCCCTGAAATGTTTTTGAGCGTAGTCCTTAGCAGACTACTTTTGCCTGTTTATATTTCATCTCTTTTAAAGATAATGTTGACCACATTAGAATGACAATCCAGTTTATATATTTTTCAATATTAGTCTTATATCCTTTATTTCCAAGGAACAGACTAGTTAGCCACTATATATTATCTGGCTGAATTAAGTGCTCCTTCTTTTAGTTTATTTCGACTTTCTTCCAGTCTAGGCCCATGGTGTTACATGGCTTGTGTTTGGGTTTATGGCAGGCAAAACTTCTTTATTTCACTTTCATTTACTATATCTTTGAGGAAAATCACTATTATTTTGGTTGGTGCAGTGAGGCTAAGAAAACAGCTCACACAAAGACATCCAGTGGATTGGCAGGGATCTGAACTCCAATCCAGATTGGACGGACATGCAGCTTTGTGTCTCTTGAAGACATCAAAGTTGTTAGGTCCTCTGCTTGGGAGTGCTTTGTTTTAGTATTTGTCCCTAAATTAAGCAGATGTTTCAGCTTGCAGGTTGATTACTAAGAAGGAACTCCCTGCATAGAGGTTTTGAAATAGCTATTGCTTACACTATGACAACGGATGTGCTAGATAGATAACAGAAAACATTAGTGCTATCAGAAGTGTTCAGGACAGATCTGCTTGGAGCCATCATTAGTCATCAGATATTTAAGTTGACCGATAAAGACACTGAATTGAGACTACATGGCTCTGTTCCTAGCTCTGGGACAGAATGAGCATCTTGAGTTTGAAGTAGCAGCAAGTGGCAAAACAGTTTCTAGTTCACAAGAATGATCAGAAGAGCAAGTGCTTCCCTTTTTGCAACCAGCCTCTGAGTCTGCACAACCCCACTTTGACAGAAGGGTGCCCTTTCTGTGCCTTTCCACCCTCCCCTGTTTTCTCCCCTTCCCCCTTGCACCCTGCCCTCGCCCCATTTGGTACAGCGACAGGGGTGCGTGATGTTGGCTGGATCTGTTGACTAACACACTGCGTCTGTATCTGAATGCTGTCCTCCAGGTCAGAGCCGGGGCTTCGCCTTCGTCGAGTTTAATCACTTGCAGGACGCTACACGATGGATGGAAGCCAATCAGGTTGCTTTGCTGCACTTGAAACCCACAAGTACTCCTACTGTTAATGACCAATCCAAACAGCTGGTTCATATGGCAGTCCCCAGCGGGAATCACTGAAAAGGGATGGGGAAGGAGGAGTTAGGTCTAAAAATCAGATGTCTTGCACTATCTCTAGTCCCAGGATTTAAAAACAAAGTGGTGGGATCTGGGAGGTAGATTTGGACTTAGAGATGTCAGAACTTAATAAGTATTATTAGTAGCCCAGGCAGTCAGTGGGTTAGCAGCTGAATATGATTTCTTTCTTGGGGAGAAGAATAGGTTCTAGCTTATTGAGAAGGGAAACAAAGCAACTAGGTTTAATAGATAGTAGTTGGGGTTGGGGGAATTCCTGGCAGTAGCAAATGAGGGTTTGAGAAGCCAAGAATCCTATGTGTTCCTTCTCATGCTCTGGAAATATGCTTGATCCTCAGTATGACACAGGCTTCAGCAGGCCAAGAATTTAGGGTTTAGAATTCAGTTAAATAGATGTGAAAGCTGACTGATTTTTTCCATAGTTTGCCAGAGACTGCCATGATGGGGGTGTCGGTTCTCTTATAATGTGGCCAGGGATTTAGGATGGAAAGTCTCCCAGGACACTTTTTCTCCTTCCTCTCAAGGCTCGTTGTTGACAGCCCATCTACACAAGACCCTGTGTTCTCTCCAGTATAATAAGAGGTGTGAATGGCTATGAGCCAAGCTGTGAGATCCTAAACTTATTCTGATCATAGTTCCAAGCTGTAGTGTTGCTTCAGAATAGCCAGAAAGTAACCGTAAATAGTTACTAGTCCAAACTGTTTGGGTTTTGCAGTGTTCATGCAGTCACGGCAGTAGCCTCTGCCATCTTTTCCTCCTCTTATATTCTTGTGTTGGCAGTGTAACCAGGCCATGTGTGCGCATCCCCAGTGGGAGCTGACACATGTAGCCTTGGCATGGTTGAGATGATGCACCTTGCTCCGGATGCAGGAAGGCTAACAAGCAGGTGTGGGTTAGATACTCCTTTTGAGCACAGTCAGTATAAGTGTGTGTGAAAGTGGCAATGTCTCATTACTGTAGCATGGCAGGGAGCCAGATGGGGTTCTTGCATCTGTCAGCAAGATTCTAGCCTTTGAGACCTTGACTTAGCAACTCTTAACAAATGTATTTGGAAAGCAGTCTGGTTTAGTTCTTACGGAACATATGCCCTGGTAATCATGGACTGCCCTCTCCGGGTCTGCTGCTGAGCATAGCCATCTTGTTAGAGACAACTTCAGATATATACCATTCCTTGGTAAATCACAGTTTGGGTTGTATCTGGGGAGAATAGAGTAGTAAATCAAGTACTGAACATGAAAAGGGGGGTATATGTAGTTTAAAAGGTCATTATAAATCTCCCAAATGTTTCTACCTCATGAATGGACTTGCAACCAGCACATTGGGTGTTCTTCCCAACATGCCCTTCAATGGAAGTGGATATAAGCATAGCAGTGATCTCTACAAAGTGTGGGAATGCTGTGTTTCTAAAGAAAGGTGCCCATTGTGGTTTTGGGTTGGGAGAAAGTAGTGATTCATGCTTCCAGCTTGCAGGACAGAAAGTGAAAAGATCATTCTAGAGGCATAGAGGTATTGTATGATGGTGTCTTGGAGCACGGCTGCACTTTCTCTGTCTGTTTCTCCTTCCATTTTTCTCTCTGTCTCTCTCTGACACACTCTCCCTCCATCACAGCAGCCGGATGTCCCGGTGAATTGGGTAGAGACAGGTGCCTCTGTCGGCCAGATTAGGTGTGCGCTAGCCAAGTAGCCAAGCTCCAAATCTCTCTCGGCCTATGCTCCCTTCCCTCCCTCACCCTCATCCATTCAGCTGAAGGGTTTGAACCTCTCCTTCTTTCTGCTGCGGCAGTGACGGGCACCGTCTTTCACCCACTGCTCCAGGATCTCATTGCTCTGTTTTTCTCCCTGCAGCATTCTCTCACTATCCTTGGCCAGAAGGTGTCCATGCACTACAGTGACCCTAAGCCCAAGATCAATGAAGACTGGCTCTGCAGTAAGGTACCTGCTTTGAGATCAGTCAAGAGAGGGAGGGCCTCTGTGTGGTAGACTCGGAAGTGGACCTGGGATGGTGTGTGAGCAGATTGTGCCACTTGGGAAGGCTGAGAAAAATATCTGCTACAGAAGAGTGGCTTCTTCCAGATGCAGGAGCCAGCTAGGAAATGGGCAGTATGTTTTTGTAAATTCAAATTCAACATGAAGAAAGCTCTAGTTTTATGGTCAGAACCAACCTTGGCAAACTAAATCAATTTCCTTTATTTTGAATAGTTCTGCTTCCTAGAGTAGGGTTTAGGGTGTTTCTGCAATGTGTTCTGGAGACTGAAAGGACATGAGGTAGTATTGGTAGTAAGAGCTGCAGCTATGGCATACTAGACATGACAAGCAGACACACTTCCAAGAATATGCCGTTTTTTTATTTCCAACCTTAGTGGTGGAAAAACTCAGTGAAGATGTGCAATTGAGCTACTTTGTGTCAAAAATTGTATACAGTGTCATGTGTAAAGGCCTCTTAACATGTAAGATATTTTTGTTTTCTTAATAGTGTGGAGTACAGAACTTCAAGCGCAGAGAGAAGTGCTTCAAGTGTGGCGTTCCCCGATCTGGTACGTGTGGACATCCTGCTTCTGTTCAATTCACTCGATGCCTATAGCATTCTTTTTGATTATTTTTCTCTTATATGACATCACTGCATCACTCAACAGAAGCTGAGCAGAAGCTACCTCCTGGTAGTCGTTTGGACCAACTGGTGGCTCTCTCAGGGCGTGAACTCAGTCAAGGCCTCCTGCCTCTCCCACAGCCATACCAGGTGTCAGCAGCCCTCTCTACTCAGCCTGTGGCCCAGATGTCTGAACCGTGTGCAGAGAACGCTAATGATAGTGAGTATGACATTTGAGTAAAGGGGCAACTTCCATTGGATGGATACAATCGGGCCTGTTCATTTTTGTTTTCACAGTTAAAAATGTAAATCCCATTTTGAGGGTGCTGAAAATAGACTTTCAGGGAGGGGAAAACTCTGTAATGACTCAATTATTTTTAAACTATGCTAAGAAGTAATGTGAATGTAAATATAATGTGGCAATCCTATTTTGCTGTGGAAAAGAATACAGCTGATTTAATTAGATTTTGTTTTTATTCCTATGTGTTTGTATTTCGGTGTGTGCCTCCCAGCTCTGGGGAATAAAGTCTGGCAAGTTCAAGTGATAAATACGCAAAAAAGAGTATGCAAAGGGAAGTGGGTATCCCCTGTGTGGGATTTGAAATCTTGAGCTGAAGATATTCTCTGAAATACAGTGACCACAAAATCTATAAAATTCTCCCAGGTTCTAAAAGTGTGTTCTAGAGTTGTAAACCTGTCCTCATAGAAAGCTAGAATAGACTCTTTTTTCGTATTATATAGTGCACCAGTAGGATACTTTTCCCAATCCATGCATTGGCGCTCATTGTCCATGTGCCTCCCCTCTTTTTATTTAAACTAGCAGAACTGTGCCGTTTTGAAACTTGAGTTGTTCTAATGAGACTCCTTTTATGCCTTCTTTATTGAGCGATGTTGAAGTTATGCAGTAACCACTTTTGGGTTTTCTGAATATGCAATCACTGTACCTTCAGACAAGTTTACAACTGCAAGGGTTTTTTCCTTTTTCATCTTGCCTTCGCTGAACCTCCCATCCCCAACTGGGAAAATTAAAAACCCACAGCCAAGTGCTGGAATAGAAGTAAAGCCAATGCCTCATTTCTCAGTCAGTGAGTTGGAGGTACTAGTAGTAGAACAGCCAGCAAATAGCTGGTCACACAGACTTTAAAAGTTGCTTGAAGATCATCATAGCTTTTATGAATCTCTTTTTGTCTGGATTTTTCTTCCTTTGTCTAGCAGAAAGCTGATGATAATTTTTCAGGTTTTGTCTGAAACACTGAGGGCCAGAACTTGATCTTTTTTTAAAAAATCAATAAAAATAAAAAATTCTATAGATCCTGTACATGCAATAGGGCACTGTTATTTCTGCAGCTTCCTAAACCCAGTTGTATCAAAGTGTTGAGGTGCCTTGAAAGTGGTAAAAATACTAATTACCACCCTTTTTCTTATTGTTGACAGCCATCATCTTGCGAAATCTGAATCCACATAGCACGATGGACTCCATTTTAAGTGCCTTGGCACCATATGCTGTTCTCTCCTCATCTAATGTCCGTGTAATCAAAGACAAGCAGACACAGCTTAACCGTGGTTTTGCTTTCATTCAGCTGTCCACTATTGTGGTGAGTGCTGTAATCAATGGCAGACCAGAAAGACACTGTTGGAACAATTTCAGCACCTGCATTTTGAGTTTCACTCCAAACACCTATGGTGGAAGAAGAGGAGGAAGTAGGATGAATAAGTCTAATTGAAATTTGCAGTTAATGTATTTCAAGACCAGGCATCTATACTGGCTAGTTGCCATAATAGATACACTATTGAACAGGGCCTTTATTATAACCCTGAACCATAATCCAAAGCCTTCATTTACTTGATCCCATGTGTGCTGCAAGAATAATCTGCTAAGGAGTCAAGGGACTTTGTTTTCCTCTCAATATGCGTTTTCAGGATTCTGAATGATATATCTGTTAGATATATCTGTAAAGAAAGTTTTGGAGCTTAACAACAGTGCTTCTAGGGGATGGAAAATCAATACACAAACTTTATAGTTGACATTAATATTTTATGATTTACCACAGTAGCCTGTCATATCACACTTGCAACACCTGACTTTTAAAGGAGATTTCTCCGCCCCCTGTGATTTTTCATTTAAATCAAGGGAAGCTGTAGTTGATTGCAACAGACGTAAAATGTTGCTTGAGGCTCAAATGCGGCAATAGACCTTTCAGACATCTCTCCTTTGGAAGAACTACTGCTGTTCGTGCTGTGTCACAAGGCTGTTTTTGAAATTCTAGGTTTCCAAAAAATTGGAAAGGGAAAAGAAAATGAGGCAGCCACATGAGGAAAAACAGTTCTGAATCCCATCATGGGCTTGCTCAAGTTGTGCCATAATTTCTTGGATCCTTGGCAACATACTTGCTGATAGATTACAAACATTAAAGCTTGGATGGGCATTTTTTTGAAGGGCAGCATTCTCTCATAGCCAATCAGTTGTATGCGGGTGGTGAGCAGGGCTGTTCCCAGCTGAATATGGATCCCATGGCAAAAATGGAGAAACCCATCCACTTCTCTCTTTTTATCTCCCTGCCTCTCCCCATCCCAAATCTTCCTACTAGCACATTTCTGAGAAAGGTACACATTGCTCTTGAAGAGGCTTATTTGCAAAAGGACTTTTAAAATTGGGGTGTGGACGGAATGAAACCAGACAGTTGGCTCACTACTCCGTTAAAAATGAAATGTAATAGTAGTGCAAACCAGATGTCAGGTTCCTTTCTTCACTAGCTGTGTTTCTTTTGAGAGATGCTTTATTTCAAAGGATTCTCGTAGACAAAAAAAATTTATTGTTCAGACTAAAAAATGTTACTCTAAGGCCCAATATATTATATGTGTCTCATACACTAATTGTATTTAGGATAATAAAACAGTGATCTATGATCCCCAGGGCCTGGAAGACTTTTACTTCCATGACACCAGATTATTTTTAGAAGAGTAACTGCAGGGGGATTTGGGTATTCTTTTTAAATGGGAAGGGAACTTGAAAGAGTGCACAGGATTCTGTCACAGAGTAGCCCGTGTATTTATTTGGACCAAGTCTTGTGGACTTTGAAGTGCCAGTGGTCCATGGTGGGCATATCCCTTTTGGGCACAATGTGCTTAGTAGAGAACAGTGGAAGGTGGGAGTAGCAGGTTCTTCTGGCCCAAGGCTTCAGTACACAGAAAGCTTGGTCTGGAATGGGATGATGGCATATGTTGTGTATTCTGTTTTAACCTCAGAATCTCATTTCCTTTTTCCTCTCAACCAGGAAGCAGCTCAGTTGCTGCAGATCCTACAGGCCCTGCATCCACCACTGAGCATTGACGGCAAAACAATTAATGTGGAGTTTGCCAAAGGTTCCAAGCGGTGAGTGAAGAAGGGCTGTATCTAGAACTCATCATTATGTTGCAGGGGCTTTTACTGATAGCCCTGGTGTTTCTTCGCAGGGATATGAGTTCATCAGATGGAAATCGCATTAGTGCAGCTTCTGTTGCCAGCACTGCCATTGCAGCTGCGCAGTGGGCCATCTCTCAGGTAATATTATTGCTAAGAAAACTTGGATTGGAGAAGTAATTTTCCTCCATTCATATACAGCATGGGAAAATTAATTTAATGGAAAATTGCACTGGATAAACTTCATCAGGTCTAGTTTCTTAGATATGGTTATCATGATTTTTATGGTCAAGCAGATGAAGACTGGTAGAAGGCAAATATTACGTATCTCAAAAACTAGAGTTGACAGGGAAAACTGGTGCCATTTTTCAAATCAGCCAGTCAAATGTATCCTAAAACAGTTCTAACATTTTGAGGCACCAAAATGTGTGTTGCCCACATTCATCAGGTAGGGATTTCCTATTGCCATCCTTGTGTGCTTACCCAAGCACTCTCAAGGCTATCTATGCACTCTGTTCTAATGAAGAATCTGTTTGATGAAAAACTCTGAGCAGCCATCATGGGACTAGCTTTCCCTCAGGGCTTGTCAAGGCCTTAGCCACTTCTGGAAAAGGTGGTGTTTTTGTTGTTGAAGCCAACAGTAGTGTTTCTCAGATCCTGTGCGATCTGAGGTACTACAGCTTTTCTTTAATACCATGCCTCTTAAAACTCTTCCCTCATGTATCTTTTCAAGATGGATCTAAACTGTCATATAATGTAGTTTCAGAATGCAGATTAACTGCATTGAACTGGATTATACGGCATTTATTTATTTATTTACGGTACTATTACCCTGTCTTTCTCAACCCTGGAGGGGACTCAAGGCGGCTTCACAATGTGGCAACAATTCAATGTCTTTAAAACAGAGTACAAAACAATCAATTAAAAGTAAAACATTAAAATACAATTAAAACCATTCGCATTTAACTCTGAACAACAGAGTAAATATATACTAATATAATACTGTTCAATGCAGTTAATCAAAATTCTGAAACTGTAATATATGGCAGTCTATTCAGCCTCGGATGACTAGTTTAAGGATGGGAGGTTGAAAAATTAGCTTGCTCACACATGTACCCTGAGCCCAAGCGGAAATGCTTTTGTATTCTCTGACTTAAAATGGCTGCCACTGCCTTTATCATTTCAAGCTTTATTTATATCTAATATATACAGTATCTTTCTGTTTTTTTGAAATAAGTTGTTGAGAAGCAGGCTGAAAATCAACAACAACAATTTTTATAACAGTCCAGTTTGTGATTTTAAAGAAAAGGGAGAAATCCCATAATGGCAATTCAAATTTTCCTCCTGATACAAGAAAATAAACTACTGTTTTAACAACAGTCTTTCTACTGCCCCATAGGCATCACAGGGTGGTGAGGCAGCTTGGACTGCTCAGGATGAGCATTCTGTGGATTATGGTTACTATCAACAGGACGAGGCCTATGGTGCTCCAGGTTTGGAGGCTACAATGTATTCGCAGGCATATTTGAAAAGCTCCCAGTCACAAACTGGCACAACCGGAGCAGCGGCTGTTGGAAAGCCTGACAAGATTCATAGCGAGGGTGCAGTGGCAGGTAAGGTGCCACAGCCTCTTTCTTCCACTTGATCTGTAATTTTTTCCTGCCTTCTGCTGACTATGTTCTGTCTCCCTCCTTATCTTTCCCCCCACAAAAGCAGCTGAGGCATCATTAGAGCCTGGAGTGCCAGGCATAGACCCTGTGCCTATTCTGCCAACTTTCCCTCGAAACGCCCAGACTACAGCAGTACCAGTTGCATATCAGGCAGCTGGCAGCGCTGAAGGGACAGCTTCTGTCCAGGGAAATGCTGTCACAGCTCAGGTATGATTGAGGTAGTGGGTCTCCATGTGCCAGAGCCATCCTTTTGGTTTCTCTGTCTACCTAACCCTCCTCTTTCTTTTATGATTTCAGTCATATACTATAGTCTCACCAGCTGTGCTGAAGCCTGATGTGCCTAGTGCTGCTCAGACCTCCAGTGCAACTTTGGGTGTATCTACCAGTACTTCCAATTTGCCTGTTACCAGCGCCATAGGGCAAGAACCTTATACACAATACCGTGAGTGCCTGCAGGATATAGATATGAGATTATGAGGGCACGTTTGGTGCAAATTTATGTTCCACTGAGGGCAGGGAATAATTTTTTTTAAAACTGGGGGGCATTTTCTAGATTATAGTCTCCTGATCCGGTGCTGTCATTATGTTTATTTCCTGCCTACTCTCTGTCTGCTCATCTTTAGCTGTCCCAGATGTCTCTACGTACCAGTACGATGAAAGTTCTGGTTATTACTATGATCCTCTGACTGGCCTCTACTATGATCCTAATTCTCAGGTGAGTTCAACCTGTCTTTAGTTATACGTTGTCTTTAGTCATATGTGGCAAGAATACAGACAGCCCTCCACATTTTTGAGAGGCACACCTATGTCCCAGCATCAGACCAGGGTTTGGCATTTGTGGATTTGATTATCTTTAGTTTTGCTGCAGCCCATCTTGAGGCCCGAGGGCACTGCAAGCAACATCTCCCTGACAAACAGCATCCCAAACACAGAAGAAGTTCAGGATACTGTTTGTCAGACAGACAATGATTATTCTGCCTTTCCCAAAGTTACTAGGTGAGACAAAGCAGCCACTTTCTCTGGCAAACCACATCTTGATTGTGAAGCAGCTAAGTTCAGGAATCAGTTTGCAAGGGAGACAGTGACTCTTCATCCTTACCCAACAACTTTGGGAAACAGCTGATGCCTCCCTAACAAACAGTATCCTGACTCTAGGCTTCAGCAGCAGCAGTGTAAAATCAAGGAAAGTAATCATCCCATTCTCTATTCTGCATTGGTCAGATCTCATCTGGAATAACTGTGTACAGTTCTGGCACCGCAATTGAAGCAAGGTATTCATAAGCTAAAAAGTATCCAGAGAAGGGCGACCAATGATCAAAGATTTGGAAAGCAAGCCCTATGTGGAATGCTCATGGAGTGGGGCTGGTTTTGGTTGGAGAAGAGAAAGCTGAGTTGGGGACATGATAGACATGTTTAAATATTTAAGAGGATGTCGCATTGAGGAGTTTGATTTCTACTGCTCTAGAAACTAGGACACAGAGTAATGGATTCAAATTGCAGGAAAAGAGACTCCACTTGAACATTAGGAAGAACTTCCTGATGGAAGGAGCTGTTCAGCAGTGGGATATGCTGCCTGGGCGGTGTGGTAGAGTCTCCTTCTCTGGGATATTGTAAGCAGAGGCTGAATGTCCATCTGTCGGGAGTGCTTTGAGTGTTCCTGCATGAAAGGAGTTTGGACTGGATGGCCCTTACGGTCTCTTTCAGCTCTATGACTCTATGAACTTGGCAACTCTGAGATTGGGATGCTGTTTGTCAGGAAGATCTTGGCTGGTACAAGGATTTTGGGAGCCAATTGTCCCCATAATTATTTGTGGTTTTTCTGCAGACCTAATCCCAATTAATGTGGAAGGACAACTGTAACTCGCTGAAAAATAGCTTCTCTTTATAAAGAGATACTAAGATAAGAGGATGGGTCTGGTCCAGAGCTTATGGTATATTGCATGGACACAAGTTATGACAATAGACTCATTGTAAATGTATCTTTGCAGTATTATTACAATGCCCAGACACAGCAATACCTGTACTGGGATGGTGAGAGGCGCACCTATGTCCCGGCATCAGACCAGGGATCTGATGGCCACAAAGATGGGGGCATTTCCGGGAGTGGCAGCGGCAAGGAGGGCAAGGAAAAGAAAGAGAAACATAAAACAAAAACAGCCCAACAGGTGAAATGCACTCTCTTGCTCCTACTGCTTATTCTTTCTTCTTCCTGGTCCTGTTTATTCTAAGGTGTCTTGAGCATTTAAGATTTCCTCTGCTTCCTAGGACATTCCTTTTTCTGTGGGCTAGGCAACTGAATTATAAGTCACTGTGAAGGGATTACCCAGCCAGTGTGGTGGACATGCCAAAAAAAAAAACCAGTCATAATGCATACAGCAGTTTGCTGGATAATTATGTTCCATAGAGCAGAGAAGGGTGAGGAAATATGGTCTCCCAGTGTAGCACACTCAATTGTGTCAGCCACAAAAAGTGAGAAATGATGGGAGGAGCAATCCAGCAATATCTGGAGGATTACAAAGACCCCATCTCTGCTAGATCAAAAGAATGGAAAGAAAACAGCATATTGTGGGATCCCCTATTTTATGTGGTGATTTTACATTTCTGATTAAGAGCCTTTTCATCATGAATTAAAAGCTGTGTTGTTCACCCACTTCGGGATTATCTTTAGATTGCAAAGGATATGGAGCGTTGGGCCCGAAGTCTTAACAAGCAGAAGGAGAACTTCAAAAACAGCTTCCAGCCAGTCTCTTCTATGCGAGAAGATGAAAGGCGGGAATCGGCCACGGCTGATGCTGGCTATGCCATACTTGAGAAAAAGGTATCTCCTCTTCCTTTACCAGAATCAGACTGGAAGCATGTTACTTTCTGTGGCTCCTTCTTGATACCTAAACAAAACGGTCAATTCTGACACTCCAGGGTAGTTTCTTCAGGCCTGCCAGTTCATCATCTTCACAATGCATGTTAATGCTTCTGTGGAATAAGACAACTTCTCTGCCAGAATCCAGAATCCGACTTGCCTTGGCTAACAATCCTTGAATCTCAATCCCAGAAGCCCAAGTTATAGCCTTGTCTCTTTCACTTTATTCATTTGAAATGTTCTTGTCAGGAAAAGAATTATATAGGGGTGAGGGGGTGGGCAGAAGTGGACTCTTGTCTTGTCCATCACTTCTTCCTGTGTGTTTGTCTTGATAGGGCAAGGAAGCAATGTGTGAACCATCTGTAATCTCTCCATCAGGCTGTGTCAGCCACTTAGTAAAGCTTTGGAAGGATTCGTTGTGGCTGCCGAACAGAAATATGGTGTTTCTTAACTTGGTAAAATGACTTAATAAACTGTTACTAGAGCTGTTTTTGTGAATTTGTTTTCAGGGGGCCTTGGCCGAGAGGCAGCATGGTGGTATGGACCTTTCCAAGCTCACTGGGGATGACAGGCTGGTAAGTCCTGCGTTCCAACTTTTCCTACAGTTTAGTCTTTAATCAGTGGGCAAAGAGGCAGGGGTTCAAAGATCCTCTATTTTCATGGCTTCTTAGGCATGGGGGGAAAGACAATGATTCATTAAAGGCGTAGGTGGAAAAAAGAGATAATCTTGTTGAGGCAAAGACAGGGCCCTCTTAACTGGGGGCTGACAGTCCATCTGCCCTTGTCTTTCCCAAGGGCCATTATCTAGCTTGCATTGGTGGATTGTATCTTGGGAAGGAGGAGGCAGGGATGACCTTGGAGCACTTATTATGGTTAACTGTCCTCCAGCTCCTTCTCAATCTGATTCTAACATGGTGTTTATGATTTACCTGTTTGCAGAGTCCACCACGAGGGTTAGTTGCTGCTTACAGTGGTGAGAGTGACAGTGAGGAGGAGCAGGAGAAGGCTGCTGATCGGGAAGAGAAGTTAACGGATTGGCACAAACTGGCTTGCCTGCTTTGTCGCAGACAGTTTCCCAGTAAGGAAGCACTTATTCGTCACCAGCAGCTCTCAGGATTACATAAGGTATGCAACAATTCTGATGTCCTTCTGAACTGCTTGTCAGATATGCCACGTGGGGGACAGCATTTTGCAGTGGTTCTGGTTCTTCCTTGAAGGTGGGGCTTGGGGTGTTCTGTCAGACCATTTGGCCATTAGCTCCTAATGTTCTAGAAATTCCATCCTGTTTGTGCCTGTTTAAAACTGGGGGAAGAGATCAACCAGACTGTACTGTCTGTGTGCTGAAGATATTCAGACTATTCTGTGTCTCATGTTTTAGGAATTCTGTAGATATTCTGAATTAGCCTATAAATGTGGCCAAATGTGAAGCTTCTTCCTCAAGATCAATAGGATGGCAGATCTTGGAATGAGAGATACACCTTGTTTTAGCTCAAGTACACAAGTCTGAGCTTTTGATCTTTGATTGTCAAATTGTGGCCGTGTCAAATTTGTGGTGGGCAAACTGCTTCCATTTTTGAAGCAACCATTTTTTCCCAGGGTCACAAGTGCCTTGGATAGACTCAGATGGAATTACAGAGGTGTGGTCTGAACAGGGAACCTGAAGATTGTTCAGAAAGCATGAAATGTTCTAGAAACTGGGAGGTCACATCCAATAACAGACATTCCAAGCACACACAAAAAGTGTCTTAACTCACCCAAGTAGTTCCCAGAACTACAAAACAGATGTACATTGTACGGGCATAAGTACAGGAGACTGTGATGGGATGTTCAGCGGATACATGTCTTTATCTCTACTTAAGTCTCTGTTCTCTTTTTCCCCTCTGCAGCAAAATTTGGAAATCCATCGGCGGGCACACTTGTCAGAGCAGGAGCTTGAGGCACTTGAGAAAAATGACATAGAGGTATTGGAGGAGGGCAGGGATGGGTAACAACTGGCCCCAGTAGTGGGAGCATTATATAGTCAGGCTTGGAATTCTTAACATATTTGTTTCATGACCTACCAGCAGATGAAATACAGAGATCGTGCAGCTGAACGAAGGGAGAAGTATGGTGTCCCTGAGCCCCCCGAACCCAAAAAGAGGAAGTATTCAGCGGTCACACCAGCCACTGTGTAAGCCATTCCTGCCTTTTGCATGCTCCTTAGTTGTGAGAGAAATGCCTTCCTTTGAGAAGGAACTCCTTTTTGTCTGCATAGAAAGCCATCTCCATCACATTAAGCCTTCCCTTCTTCAACATACTATGTACTTTCCTGTGAACTTAGTAAAAAGAGAGGACACTATTACCTTAAGGCTTTCCTCCCCAACCTCTCCTTATTTTGCAACAGGGATTTTGAACAACCAACGCGGGACGGGCTCGGAAGTGACAACATTGGTAGCCGCATGCTACAGGCCATGGGCTGGAAAGAAGGCAGTGGATTGGGTCGCAAGAAGCAGGGCATTGTTGCCCCTATTGAGGTACCAGACGGTTTTTTCCCCAAATTACTGTAAATATAGTTGCCTCCATATTAGCTAGAATAAAAGGGAAAGGAAAATACAAGGAATTGAATCAGACAATCTTCATGATTGAATAAATAAAATACAAAGAGCAGAGGTACAACTGTTCCTGGAGTGTGGTGGGAGGGGGGGGGAGGAAGAGGGAATGGGAAAATTGGATATGTATAAGTAGTAGATAAGAATAGAAATGTAAGGAAATAGGAAAAAAAGCAATCATCAGAATGTTATGAGAATATATGGAGAAAATTGTAATGGTGACTGTGACAATGTGACAAATTTACACACACATACACATATATTCATTCATTCTGTGGGACATGCTGTGTAGTTGCCTCATGAACTGTACTTGCAGAATGGAGGAGATTATGAGCCTTTTGCTTGATGATATATATGTTTTTAGATTTAGTGGAGACCAAGCTTCAACCAACGCAGACCATTTAATGCAGTTCAAAACTAGTTACAAACTGTGGAGGCCAGACAACAAACTCCCACAAAAATGCACAAAAGAGAGCCCTTTAATGCACATCAGTGCTCTGTGGCTTCTGTCATCACCATCTGGGCCTAAAACTGGTGCCAGGATTTCCTCTGTCATCATCTGCACAGCGAAACCACATTCTTCAGGACCGGTTTGGAATTGCATTCAGTGGTCAGTGTAGATATACCCTAAATCCGCTTCCTTGGATGCATGGAGTAAAGTGCCTAGGGACAGACTTTTATAGACTGTACAGGGAGGGAGGAAAGATTTATTTCTCTCTATAAGAGTGTGTCACTCTTTTTAATACTTGTTTTCTCTCTCTCTCTCCCCCCCCCCCCCCCCCACTCTGGTTTTTCCTAGGCCCCAACACGGGTCCGTGGGTCTGGCCTGGGTGCACGTGGCAGCTCTTATGGGGCTGTAGCATCAGAGTCCTACCGCGAGGCATTGCACAAGACTATGGTGACACGTTTCAACGAGACGGACTGAGTTCTTTGCAGAGTACACACCTGTACAGTATTTTGCCGATGTGTCCCACCACCCACTCCCTAGTGCCCAACTTTCACACAATGTTTCTTTGGTTGACTTTTTTTTAATTAAATGTTAAAATGGACATGAAAGTGTTTTTTACATGTCTGGAGCCTTGGAGCACATGCAGCTGCCAAGTACTTTTGTAAGTCCCTGTGCAAACATAAGTTACTGAAGTACACCACTGTGGTGTGTGTGTGTGTATAAAAAACATAATAGCTCTTTGAGGCCAAGCTGGAAGCAGAAAGTAGACTTAATGTTAGTCTCTCCATCTGAGATCCTTCTGTATTATCACTTTTTACAGAGGAGTGGACCAGTAAAAACCATAGACAAAATGTATATCACCAGAACAGCCATTGTTATTCTTTTAAAGTGGCCTGTGCAGCCCTTCAACCAGCTCTGCATAATAACGTTCTGAAAGATAAGTGAGATGAGGAGACACATCAGTCTCTTGGTAAATAAAATGCTCAGTCAAGTGCATCTATAGCCCTTCTCGCTTCCAGCCTATCTTTGCTCCCCCTTTATCGTACATTTTTAAGATTCAAGTCTAGCTCACCTTCATCAGGCAGGATGTAACTATGCCTGAAAAGGAAATCCAGTGCCACCATTGAACAGTTTGGCTTGAAATCTGGAGATCCAATGGCCTCTTTCACCTGTACAAAGAGAAGAATTATAGGAAATATGACTCTGGTTGCCTTCACTCGCCCATCACTCTTCAGATTGTGAAGAGGCCATATCCGTAAGAGCTAAAGTTCTCCATAGCTGAATAACAGTTTGACTAAAATGGTTCCCAACCAGTGATCCGTGGACCACCAATGGTTCCCAAGAACTAAAATATAGAGTCTCGGTTATCTGACATCCGCTCATCTGACACTCCGTATTATCTGATGTCCTGCTTGTCCTGGTAGCAAAGGCGGCAGCTACTGTCATTGCCACCCGGCTGGGTTCTGCGCGAGCGAGGAAGGGTGGGCGGCAAAGGCGGTAGCAGTGGTAGAAGCAGGAGCCTGGCCTCCCCTTCCTGCCTCTTCTGGGCTTCGTTGCCCTATCCCGCTCATCCTGGCAGCAAAGGCAGTGGCAGTGGTGACTTTTGCCACCCTCCCTGGCTTGCTCGCTCATGGGGCCAGGTCCTGCCACCAGGACCCGGCCCGGTGAGTGAGCGAGGGAGGGTGGATGAGTGAGCGAGCGAGCGAGCAAGGGAGGGAGGTGAGTGAGGGAGGGTGGGCGGCAAAGGCAGCAGTGGAGGCAGAAACAGGAGCCTGGAAGAGGCGGCCAGGCTCCTGCTTCTGTTGCCGACTTTGCTGCCCTCGCTCGCTTGCTCACTCACTGGGCTGGGTCTTAGTGGCAAAGGTGGCAGATCCAGGACCCAGCCTGGTGAGTGAGCGAGTAAGTGAGGGAGGGCAACAGCGGCTACCGCCACTGCCTTTGCCACCAGGATGAGCAAGGTAGGGAACCAGGGCCTGGAGGAGGCAGGAAGGGGAGGCCAGGCCCCTGCTTCTGCCGTCGCTGCCGCCTTTTCTTCTTTGTTTTTTGTTAGTAAACAAACGAACTCGCTGCCTGAGTGAGCGAGTGATCCCTCCCTATTATCCAACTTTTTCACTTATCCAACATTCTGCCAGCCCATTTATGTTGGATAACCAAGATTACTGTATGGTCCCTGTCTTCACCATTACTACACCGTTGCAACGAGAGCAACTGGTCTTGATAAACTCTCTTACAGTGCCGAGGCAATGAGGATGTTGGGAGGGGAGAGGCTGACTACTCACAAAAAGTGCAACAAGCCTCCTGACTGCTGCTTCTAACCTCTTCCTCCCTCCCTCTGAGCGGAGCCATTTCATGTGGCGCCTGGAAGTGGGGGAGCCTTGGTGTCTTCGTTTTTAGGCCTGCTCCTGGGGTTATTTGGGGTGCTGATTCAGAAAATTGCATTGGATAGACCACATCAGCTCTAGATTATTAAATATGGTTTTCTGTAGGCGAACAGATGGCAACTACTGGATGGCATATGTTTTGTATCAGAAACTAGACCTGATGTGGCCTATCCAATGCATTTTTCTGAATCAGCAGCCAAAAAACCAAACAGAATCTAAAGCTGATTAAAAACTGTATTAATAACCCTTTTGGTACTAATGTTGGAGTGTGGTCCCTGGTCAAAGTAGTCCCTGGTCAAAAATGGTTGGGAACCACTGGCCTAAAATGGCCATCCTACTTGTTAGGTTAGATACCTCAGGGAAGATAAACTGGAGCCTACTATTCTTGTCATTACTTACAACACAGGTTTCCAGACATTTCATGTTAGTGACACACCTTTTTTTAGACATGCCTCATTTCGTGACACTAGTTTCAGTTTCAACCCCTTATAAGAGATACAAACATATATAAATTGTAATAACGAAGTGTATGAGGACACAACTATCTCATGAAAACTTTTCATTTATATAAATGAAAAGCAACTCCGGTTGCTCCTGATACGGAAAAAAAATTATATATTTAAAAAACATAAATTTGTAAGATAACATACATTTCCCAGATTTTTGACATTTTTCATTACGTTTGCATGACATACCTTACCTACACACGAATGTGTCACAACACACAATTTGGAAAGCTCTGACCTACAGTATGCTCTTTCGACTGCCATGGACCCTGTATCCTTAATTAAAATTTTATGGTAAAAAAGCCTTGTCTTAAAGATTTATACACACATTATGCCACAATGCACCTTCATTAGCGGAGCACCTTTCTTGAAAACGTACATTACTTAGTCCACATGATGTCATATAACTAGGGTGTTTTATTTGTTTTTTGGTTTGCTGCCTGGCATGGCTACTACTTTGGAGCCTATAAACTATCATGCAGTTTTCTACAGCTGGTTTTATTACTCTAAATAACTGAAAGAGGAAAGATACATATGTATGGCCTCACCCCAACTGGTTCACTTAAAAGAGCTGCTTTTCTGAGCAAGTCAAATTGCATCTACCAACCTTGTCGAGTGGCCAAAGGTAGAACTCCTGCACCTCTCCATCCCCCACCTGGGGCACAAAGTCTTCAGGCAGCTCCAGGTCAAATACAAATTGGCATTCAGGATAGATGCCTCCACGTGCCCCCTCATAGGTGTAGCTGATGTGGGAGAAGGCAGGGGAAGTAGTTCAGTTATACGTATGACTTGTGTGGTGATGGCAAGCAAACCCTACAAGGAACAGCTTATGTTTAGCTTGGAGGAAACAAAGCTGAGAGGTGACGATAGCATGTTTAAATTATTGAAAAGACATCATACTGAGGAGGGGGCAGGCTTGTTTTCTGCTACTCTGGTGACTTAGGACATAATGGCAGTGAATCCAAATTGCAGGAAAAAAGATTGCACCTAAACATTAGGAAGAATTCACTGGCAGTAAGAGATGTTTGGCAGTGGAACATGCTGCTGCCTCAGGGTGTAGTAGAGGCTCCTTCTCTGGAGGTTTTAAAGCAGAGGCTGGATGACCATCTCTTGGGGATGCTCTAATTCTGTGTTCCTGCATGGCAGAAGGGGGTTGGGCTGAATGGCCCTGGTAGTCTCTACCAATTCTGAATCTATGTGATTGTTCAGGTATGTTCCTGCCTAGGGATAGTTGAAGTCCAAATTATGTAGGAGTCATGTTTCTCTCATGTATTCCTAGAACAATGAGAATAATCTTTGGGTTGTTGTCCAGCCATGTTCTAGAAGTATTCTCTCCTGATGTTTCTGCCATAGATGTGGGCAAAATGTCAGGAGAGAATACTTCTAGAACATGGCCAGACAGCCCAGAAAACATACAACAACCCTGTGATCCCAGCCATGAAAGCCTTTGACAACACACAGTCATCTTTATCTCATATGCTTGTCCCTGCATTCCTACTGAAACTGGAAATGGCATTTAGAAGGCCACCTGCCCATAAATTACTCCCATCACTGGAATTTAACCATTGAGGGCTATAACCTCTTTCACATAAATAGAACAAAGGGGAGAGGAGGGGGAGTAGCTTTATATGTCAAAAACAGTTACGTTGCAGAAGAAATGCAAGACTGTAATCCGGGAAACCAGCTTGAAAGCATCTGGATAAGAATCAAGGGAACCGGGACTCAAAAAGATCTTGTCGTGGGTGTCTACTACAGACCTCCGAGTCAGGATGAAGGACTTGATGAAGCCTTCTGTCAACAGCTGACCAAACAGGCACAAAGAAGAGATATAGTAGTCATGGGCGATTTCAATTATCCCGATATCTGCTGGAAAACAAACTCAGCCAAGAGTACAAAGTCCAACAAATTCCTCACTTGCCTTGCAGATAATTTTATGGTCCAGAAGGTAGAAGAGGCAACAAGGGGATCAGCAACTCTTGATCTAATCTTAACAAATGTGGAAGACCTGATCAATACAGTTGAAGTGGTTGGATCCTTAGGGGCAAGTGACCATGTGCTCCTGCAGTTTGCAATACAAAGGAATGCTGAAACTAAGACAAGTCAAACACGCATTCTGGACTTTAAGAGAGCTGACTTCCAAAAAATGAAGGAATTACTGAGCGGCATTCCATGGACGCCGATATTAAAAAACAAGGGAGTTAAGGATGGATGGGAGTTTTTCAAAAGTGAAATACTCAAGGCGCAAATGCAAACAGTGCCAACAAAGAAGAAAAATAAGACAAGTGCAAAGAAGCCAGAATGGATGTCCAAAGAACTTCTAACTGAGCTAAAGCTCAAAAGTGACATGCACAAGAAGTGGAAAAGGGGAGAAATCACCAAAGAAGAATTCAAACGTATAGCCAACTCCTGTAGGGAAAAGGTTCGCAAGGCTAAAGCGCAAAATGAGCTCAGGCTTGCCAGGGACATAAAAAACAACAAAAAAGGTTTTTTTGCTTATGTTGGTAGAAAAAGGAAGAAAAAGGAGGCGATAGGGCCACTGCAAGGAGTAGATGGGGTGATGGTGACAGGGGATAGGGAAAAGGCAGAACTGCTTAATGCCTTCTTTGCCTCGGTCTTCTCACAAAAAGAAAGCCATCTTCAACCTCAGCAACATGGAATGGACGAAGGATTGGGGGAAATCCAACCCCAAATAGGGAAACAAGTTGTCCAGGAACACCTGGCCACTCTAAACGAATTCAAGTCCCCAGGGCCAGATCAGCTACATCCAAGAGTATTGAAGGAACTAGCGGAAGTTATTTCAGAACCACTGGCAATCATCTTCGAGAGTTCTTGGAGAACAGGAGAAGTCCCAGCAGATTGGAGGAGGGCGAATGTGGTCCCTATCTTCAAGAAGGGAAAAAAGAACGACCCAAACAATTACCGTCCGGTCAGCCTCACATCAATACCAGGCAAGATTCTGGAAAAGATCATTAAGGAAGTGGTCTGCAAACACTTAGAAACAAATGCGGTCATTGCTAATAGTCAACACGGATTTACCAAAAACAAGTCATGCCAGACTAATCTGATCTCTTTTTTCGATAGAGTTACGAGTTGGGTCGATACAGGGAATGCCGTGGATGTAGCATATCTAGATTTCAGTAAGGCCTTCGACAAAGTCCCCCACGACCTTCTGGCAAACAAACTAGTAAAATGTGGGCTAGACAAAACTACGGTTAGGTGGATCTGTAATTGGCTAAGTGAACGAACCCAAAGGGTGCTCACCAATGCGTCGTCTTCATCATGGAAAGAAGTGACAAGTGGAGTGCCGCAGGGCTCCGTCCTGGGCCCGGTTCTGTTCAACATCTTTATTAACGACTTAGACGAAGGGTTAGAAGGCACGATCATCAAGTTTGCAGATGACACCAAACTCGGAGGGATAGCTAACACTCCAGAAGACAGGAGCAGAATTCAAAACGATCTTGACAGACTAGAGAGATGGGCCGAAACTAACAAAATGAAGTTCAACAGGGACAAATGCAAGATACTTCACTTCGGCAGAAAAAATGGAAATCAAAGATACAGAATGGGGGACGCCTGGCTTGACAGCAGTGTGTGCGAAAAAGATCTTGGAGTCCTCGTGGACAACAAGTTAAACATGAGCCTACAATGTGATGCGGCAGCTAAAAAAGCCAATGGGATTTTGGCCTGCATCAATAGGGGAATAACGTCTAGATCCAGGGAAGTCATGCTCCCCCTCTATTCTGCCTTGGTCAGACCACACCTGGAATACTGTGTCCAGTTTTGGGCACCGCAGATGAAGGGAGATGCTGACAAGCTGGAAAGCGTCCAGAGGAGGGCAACTAAAATGATTAAGGGTCTGGAGAACAAGCCCTATGAGGAGAGGCTTAAAGAGCTGGGCATGTTTAGCCTGCAGAAGAGAAGGCTGAGAGGAGACATGATAGCCATGTACAAATATGTGAGGGGAAGTCATAGGGAGGAGGGAGCAAGCTTATTTTCTGCTGCCCTGCAGACTAGGACACGGAACAATGGCTTCAAACTACAGGAAAGGAGATTCCACCTGAACATCAGGAAGAACTTCCTCACTGTGAGGGCTGTTCGGCAGTGGAACTCTCTCCCCCGGGCCGTGGTGGAGGCTCCTTCTTTGGAGGCTTTTAAGCAGAGGCTGGATGGCCATCTGTCGGGGGTGCTTTGAATGCGATTTCCTGCTTCTTAGCGGGGGGTTGGACTAGATGGCCCTTGAGGTCTCTTCCAACTCTACTATTCTATGATTCTATGATTCTATGATTCTAAACTTCACCAGTGCTTCTCGATCTGCGCTTCTCCCTTTGTTTTGGACTTTGGTTTACATAAATCCTATTCAACATGGGCAGTGGTCAGGAATTCTGGAAGTTAAAGCTCCAAAAATCCAGAGGACCAACAGCTGGAAACCACTGTTCTCTATTAGCATTCACAATCCCATTTTTAAATTAGTAAGAATCTGTGGAAAGGAGGGCAACAGTGAGAATCATCTTTATTGAACAGATGTGGCTGCTGGGGATCAAGGACCCCAAAACACTACTGTCTCAGAAGCTGCACAGAGTCCTTAGCTTTCCCTTTGGAGGCATTTTTATCATGGCTCAAGAAGTGGGCAGACATTTTTGTAGACCAGTAGTTCCCAACCTTTAGGCCTCCGGGTGTTTTGGACTTCTAACTCCCAGAAATTCCAGCCAGCTTACCAGCTGTTAGGGACTGTAGGAGCTGAAGTCCAAAACACTTGGAGACCCAAAAGTTGGGAACCAATGCTGCAGACCCTCAGACTTGCATTTAGAACAGATGCTATATTAAGATTTTAAAAACAAACAGGAAGAGTCTCAAAAAGAAATGGAAGTTTATCAGAGAAAATTTGCAGAATATAAATAAGTGCTTTTATACATTCCTTGGCTACTGATATTATTGCCTCCTTGGTCCACACATCCAAGTATATGACATCCCAACATCATCACATCTTCTCTTTGATTTGAGGTAGCCTTATTACCTGATAGTCCCCACAGCCTTGGCTAATGCTGTGAGGGAGGCAGGTATGCAGGCTTCCTCTTGGCACTCTTTTACTAGTGTCTCTCTGACGCTCAGCCCTGATGCAATGCCACCAGCAGCCTAAAAGGAATAGAAAAATCAGCAATACTGAGCTATTAAAATACGTTGTCCCATAGGCAATATTCCACCTTTATCGCTAGCCCATCATGCTCTTTCTGCCCAATGAGCAGAGTCACCATTTTATCACACTGAAAAATTTCCCAGTCATAAGACACTTCGGCCTCTGTTCAAACATGGAGAGGTACTGAGCTCATCACATGAGTTAAACTACTTCCGGCTGTCATGCATAGCCCTCTAAGGTTGAAAAGAGGCAGAAGTGTCCTGAAAGGAGGGAACTCAGGCAATCACCCTCATCACATTGAGAAATTCTCCCCCTCATAGGACACTTAAGCCTCTTTTCTAGCATGGAGAGGACCTGAGCTTATCACATGTTCCAGGGTTGAAAAGAAGCTAAAAGGAGGGAACTCTGAACACAGGCCAGCTATTATGTTCAGAGCTCCCACTTCTTGTTGCGCTTTACTCCCATCTTTACAACTGAAAACAGGTGTGATGGGAACCTTCAAAGTTTCCCATCCTGTTTCATTGCCCAACTGTCAGCAGTCTCTTGTGTCTTCTGGGGTTCGATGCAGATCAATAGGATCCCATGGAAAGCAATGGTTTTAACCTGGAGCTTCCAGGAAGTTTACCTTACCCTTGCCATTCTACCCAACTGCAGTATAACCCATTTCCAATTATTTTCAAGGGGAGAATGTACCTTGTTTTAGAACTAGATAACATTTTTAGGAACCCATTTCAACTTAATGTTTGGACTCCCTTGCTTAAAAATGAAATTGTATTACGTATGCTGAACCTAGTATAAGGGAGTTGCTTATTGCCCACCCAAATTTAAACTACTGTTCAAAGAGACAACTTAGCAGATGAAACCGCTTCCTTCTCAACACTAAGATAAAATTGTCTTGCTGAAATAATCTTTAGAAAAATCAAGCTTGTACCGATTCTGGCATGTGCAAACCCCATTTAAGTCAGTATTCTCTCTGGATGTGACCCGATTTAAACCAATACATGTATTCTGATTGTTTGCTCATCTCAACCCTCAAACAAAGAAAGCAGGGCCTTTGAACCTTCCCCTCTGCCCCATTTCTTACCAGGTTATCCAATAAGCCAGGGTATATTGGCTTGTTCAGAGCCCTACGGGCCAGCCACATATGCATTTGACCATTTCGCCAAGTGTAGCCATTCAGGTGAGCACCGTAGCACTTCACTCCAAATAACGCTGGATTCAAGAGAGAAACGGAAAGGAATAATTTGGCAAGGAGAACAGTTTCCAGGTGTGACCAAAGGAAGGGTTTTATCAGTGAATATGTTATTCTCCTGCTGTCGCTTTTTACCAAACACCGATCACATCTAGATTTATAGCAAGGAAGCTTAAATTCTGTAATTTTGTTCTAATTTAGGATAAATTTGGTTCCTTTAGGGCAAGTGACCAGAACTTAATAACTACAACAAGAATTAAACACAATAGAATGCTGAGTTTGATAAGTTGAGGGTGAATACAAAGGACTATAGTCACTCTAAAGCAGTGGTTCTCAACCGATGGGTCTCCAGGTGTTTTGGCCTACAACTCCCAGAAATCCCAGCCAGTTTGCCAACTGTTAGGATTTTTGGGAGTTGAAGGCCAAAACATCTGGGGACCCATACGTTGAGAACCACTGCTCTAAAGAAAAGCAGGTGATAGCTCTAGGCCAAAATAAACTGAAACAAGGTTTTATGAGCCTTGAACTTTCCTCTATGGAGCTGAGAAAGGGTTGGCCAGCAGCCTATAAATATAACATTCTTCCATCTCGTGACACAGACAAAAGTCTCACTCTGATAAATATTTGGCATTTACTATCCAAACAGGTCACTAGGAAATTGAGGAACAGGTATGCACCAAAACTTGATCGGCAGCAGTAGTGATCTCTGTAATACTTAATCGAAGCACAGAGACAATTCAGCTATACTTAATGCATGCCTATTGGGGCTTATGGAAGGTATACATTGCCCACTCTTGGAGTACATCTTATAGATCCCTTATATTTTTCCTAAGGTTGAGAAATTGAGAGGATTTATAACACTGGCCAACACACATTTTGGTGCCTCGAATGCTAGTCCCGTTTCTGGGTATATTTGATCTATTTATTTCAAAAATTGCACCAGTTTCCCTCTATCAACTCTAGTTTTTGAGATGCAGAACATATGCCATATACCAGCCTTCATTCTGCTTGCCCATAAAAAATCAAGATATATTAATGTAGTGTTCAAAGTAGTATCTTTTAAGCACGAAGCAACCATATTAAAAATTAAAATAAACATGTACTACATGAAACACTACTTATTTCATACTAAAAGCACAGATTTAGCACACAAATTTGGCAGTTATTTTACACACAATATCTAAGGAACTAGGACAGATGTGGTCTATCCAATGCAATTTTCTGAATCAGTGCCCAAAATAACCCTAGGAACAGGCCTAAAAACCAAGACATCAAGAATGTTTTTGAGTTGGGTTGTGTAATCTTTAGAAAGAGATAGGCCTATTCAGTTTGACTATCTCATTTTATATTGACATTGCTGAACTTTACCACTGAAAACAGGTCCTGAGACAAGCAAAGCACTAGCAATTAACATGTTCCTGGAGTAACAAAAGCAAAGGTGCCGGTTTCCTTCTTTAAGGTATTTATGATTAAACTTTGCCCAGCTCAGGGAAAAAGTAAATGGAAAAGCATTCTTGACTATAATCAGGTTGGGCTGCACTCAAGCTCTAAGCGAGTTTCTCTATGACCATTGTTCTACACATTTGTCCATCTTAATAAGGAGACCTCTCCATGACTTCTAACTGTGTCTCATCTAGTGAAATCTAACGAAAACAAGGTGTTATTTTTCTTAAAGGTTTTTTCTTAAAGGAAAAATTAAAGGTTTTCAGACTCACGGGTTGCTGCACGCTCCATGCTGAAGAGAGGTGGGTCACAAAAGTAGGGCATCACATTGTAGAGCTAGGACAAAGGCATGTTTTGGTTAACAAATAGCTCTGCTTTACAACTCCACCCCACCTTTCTTTGGAACTCTGGAAATTGTTAAAAAGAGTCATGAGCACAAACACCCACATCTCTTCCCAACCCTGTGGCTACTAGCAACCAGTCATCTCACCTCTTCCCTCCACTCTTTCAGGCAGGGAAAGGCCTGCTGCGCCCTCAGATCCCTGAGCACCCCTTGTACGGCAGACGTCCGTTGCTCATAGGAGGCCAGCTGCAGGCTCAGCTCCACACGTGCTGGTGCCTCATCTCCCTGAGACACTGAGAAAACAGCTGGATACTGACAGAGACATCTAGCCACAGCCTGTGGCACATGGCCTACCTGTTGACCAGCAACCATAAATGGCAGGCACAGAGCCTTGGAAGAGCCTGCAAGGAGATCAAGCCAAGTCAGTCGCCCACAATCCCTGTGAGGAGGGCCAAATGAATGGCAGTGATTCCCAGGAACACCCTTGGCTTTCCCCCGAAGGGTTTTGACACAATCAAAGTCTAAAGGTTTTATGTTAATGGAAAGATTCTGTACATTAGGAAGCAGTCCTGTCTAAGAGATAGAACTGCTTTAATATTTTTTTCCATGTCAGGAGCGACTTGAGAAACTACAAGTCGCTTCTGCTGTGAGAAAATTGACTGTCTGCAAGGATGTTGCTCAGGGGACACCCCGATGTTTTTCCAACCTGTGGGAGGCTTCTCTCATGTCCCTGCATGGGAAGCTGGAGCTGACAGACGGGAGCTCATCCCGCTCCCCACTTTAATGATAATTCTGCTTTTCTTGCATGGCAGGGGGTTGGACTAGATGGCCCATGTGGTCTCTTCCAACTCTATTATTCTATGATTCTATGACATTAGCAATACCTTTCTCACTGGGTTCAATACAAATGTAGCACAATCTGAGTAATTTCTTAATACAGTAGAGTCTCACTTATCCAATGTTCTGGATTATCCAACGCATTTTTGTAGTCAATGTTTTCAATACATCATGATATTTTGGTGCTAAATTTGTAAATACAGTAATTACTACATAGCATTACTGCGTATTGAACTACTTTTTCTGTCACATTTGTTGTATAACATGATGTTTTGGTGCTTAATTTGTAAAATTGTAACCTAATTTGATGTTTAATAGGCTTTTCCTTAGTGCCTCCTTATTATCCAACATATTTGCTTATCCAACATTCTGCCGGCCTGTTTATGTTGGATAAGTGAGACTCTACTGTATATATATTCATCAGGTTTTTATCCAGAGTATAAGTATCATGATACAAGCTTGTCAGTAAGTTCATACAGGATAATATCTTGGCAAGCTTGCAAAGCACTGTGGTCTCAGTCTACAAGGATTCTGTTTTGTAAGGGTGACAGCTTTGGAATATTCAAGCCATTTGTCTCCATTATCCCACATACATGCCACAGCCTTAGAATCATAGAATCTATAACTACATGGGCCATCTAGTCCAATCCCCTTGCCATGCAGGAAAAGAACAATCAGACCACCCTCAACAGATGGCCATCCAGACTGCTTAAAAGCCTCCAAAGAAAGTACCTTCACCACAATCAAAGGCACAGAATTTCACTGCTGAACCACTCTTATAGTCAGAAAGTTCTTCCTAATATTCAGGCAGAATCTCCTTTCTTGTAATTTGAACCCATTGCTCTGAGAATTAGTTTCCAGGGCAGCAGAAAATAAGCTCCCTCTTCCTTATAACATCATTACACATATTTATATCTGTCTAATCTTCTAAAATAATCCAAAATGTATCTTTTGGAACTGAGTTCTGTTATTAATATGCAGTGGGTGAAGTACCTCCCCTCTGCTGAATTTCTCACTGTTTGTTTTTGTTGGAAATATTAAACGTATGATGGAGCCCCGGTGGCGAAGTGTGTTAAAGCACTGAGCTGCTGAACTTGCAGACCGAAAGGTCCCAGGTTCAAATCCCAGGAGCGGAGTGAGCGCCCGCTATTCGCTCCAGCTTCTGCCAACCTAGCAGTTCGAAAACACGCCAATGTGAGTAGATCAATAGGTACTGCTCCGGTGGAAAGGTAACGGCGCTCCATGCAGTCATGCCGGCCACATGACCTTGGAGGTGTCTACGGACAGCGCCAGCTCTTCGGCTTAGAAATGGAGATGAGCACCAACCCACAGAGTCAGACATGCCTTGACTTAACGTCAGGGGAAACCTTTACCTTACCTTATTAAACGTATGACAAGATTCAATGGCTCTGTGTCACACAGAATCAAATAGAGGTGGCAACAAATTATGTTGAATCGAACTCTCTGGCAATGCAAGAGAGTCATAGCGAAGTTGTCCCTGAAAGGTGGCCACCCAGCCTCTGCTTAATGGTCTCTAATGAAAGGAAGGGAGCCTATTTCACGGTCAAGCAGTTCTTGCCTCCAAAACGTTCCTTCCCATGTTCAGTCTGAAGCTCCCTTCTTGTTGCATTTTTATATATTTGGAGAATAATGGTGAACATTTCTATCACGTCCCTTATCTCTTCTGAAATTCTAAAACATTGCATCTTTTCCACATGGTGGGAGCTGCTCTAGCGAGAATCAGATCCTTTGATCTTTCAGCCCACCTTTTCATCTCCTTCTCAAGGTGTGCATTATGGCAATACTGTGGGCTAAACATCCCATACCATTCCAAATACAGCAATCGACTTAAATCTGGAGAGGGCTCCTGTACCTTTACCCATTATGTAGAAGAGGAAAGGACACCAGGTGTTGCTTTTTAGCTGTGACCGCATCACATATCTGTCTAATCCTCCTTTAAGATAATCCAAATGGCGTCACTATGCATCTTTTGGAACTGAGTTCTGTTATTACTATGCAGTGGGTGAAGGACTGATCACCGTCTCCCAAAGCAGTTATTATACTCCCAACTCAAAAACAGGAAATGTAATGTTGGTGGACAGGAAAGGAGATTTAAAGATGAGCTCAAAGCCAACCTTAAAAACTGTGGCATAGACACCAAGAACTGGGAAGCCCTGGCCCTTGAGCACTCTAACTGGAGGTCAGCTGTAACCAGCAGTGCTGCGGAGTTCGAAGAGGCACGAATGGAGGGCTTAAGGGAGAAATGTGCCAAGAGGACGGCGCATCAAGCTAACCCTGAACAGGACCGCCTTCCATCTGGAAACCAATGTCTTCACTGCGGGAGAAAATGCAGATCAAGAATAGGACTTCACAGATACCTATGCATCCACCGCCAAGACGCTATGAGTGAAGTAAAGTAAGTAAACTACCTCCCCTTCGCTGGATTTCTCACTGTTCGGCTCTATGTCAAACACAGAATCAAAGTTATGTGTGACATAGAAGAGGAAAGGTCACCAGGTATTACTTTTTAGCTGTGACTGCATAACACACAGCACCTATTCAAAATGTCATGTTTTATATTACACTATGTGACAAAATTTGAAGAAAATTCTGTTCCTGGTTTGAAAGTATTATTTCCTGCTTAATAGTGCAGTCCTTACTTTGAAAGTCGTTATTATGCTCCAGAAACTTTGTTTTTGTGGCTGCCACAAACCATGTCCCAACCAGGGACTCTATGAGATGTTCATTGTAAAGACTATAGCAAAATGTGCGGCAGGATGTCCCGCAAGAACAAAGTTTTTGCAGTCTAAGAAACTTTCCCCATGTTTTGATGATAGAAACCAGTTAGGAAATGACAGTTATAATCCAGAAACACAAAATATGTTACACAGTATTACTGAACGTACGGAAGATTATAATCTGCCAACACTGCATACCATGAATTCAGATAAAAGTATAAGGGAAAGGTACAGTAGAGTCTCACTTATCCAACATAAACAGGCCGGCAGAACGTTGGATTAAGTGAATATGTTGGATAATAAGGAGGGATTAAGGAAAAGCCTATTAAACATCAAATTAGGTTATGATTTTAAAAATTAAGCACCAAAACATCATGTAAAGAACAAATTTGACAGAAAACGTAGTTCAATACGCAGTAACGCTATGTAGTAATTACAGTATTTACGAATTCAGGACTAAAATATCACAACATTGACTACAGAAACATTGACTACTAAAAGACCGACTGCGTTGGATAATCCAGAATGTTGGATAAGCAGATGTTGGATAAATGAGACTCTACTGTAAAGGCATCTATGGATAACGCCAGCTCTTCGGCTTAGAAATGGAGATGAGCACCAACCCCCAGAGATAAAAATATGCGGATACCTAATGTATATTTGCAGACTTTTTCTTGAATCTCGGTTTTGAATCTACCACTATTACAACAGCCATAATGTTGGGTCATCAGTTTAATCAAGTTGTGTGTATAGTCGGGAGAGACCAAAAGGGCCATCCAGTCCAAACCCCTGCTAGGAAGGAATATGCAATCAAAGCACTCCTGACAGATGACCATCCAACCTCCAGAGAAGGAGATGCGACCACCCTAGGGCATTGCACCAAAGTACCTAACACATGCCAGGGTCTTTTTCTGTAGCTAACTCAGAGCCCATCCCTGAAGATTACTCTGCACACTTATGCAAGCAGAGGCGTCTCCTCTGTTCTTTAAAACCTGCTTTCTCTCCCTTCCCGTCCGCACCTGCGCCGTGGAAGGAGTTCATCCTCGTGAGCAGCTCGCGCACCCGCTCCGACCACCCGGGAGCCGCCATGACGACACGGCCCCTCGAGCCCCCGCCTTCCAGCCAATCACGTTGAGCCATTCCGCGCAGCCCGCTCCCTGATTGGCTCTTGTAGCATCTACCCCATTCAGCGTTTTGATTTGGTCCCAGCTCTAAAGCTTTAAGGATCTACACAGCACTTGAATGGACATGGCTCAATGCTATGGAATCTTCGGATTTGTTGAATCCATCCAAGGATTCCTTGGTACTGAGGCCCTTCCACACAGCTGAATAAAATCCCACATCATCTGCTTTGAACTGGAATATATGGCAGTGTGGACTCAGATAACACCATTCAAAGTACAGTAGATATTGTGGTATTTTCTGCCTTGATATTCTGGGATATAGGACTGTATGGACGGGCCCTTAGTCATCTGTGGTTTGGCAGAAAAGGCCTTGAAAAGTACAACTCCCAGGATTCCATAGTAGTGAAAGTAGTGCCAAACTGCTTTAATTCTGCAGTATAGCAGCACCCAAGATTAGTGACAGTCCTCCTGGACTACAATTCCCAGAAGCCTCCACTGTTTTGGCCAACGATCAAGGATTCTGGGAGCTGAAGTCCAAAACAATTGGAGGCCCAAGTGCAGAATATAAATTATTCCGGAGTCTGCAGAGCCAAGCCAAGGTTCTCATTCTGGCTCTCAACTCCTTTGGGCAAATCCAATGGCCTATCTTTATATTTTCAAAACAAACGCCAAAAAAATCTTCTCTTTCTTTGAAGTTAAATGTGTGTGAGAGAGAAATGTCCTTAAACTGGCACTTAGAATTCCTGGGGTCATTTTCCATCTGATTAATGATAGAGAAGAAAGTTCTGAACTTCTAATTTCTACACTGCCATATAATCCAGATTATCTGCTTTGAACTGGATTATATGAGTCTATACTGCAATCTGGATTTTATATGGCAGTGTAGAAGGGGCCTTAGATATATAGCATATGCACACTTTGTATGCCTTGGGTTACTAATAAAATGTGAAGTTTGGAATATGCCCACTCTGGAATACCATGTAACTATCTCAGGCCCCATCTACACTGCCATATAATGTTGATGTGGTCTGAGTTTGAAACTGCTGCATTATATGGTCAGTGTAGACTCATCTAATGCAGTTCAATGCAGTTCAAGTGAGAGACAATGAGACCAAGCTGGCATAATGCAGTTTCAAACTGCATTATATGGGAGTCTTAGCCTGGTTAATCCTGATTAATCTGCTGCTGTCCCCATCTTCAGCTCCTTTTAAAATGTCCCAGGGCCCTTCCACACAGCCAATTAACCTAGAATATCAAGGCAGAAAATCCCACAATATCTGCTTTGAACTAGGGCCCCTTCCACAAAACAGAATAAAATCCCACATTATCTGAGTGTGGACTCAGTTCAAAGCAGATATTGTGGGATTTTTTGCCTTGATATTCTGGGATATATGGCTGTGTGGAAGGGCCCCTGAGTTATCTGAGTCCACACTGCCATATATTCCAGTTCAAAGCAGATAATGTGGGATTTTATATAGCTGTGTGGAGGGGGTCCCAGTGTGTGTCTCTCTCTTTCCCCCTTTCTTCCTTCAGCTTTGGTGGCTGCAAAATATGATGTATTGATCTATTTATTTATTTATTTATTTATGGCTCTTTTATCCCTCCTTTCTCAAGCCCGGAGGGGACTCAAGGAGGCTTCACAACATAGGCAATGCCTTTAGAAACATAGTAAATAAAAATAACCATATTATAGTATTAGAACAATTGAAACATTTAAATCCATACAAGTTAAAATCGT
The DNA here is from genome assembly GCF_035594765.1 of Anolis carolinensis. NCBI lineage: Eukaryota > Metazoa > Chordata > Lepidosauria > Squamata > Anolidae > Anolis > Anolis carolinensis. The sequence continues at coordinate 211,683,950 of NC_085842.1, read as the reverse complement.
GCACTCCATAGGTGTAGTCCGGGCTGTTCCATAGGTCAATTACACATCTTTCGTATCTAATTATTGCACTAGATTTTCAAAGGCTTGGTTAAAGAGCCATGTCTTCACTTTTTGCAGAAGGTCAGAAAGGAGGGAGCTGATCTAATCTCCCTGGGGAGGGAGCTCCATAGCTGAGAGGCCACCACCAAGAAGGCTCTCTCTCTCGTCTCCGCCAATCGCGCCTGCGAAAAAGGCAGAGCCGAGAGCAGGGCCTCTCCAGATGATCTTAAACTCCGAGATGGTTCATAGAGGGAGATAAGTTCGGACGGGTAAGCTGGGTCGGAACCATTTAGGGCTTTATAGGCTAAAGCCAGTACTTTGAATTGTGCTCGGTAGCAGATTGGCAGCCAGTGGAGCTGACGCAACAGGGGGGTTGTATGCTCCCTGTACACAGCACCGTTGATCAATCTGGCTGCCACTCGTTGGATCAGTTGCAGCTTCCGAACAGACTTCAAAAGTAACCCCATGTAGACTAAAATTCCCATATACCAGTACAGCTAATAGAGAAGGATAATGGGAGCTCCATTCAATACATAGCTGGTGGGCCACACATTCCCCAGCCCTGTGGATGATTAAACCAATAAGGAGATGAATAACACAAGTCGATCAGTGCAGAAATGATTCTGAGCCTGTGACAAAAATCACCTTTGGAAGATTGGGGCAATTCCATGGAACCTAGCATTTTGGTTCCAGTATCAGCCAGATAATTAAATGCTTCATAGATCCTCCATCTCATCTGTTTCAGCGTCCTCTTATTGGTATGCTCTTCCATGCAGCTGAATAACCACTGCTGTGAGTTTTTTGGGCTGTCTGGCCATGTTCCAGTAGCATTCTCTCCTGACATTTTGACCACATCCATGGCAGGCATCCTCAGAGGTTGAGGGGGTCTATTGCTAACTAAATAAGTGAGGTTTGTATATCTGTGGTCTCAAGCAGACAAGAGTTCTTTCTCCCACCCTGGACATTCCACAGATATAAAGATCTCACTCACTTAGTTTCCAACAGACAGGATGCCTGCCATAGATGTGGGCAAAACGTCAGGAGAGAATGCTTCTGGAACATGGTCGTACAGCCTGGAAAACTCACAGCAACCCAGCCATTCAGGCCATGAAAGCCTTCAACAACAGACTGACATACTTATTTTAAAAGGGGGGGCCTAAATACCTTAAAGACATCAGATCACTTCTGATCTTGGAAGCTAAGCAAGGGCAGCTCTGGTTAGTACCTAAATCTAAATGGGAGACTGCCAACAAATACTAGATGCTGTAAGCTATATTTTAGAGGAAGAAAATTACAAAATCACCACTGAGGATCCTTCGACTAAGAAAACCCTATGAAATCCATGGAGTCACCATAGGTGGATTGGTGACTTGAAGACACACTCACACAAATGTTTTTTTCCAGAAGAATCACACTGAGTCAGGCTGAATTAGGGAAACAAATTTTTATTCTCATAATTATCAATAATACACTTTAAGTATTTTTACTTCTTTTTTTTTCAAGTGTCTGGCTTCTAAGATTATTATTATTTTATCACAACGGCCAGTAGAAAAATAACCAAACTCTTAAAAACAAAAGCGCTCCTAAGCGCTTCCCACAAAGATAGGGCGGGCGAGGCGAGAATGGGAGAGCGGTTGTGGGGCCATTTTGGGAGTGGGATGTTATGGGTGAGGAAGGGACATGTTTAGGGAACAGTTCACAAAGAACTCAGGTTTTTTTATGTACAGAGCAACTAGGTGTCAATGGCTGCGCAGATGCCCTGTGTTGGAGCAAACAACTGGAAGAGTGAAAGCTGGTCCTTGTAAATTCCCTGGAGAGGACAATCGCAACCATAAATGTCATTTTCCAATGTGCTTAATTTCAATTCATCTCTGTTTGCTCCATCCACAAACCACTGTACCTCAGTGCCTCTTCAGCAATAAGATGAATCCATGATGTTACACTGTTATCCATCCCTCCTTCCCAGGTCTGGGAACACAACTGGTGAGATTGGACTCATGGTTCCCTATGGAAGAACTGTTTTGCTTCACCAGCCTGGCTCCTATTGGGCCCAGTATGAATTCTCACTATGACAAGTAGTCTGCAAAAACAAGCATAGCCTCCAGCGAAAAATCAGTGCCTCCGAGGAAGTTTCCAACAAAAGAAGTTGAGAGAACAGATATTTTTTAAAAAAAATAATAAATAAAGATGACATTTACCCCCACTTGCCACATCTTCAAGGAAGCCTTTAACAATTCGTATTTCCCAATAAATATGGCTCACAAAACTTGTGGCCCACTTGTCCACACACACATTCACACCAGTCATATATATTTATAGAGCAAACCAACTAGGATTCAATAGACCTGCTTATCTCCTTCTCAGTAAAGCTGCCAGCCCCCTGTTTTCTGCCTAGCTTGTGACTACAAAACTGATGGGGGAGAATGGGATTGTCACACTGTATAAGTGAACTGTTCATCTCAATAGCTTAAATACTGTGAAGGGTGTACCAAATGTCAGCCCTGCTTTTGAGACTCCCACTCCATTCGTGATGGTTCTGTAATGATGACTGCAGATCCAAGAATCATTACAAAACATACACCATTTTGTAATGCGAGTCTTCAAGCTTCCTTCTCAACATATCCCTTCTCACCTGTAGCAACAGCAGCTCATATATTACCATGAAAGTGCTTCAAAATGCCCTCTACAGAGCACAACCTGGGCACAGAAAAGGAGAAGCCCTAACTTCTGTCTTCTTTATGAGGCCCTTGGCGTTATTAAAGTGATTGCAATAACATATTCCAAATAAAGCATCAAAGGATTGCTCAGCTTAGGTGCCATTATTTCTCTTCAGTAGTTCAATACAAGGCAGAGGGTGGGATTCACACAAAAAGAGGATTGTCCTTTCAGCCCACCTCTTTATCTTATGCCATGCCTCTCATTGGTAACATTCATGATCACAACAGAAAGGGAACCATGGAGCTTTGGCTACTCCCTTCCAAGAAACCCTGTACTATGTTTCCATCCAGTTCTCTGCTCCCAGCATCTTGCTTCCCAATGCCACACAACTTCAATACATATAAAGATCAACCAAGTATTGCAAAAGAATGAGAGGGAGAGAGAGATGGGCGGGCAGCCTTTTGTCCATTCAGTGTTGTCCAGTGGGACAGAATTGCTTCTTGTTCTAGAGAGGCATTGACTTGGTTGAGGCTGGAGTAGAAAAGGGCTTCAAGCCATAGTGTAGACAGCTCACAAGATAGAAGATCCAAATTGTATGCATGCCCATCTTTACGTTTTCCCTAGAATCTGAGGCTGTTCCAGAGATCTAGGGAACATGCACTTCTGTGAGGCTGAGAAACGGTGCTGCCTGGGACAGCATTTAATTTAATATCCCCTGGACTGGTGGGCCTTACATGTAAGATGAACCAAGTGAGAGACCCCTCTAGATGTCTGATGTCCCCTAAATCAGCCTTCCCTAACGTGACGGTTGGCCTACACCTCGCTTCATCCCCAGGCCATGCAGGTAGCTGGGGACAATGGGCACACGTCTCAGGTGGGGGAAGTCTGCCTTGGATGAAAATGGCCTTAGCACCACTGTTCTCAGGGATGAGAAAGATGCTCCTCATCCTCATCCTTTTTGTAATAGAAAGTGCCAATCTTGTCCATCTATCAATTTATCAGGGATAAAAAGAGTTGGCATTTGTGTTTCTGCAACAACACAACTCTAATTTGCTGGTGAAAGGATGGAGGTAAACAATCTGTGTCCTCAGGACAGTTTCTCCAGGCCAACACTTTGATCCCTTTATACATAAGAAAGGTGTTCTAGCTTTATTTTCCCAGCCATAATAGGTAAAGCCTCTGTTCCCACCCCACCACCCCCATTTCCAAAGTGCTTATCACATACCCCAGTTCTAGCAAGGACCAGAGACTTCTGCTAAGAGGAGAGAGGGACAGCTGGTAGATTATGGGCTATAGCCATACCAATGTTATTATTTTTCCTCAGGCCAAGCTGAGCAGGAAAACCAGAAGACTGGCTTTTTGAGTCTCATTCCTCTGCTGGTCCAATAAATCCAACTTCTGTTTAAGTGAGAAGCAATTACTCTACAATTGGGTAGAGCATTTAAAAATAAGAAACCCCTCCAAAAAGAAGGACAGCATTTCATAAATAAAGACTGAACACACACGTGCAGCCTGTTCAGACCTATACCAGATCCCTTACTAGTTCATATATTAAAACATCATCCTTTAACCCTACAGGAGACGTCATGCATCTGTTCCACTTTTTTTGAAGCTTTCTCAATGGGCCGTTTTAGCCCCTATTACCATCTGTTCCTTTGGTTCTCCACACCAGCTAAATTAGCTTCTTGCATCTCTTTCAAACACATATACATATGCATATTTTCCCCCAACACAAAAGGGCAGCTTTGGCCTGGGAGGAAAGGAGAGCCCCTGCCCTTCCTGAAAAGAAAAAAAAAAGATCTGGGACTTAATACAGATTGATTGTTTACAAGGAAAGAGAAAAAAAAGGGGGGGATATCCCACTCCTGAAAGTGGGGCAGTGGGTTTTAAGAGAGGCCCTGCCCTCTTGGTCCATACCAAGTACGGTGTGCCAGGTGACTTGCAGGGCTGGTCCCTGTCCAGAAGAGGTGGTCAGTTTGGCCTCAAAGGCTATCAGAGCACAGTGTTCTCGGTGCAGCTGCCACCCAGGGATGAGCGGAAAGCCTGCAGCTGGGAGACCCCATGGAGATGAACGCAGGCCGCTGCTACCACCAGCACATGGAAGATCTGGTGGGAGTGGAACTGGAGAGAAGAAAGGAGAAGGAGAAGAAGGAGAAGGAGAGGAATGGAGAGGAGATGGTGATGGAGGAGCAGGGGGAGGAGTGGGAGGAGGAGGAGGAGGAGAAGGAGAGGAAGAGGAATAGATGGCAATGGAGGAGCAGGAGGAGAAGGAGGAAGAATGACATTTGAATCCAGGACTTTGACATGCTGACAGAGCTTGAAAACATTCCTTTTGAGCTACAACTCTCTGAACAAACCCAGCCCTTAAAGCCCACTTCCAGCTAAGTAACCATCACCCATGACAACATACGTACCCATATGTCACACTTGCCAGGGAAAAAGCGTTCAGGAATTCGGGCTGCGTAGAGCCCAACCCCCAGGATGTAGAGGACAGCCATGAGGAAGAGCCACCCAATCTGTCCCACCGTTGTGGCCTTGATGAAGCCTTCTGCGATCATGAAATGGAGGGTGGGCACCAGCCCGCTCAGCCCTAGGCCCAGAAACACCCCTGCCCCACCCCAACCCCCAAAGAAAAAGAGATTACTGCTGGAATGAGCTTCTGCTGCAGGTTCCTAGGAACCATGACTGATGAGGCCTCAGCATCCAAGAACTGGGGCCAACAATGGAGAAAGCATCCCTGAGCATGCATAACATATTGTTTCATTAATAAGTATAAACAATCAAATCACAGAATAAGAAACAACCTAGAAGAACATCCAACTTGATTTGCTGATATTAATTTGAAGAATCTCACAGGCCATTATGCTGTCTTTTCTAAACACTCCCACAATGTACACTCAGCTCTCCATATTTTTACAGATTTGTTTAAAATGTTCTCCCAAGAAATATCTAGGTCCTCCAGAATGATCCTATAGTCAACATCCAGCAAAGGTCATGCAGGTGAACCTAGATATTTTAGAAAGCTGTTCTCCCAGGTAAAAAAAAAATCACAATATTTAAAAATCTGGATTGGCATTTAGTATTTATCAAATGGAAAACCCTTTGGAGAGCCACAAACTGCCTGTTTCTGTTCCATGACATTGCTAATGTCAACTCTCTGGAACCAAATAACTGCCCTGTTTCAAAAATGTGGGTTGGTCTCTTTTCCTCCTGTCAGACACATGTGTAACTAGCTGCCTCCCACACTTTGCTGTCTGAGGCAGGCACTTCAGAGTCCTTTATGAAAGAACTGTCCCTACTGAGCCTCAGATCATGTGCCCACATCCAGTCCATCGATACCTTCAGGCAATAATTCTGGCTTCCCACAGCATTTCTGGCATCAGACTGAAAAGCTGGGAATCTTCAGCACAGAAATGAAATTCTAAGAGAAATTCTTCCAACAAAGGATGAAAATAGCAAAAAGCAGGCCCCTTTCAGGAGCGTGAGAGCTGACCATCCCCGGGGTGGGGGTGGGGGGGTGGGGGAAGAGAAGCCATAACCTCACTGTGCCATTTTCTGAGAAAATTCAGCCAAGCAGGGCTGGAATACTGCAGAATGCTGACCCCCCAAATGCTGTATGAGCCAAATGTCCTGGGACATGGCTGATCTCACATTTGGCACTTCCTACCTGGGTCTGGCTCCATCCCTGTTGTCCTTCTGTTGACAGGGAAAGATCTGTTTGTATATATGGACCTTGGAAAATGGCTCAATGCAAAGAAAGAGGTTCCAAGGGTGGATTGTGGGTTTCCCCACACTAAGATTTGCCGAAGCACATATGCAAAGTGTCACGGTTTGATGAAGCTCATACTCACAAATCAGAAAAACAAATATCTAAGATATGGCATGTGTGTGCTAAATAAGGCATAATCAAATGCTGGCTGAATTGAGTGGTGGTGAGATTGAAAAGTGGGAATGAAGGGAATCGGGGGAGTAACTGGAAACCTGGTGTAACATTTTGTTAATGTTACACCATGAGGTCCCACTCCTTTTAAGTTGTTATTAGCTCTCTAAATAGATATAGATAGATAGATAGATAGATAGATAGATAGATAGATAGATAGATAGAGCAGTGTGTGTAATGGGAAGAATACATAAATTACCTGCCCGGACTGCTCGGTACTGTGGAGTGGCGAAGTGATCCCACTGGGACACCATGATGGCAGTCACACCCAGCACACAAATGATGATGAGGTAGATGAGTTGGGGTTGTGGGGAACAGTAGAAGGAGTAATACAGCCAGGGTACAAAACTGCCCATGGTGAGCAAGGCAATTCCAGAGTAGTCCAATCTGTCCAAAAGAATAGACAATAAAACACATGTCCCTGAGTAGTTAAGAGACTTGGGATCAGGTAGTGTCCAGAGCAGAGATTTACATTTGGAGAACTGTGTTTACTTCAGTCTTTGCATTAAGAAGATAAGCCATATTGTATTGTTACAGAGTGGACTATGAAGGACCTCTGGCCAGCAAAACAGAGTTGAAAAGAGATGTAGCAATAGGGGCGAGGAGGAGCAAATGCAGACATTGCCTCTCCAAAATAAGAAATCTGTCCACCTAAAGTAAATGATTTTCAGCGTTCTCCATCTCTGATTTAATGAAACAATTTGGCTAATGATGTCAGTTTATGCTCTTGTAACTACTGAATGAGATCCCAGCAATTATTTGTAAATTTTTAAAATTGTTTTTTCTGCTCATAGCATTATGGACAAAAAAAATGGAGACCTGTGCTATAACTTAAAGGTAAAGGTTTCCCCTTGACATTAAGTTTAGTCGAGTCCGACTTTGAGGGGTGGTGCTCATCTCCATTTCTAAGCTGAAGAGCCAGCGTTGTCCGTAGATGCCTCCAAGGTCATGTGGCCAGCATGACTGCATGGAGCACTGTCACCTTCCTGTCGAAGCCGTACCTATTCATCTTCTCACATCTGCATGTTTTCGAACTGCTAGGTTGGCAGAAGCTGGAGCAAACAATGGGAGCTCACTCCATCCTGTGAATTTGAACCACTGACCTTCCAGTCAGCAAGTTCTTTAGCTCAGCAGTTTAACCCGCTGTGCCACTGAGGCCCGTGCTATACACAATGACAAATGTATCAGTCATATTGCAAACTACCCAAACAATACAGTTTACATGTCATAAGTGACACCCAGAATCAGATATGGGTTTAGAGGGCATAAACATGACATTTGAATTTTTCCATCTTATGTCTGCACCACCAAAAGGTTTTTGTGATAGTAATAGCATTGTTTTGGTCTACACCAGAAGTGGTAATCATGCAGTCCTCTAAATATTACTGAATTGTAATTCCAAACTGCCCTAGTTAGTCTAGCCTATGGGGATAAATGTTAGGAATACCACTCTGCTTGCCATGTGTCCCAGATGCTTAGGGGTGAAAGAATTGCAGACTTACTTGGAGAAGGTGCGGGAAACTTTCTCAGAATGGCAGTAGACAGTGTGGAACAGCCAGGAGAAGCAGAGACAAAGAATGGCTCCTAAGAAGAACATGCCAAAGACGACTCGCTCCTGGATCGGGGCAACGTATTTCATGTTGGGGCTGATCATGTATCCAATGCCCAAGACCAGAAAGAAGAGGAATCCTGAGAAGAGAAAAGAACATGACCTACATATCCCAAACATATTAGGAATGGTGGAATACAAGAATCTGCTCACTCAGAACTAGGCAGATAAGGGAGCATTCCCAAATCAAAATTAAGAGGGAATAACAGTTAGGTCTTGAAGTGTGACCGTTGGGTTAAATAACTAGAGCTAAATGTATTGATTCATCTCTTGCAGAGCTCAGTTTTGGACTACAAATGTCTCTGATGACTGTAGAATTTGAGAAATTATAGTCCAAACGTAACTTTTCTGATCTGTAGACCAAGAAATGACAAAAGGTTACAATAACAGGCAACATACAACATACTGGTGCATCAGAATTCTCTGTTACAAAATTCCATTCTCAATCTGAGATAATGGAGCAGTCTACTCGTCTCCCCCGACTTTTAATTTACAACATTGGTGAGGAATATATCTTCCAGCCCCTTTAGTTCTAGACAACATAACCAATGGTGAAAGATGATACACAACCTCAGTTGGAGATTTTTAATTGCCTCAACCTTGCTGTACAGAGAGTGTACTGTATACCTCTCTGTTTATAGCAAAGCTTTTAAGAATACTTCATTTTCTTATTGTTGCTGAGTGCCTTCAAGTTGTTTCCAATTCATGTTGACCCTAAAGTGTCATGGGGGTTTCTGGGGCTGAGAGTGTGTGACTCACCCAAGTCACCCAGCAGGAAATCAAACCCTGGCCTCCAGAGCTCAAACCACTATATCATACTGGCTCCACCCTCAGTGGATACATGCAGACACTGAAGCTTGCTAACACATATAGTAATAAGAATTTTATCTGTTAGAGAGCTACGTTTGGATTATCCAATAACAATCCTATATGTTGAGAAAGAACATGTTTCAAACATCATGTTAATAAGAAAACATTCTGAAATTGAAATAGCTGTCATGAAATAACAAGATTGGTTAACACTTAACTTTTTCACATTGCAAAATGCCAAATAACTCTATTCTATTCTAAATCAAAACCAGATTGTTCCCCTTCCCTTCCCTTTGCCTACTCTCTGGAGTGCCATCACACTGGAACTTACCAAGCAGATGCGTCCAGATGTTTCCAGTCTCTGTGTGGAGGCGAAAGATGCTGCGGAAGCAGGCGCGGAATGAAGGCATGGGTGGCCGGTGGCCATGTAGAAGGAAGTCGTTATCCTTTAGCCAGTCAGGCAGTACATCATAAGGCATGACACGCCAGCGGCCCTCCCACACCTACAGAAAGAGAAGAGAGGCTAGAGGGGACTCAGAAAGGAGATTGCTTGTGTTTTTCTTGGAATTGTTTGAGTAAAAATATTGTGTATTCTTTGCAGTGTAAGAGGGAACTAACCAACATACACTCACTCACCTTTTCCCTATCCCAACATCAATTCTAGAAATGAGTCAGGTGAGGACAGAAATGACACCTTGAAGCGGAAAGGAAGAGGAGAGAGAAGACCCACTAATTTCCCACCAACCAGATGACCTTTTCCATGTAGACACCAGGCATCCCTGCCATTGCTTTATACGTGAATAAACAAATGCATATCTGCACTTTTCTTGCCTGTTTGGTCCATTAGCTACAAATTGGCTTGTTAAAAGCCACTGCATTCTCTGCCTTATCCCACCACTTTCTAGTTGGAAAAACAATACTTGTGACACGTAAAAGTTATTGAGGCTCAACAGTGTTAAAGTTGCAAGGATTCCGCAGGTAATCTCTGTGTGGTACTTTGAATACTTGAAATGGATAATGTACATGCCACAATATTTATTCTTGCTAAAACTGAAAGATGGGTTATAAATTTAGTCTATTGCCTGCAGTTAATTCCCACTTGCCTGAATCTGGCAGCAGTCCTCCTCTGAATCTTCTGAATCATAACTGTCTTTTCTTCTCCATCTCGCCTCATCCCGCCAGCCCATGTATACCAGAAGAGTGGGCCTTACTACTTTTAAAGTTATTGGTCCTTTCCTTCTTTCTAGTTCTGGTTAATATGGCTTGTGGGATTTGCTCCTTTCACAACCAGCCCTGGAGCTGGTTTACAAGTTGCGGTCATGGCATAGGAAAATGATCACAGTGTTGTGTGATAATTCACAGAACACTCTTCAGACCGAACTGCTGTGGCTGCTGTGCCTTTCTCTGCTTGCTGGGGCTGGGAAGGAGGAGGACACTGGACAGCAGCTGAAGTCATAATGTCAGTCACTGTCATGACATATTAGTTTGCCTTAGCATAGATTGGGCTCATGCAAGAAGAAAAGGACAGGGATCAGTTGGTAGGAGGACAACCACTGTGAAGGAAGACACTGAATGCCTACATTTGTGCCAGGACCATGGGAATTTTTGAAATGTTTGACGGCTCAGAGAATTATGCTGCTGACCTTCATGACAAATTCTTCCATTTTCTCCATAGCATGATGGGCCTGAAGTGGCAACATCAGGACCCGAACGGGATCTGGGCCGATCTCATCTTCGTCCAAGTCTGGGTCATCGGACCCCCAGCCTTTGGGCTCAATCCTCATGTCAACACCATCCTGAAAGAAACCACACACAGCAGAGTGAGGTCTGCATCAGAGATATGAAAAAGCATGGCTCTCTAGATGTTGTTGAAGTGCATTTTGCATAGGCCACAGCCACATAACCAATGGTGTTGGGAATACAATTCCACAACTGTATACAGAACAATTCAGGGGAATGGTAGGAGCAAGGAACATAGTCTAGAGTTTTCCTCCATGACGGTATCCAGAAGTGGCTATCAGTGGATCAGAATATAAAAATACTTTCCCTCTTATTATCAGGGAAAATAGGTTTCCCCGTCCTCCCCCAGGAATAAGGATATTAGCCTTCAAGTTGGCCTCAGATGTGATCTATTGATTTCTAGGTAAGATAACTGATTCGTACAGTTAGCCCTTCATATTTGCTGGGGCTAGTGATTCAGGATAAAGAAATTGCTATCTCCAGAACAACTTTATGGTCAACTTCTGCTGGAAGCTGATCATCACACTGCACAAGGGGACCCAGAGAATGGTTCTCTCTGGAAATCTCTAAGTCCTCCAGCATGGCCATAGAATCACATTGGAGGGCCCAGAAATTCCTAGAAAAAACATTTTTAGTTCAAAACTATGAATAATCAATTCAAAAATGCAAAAGTCGAAGCACGACTGTACTTCTATGTTCAAAGATAGACTATGTCTCTTCATACTAAGACTAGAGTGGGAAACTAAGGTCCCATAATATACTTTTCACATCTTGTTTGTGAGTATCCAGACATGTGGATAGATAGATGATAGATAGATAGATAGATAGATAGATAGATAGATAGATAGATAAGCTTTCAATATCATAGGGAAGAGTTAATACCCCTGTGGTGTTTGTTTTGCTATCTGTGCCCCTGTTCAGAAGATTTCATCTCACTTTCTGTCCCTGTGGCAATTGGATTTTGAAAATTTTGGGTTGTCGTGGAGACAAGAATTGGTGATAAAGCTTCAGTGGAGACATGTTTTTCCCATGATAACTCTCCCAGTAGTGAATTTCCCTTCCTAGGGATAGATTTCCTCTCACTTCCTGATGTCTCAGGAGTAGCATGTAAGTCAGAAGTTTGTAACTCAGGGACTGCCTGTAATTTGTCTAATCAACACATTATTGTGTTTTTAATTTCACTATTGGAGGATGAGCATAAGGATGGGGAACAGAACTTGTGTTGTAGTGGCTAGCACGGAAGGAAAGATCCTTAAAACAATTGTTGCTCATACTAGAATTAGAAAAAGAGTCCTTTTTGTAAGCATCCAAGGACTTTTGGTTAGGTCTCAACTTTTAAGAGCTGCAGGGATCCATTCCAGATAAAATCTCTCTGAGGACCAGCCTCTACATCTACACTGTGAAATTAATGCAGCTTGACACCACTTGAACTGCCATGGCTGAATGCTATGGAATTATGGGGGTGGTAGTTTGGCAAGATCTGTTGCCTTCTCTGCCAAATAGAGCTGGTGCTTCACCAAACTACAACTCCCAGGATTCCACAGCATTGAGCCAGGGTTGTAAAAGCGGTGCCAAGCTGCATTCTTTCTACAGTGTAGGTGCACCCCAAGATTCAAGGGAGAGGTACAAAAGACCAAGACTGCAGGGAAGGAGACCTAGTTGAGTGGTCTTCTTTGCACTCACCTGACCAGTGTCCTCTCGCAGCAATGGCCTCGTTTCCGCCAGCGCCTCCTCCCCCCGGTACCCTGCGCACCACCCGGCCCGCTCCCTCCGGGGCTCCATGATGGTGGCGGGGAGAGGGGAGGGGCTCTCTTCGCTGAGGCCTCTTCACAGGCAGAGGCTCAGTTTCCTCTGCGAACCACCATCCCCATCGTCCTCACTGTCTCTGTGAAAAAGCAGAACAGGTCAGAGTGTACAGGGATGGATGGGTCCTTGGATCCCTTTTACCCATTCTTTGCAAAGTAACTATCACACCTCATTGAATAATCTGCAGCGACCATCACCCCACTTCCAGATTTGCCTCACAGGGGACCTTTTATCAGGCAACCTTGGCTGCAGCTGCACTGTAGAATTAATGCATTTTGACACCCCTTTAACTGCCATGTCACAATATTGTGGGATCATTGGTGCTGTAGTCTTAAAAGGCCTTTATCCTTCTCTGTTAATGAGAGCTGGTACCTCACTAAATTACAACTCTCATGTTTCATAGCACTGAGCCTTGGCAGTGAAAGTGGTATTAAAATTGCATTAATTCTACCCTTATTTCCTTGACTGTCATTCTTTGTTTTCATTCATAATGCACACACCATTACTCTCACATCCAGGCTGAAGGAAAGCCCTCCTACTCCAAAATAGCTCCACTCTCCTCGGCTTTTATTTCCCTTTCTCCATGCCCCTTTCTTGAAAAATAGAGCAAACTCTCAGATAACTGGAACACTCAACCACATGGCAAAATAATCCAAAATATAATATCTTAAATAAAAATTTAAAAAAGTGTATAATACAGTAAAACTGTACTACATTCACTTAAGGTTTTTATATCATGTCAGAAGCAACTTGAGAACATACTGCAAGTCACTTCTGGTGTGAGAGAACTGGATGTCTACAGAGACGTTGCCCAGGGGACGCCCGGATGTGTTACCATCCTGCTGGGAGGCTTCTCTTATGTCCCTGCAAGTTAGAGCTGACAAACGGAAGCTTACCCCATCTTGAGGATTCGAACCGGCAACCTTCAGGTCAGCAACTCAACCTTCAGGTCAGCAGTCCAGCTGGCACAAGGGTTTAACCCATTGCGCCACCACTGGCTCATTGGTTTGCTTTTATTTGTCTTAATTCACAAGTCAATGCAGAGTTTATGGTACGGTACAGTAATAGGTATAAGGTAAAGGTTTCCCCTGACGTTAAGTCCAGTCATGTCTTACTCTGGGGGTTGGTGCTTATCTCCATTTCTAAGCCGAAGAGCCGGTGTTGTCTGTAGACACCTCCAAGGTCATGTGGCCAGCATGATTGCATGGAGCACCGCTACCTTCCCGCCAGAGTGGTACCTATTGATCTACTCACATTTGCATGTTTTCGAACTGCTAGGTTGGCAGGAGCTGGAGCTAACAGCGGCCACTCACGCCGCTCCCAGAGATTGAACCTGGGACCTTTCGGTCTCCAGCTCAGTGCTTTAACACACTTTGCCACCGGGGCTCCTCACAGAGTAATAACAGTAATAGTTAGCCCTATTTTTAATAGCAAGTGTCAAGCCACCAAAAACAACATTTATCTGGCACCTACCACTTTGAGTCTTTTGTTAAGAGTGAAAAAGCAATATATAAACAATAACAACAACAACAATAAAAAAACAAATAATCTACCAATCTCTATGAATTGAGAGTGTCCATCCCCAATACCATTTCTCCAAATACACATTCCCATCAGGTAATGCCTTGCTGTTTCCAAGCCGTGGTTGGAGCATCACAACAACAACATGGTCAAGGGAATCTATCCGCAGCACTTCTCCCTTGGGTTCAAAAGTGGTGCCACTGCATATCGGGCTCCAGGTGTGGTTCCCTGGCGTACCGTGGCAGGTTTGCAAGCAGAAAAGGTGGTCCAGGGCCATCACTGATTGCTCCGCATCCATTCTTGTTCGCAGCCCCATTCACACAGCATCACGTCACCAAATCCCAGCAGACCAATCCCTAGGCTTCCTGGCTCAAGCATCCTTTCCTGAGACTGCTCCTCCTCCTTCCCCCAAACCCTTAGGCCTCCCCAGTATTTCTGCCCTCCCCTCCCATCACCTTCCCCTCCACCCCATTCCCTCCATTGAACCCTCACCCAAGCGCCTGAGCATCAGCACCAGCAGCAGCATCAGGACCCAGGTAGCCCCCTTCAAGCCCCGCCTCGCCCTCTGATAGGCCACCCGCCCTGCCCATCAGATTCGGATCACTTCCTGCCACAGCCAGAGCATCCCTCTCGACTGGGATTGGTCCAGCATTTAAAGAAGAAGGAAAATAAGGAAGCCGCACAAGAGCGACAGAACTTCCGGCACTCGCAGGCATCCTCCCTTCTGACGTCGCCATGGCAACGCTTAAAGGGCCACGCACTTATGTCTGGGGGAGGAGACCAAGAAAATGGATGTGAATGTGAAATAGATACATAGGTTTTTGAGCATAATTAATGTACGGTGGGAATTAAAGGGGGGGGGGTGTCAGTGTCCTTGATGTGGGACACCAAACCCCAGCGGATATCGAGAACCCACTGTCGCTGTCTATATAAGTACGAGTGTGACAGGTCTCTCTGCGCATGCCTGAGCCCCCTTTTTAACTCAGTGCCATGGAATAGTGGGGGTTGTAGTTTGCTGAGGCGCTAGCCCCCTTGGGCAGAGGAGACTCAAGGCGGTGTGAAACTACAACTCCCATGATGCTCTAGCAGTAGCCCGGAAAGGGGACACAGAAGAAGAGCCCGCCTCAAAGGGCTTCTTTGTGTCTCAGCAGTATCAATGGGCATAAGTATGAATGCATCGCCATTCCTTGATCACGTCATTCAGTAGCAAGGAAGAGGAAGCGCTCTCCAGCGGCTCCCATATGGTCTAGCGGTTAGGATTCCTGGTTTTCACCCAGGCGGCCCGGGTTCGACTCCCGGTATGGGAAAAGCTTAGAGTTTTGGAAGGTCACTCATTGATTTGAATGCCCATTAGGAGAAAAAATACAAAACAAAGCAAAACAAACAAGCAAAAAAAAAAAAAAGAGGCCGAAACTCGAGAGAGCCAGATGAAGCTTGCTTTTATTTTTGTCTGTGAATGCAGAGATGCCCCCAGTATAAGCCATCCAATAACCGGATGAGCGGAGGCGGCAGAGGGAAAGAAAACGACATTCCCGTTCTGTATTTATACTGCAGAATTGACACAGCTTAACACCACTTTATCTTCCATGCCTCATTGCCTTGGAATCGTGAGAGTTGTAGCTTTGTCACGTCTTCAGCCTTTCCTGCCAAAAGGTGACGCACCAAACTACAACTCCCAGGAATTCAAACCCATGGCAAAGCGGTGTCAAACTGCATTCATTCTGCACCCAAAGATGCCAGTAGCTAACCAGCTAATCACCTCCCAACAAAGGATTCCCCCCAAGCAAAGAGCAGCCAGGCTTTGAAGCTGCAAGGCTATTCAATGCTAATCAAGATGATCCATTGCAACATTCATACTTGCCTCCAATAGGCAAGAGTTCTTTCTCCCAGCCTGGACATATAAACCCCACTTGCCTAGTTTCCAACAGACCTCCCAACCTCTGAGGATGCCTGCCTGCCCTAGATGTGGGTGAAACGTCAGGAGAGAATGCTTCTGGAACATGGCTATACTGCCCGGAAAACTCACAATCATTTTAAAGGTACATAAAAAGCCTATTTGTTATAGAAAATTCCATGCTTGTTAAATGCAAGCGAAAGTTGCAAGTCAAGTAAAATACACACTTTCCCATACCGGGAGTCGAACCCGGGCCGCCTGGGTGAAAACCAGGAATCCTAACCGCTAGACCATATGGGAAAACATGATGGAAGCTTCGGCGCACTACGTTCTAAGTGCTCTAGGCTAGATGTCACATGACGGAAGCTAAGCTGGGTCAGCCCTGGTTAATATTTGGATGGGAGACCGCTGGTCGATACCAGATGCTGTAGGCTATATATTTCATCTTTGCCTTAAAAAAAAAAAAAGATCCACCGACGGCTCGCCACAAATCGACAGAGGAGCAAATACCCATACATCTTGATCGACAATGTCTGACACTTTTGCAAATGTATGTTGAATGAATGCAGGAAAATATGTTTTGAGTGCATGCATGAACGCTTTCCCTTTTTAAAATCAGTAAGGTTTTTTTTTCCCCATCCAGTAAAGAACCATTTAGTAGTTATACTCGAAATTTAATAAAAATGAAAAAAAAAAATCAAGTCTTTCCCATACCGGGAGTCGAACCCGGGCCGCCTGGGTGAAAACCAGGAATCCTAACCGCTAGACCATATGGGAAAGGGCTGTAGCTGCTTGCGAGTGATGTGTGGCCCAATCCAAGCTGGAGCTCGCGTTGTTGTTGCCCCCTACAGGAATAGGCAGGAATTGCACGTTTCATTTTTACTTATTATAGAAGCCTTACATATTCTACACTGTTGAACTAATGCAGGTTGTTCAATACTGTGGAATCGTGGGAGATTTAGTTGGGATGACGAGTGGTTCCAGGATTGTATAGCACCGAGCCATTGCAGTTAAAGTGGTATCGAACTGCATTAATTCTAGAGTAGAGATGCAGCCACAGATATGCTATAAATTTTTGCAATTCTCTTCTTCACACAGAATGGTCATTGAGGGTCATTGCAGAGAGTAGATCATTTCTACTTGCAATCACACATACAACTGAAATTGACCAATCTTTGAAAGTGTCAATTTACTTCCAAAATTAATCATTTTTCACGCCTAAATTAGTCATTTTCCTGAGTCTTTTTAAAAAGCACTGTTTTCCCATACCGGGAGTCGAACCCGGGCCGCCTGGGTGAAAACCAGGAATCCTAACCGCTAGACCATATGGGATAACACTGAACACATGCTTTCCACCAAAGCATATATATAAGAACACAACACACACTAATCCAGTTGACAGAATGATTTTCTGATAATATAGTGTTCTTTTTCATATTAAAAATATTATACTAAAAGTCTTAATATCTTTTACAACTGGTTATGTGCTGTAATTTTTGTCTTTTGCTCTATTTAGAAATGTATTTTTTCTAATTAATGGCATTTTAATATGTCTTGCTTAGTGTGCCTTTTTATCATCAGGGTTTTAATTTTATTTTATTTTAGCTTTTTTGGTCTTGTTGAGTCTCATATTAGGAAGAAGGCGAGGAATAAATACATAAGAGAAAGTTTTGCAAGCGTTCATTTGCTTACCTTTTGAGTTTTGGGAGCTTTTACACTAAAATAGTATATAATATACAACTTAATTTATAATCATTTATAATAATATAATATATTGTATATACATATAATATTGATAATATTATAATGTATTACAATATAATACTGATAATACAATTTCATAATATTAATTATATATTATACTAGCTGTGCCCGGCCACACGTTGCTGTGGCGAAGTATGGTGGTATGGGAAATAAAGTCTTGAGGAATTGGTGGTAGTTAAGGTAAAGGGTAAAGGTTTTCCCCTGACATTAAGTCCATTATAAATGGGTTATATAGCTGTGTGGAAGGGCCTTGAGTCCACACTGCCATGTAATCCAGTTCAAATCTGATAATCTGTGTGGAAGAGGCCTAAGTGAGGTCTAACTCTGCCTGTCCCCTGGGCTGAGTGGGTTGCAAGGAGACCAAGTGGGCGAAGCTTAGCCTTCTAACAATTGGATAAAAACAATTATTCCTTCTCCCTCTAATTAGGACTTTATTTTTCTTTTCTTTTTGTTGTATGAACATAGAGGCATGGATGAGGGGTTGTGCTGCCAAGTTTAGTGTTTCTGGGATGTGTAGTTTTGTTGTTTTGTCCTAGGCCGAAATTTGATTACCCTTTTATATATATAGATATTAAATGTAATATTACTAATAATATTACAATGTAATGATATAGTACAATATAGTTATTTAATGCTAGTATTGTACTATGCTAATAATATAATGTATTGTATGTGAATGGAATTTGTAAGCCGCTCTGAGTCCCTTTGGGGTGAGAAGGGCGGCATATAAATGTAGTAAATAAATAAATAAATAAAATATATATTCTGAGCCTTGATGCTGCAGAATTTATTTTGAATGTCTTTCTTCAACATTTCTCTCCCATCATAAGCTTTTCACAGTGTCTCTCCCTCCTTCTCATTGATTTTGTGTGTTATGTTTAAAACTCAGTCCTCTAACTTCCCCTTCTACAAAATCAATCAATCAATCAATCAATCTTCTATCTCTATCTCTACCTATATCTATGAGCACTCTGAATTCTACCAACAATGGACCTGGAATTCACTTGGCACACCAAACCTCCATGACCAACAAAAATACTGGTCTTTGGGGAAAATTTACCTTGATTTGGGGGATTTGTAGTTCATCTGTGCACTGTGAGCCCAAACTATGATGGATCTGGACCAAACTTGGCACGCATACCCGATATGCCCAAATTTGAATACTGGTGGGTTTTGAGGGGAATTGGCTTGGACATTTTGGAGTTGTAGGTACTGGGATTTATAGTTCACCTACAATCAAAGAGCACTCCGAACTCCACCAAAGATGGAATTAGGCCAAACTTGGCACACAGAGCCCCCATGACCAGCAAAAAATACTGGGGGTCTTTGGGGAAAATTCACCATGATTTGGGGGAGTTGTAGTTCACCTACATCTAGACAGCACTGTGAACCCAAACACTGATGGATCTGGACCAAACTTGGCACACATACCTGGTATAGCAAAATTTGATTGCTGGAGGGGTTTGGGGGGAACTGACCTTCCTTTCTGGGAGTTGTAGTTCACCCACAATCAGAGAAACGGTGACCCCCACTGATGATGGACCTGGACCAAACTTGGCACACAGAACCCCCATGACTAACTCAACCTACTGGAGGGGTTTGAGGGAACTGAATCACCATAGTGGGAGTTGTAGTTTACCCTACAGAGAGCACAGTGAACCCCACTGATGACGCATCCAGAGCAAACGTGCCCACTATAACAAACTTTTAAGTACTGATGGTTTCTTGGGGTTAAATTGGCATGATGTCAGTTGTAGTTCACCCACAACCTTATGCATTTTGTACAATTTAAAAAAAATGACTTTTTCAAATAACCCTGGCAACGCTGGGTATCCAAGCTAGTAGTAGTAGTAGTAGTAGTAGAATAAGAAGAAGAAATAATTAATCAGGCCACAGAGCTCATCATGGCCAAGTGGGGATTAGAAACATCTGTCTTTATTCCTGGTTAAGAAGATCACATTATAACATTGGTTCAAGCAACCATAATACACTTGTATGTTCTTTTAAATCAACTGTCCATTTATGGCAACCTCATGAATTTCATAGGATTTTGAATGAATCCCTAGAGGTGTTTTCACCAGTTCCTTCCTTTGAAATAGAGCCTACAGCGACATGGTGGCAGTCTCCCATCCAACCCTGACCAGGGCTGGCCCTGCTTAGCACCCAAGATCTGATCTTGAACACAATTCAAGTGAGAAATTCCGCTGAAAGTCCTCCATGCTACCACTGGACTTTGTCTATACACTAGTTTTTCTTAGATTTGGGGTTTCATGGATGGTAAGGATGAGATGATAGAAAGAAGACCACAGTGACCCTCCAGATGTTTCTCACTACAACTCCCAAATATCTATACCAGTAAGGGCTGCAGGGTGTTGCAGTCTAACTACTTCTAGAGGGCCATGCATTTCTCTGATCCTGCAACAAAAGCTGTTAGAAAGACAGAGAATGCAAATAAGGGGCTTGGGGCACATTAAAAGACTTTGTAAAAAAAAAAAGAATTTCATTGTTAAGAGGATTTAATCATGTATATACCTTTCAATGTTTTTCCCACATAGAAAAAGAGCTCCTCCAGAAGCTAAGGCAATTGTGTCCTCTGATTCCTCTATTTGCCATTGAAGGAAAATGTTCAGAAACACAAGATCCCACTCTAATAGTGGCACAGTCTGCTGAGGACTATCAAATGTGTGGCCCTCCGGGTGTTGGACTATTCCTCCTGTATTCCTCATCATTAGACATATCTACAACTGATGGGAGTTGGGATACAATAACATATGGGAAGCTGCAGTTTGTTGTACTCAAGATAGGTAAACGGTAAAGGTTTTTTCCTGACGTTAAGTCTAGTCATGTTCGGCTCTGGGGGGTTGGTGTTCATCTCCATTTCTAAGCCGAAGAGCCGGTGTTGTCCATAGACACCTCCAAGGTCATGTGGCCAACATGTCTGCATGGAGTGCCCTGACCTTCCCGCCAAAGCGGTACCTATTGATCTACTCACATTTGTATGTTTTCGAACTGCTAGGTTGGCAGAAGCTGAAGCTGACAGCGGGTGCTTACTCCGCTCCCCAGATTCGAACCACCGATATGTCGGGGGTGCTTTGAATGAGATTTTTCTGCTTCTTGCAGGGGATTGGACTGGATGACCCACGAGGTCTCTTCCAACTCTACGATTCTATGATTCTATCTTTTGGTCAGCAAATTAGCAGATCAGCGGTTTCACACACTGTGCCACCGGGGGCTCCTTAGATATAATATCTGACCTCAAAATGTCCCTTACCCTTCCCTTAACCTCAGAACCACAAATGCTATGGAGTTGCAATCCCCATAATCCCCAGTCTGCATAGTGAATAATCTAAAAGTGATGAGATATGTCATTCAATAACATCTGGGGACTGAAATAAAAACTAAAGAACATCAACAACTATATTAAAAATACATAGCTGGTCTGCTGTGTACATAGGTTGATTCTCCATCCATGAATCCCAACAGTCCTTTGAAGACAACTATAAGGCTGATGTCGCCTGCAATGCAAATAAGTTTGACTCTCCCGCAATAAGGGATTCAAGGCAATTTGCAAGGTTACAAAATATGCTTCTAGAAACCAGATTACAAACTGAATAAAATTAAATTAGCTCTCAAGGACTCATAATTTAAAATGGTATCAATCATACATCAACAGTGAAAAAGAAACAATGAAGATAAGAAAGCAAACATGACTTCTATTAAAAGCACAACCTATGTAACATCAAATGCCTGTTTAAATAAAAAGATGTACTGGTTGGCTAAAGGAAGGAGGGTATCTCATGCTCTTATCCTTTCCTCTAGTGGGAAGGATATTCCAGCATGTGGGAGTGACCACTGGAAAGGCCTCGTCCCATTTTCCTCACCAGATGGCATGTAAGGAGGGTAGCATCATAAGAAAGCACCCATATAGGTACTTTAAATCAGAACTCTGCCCTTCCAAATCTGTCATGACCCCAACATAAAGTTATGGTAACCTCATTTGGGGTTGTTACTTCTTGTTTAAGAAGCTTTGCTTTAAATAACTATATGACATCTTACATCAGAACTTTGATGCTTCATGATATGCTAGGTTCTTCTGAAAACAGTGGCTACCTGTGACACACTGTGGTCTTGCTGCCCTTCAGGTGTTACTGGGTTGTAGCTTCCATCTGCTCCATCTGTCATAGCTAACTGTGAATATTTATTTGTGAGCATTTACACTAAGGCAAAATTAAAGCCCGGCTGCTGAATTATGTGGACTCTCCAACTCTAACTTCCATGTCTCTTGAAATGAACCTCTATAAACAAGGTCATCTGAAGTCTATTAAGGTCTATAAGCTTTTCAATGCTAATTAAAGTGATTAACTACACAACATTCACACTGACCTCTCTCACCCTAGACTTTCCACAGATATATATTAACCTCTTTGCTTAGTTTTCTCCATACCTCACAACCTCTGAGGATGCCTGCCATAGATGTGGGTGAAACGTCAGGAGAGAATGCTTCTGGAACATGGCCACACAGCCCGAAAGACATACAACAACCCTCTATTAAGGTCCTTTTTATTCATCATAACTTTATATATAAACAAAAATAGAAGACATACAGAGTAACTGGGAACTTTGTAGGGAAAACTCTCAACAAATTCCCAAATTTGTATTTTCATGATCTCAGCTGAGAGATGGTTTTAGCAGCTCACAGGTGCTGCTCTCTCTGGGTACAAAGTTGCGTTTTCTTTCTAGCAATGCATGGTAACGGCGCCGACAGGCCTCTATTTCACTCTGCAAGGAGGCAATTTCTGCAGCCAAATGGATCCCTAGAACAGGAGAGATGATGAAAAGGTGTTAAAAGTATTCATTTGGAGTTGGATAAGGGTTTTATGTAGCTAGCAGCCACCACGATCCTCACCTTCTTGGAAAGTCCGCTGGGCTTGACGAAGACTTTGGGGCACAAGGATCCCAAACCAATTCAAGGGGTCTTGGTGCCCTGATCCTTCTACTGGACGGGAGGTGGCCTCCTGGGGTTGGTCTGAGCTCTCTGCTTTTCTTGGCCCCTTTCTTTGTCGTAGAACTGCAAACGTTAAAATAATACCTTCAAGACAAGGGGGACTGGAGAATGGAAACATAACCCTCCAATACTTTAATTGCAGTTCCATTCTTGATGGCCTTGATATACATGGGCAGCCAATACATTTTGAAAAAGCAAATGGAAAGCCACCCACATACAGGTCATACACCAACCTTAGCACTCAAAGGAGAAAGTACAAGCACATCTCCTGTATCTCTAGCAGTAAAAATACAGTGATGCCCAAATCCGACTAAGACAGCTGACCTTCCATGATATCCAAAACCTTTCTCCTGGAATGGCCCTGTTCACACATATCAAGATATAAGCCTGAAGTTATGAACTAAGTGAATATATTTTCCCAGAGATTCTGGGGAAAATTGCTTTGTTCTTTTATAGACTTGTATCTGGAAGAAAGACTGGTGCTGATTCCAATATTCCTTATAGCCAACTTTTATACTATTGAAAAACCCTCTTGAATTCTTTGTTAGCACTGCCGAAATCTTTGTTTTATCAAGAGTTTTGCATTTGCAAAACATTACTTGGGGATAATGGTTTATTGTTTAAAACAAAGATTATAAACCCTATGGGCTTGCTATATCTTCATTATGAAATTTGATTTCAAAGGCAATTGCAAATTTGAGTTTGTTTTTTAAATATGTACCATATTTTAAAAAATGTTCTGTTTTAAATAATCGTTTTAGCTGGGAGTTTTATCTCCTCCTCATGCTATGCACCTGCTAAAAATTCACCTCACCACCCATCAAGGCTCACTCAACAATAGGATCTCACATTCTGATATTGAACACATAGAATCATAGAGTTGGAAGAGACCTTGTGGGCCATCCAGTGCAACTCCCTGCTAAAATACAGGAAAATCGCATTCAAAGCATCCCCGACAGATGGCCATCCAGCCTCTGCTTAAAAGCCCCCAAAGAAGGAGGGTCAACCACACTCCGGGGCAGAAATTCCACTGCTGAACAATTCTCAAAGTTAGGAAATTCTTCCTAATCTTCGGGTGGAATCTTTCCTGTAGTTTGAAGCTGTTGTTCCACATCTCCAGGGCAGCAGAAAACAAGCTTGTTCCCTCCTCCCTATGACTTCCCCTTACATACCCTGTTTCCCCGAAAATAAGACAGGGTCTTATATTAATTTTTGCTTCCAAAGATGCACTAGGTCTTATTTTCAGGGGATGTCTTATTTTTCCATGAAGAAGAGCTCACATTTATTGTTGAACAACAAAATGAACATTTATTATATACTGTAAAGTAGTTGTCATCACAAACCAGCATAACCAGACAAACTGTGAATCCTATCAAGAATTTCTTGTTACTACCATTATTTACATGTGCAACAATCTATGGTACCTCTTGCAGTTTAGGTTTCACAAGGTTTCCACGCTGATTTCTCTCTATTCTAGTTTCAATGTAGTCATGAATGATGAATAATATAATATACTATAATAATAATAATAATAATAATAATAATATGATAATATAATAATAATATAATGATATACAATATATTAATTAGATAATATAATAATAGGATATAATAATAACAGAATATGATAATAATATGGTATTAATAGGATAATATAATAATGGGATATAATAACAGAATAGCATAATAATATAATAATATAATAATATAATAGAATAATAGAATGGAATAGAATGATATAAAATATATTAATAGGATAATATAAAATGGAATATAATAATAATAACAGAATATGCTAATAATGATAAAATAATAATATGATAATAGAATAGAATAATAGTATAGAATATAATGATATAAAATATATTAATAGGATAATATAAAATGGAATATAATAATAACAGAATAATATAATAATATGAAAATATAATAGAATAATAATAATAGAATAATAATATAATGATATAATAATAATAATAATAATAGAAAAATATAATATAATGATATAAAATATATTAATAGGATAATATAATAATGGGATATAATAATAGTAACAGAATATGATGATAATAATATGGCAATAGAATAATAGTATAAAATAATGTTTCAGGGCATAGGATAGGAATAAGGATGAGAGGAGAATCCCAATGCGTCCTGTACCTTTAAGGAGCACAGAAGCCTTGGGGACGAGTGGAAAGCCCTCTTCCTTCCCTCCCACCCTCCCTTGCCCGGGCTCCAGGAGCCAATCAGAAGCCTCTGGGAAGAAGGCAGCATGGCCAGGACGGAGAGAAGGAAGAAACGGCAGCGCAGCAGCAGCCACTGAAGGTTTTTCAAGCCGCGGCTGGGGGACAGGCAAGGCAACGCAAGGCAGGGAGGCACAGAAAGCAAGCACTTTCTCTCCCTCCCTCCCTCCAGTGTGTGTATGAGTGCTGCTTTAGCCCTGCAGCCATGCTTCCCAATGGAACTCTGCTGCAGCCTTAGTTGCTAGGTCTTACTTTCAGGGGAGGCCTTATATTTGGCAATCCCCCCAAACCCCTGCTAGGTCTTATTCTTTGGGGAGGTCTTATTTTCGGGGAAACACGGTATTTATACATGGCCATCATCATGTCATTTTAGTCGCCCTCCTCTGGACACATTCCAGGTTGTCAACATCTCCTTTCAATTGCGGTGCCCAGAATTGGACACAGTATTCCAAGTGTGGTCTGACCAAGGCAGAATAGAGGGGTAGCATGACTTCCCCGGATCTAGACACTATACTCCTATTTATTCAGGCCAAAATCCCATTGGCTTTTTTAGCTGCCGCATCACATTGCTGGCTCATGTTTAACTTGTTGTCCACAAGGACTCCCAAGATCTTTTTCACAAGTACTGCTGTCAAGCCAGGAGTCTCCCATTCTGTATCTTTACATTTTATTTTTTCTGCCTAACTGGGGTATCTTGCATTTGTCCCTGTTGAACTTCATTTTGTTAGTTTCGACCCATCTCTCTAATCTGTTAAAATAATTTTGAATTCTGCTCCTGTCTTCTGGAGTATTGGCTATCCTTCCCAATCTGGTTTTGTCTGCAAACTTGATGATCATGTTCTCTAGCCCTTCATCTAAGACATTAATAAAGATGTTGAACAGAACTGGGCCCAGGTCGTCAAGCTAAGTGTATACAATTCCCAATCTTAGGAAGGTCCCAAAATATTTCAGTCCCTTACCTTGCTCACTTGGCCCAATATCTTCTACAGTGGCTTCACTTTCACTCCTTGCTTTGGGAGCATCTTTTTGGATCACATCAAACTCCACCTGATCCTTCTCTTTCTCACTGGATTGAGCAAAAAAAGAGCAAAATGCAAAACTGAACATACTGCCTACTAATGATCCATCTTCTGGAGCACAGGTAACACTTATGTAACACAATTTTTGTGTTATGCCACTTCCTAATGCCATTTCCTAATCATAAAAATACGGAAAAGGTTTATTAGACTATAAAAACTTAATTTTTGCAGGACATCCTGCAGCACATTTTGTAATAGCTTTTCAATGAATATCTCATAAGAGTCTCAATCAATTCAACATAGTTTGTGGCAGACACAAAAATGAAGTTTCTGGAGTATTAACAACTACTTCCAAAGTAAATACTACACAATTAAATGGGAAATAACACTTTCAAACCAGAAATAGAAAAAAAATCAAAATTTGCTACACAGTGTAATCATATCACCATCTGGTATTCCTGTAGTCATGGAATATTTACATCAACACTTGAAATTTTCATTTAATGATTTCTTCAAGAAGTCCTTGCCACTCTACATAGTTCTTATCCCTTCTTCATTTTTTTCACCACAAGGTACTTGAAGCAGCTTTGTGGTTGGAGAGGAAATCTGCATCTTTTGGTACATCTTCCTAGTTCTAGTTCAGAACTATGATATATCGCTAGACTCTGTGGTGATGGATCTTAGAAACCAAACAAATCCAGGTTCTCCAATAGTAACACAATCCACCCATGAAGCAAATAGACTGCCTGTTTATAAGAAGTCTTCCAGTTGCTTTGATTTTCTCCCAAAATCATCTTTAGATTATTGTGTGTAACAATATCTGATTTAGGTAGGCAATTCCCATATATTTTGGATTAGAACTCCTACAGCTGGCTGGGGCTGATAGGAGCCGTAGTCTAAAACTTCAGGATACAATTAAATCATCTATTTTGGTTTACCAAACAAATCAGTTGGAGATAAAGATGAAAATCATGAGAACCTAACAGGCAAGAATCATGGCTCCTCTATTTGAACCTTTTCAAATCCTGTCTTACCAAGTCCTCACTCGAACCAGAGGAGTCATTTGATGCCCGTACTGCAGGGTAGACACAGACTTGTTGCCCATGGCATAGCGAGATTTAGAGAGAGAGAACCAACCCTGGAGAGGCAAAAATCAAAAGCTAAGAAACAGTTTCTAAATCTTGAGATATTCAGTCAAAGAAGAATCACAAAGGCAGTTTCAGAGAGCGAGTTGGGTTTCCAAAGAAAGATGTGGTCTCCATAGTTCCCAAAACGGTGGGATCAGGGAACCAGGAGTAATGGACAGAAGGCTATGCCCAGCTACATCAACTGGAGGGGAAACCCCATACATATCTAGAACTACATTTAACGGTAGTTAGTACCTAGGCCTAAACCCTGAAACAAGCTCTCACCTGTTCTACCAAGCTGTTAAAGGCTTCCCTCTTGTTCTGGAGCATCTCAAGAGCATCAAAAAGCTGAAGGATAATTTGGTCCAATTCCTCACATATTTCTGCTGGTCCCATGTCTTTTGCTGGAGCCATCTGAAATGAAACCTGTATGACCCCATTTTCTTGTATTCATCTTTTGACCACCCCTTCTTCTCTTGGCATTACACACACACACACACACACACACACACACACACACACACACATATCTGCACACATATATATACACAGCGTATAACCCTCTTATCTGTGGGACTGATACCCATGGTTTCATTTACCCACATTACACATTTTTTCTAAGTCCTTTGTCCAGGCAATTCTGTTTTGTTTCTGCTGGAAGGTGATCATAGAGTTGTGAAGGATGTAATGATGCCCAGAGGGATGTGACTAGTCCAGAGCTCCTCAAACATTTTAAGCTGAGGGCCGGTTCATGGTCTCTCAGATTGTTTGTTTGTTTGTTTATTTTATTTGTATACCACTCTTCTCCCCCAGGGGGGACTGGACTGTAGTTTGAAAAAAAAATGAATGAATCCCTATGCACACTGCACATATCTTATTTGTTGTGCAAAAAAATAATAATCAAAGGACAATACAATATTTAAAATGAAGAACAATTTTAACCAACATAAGCTTATCAGTATTTCAATGGGAAGTGTGGGCCTGCTTTTGACTGATGATATAGTCGGATTAATTAGGATTGTTATTGTTGTGTGCTTTCAAGCCATTTCAGACTCAGGATGGCCCTAAGTCGAAAGTTTAGGATGAGGGCCAGGGAAATTACATAGGATGGCCACATCTGACCCATGGGCCTTAGTTTGGGGACCCCTGGTGAATGGTGTACTTCCAAATGTGGAATTTGTTTTCAAAAGGTACCAATATTTTTCTGAATGTTCTAGATGGCCGCACATTGTTGGCCAGGAGTAGAATATTATGTACAGATCAAAATGTATCAAATCATTTTGTTACAGGGCTTAGACAAACTGCATTTATAGCCAAGGAGTGCCTATCCTCAGCACTTTTTTCCAATTCCTGAAAATTTTGTTCAGGTAGATTTTGTGCTTTTTGGTAACAAGCTCCACAGATACAGGGGCCATATTCTGTTTGTGTGAGCGCATTCTGCCTGTACTGTAAAGCAAATCACACAGCTCCCTCATATAACCTGATCAACAACTCCTTGTAATTTCCTAGGCTTTGCAATAGATTCTTCAGTTCCACAAAGCAGAAAAGGCGCTTCCTAATGCGATAATAATGCAAGCATTTGTTTAATCCTCCGTTGTCTCATCTCAAGCTTGTTCTGTCTAACCCAGGGATGGGAATGGTGTTACTGTGTTGCTGGACTCTGGTCAGCACAGCTGGGGGATGCATTTCAACAATGTTTGGAAGGTTGCATAATTCCCATCACAACCCAATAGTATAGAATGCAATTGCAAATACCTTTCCTTCTCAGAGGTAAGTGCCAAAGGGTTGTAGGCACCTTGCTCCTCACTACAGATTGAGCATCCCTTTTGCAGAATCTCAAAATACTCCAAAATATGAGATTGCCCATCAGGGTTTGCTTTCTGACCACTCTATGTGCACAAATGTTTCATGCACAAAAGTATTAGAAAGTGAAAATATGTACAGTATGTACCCTGTTTCCCCGAAAATAAGACATCCCCAAAAAATAAGACCTAGTAGAAATTTTGCTGAATTGCTAAATATAAGACCTCCCCCGAAAGTAAGACCTAGCAGAGTTTTTGTTTGGAAGCATGCCCAGCGCCTGCCAAACAGAACACCAGAGCATGCAGGATTGGTAAACGTACATACCAGTTGTACATGGAAATAATGGCAGTAACAAGAAATTCTTGATAGGATCCACAGTTTGTCTAGTTATGCTGGTTTGTGATGACAACTACTGTACAGTATATAATAAATGTTCATTTTTTGTTCAACAATAAATGTGAATTCTTCTTCATGGAAAAATAAGACATCCCCTGAAAATAAGACCTAGACCATCTTTGAGAGTAAAAATTAATATAAGACACTGTCTTATTTTCGGGGAAACACGGTATGTATTTTCCAAGATGGCTCTTACTTCCAGAGAGCTCTGTGAATCCTGCAAACAACAGATCTGGACCGAACTTGGCACATAGACCGCCCATGACCAGCAGAGAATACTGGAAGGGTTGATGATGATGGGAATTGTAGTTCATCACACATATGGGGAAAACCTCCAGAGAGCAAACCATGGGCAAACCACGCTGATGAGGGATCTGGGCCAAACCTGGCACATAGACACCCCCCCCCCCAATGACGAACTTTAAGTACTGCTGGAGTTTTAGGGGAGGGTTGACCCAGGATGATGGGAGTTGCAGTTCACCCAAATCTAGAGAGCACTGCAAACCCCACTGATGATGGACCTGAACCAAACTTGGCACACACACCCATCATGACCAACTTTGAATACTGACAGGGTTTGAGAGGGATGGGTGTCGTAGTTTACCCACAGCCTTATTCATTTTATAATGAGGCCATTCATAAAATTCACAAACAAATAATGACTTTTTTTCTAATAAATAGCATTACAAATTACCTATCCTGGGTATCACTAGGTACATAAGCTTGTATTGTGTACAAAATACCCTCTAGGGTAGTGGTTCTCAACCTGTGGGTGCCCGGATGTTTTTTGGCCTTCAACTCCCAGAAATCCTAACTGCTGGTAAATTCGCTGGGATTTCTGGGGTTGTAGGCCAAAATGCCTGGGGATCCACAGGTTGAGAACCACTGCTCTAGGGTATATGTATAAGGTATCTATGAAATATAAATGATCATAGGTTTAAACCTGACCCCCATCTTATGTACATATATGGAATACAAGGATTTCAAAACCACAAAACATCCCAAACACTTCTGGTCCAAATCATCAGGAAATCAACCTGGTGCTGTACCTTCTATGAAGGACTGCAGCAGATCTCACACCTGAGGATGCGTCTACACTGTAGACTTAGCACAGTTCGAGACCACTCTAACTGCTGTGGCTCATGGCTAAAGAATCAAGACCTTCAGCCTTCTTTGCCAAAGAGTGCTGGTGCCTCACTAAACTGCAACTCTCAGGATCCCATAAGCACTGAGCCATGGCTATTAAAGTGGGATGAAACTGCATCAATTATGCAGCATAGATGAACTTCTTTTTCTTCCTCCACAAGTTTATTGTGTCTAAAAAATAAAAAATAAAAAACCCTCTGCAAACAAACCTTCTCTCAATCTCCTTCGCCAGATGTGCAAATCAACCACCTCTCTGTAGTTCCGGGTCCCTTGACCGTGAAATTTGACTTCTCTTCCTCAAGAACCAATCAAAACACAGGTATTAGTCGCTCGCCAATCGGCTCAACGAGAGGGTGGAAACTTTCGGGTAACGGACCAATAACATTCCTTCTACGGACTCCCGGCGAAGGCCATGTTTGTTGGAGGCAAAGCCCTTTCTATCTCCTCGCGCGAGAGTTTGGCCGCATCCATGTGTCTTTCTACGTTCCGCCATCTTTCTTGTGGGCAAACGGCTTTACGCTCTGGCCAATGAGAAATTATATCACGTGAGAGCTGGGGCTTGATTCCACGTGGAAGAGCGAGGAAGGAACCGATAGTCATCATGGCAAGCAGGAAAACTTTATATATTCGCTCTCTCTATATATATATATATGTATATTTGTGTTTATGGATATGTACTTGTAAATAATATATTTAAGTGTGAATGGTTCTTTCTTTTGGGCTGAGTGAGCAGAGAAGGCATCTTCCTAAAGAATTTAGTTTGGCTTAAGTGTTGGGACTTAGGGTCATTATGCATCTGCACTGTTGAATTAATGCAGTTCGACAGCACTTTAACTACTATGGGTTAATGCTATGGAATCCTGGGGTGGGTGGGTTGTAGTTTGATGAGACATTTGCATTCTTGGACAGAGAAGGCGAAAGGACTTGTAAGACTGCAACTCCCATGGTTCCACAGCATCGAACCATGGTAGTGAAAGTGCTGCCAAACTGCACTAATTGTACAGTGTAGATGCTATCACAGTTAAGGGTATATTGCAGCTGTATACTTGCTAGAACCCTTCAACACTGCTCCTACATCCCAGGATCTGATCCCGGATTATCCGCTTATCACAGATTATTTGGCAGTGGAAACTCATATAATCCAGTTCAAAGCAGATAATGTGGAATCAGATCCAGGGATATAGGGTAGAAGGGTCTTAGTCTTTAAGCCTTATGTGAGAAGCCATGTGGTGGAGTGGCTTGAGCGATGATGACTGCAACTCTAGAGATCAGGGGTCAAATCCCTGCTCAAGCCAGAAAACCTACTGGGTGACCTTTGGCAAATCACACTCTCTCAGCCTCAGGGGAAGGCAATGGCAACCCCCTTTTGGACACATCTTGCTAAGGAAACAGTGATAGGTTTGTCTTAGGGTCGTCATGCGTCCGGAGTGACTTGAAGGTGAACAACACACACAAGGATTGTGTGTTATAAATTGACATGTTGCAGCTAAAGCAACAAATATCATCAGGGCATCTTAAAGACTCAAGCATTCTGCAGATTGGAGCAGTGCCTCTTAAAGTATCTGATGTAGAGGACTGCATGCAAAGACACACATATTTGCTATTGACCAGTACCATATTTATGCCCATTGGGTTTCTTTCTTTCTTTCTTTCTTTCTTTCTTTCTTTCTTTCTTTCTTTCTTTCTTTCTTTCTTTCTTGGCAGCTGATGGTTTCTGGAGCAGGACTGGTCTACAGACAACCACCTTGTGCAGCACTCAACTAGCATCCATCAGATGCTATCTTAGTGCTATTCTAGCTATGCCTAGTAATGACTGACTTTGTAACATGGGAGTGAATGCAATTTGTCATATTTCAGATATTTGTGTGTGGGTTGGTTTGGATTCTTTTCTAATTTGGAATTTTTACTATAAAGAGTATGTTATCCTCATTTTATACTTTTGATATTAAGTGAAGTAGTTGTGGCATTGAACTACTTTGTTTATATGTATGTTAACTACCCTGAGTCTCTCTGTAGTATTATTATTATTATTATTATGCATCAAATCTTTCTCCTTGTTTTGAAATTTGGACCTAAAACCTGATAACCACAATAATATGCACAGTTAAATCCACATAAATTAGTGTTATGTCTTTTGACTCAATGTAAATCCACTAGCATTAAGTAACATCTGTTTGCAATTCGTGGGGAATAGGAGCACGGGCTTAATTTCAATTAAGTTGAGACTAGATGGATTCAGATTTTAAAAACATATTTTCAAAAGCCCTTTTTAGCTGTTTCAGGGACAGACCCATCCTTATCCTTCAGGGAATATTTATTTGAGGAAAAGGAGAGGCATAGGGTTTACTTGTCTTTCTGTTCATGCCTTTGTGTTTCTATAGCTACGCCGAGAAGCCCGCCAGAGGCGAGAGTACCTCTACCGGAAAGCCCAAGAGGAGAAACTGAGGACTCTCCAGGAAAAGAAGGAAAAAATCAAGAAAGCACTAGATGGTATTTGCTACTGGCTTGTATTTTATAAAATGCATGTAGGAAGAGGCACCCTTTGGGCTGAATCTTTTCAGTTTCCAAAGAAGTCATCTCTGGAGCTATCTCTGGAATTAATGACATGAAGCAGAAAGAGTGAGAACTTTGAAAAGAAGGAAGCCTTTTCACTTGATCACATTTTCTTGTTTCTATTACATGTTCATTCCCCCAGCCAATATGATTGTATCAATGTGTATTTATATTACTTTTTCTTGCTTAGCTGTTTGGAGAAACGATGGAGGAGATAAATGCATTTTGAACGCCAAGTAAAGGTGGCCTTGCATTTCCCTACACTATGCCACTGCTGCTTAAACTGTGGGTCCTGACCCCAAATGGGCTCAATGTTAGGATCATGAAAAATTTGGCAACAGTAAAAGCTTTCTGAATGCCGTCCTTTTACACAAATCTGTTAGCAACGATGTGTAGTGTTTACAGTGGACTCTGCAGAAGATGCTGCAGCTGTACTCCACAAAAAAGAAAATCAGCCTGCTTAGAAAGCCTTGCGAATTCTAATATGTTATCAGTAAATGTTTGATTTTTATACCTATCTATATACCTGGGGTCACATAAACATTTCTTGGTTGGAAAGGGGGTTGTGAGTGGAAAATGCTTAAGAAACCCTCACTAACACCATGGATGGCAGTGATGATGGGCAAGCATGCCTCTGGCAGGGAAGTGGAATGACAACGACCCTCCTCTTTGTTTTTTCTAACTCCTCTTTCATTTTTCCTTCAAGAGAACTGCCTCATCCCCACAGAACTGCGGAAGGAGGCCCTTGTGCTTCAGAAGGAGCTTGAATTTGATGATGGAGGTGGAGAAGGTAAATGGTTGGCTTTAGCAAAATGACTGGACTGAAAACAATTTAGTAGGAAAATGATGCCATTGAGTGTGGTATCTTTAGCCTATATCTATTACTCATCATGGCTGAAAGACAAAATGGCAGCAAAGGAACTGAAAGAAGGCAAAACCAACCCAATAGGCCCAATGGTAGACTAATGACAAAGCATAAAAATAGAAAATATCATTGAAATAGAAAGTAAATCACAGAACAGAAGATGGGAAAATAGCTCTCTAAATCAAATGCCCATTTAAAATAATTATTTTCTAGCAGTTGGCCTTCAACAAGGGGAATAGATGAGCCTCTTCAACAGGGAGTTGCAAAATTATCAGAGGCACTTTGAATTATATCAGAAAATCGTCTAGCTGTGAGTGAAATTGTTGGAAACTCACGCCATCCTTAATAGTAGGATCTGATAAGTAGCTTGACTGGAGCTTTCTGAAGTTGCTGAGCCTTCTATACATTCTACAAAGAACATGTTGTAGGAATTCAGATGAGATGCAACTAAGATATGTGTCACGGTAGCCATATCACACCCTCAGAAACTGATGTATTTGGGCAAAAGTACATGCTCTAGCTGCTGCTGAAATCCAGGCATCCAGGTCTTGGAGCAGAGCCTTGAAAAGATAGCTTATTTGGACTGTGGCACTCAGAATGCTGCAGCAAATTTTTCAAAGCTCCTTCTCAGAAAATCCAAGATTATTCCTAAAGTCCAAATGAGTGTGCAAGAGTTGCTACTTCTTTTGGCCATCCATTCCTGTTTCTAGAATATGTAAGAGGTGATGGTTTTGATTGTTGCTTTTTTTCAGTTTACTGTATCCTAAACTTCATTCAAAGTTTTTTTGCGTGATCACAGCATTTGAAACTGTCCATAGCTTAAACTACTCAAACCCATGTCTAGTATCTCTCCTCAGATCTGATTTAAGATATCTAAAAATGAACACCATAATGCCATAACTATCTCTTGAAATATCTGCCTTCAAACATGACATATATATCACCAAAGAGTAATCAGTGTCTTTCCTCTTGCTGCCGTCGTCATTCTGGAGATTGACTTGAAATGCTAAGGGTTGACCTTGGGACATGAAGAGTTTGATAAAGGTGCCCTGACAATACAAATTTTCTTTTTTCTCTATCATTGATTAACCACACAATTGATGCTATCCTACTTATTTTGACTTGGATTGGAGGTAGTCGCTTCTGGCAATCTTGAGTTCTAGTACCTTGTTTTTTATGTGTTTGTGAATGTGTGGGTGTTAAATGGCTATAATTTTCTCCCAGGCCAAATTCTGTTTCCATTGTTATGACAGATATCAGCTAAGTACATTGGGTGGAGATTGGGGTTGTTTTTTCATAAGTTTAAAAGGTATGTCCAGGTGAATTTGTAACTCCTCTATTGCCACGGCAGGAGTGACAAGCCATGTGGATGATGAGTATCGCTGGGCTGGTGTGGAGGATCCCCGTATTATGGTTACCACTTCTCGTGACCCCAGCTCTCGTCTCAAGATGTTTGCCAAAGTAAGCAAACAGCCATTTCCCCCTTTCTTTTTCTGTGGGAGGTGTGGATAGGATCATCCTCTTGGTGGCTTAGTGGAAGAGTTCATACTTTTTCTGTAGAAGGACCATGGTATTTTCCTTCCATTTCCAGCCAACTCACTTATGCCTGGGATAACTTGGAAGGCTAGACTGGAGATTTGCTAGAGGTTTCACTTTCTGCTAGAGTTCAGGGCTTATTGCTGGAGGATTTATAACAAATGCCTGATAGTACAATTAGATCCACAGAACCTATACTAGCAGTTTCACTTAACCTCACCTGAGGAAAAAAAGTGGTTTCCCTAGAAATTTACAATGTCTCCCATGTGATTCTATAGTATGTTTCCCCCGGATATTATCATAAAGTCGCCCTGGAGTATGTCCCTCTGGGAATGTATGGGTTTTCAATAGTGACACTATTATTTTTTTTTTATTTACTACATTTATATCCCGCCCTTCTCACCCCAAAGGGAATTCAAAGTGGCTTACAAATTATATGTACATACAATATATTATATTATTAGCATAGCACAATATTAGCATTATATATTACTATATTGTACTATACCGCTATACTGTAATATTGTTAGTAATATTACATGTAATATATAATTAATATTATTATATTGTATAATTATTAGTATTATATTATATTACAATATATATTATCGATATTATATGTATATACAATAAATTATATATTATTGTACTTTATATTGCATATTATATACAATATACTATATATATATATATATATATATATATATATATATATATAAAAATAAAATAAAAGTGAAATCGGAGTATGTATCAGCGTTTTGATTGGCCTGGCGGAATATGTGCTCGCGTTTTGATTGGCCTGGCGGAATATAGATCAGCTTTCTGATTGGCCGGCCGGAATATGGGCCAGCTCTGATTGGCCGCCACTTTCGCAGGCCACTGGGATTGCTGAGGGAAAAACTACTACCAACTGGCTTCGTTCGGCCTACTTATCTCCTCAGAACGATGCTAGCTTTGGGAGAGTTAACAGCTTTCGGCCTACACTTTGGTAATAAAAAACACCACTGCCACCACCAGAAAGGCCGGACCTGGACCAAACTTGACACACATCACCCCTACGATCCATGAACCCACTGACAACAGATGGCCCCCTTTGGCCCCTCTGCTGACATGTTTAAGGCCTTCCAGGCTGGCCCCACGCCGCTAGGCCCAAAAGGAAGACGCCATCTTGCCTCAGCTTTCAACTTCTTTGTAAGGCCCTACTTTCCTCAAAAGACAGCAGAGAACATTGTTATTATCGTTTTAATGATATGCTTATGAACACTTCTAGCCCCCAAAGCCCCAATCCAAGCCGCCTTTGATCATTTTGCTAACACGTTTCAGGCCTTGCATCCTGGCTCCATTGTGCTAGGCCGCAAAAGAGGCGGCCATTTTCCCTGTTCCAAACAGAGCAGCTTTTGCCTGTGTCTTTTGGATACAGCACTCTCCTTCAACAAGGTCAGGCGGCAGTACGTAGATAGTGTGATGACCCATGGGCCTTGTAGTCCTGCTCATGACATTGTGATGCCTGATGAAGAAGAAAACTTGGGTTTTTTACCTTCCCAGTCAGAACTGGATTCTTCCCAGACAGATTCTTCCCAGCCAGATCTGGGAACCTTGCACCTGCAAGAGGGTTATGTTCCAGAAGTATGTCAAACAAACACTGAGGCTACATCTCCTGTGTTTTCTCGCCATGAGTTTTGTAAACAACAGAGAGGCTTGGAAGCGGCCTCGCGCAGGAGTGCTAGAATAATTGCTAAGAATTTAGCCAATTAAGCCTGCTTTCCATGAGAATCTTTAAGGAGTCAAACATCTGGTCTCAGAGATTAGCTTTCGTTTCTGGTTCCCAGAGAACTGCTCTCAGCGGGAAAGTTAGACTCTATATAGGTGTTTTACCCGCGGAGTAACTTTGCGGAGTCAATTCGTCAGCCTCCGGAGCGAGTTGTGTCTGGACAGCGCGCTCCGATTCAAGCCTCGTTCCTGTTCAAGCCTTGTTCTTGTTTTCAAGCCTTCGCTCCTGTTTCCCAGCCTTGTTTACCTACGGACCTTGCCTCGCCTTTCAGGACTAAACCTTGCCTTGTTTCACGGATTTTACCAAGTAATTCCACGGATCTTGTTCTTGTTCCTTGTTACCTTGTGCCACGATTCAAGCCTTGCTTTCAAGTATCAAGTTAATTCCTAGCCTTGCTCAAGTTCATGGACTAAAGGACCTTGTCATCTCCCCTCACTTTGCCTGGCAAAGTGAGTGTTTCGGTTATTGGATTACAACTTTGGACCTTAATATTTCATATTGGACATTGTTTCTTTGGACTAATTTTGACCTTTCCTGAAAGGTCTGCTTCTGGACTAACTTTTACATTTGCTTTTATTAACTTTATATATTTCCTTAATAAAGATATTAGATAGAATCTGGCCTCTGCGTATGGTTATTGGTGCTCTGTAGCCTGGGTCGTGACAGTTTGACTCCGCCACCCTAAGTACCAATTAACCTCGGCCAGAATGTCTACCGGAGCCGGACCTGGACCGGGCGGCCAGCCGATTACCTACACCATCGACAAGGATGAGGTGGACCGAATCCGTGATAAGCTCAATGCACAGGATGGGGAAATAAAGGGTTTGAAGGAACGCGGAATCCGTCTTCCGGCCATGGCGTTGCCAACCAAGTTTACTGGAGAAGCTTCTAAGGTTCATGTTTTCCGTCGCCAATGTCAAGCTTATCTAGAGGCCCGTGCTGCCGAGTTTCCCCAAGAAGACATCAAGGTGGCGTGGGTTTACAGTCTTCTAGACGGGCCAGCGGCCAACTGGGCGACGGCACTGTTCGACCAAGCCTCTCCACACCTAAGATCAGCGCAACGCTTCTTGGACCACCTTAAGGAGACTTGGGGAATCGAGGACAATTTGGAGGCAGCCGGTCACAAACTCCGCCGCCTCTTCCAAGGAGACAGACCCATGTCTCAGTACATAGCCGAGTTCCGAGTGCTGGCCCACAACACCGGCTGGAACGATGTTGCCCTCAGAGGACAATTTCGGGAGGGTCTCAACATTGAAATGCTGGAGGAAATCTCCAAGGTGGATCCTCCCCAAACGCTTGAAGCACTCATCGATCAATGTTTACGGGCCGAAGTCATGATTGCCAACAGGAAACAGTGGGTACGAGGCCAGAGCGGTAGAGCTGGGGCCCGTCTTGCGGCGGCGTCCTCCACGGAGACGATGGCGTCTGAGACGGCTGGCACACAGCCGGCGGGGGAAGCCAACGACCGGGCGTAGAGAGGCTCGCCAACCCGGTCAAGAAACCCATTCAAGAGCCGCCAACCGGGGTCCTGTTCCTTCTAGTGGTCACCTTATGGTCAGCAAAAAAGGGACCCGTCATGATCCACGCCATGATAGACTCAGGAGCTACCAACAATTTCATTGATAGAGAGTATGCCGACTCTCTGGGATTACAATATCATGACTTCAAGAATGCCCGTGTGGTGCAAGCCATCGATGGCCGCCCTCTCAAGACGGGCCCCGTAAGCCAGTGGTCGGAACCCACCAGGATGTGGATAAGGGAACATATGGAAGAAATTTCCTTCTTTGTTACTGAGGTTCCCCATTTCCCTGTGATTTTGGGGATTCCATGGCTGACACTTCACGACCCAAGCATCTCCTGGTCCAACAGAGAACTGCAGTTTGCTTCAAAGTACTGCCAAAACCATTGCCTCGTAGCCAAGGTCTGCCATGCCACAGACACCGAGCCCATTATCACCTTGCCAAAGAAGTACTCCGAGTATTGGGATGTATTCAATGAAAAAGAAGCCGAAAAATTACCCCCACATAGACCTTATGACTGTGCCATTGACTTGGTGGAGGGGGCCCCGATCCCGCGAGGGCATCTCTACTCCCTGACTGAACCAGAGCAAGAAGCTCTCAGGGAATTCATAGAGACAAACCTTCGCAAGGGATTCATCAGACCCTCTCAATCCCCAGCCGCCTCCCCAGTGATGTTTGTGAAGAAGAAGTCAGGGGAATTACGTTTGGTGGTGGACTATAGAGCATTGAACAATATCACTAAGCGGAACAGCTATCCCCTGCCCTTAATCTCGGATCTACTAGACCGACTTCGAGGAGCCAAGGTCTACACCAAGCTGGACCTGCGGGGGGCTTATAATCTAGTTCGCATCAGAGAAGGGGACGAGTGGAAGACCGCCTTCCAGACTAAATTCGGATTATTCGAGTCCCGAGTTATGAATTATGGTTTATGCGGAGCTCCCGCAACGTTCCAGCATTTTGTCAATGACATTTTTCAGGACTATCTAGATCGGTTCTTGATCATCTACCTGGACGATTTTTTGGTGTTTTCTAGATCACAATCAGAACATGAGAACCACGTTAAAATGGTGTTACAACGATTGCGGGATCATGGACTTTATGCCAAGCTGGAAAAATGCGCTTTTGATCTACAAGAGGTAGATTTCCTGGGGTACCGCATCTCGCCTCTAGGGCTCTCCATGGACCCGACAAAAGTTTCAGCAGTATTGGAATGGCGGGCGCCAACCAACAAGAAAGAGGTGCAGCGATTCTTGGGGTTCGCGAACTATTACCGCAAGTTCATTCCAGATTTTGCCCGCTGGTCTGACCCAATCACCAGCTGCATCCGTGGAAAACAGCCCTTCCGCTGGACTGATCAAGCAGAGAAAGGGTTCCAGCAACTAAAGAAATTATTCACATCCCAGCCAATCCTTCAGCATCCAGATCCTGAAACCCTTTTTGTGGTGCAAGCGGACGCCTCTGATGTGGCAATTGGGGCTGTGCTCCTACAACCGGTGGGAGATCACCTTCATCCTTGTGCCTATTATTCTCGTCAACTAACCGCACCAGAGAGGAACTATACCATTTGGGAAAAAGAACTATTAGCCATAAAGGCAGCTTTTGAAACTTGGAGACATTGGCTAGAAGGGGCCAAATTTCCCATTGAAGTCCACACTGATCATCGGAATCTAGAACATCTAAGAACTGCCCGCAAGCTAAATCAGAGGCAGCAACGTTGGGCTTTATTCTTTGAACGTTTCAACTTCCAGATTCATTATGTGACCCCAGCCCAGACCAAACAAGCAGACGCCCTGTCACGTAAACCGGAATACGCTGCAGGACGCAAGGAGACCTTTGAATCCCAACTACTACAACCCGAGAACTTTGCCACGCTCACAGTGGGGAACACCAAATCCACTCCCATTGATTCAACTCCCTCTACTCCAGGACCCATCTGTGCTCAAGAAATCAGGGCTAGTCAGCAAGCAGATGCCTGGGCGCAGGACCAACTTCGTCAAGGTCTGCATTTTCCCTTTTCGCTTAAAGATGGACTGCTTTGCTATAGAAATCATGTTTATATCCCACCCGGACCGGGCAGGGAAAAAGCACTTCGTCTGTGTCATGACTGCAAACCAGCAGGGCATTTCGGACTATTTAAAACCATGCATCTGATCCTAAGAGATTTCTGGTGGCCCAAGATCCGCAAAGATGTGGAAAAATATGTCAACACCTGCCCAGTATGCCAGCGCTCCAAGATAAGAAGGGAGAAGCCCTCAGGGCTTCTACACCCCCTTCCTACCCCATCTCGCCCATGGGAAATAATTTCTGCGGATTTTATCACTGACTTACCACCTTCCTGTGGATTCACCACGATCCTAGTGGTGGTGGACCTTTTCACCAAGTTAGCCCATTTCATTCCCTGTGAAGGCCTTCCCACGGCCCAAGAGACTGCAGATTTATTCCTCCAACATGTTTTCAGACTACATGGATTGCCCAAGAGTTTGGTCACAGACCGTGGATCCCAATTCACCTCTCGTTTCTGGAAGGCACTACAAAAACTATTGGGCATAGACTCTCGTTTATCTTCAGCTCATCATCCCCAAACGGATGGGCAAACGGAGCGCACCAATGCCACTTTGGAACAGTACCTTCGCTGTTATGTAAACTACCAACAGGACAATTGGGCTTCTCTGTTACCACTGTCGGAGTTTGCCTACAACAATGGAGTCCAGGCTTCTACAAAAGAAACGCCGTTCTTTGCAAACTACGGCTTCCATCCACGTTTCTTTCCCCCTGTCATTGAAACTTCAGAAGTTCCCGCAGCAGAGGATTGGCTGCAGGAACTCACAGCGGTGCAACAACTTTTGCTCCAGCAACTGGAACAAGCCAAGGAGGACTATAAACGTCACGCGGACAAACATCGCCAGCCGGGCCCCGAAATCAAGGTAGGAGATCGGGTTTTTCTGTCCACTCGCTTTTTGCCCTCCCATCGCCCTTGCCGGAAGTTAGATGCCCGTTTCATTGGCCCCTATCCAGTGGTGGCGCAATTAAACCCCGTGACTTTCAAACTCCAACTTCCGCGTTCAATGCGCATTCACCCAGTGTTTCACCGCTCCCTGCTCCTTCCGGCGGATGGTGTGCGGCCAGATGTAGACCGGCCGGCCCCCGTCCCTATTTTGGTGGATGGGGAGGACGAGTTCGAGGTTCAGGACATTTTGGATTCTCGCTTTCACCGCCGCCGCCTGCAATATCTCATTGACTGGGTGGGTTTTGGCCCTGAGGAACACTCTTGGGAAGACGCCTCCACAGTCCATGCTCCTGATCTAACCCGTCGCTTTCATCAGACCTATCCCGCCAAGCCGCGACCTCGCGCCTCGGGGAGAGAGTCCCAGTTTGGGAGGGGGCTTGAGGAGGGGGATAGTGTGATGACCCATGGGCCTTGTAGTCCTGCTCATGACATTGTGATGCCTGATGAAGAAGAAAACTTGGGTTTTTTACCTTCCCAGTCAGAACTGGATTCTTCCCAGACAGATTCTTCCCAGCCAGATCTGGGAACCTTGCACCTGCAAGAGGGTTATGTTCCAGAAGTATGTCAAACAAACACTGAGGCTACATCTCCTGTGTTTTCTCGCCATGAGTTTTGTAAACAACAGAGAGGCTTGGAAGCGGCCTCGCGCAGGAGTGCTAGAATAATTGCTAAGAATTTAGCCAATTAAGCCTGCTTTCCATGAGAATCTTTAAGGAGTCAAACATCTGGTCTCAGAGATTAGCTTTCGTTTCTGGTTCCCAGAGAACTGCTCTCGGCGGGAAAGTTAGACTCTATATAGGTGTTTTACCCGCGGAGTAACTTTGCGGAGTCAATTCGTCAGCCTCCGGAGCGAGTTGTGTCTGGACAGCGCGCTCCGATTCAAGCCTCGTTCCTGTTCAAGCCTTGTTCTTGTTTTCAAGCCTTCGCTCCTGTTTCCCAGCCTTGTTTACCTACGGACCTTGCCTCGCCTTTCAGGACTAAACCTTGCCTTGTTTCACGGATTTTACCAAGTAATTCCACGGATCTTGTTCTTGTTCCTTGTTACCTTGTGCCACGATTCAAGCCTTGCTTTCAAGTATCAAGTTAATTCCTAGCCTTGCTCAAGTTCATGGACTAAAGGACCTTGTCATCTCCCCTCACTTTGCCTGGCAAAGTGAGTGTTTCGGTTATTGGATTACAACTTTGGACCTTAATATTTCATATTGGACATTGTTTCTTTGGACTAATTTTGACCTTTCCTGAAAGGTCTGCTTCTGGACTAACTTTTACATTTGCTTTTATTAACTTTATAT
Organism: Anolis carolinensis; assembly: GCF_035594765.1. Classification (NCBI taxonomy): domain Eukaryota; kingdom Metazoa; phylum Chordata; class Lepidosauria; order Squamata; family Anolidae; genus Anolis; species Anolis carolinensis. The sequence continues at coordinate 211,640,886 of NC_085842.1, read as the reverse complement.
ATTTCCTTAATAAAGATATTAGATAGAATCTGGCCTCTGCGTATGGTTATTGGTGCTCTGTAGCCTGGGTCGTGACAGATAGGTTGATCCACTGTGACGGCACTTCCTCATTCCAACGTCATAAATTAGTTAAATTTGCCTCCCCACTTTATAAGTGGTACCTTATTTCCTACTTGATAGATGCAACTATCTTTCGGGTTGCTAGGTCCTTTGGCTCTGGGAGTTATAGTTCACCCTTATATAGACAGCACTGAACCCAGCCAACTTCGGATCTGGACCAAACTTGGCACACTGCCTCATCATGCCCAACTGAGCATACAAGCATACTTGATAGATGCAACTATCTTTCGGGTTGCTAGGTCCTTTGGCTCTGGGAGTTATAGTTCACCCTTATATAGACAGCACTGAACCCAGCCAACTTCGGATCTGGACCAAACTTGGCACACTGCCTCATCATGCCCAACTGAGCATACAGGCAGGGTTTCGGGGTGATTCTCCTTTGGCTCTGGTAGTTGTAGTTCACCCTTATACAGATAGCACTGAACCCAGCTGATGACGGATCTGGACCAAACTTAAGTGATATTTCCTCACATCCCCAAACAACTCAATGCCGTCTACTAATAACCCGGGCACCGCCGGGACCCCAAGCTAGTATATATATAAAATACATATTATATTATTAGCATAGCAATATATGCTATGATATGCTGGGACTGGATGTCAGATAATTTAATGACGTTTGCTCATATTTCTAGTTTCAAATAACCACAGTCTAGCTGAGAATATATACCCTGTGGATATGAAGAACTTACTGTACATGCCTAGTATTACTCCTGCCTTCATTTGAAAGAGGAGACTTTCAAGATGAAAGTATAGAGGTTTTAAGGGACAGAGCCTTCAGTTTAGAGAATTATGCTTCAACCAGACTTGTTGCAAACGGTGCCTTAGGCATTGTTACCCAAGCCCAGTGACCATAGTTTAAACAAGACTACTGTGTCCAAACAAGGAGACTTATATCACTAGCTTCCTTCTTCCTCTATTGTTTAGGAGATCAAACTGGTTTTCCCTGGAGCCCAGCGCATGAACCGCGGCCGACACGAGATGGGTGCTTTGGTTCGTGCCTGTAAGGCCAATGGAGTCACTGACCTGCTGATTGTGCATGAGCACCGAGGGGTACCTGGTAAGTGGCTTACCTTGGATTAGGCAGTGGACAAGCCTAGTGATCTTCCAATATGGGGTGGGCAGCTTTGTCTCTCCAAGTATTGTCAGATTGCACCTCTCAACATCTCTGCATGTTGTAGGTATTGTTTGGTATTTCTGTTAAGCAGACTGCAGCAAAGCCAGTGCATCCCCAGCCAGGGATACATGATTGTGGAGAAGTATGCAGGATGCTCTGGTAAGGTTAAAGTGTAGAACATATGGTTATTCTTACAGGAAATCCAACTTGGCTGGGAAAGATTATCCACTCTGAGTCCCCTTTGGGGTGAGGAGGGTGGTATATAAATATGACAAATAAATAAGTAAAATAAATACCTATACAGTGAAACCTTGACTTACAAATGAACTAACTTATGAGATTTTGAGATTCGAGCCATTGCTCAGTTGATTTTTTATTTTGACATGTGAGACTAAATTTGAGTTAAGAGCTAGCCTGAGAGTACACAACTTGCCATGTTAAGCAGGGCTTTAAGGGAGCAATCAGGAAAACTCCTTGCTCTTGTCCTTACTATTATTTCTGAAATCCCAGGGATTTAGGAAACCATTAGAAAGCTGAGGGGCCAGTAGTCTATCATCAGTAAATTTTTATCCTGATTAAAATAGGCAAATTACACAGATGCCTGTCGTTCTAATTGATCATTGCAGAAGATTTTTACTGAAGTTTCCCACTCATAGAGGACTTTATTGAAAAGAAACAACCTGAAAAAATTACAACATATCGTGTTGGGGCTGTGTAATGACATTTTCCTCACACATTTTGGAAATGTTTTGAAAGAGAGGAAGAAACAATCCTCCAGGTTTTTATTGAAATGCCCTGCAAGTGAAAGTGAGGAAAGTGTGGCAAAAAAGGCAAATGTCCATCATGATGATGATGATGCAGAAGAAGATTAAGTGAAGTCTGATTTTGAAGGAAAATACACACTCTACACTTAATAAATCCAGTTTATTTGTTTACATCCTCTTTTATTATGTATTATTATTTTGTATACATTATTTGTTATTTATAAAGTACATTGTTCTTATTTAAAAATACTTAATAAAAATCGGTGGGGTTTTGGGGGGCTAGAACCGATTAATAGCTTTCCAGTTCATTTCATTGGGGAAGTTTGATTTGTCATAAGAGCAATTTGAGTCAAAAGCTCGGCCACAGAATGAATTAAACTCATAAATCAAGGTATCACTGTACTTTAGTTCTAGCGTCCCCAATAGCTGATTTTCCTGTGTGGGGGTCAGTCATCCGGAGGCTAAAAGTTTTATTTTCCCTTTCTTGATAAAGGGTTGTAAAATACTGATTTAATGTTTTTGGGAAATGGCCTCTGCAGGGAAGAATCAAAAAGGCTAAATCAAGGAAACGGAGATGAAAACAAAAAGGCAGGTGGACATTCTAGAGCTCCCTCTATCCATTATTATGTGCAAGTATTTTCTATGCAGGCTTGGCCTGATGGGAGTTTTAGTCCAACAGATAAATCATTGCATGTTCCCTACATTTCTTCAAATAGGAATTTTGGTGGTGTGATTAAACATTGCTAAATGTGAAATTGTATTTTTTTATCTAATTTGTGTGGTGGGAATAGGGAGCAATTTAGATATTTACCTTGGGACACAATATAGCTTAACCAACAAAGATCCCCATGGCATCTTAAATTCGAATACTGTTATCATATCACTAACTTTATTCCCTTGTGAAAAGTGTCGAGCATAGCTGACTTTGTCTGGGTGACATGAAACTGCTTTCTTATAAGCAATTTTAATGTGGACATCCTTTGTTTTAATAATGGCTCCTTGTCGTCTGCTTGATCTGGGTTGATTGAGGGAAAACTACTCTCGCTCAGCACTAGAGCACATACTGTGCATGGATACTCTTCTCTAAATTGATACTTAGTGTCTTGAGGTATGATCAGAAAACACTCAAAACTATTGTAGAACAGGGATGGGAACTTTTGGCCCTCCAGGTATCTTGAACTATAATACCCACAATCCCTTGCCTTTGCCTGTATAGGGCTTCTTAGAGTTGAAAACATCTGGAGGACCAAAGCTTTCCCACCCATAATGTAGACCAGGTGGTATGTATGGTCCAGGTATGGTTCTGATATGGTTGGACTGTAACTTCCAGCAGCCTTTATCTGCACAGATGATTATAAGAAATGCTAGGAGTGGCAATCCAACAGCATTTGGAGGGCTGCACTTTGCTCGTTCATGTAGATGGTATGGAGTTAAATAGACCAAGGCATGGCTTCTGTCAGTGTCCCAAGCATAGCAGGACTTGATAGACTTTCTTTCATCACAACAGGCTGAGTCTTCATAGCCAGGCTGATCTACTGCTAGAGATCTTGACTGGTGAGTGACCCAGCCAGATGGGGACTGGACTTGCCTAACCTCTCCAACTCTCTCACTTCTCAGATGGGCTTATAGTCAGCCACTTGCCCTTTGGCCCCACGGCTTACTTCACACTCTGCAACGTGGTCATGCGCCACGACATCCCAGACATTGGCACCATGTCGGAGGCCCATCCCCACCTCATCTTTCACAACTTTACTTCTCGACTTGGACAGCGGGTAAGGAGCTCCCTAAAAGGCATAGTTGGCTTTAGCAAGAGAGTGGGGTGGGACAAAGTGAGACTAGATTACAAAAGAGCTCAGAAATAAAACCAGAGTTGAAATTAGTCTGTAGCAGCAAAAACAAAAATCTGTTCAACAGAGGCATTAGAACCTTAGCTTGTGCTGACTGCAGTTCATGAATTTTCATACATGGATGGACACAAGAAAGATAGAACTGAAATGAAAAAAGTACAGCTAGCCATAATGTCATTATTCATATGGCATTTCCTTAAAGATAGCTGTTGGTGGTAACCGTGACTTCTTGGCAAGGATAAATAGCGAATTGCTATGTAGGAGCTAGGAAAATTTTTAAAAAGCCTTTTCTATCTGGGTGGGCAAGCTGGAGGATTTTGTTTAAGCTACATTTTTAATGTAATGATTACTTTCCACACTGATGTCTGGATTAGAACACAATTATTCTTCAGATTCTTTATTTTTCCCAATTTTGTGTTGTAACTCAAAGCTCACAAAAGCACTTGCAGCCAGCCTTCCATATCCACAGATTCAATTATCTATGGTTTAAAAATCCAAGGGGGGGGGGAGCAAACCTTGATTTTGCCATTTTGTATAAGGGTTGCCTTTTTAACCATCCTGATTATAATAGGACTTCAACATCCATGGATTGTGATATCCATAGAAGGGCTATATTTCAATATACCTGAATTCATTCATTTGGATCATTATATTTCTATTAATACAGCTTAAATTCAGTGTACTGAATGTGCTTGCAAATTTTGCTTCTATTTCTAATCAGGGGAGGGAGGGATGACAGAGCCACCTCCAATATACTAGAAGATCTGCACGACTTTGCTTTTCTTTTAGACTTCTACAAATGTATTTAATCTTCTATCACCAAAGCAAAAAAAAACCCTCTTTCCTCTTTTTTCCCACCTCACTCAGGTCTCCAGCATCCTGAAATACTTGTTTCCAGTGCCAAAAGAGGACAGCAAACGAGTCATCACTTTTGCCAACCAAGAGGACTATATCTCTTTCCGGTACTGGTGCCTGTTTAGCCTTTTAACTGAAGTTGAGTGAAAAAGATCCCTCTGCCCTCCTTGGTGTTTAACAGACCACAAAAGCAGGGAGGTTTTTGGGGGGATGGGAATGATGGAAGTGAGATGTATTTTAAAGGCAGGTTATGCAGAAGATCTTGCTGCTGCTCCAACCTCTCTTTGCTCTTTGGTGCTGCTACTTGCCATATCCTTTTTGAGGTAGAATGCATTGTGATGTCATTCCAGGCTGTTCTGGAATGAAGGATGATAGGCAAAGTAACCTTTATCAACACAGAAATTTGCTCTCCCTTTTAAAGTACAGTAAAAATGGTCCGTTGTTGCTTTTTTCCCCAGTGGAACTGCTCCGTGTTCCCCATCAAAACCTATTTTGGGACAATATGTGGCTCGGGACAAGCTCTAGCACAGTGGTTTTCAACCTTTGGTCCTTCAGATATTTTGGGTTTCAGCTCCAATAACAACAACAACAACAATGTATATATTATAATTATTTAAGGATTTTTCACTTAAAGAGATTCAAAGTGGTGAACAGTGGTAAATATTGTAAAAAAAAAAAAAAGCGAGGGAGAGAGTTCTTCAAAAAGTTTCCGCATTTGTACTTATGCTGTTCATGTCAGTTGCTTTAGGCACCCAGTTTACTGAACTTAAAGCTATCATGAATCAGAGTATAGGCAGATCCAACATTCACATTCAGCTTTCCTGTGATAATTTTGGCTATTATTCTGCTGTTTTCGCCAATCAGCTTCAGGGCTCGCTCTTTATTCCCCATAGACAGGGCTGTAGCTAGACGTCTGGAGTACTCTGCATCTGTATCAGCAGTACAGCCATTTCAAACATCTCAGTCCACTCATAGATTATGTGAGAGTGAACGTCATCCCCATACTGAAGACATATGAGGAGATGGATTTGTGCTTCCAGCTCACAAGAATAGTATGACAAAACGTTTTTCTTCTTTGGTGCAATGTATAAGTTTTGTAGCCATCTTCACAAGGTGATAACTCTTATACTAAGTTGCAAGGTGTGCTGGCTTCCCAAACAGACTACTCATATGGCTCTCTCAGATACGAGCAATCACTACTCTTCCAGCCCCCCATATAAAAGTGCAGAATCTTTTTGAAGATCTCTTGTACAATATACAGTTAAAAACCTAAAGGCTATTAAAATAGAATTAAACCAGGAACTATTGAAAATTCCTGATCGTTGGTCAAGCTGGCTTCTGGGAACCAAGGTCTGAAACGTTTAAGATGCCCAGAGTTTGAGAACCGCTGCTTTATTACAACTGAAGAGAGACAAGCTGTCTTTAAATTTCTACAGGAGAAGGCATTGATGCCGTATATAGTCTAGTCATACAGATTTCTTTGGTAGGAAGCAGTTTTCTGTCATGTTTTCTGAATAAGGTGTAGAAGAATATGTTTACGTTTCTTTTCTTTTTTTGCTTTTTCTGGGGCTGATTTATAGAGTCAGCAGCTAGCTCAAGTGGCGAAACCTCTTCCTAGATTGCGCCACATGAAACCACAAATGTTTCTATTTAGGATGTTTGTCAGTGTCTCCTAGCACTGACATCTTATCTTAACCATAGCTATTTTTTATCTGCAGACACCATGTTTACAAGAAGTCTGATCACCGGAATGTGGAACTCACTGAAGTTGGGCCACGGTTTGAAATGAAATGTAAGTAACATCTACAGCGACGTGAATGGAGAAAGAGGAAGTCTTGCCTCCACCGCAAACTTGAAGGGCCTTAGTCTTGCCACTCATCTCCCAACCTCAGCTTTTTTGTCAACAGCATGAACATAATTGTACAGTCAGACTTCTGTTTCTGCAGGGGATATATTTCTGGCCAGACAGTGGTTACCTGAATCCATTAAATACCATTAAATTACCTGACTTCCAGTCCTTCCTCTAGGACTGGAAGTCAGGTAATTTAATGATGTTTTGTTGAACCAGGAATTTTATAGGTTTCTCCAACGCTATAGTAACTGCCAAGGAAAACATACCTCAGAATTGCTTAGAGAGCCCCCAATGTGGATAAGTGAAACCAAAGATAAGGATTGTGGGAGTTTTATTGGACAGATGTTTTGCTTCTTCTTCGTGGTGCTTCTGTGGAAATCACACTGATGGGATTTCCTGGGCCTGCACCCCGATTTGGTGAATTGCTAATACAGTAGAGTCTTACTTATCCAACATAAATGGGCTGGCAGAAGGTTGGATAAGCGAAAATGTTGGGTAATGAGGAAAAGTCTTAAATGTCAAATTACATTATGATTTTACAAATTAAGTACCAAAATAACATGTTTTACAACAAATTGACAGAAAAAGCCATTCAATACATGATAACGTTATGTAATAATTACTGTATTTACAAATTTAGCACCAAAACTTCGCAATATATTAAAAAATTGACTACAAAAACATTGACTACTAAAAAGCAAACTGCGCTGGATAATACAGAACATTGGATAAGCGAAGGTTGGATAAGCGAGACTCTACTGTATTTCTATCCAGATATACTTCTGCAGCCATAGACTGAGCCTGATTTTAACATGGGCAGTAAAACCATGTTTCAGATTTGGGGAAAGTGTTACAGGAATATAAGTAGTGGGGGGAAAGATGTTACATGAGGGAATGCTCTTTGTATAAATAAAACTAGCACCTAAATAAGATTTCTGGACTTCCAAACATACAGATTATCTGATATTCTGATTTGTGTGTGTGTGTGTGTGTATTTTCGATATGGCCTCCCCCACCTCACACACTTGATTTTTGAAGTAGTAAAAGGAAGTTTACCACCTCAGTTGAAATTTAAGTCATAACCCTTGTTGGGTTCCCTAACTATATATGGAACAACTTATGTTGCTGTGATTTCCATGTAGTCAGCAAATGTAGAGAGAACTGAGAACTCAGCAGCCCGCACTACTCTGAATGTTGGCAGCATTTGGAAAACTTGTTTTTTTACATAAAACGTAAGCCACACCTTCTGGAACATGAGTTGTTAAAAAGGAAGTCTAGCCTACAACCCCCAGACTCTCCCCACCAGCAGCCACACAGGCCGGTAGATTCTGGAAGTTGTAGCCCTAAAGAAATTCTTCTGAGCTCTAGATTATAAACAGTAGCTCTGTTTGTGAGAAGCTCCTGCTGACTTTTTCTTCTCCTTGTGTAACCCATTTTGTCTGTGAAAACCCATTGTGAGCATAAGAGGCGATACTGAGTGGAAGAGAGCAAGGAGAAGGAGATAAAGTTCCCAAATGGGAACACCCTTTGCCTTGCCTTCTCTTCTGTCAATGGAGAGATTGCTCTGGACTCAATGCACATTGCAGGTTTCTGCAGAGCACCTTGCCCCTTGATGTTTAATAATTATGCATGTATGCCGAATTTGCCTAATTTATACAGGCAATTAAATTCAGTTTCCTTTGGCATAGAGCTTTGCATCTGCTTTAATAAGCTGTGTTCTAGGCTCCCCAGTGTGGTGCCATCATTACAATATGTATTTGAATGTGGCAGCTTCTTTTCTTGATCAGATGCTTGGAGGCTTCTTGGGAAAATCTTCCTAATTTTAAAAAAGGCCAGGAGAAAAAGAAAGACTGTCTTACTCTTTTTCCTGGCCTTCTTTAAAATTATCTTAGTTGGCTGCTTTGTGCTGCAAAAAGGAAAAAAATGATTTGAAAGTATGCCAGACTAGTATGGCCCTATGGACCCCCATCCTGATGGAATTTGGCTTTTCCTCAACTTTCTGGAACTATCTGTTTTCCCTGCAACTAAAAAGTGCTACTTGTTTGTTCTGTTTTTTTTCCTTTCACAATGTCATATTTTATTGTTAAAACCAAAACAAACACAATTCATGACTGACATTCAGCCAAAATTGCACCAAGGAGTCAGTTTAAAAAAACCCAAACTATCCACAGCACACTTTGTACAAATGATGAAAACACTTAACGTTCTCTACCGCAAACAAATGCACATATTTTGTTTTCTTACGACATTTCAAGAAATAGGAACCTGGTTGTCCTTACGGTCACGTCAGCATCTATGCTGCACAAAAGGAACTAAGCGAGACTTCTTTCCCCCAGCTCCAAAATGAGAGCAAGCAGTTTTGCCTTCAAAGAAAGCAATTCATACTCTTTTCCATAAAAACCTGTTAGGAGATATTCTGTTAATATTTTATAGGTTCACTTCAGGAAAAAATCCTTTATACCACATGTTTTAACATTTTTCTTTGAGTCTGATTCATGTCCAGTGATTAATTCTTATGTATTGAACCATTTAAATAATGTTAGATGGTTTTCACATGGCATGTTTAAAACCAGATCCTTATGTACATTTCTCAAAATGTTTTGTCATGAAATGTGGCTTCCTTAGGAATGTTTATTGAGAAAAAACCATTCATTTTAGCCACTTTTTTGAGCAAACTGTATCTCTGAAGGCCAGAAAACTACAGGAAGGCACCATCTGGCGGTTCCTGACAACAGGAACAGTGTTTCAGAGCCATGTAGAGATTAGTTATGTGAAGCTGAGGTGGCATAGTGGTCAAAAATATGAATAGTGAGTTGGAAATCTCTAGTTCACTCATGAACATATAGAGAGGTCCCAGATTGATTCATGATGTGAAGAAAATGAGGACCTCCAGATATTGTTGGAGTGCAACTCCTATCTGAGACCCAGATAGTATAGTTAATAGGAAGTGATGATCACAAGCTCCTGCATCTGGAGTGTCACACATTCTCATTCCTGCTTTTAAACTAAGGACCGGAAGGAGTGTCCTTTATTTGTTATTGGGCTTTGGTGGCCATTTTCCACCAAAAGGAAATAAAGAAAATATAACTTGTCAAATTCAATACATATTGTCCAGGTTTGATCATTGATCTTCACCAATCCAAGGTGTATGTGCATTGCCTGTGAAGAACAACAGCTGGCCCTTATCTGAAGCTTTTGTTTTCTTATTACAGTATATATGATCAAATTGGGAACCTTGGAGCAGGAGAATACGGCTGACGTGGAGTGGCGCTGGCACCCATATACACGCACAGCCAAGAAACAGAAGTTCCTCAGCACTGAGTAGTTACATGAATTCCAAAATGCCTCTCAATTTCCCTCTTGTAGGACTTACTTCATCCCTATCAAGATGCTGCGATGTGCTGACAGGACAATAAGCCCTGGACTCTTTGGACTTGCCTTTTTTTACGTCATAGAATTAAAATTTGCTCACTGTAGCCAGTAGCTAGCAATGGATCCAATTACCTCCATGTCTCATGAATCTTCTAGTTTGTCAGCATTTCTTGGCAGTGTGTGGAAATAGATGGTACCTAAAATTGGTATTGTGAAATGGATTCCTTTAACACCTTTCCTTTGCATCAGCTGAAACCTTCTCCATATTGCAATTGTATGGAGAATATGTGATAAAGCAGTGGTTTTCAACCTGAGGTCCCCAGATGTTTTGTCCTTCAACTCCCAGAAATCCTAACAGCTGATAAACTGGTTGGGATTTCTGGGAGTTGAAGGCCAAAACCATCTGGGGACCCCAACGTTGAGAACTACTGTCATAAAGGAACAATGACATCTGAGAGATAAAGGTCTCCTTGATTTTTGCAAACCATTTGATACAATAAATCCTTGTGTTAGCTCCAGTTTTTTTCCTTCCATTTCCTTCTTTCAGAAGAGTTAAATTCCAAGGTCACTTCTTGTGGTGACCAAATGGATTTCAAAGTGCCATAGATCAGGCCATCTCAACTTGAGAGGAAGCAGAGGCTCAGCATGTTGCCTCCTTTCTCCTGCAAGAGTTTTAGGTTTGGGAAAAATAAGCTTCTGGTCCTATATTCGAAAGAGAGATTCAGCTAAAAACTCAGATTACAGAAAGCAAGGTCTGGAAGCTGTCTCTTTGGCTTGGCTTCCACTATTTAGAAGGTAGGGCTTTTGGTTCATCCAGCATTTGCCAAGATGAGTTGACTTGAGATGTGAGGATATACACAGTGTGTTTGGTAGGCCTTAAATGTTTCTTCAGGCTGAGAAAGCCCAAAATCCCAAAGCTGTTAACAATCTGTCTACTAGTTGTCTCCCACATGGGATTTCTAAAACAGTTATTGCTGGTGAGACCAGAAAGAAAGGAGGGAACTAGACTTGGTTCTATGTCTGTTGGTTAGAAAACAACTACAGAAACTATCATGTTTTGTTGAATTCAGGTTTTGAGTACTCCAAGTAATGGGCTTAAATATTTCTGGTACTGAGCACGCCCAGTGATGGGCTTAAGTATTCTTGGAGTTGAAGGCCTTCAATCCAGCTTCATTCCTGGACCACAGAACCACTCACGATCTGCTAAAGCAATCTTCCTTAGGAGTTTATAGCTTCTCCTACTTCCTGTAGTTCTTCTCTTCTGGCTGTGAGTATAGTGCTTGCAACCGTTTCATCTTTAGTGTGTGGCCCTCAAGGACAGTTTGTTGGTTTTGTGAATCTACAGCAGCTTGGATGGCTCCACGACATAAGTGTCTATGTATCTGAAGTGCCGCCTATACTCTGCTCCACTCAGCAGGAGGCTCTCTTGGTCCTTTGGGCTTCCCAATGCGCAAGTTGAATCCTGTGCAGGAAAGAGGGGCACAGCATGATTTTCATCTGCTGTCACTTCATTCTATGATTTGCCCTGATTTTGAGGCACTCCATGCCACCCCTTTCACAATGATCAGGGCAAGAACTCTGGTTCAGTTGCTACCTTTGATTTTCTATACCGTCATGAACATTTTAATACGAGCAGGAGAATGTAAATAACACTGCAGATTTCTGATATATGTGTATCTGTTCTATTATTGTCAACACTGCTCTCCACTTGTTTTGATTATGGTTGGGGTTTTTGGTTTTTTTTTTAATCAAATGTGGGCCACTAGTAACTCTCCATTATCCCTCTGGACCTGGCTATCCTGCCTAAAGGTAGGGAATTTCAACCCAGCAGCATCCAGTGGCTAGCAGTAGCCATCCCTGTATGCACATAGGCCATTATTTCCTCTTTGTCTTTCCTTTCCTACTCTCTTTCTAACTCTAAGCCTGTGTGAGTGGTAGCCCTCCAGTTGCTGTTGGACTGCAACTCCTAGCATTTTTCAGAGTTGGCTATGCAGCTTAGGACTGCTAGGATTGACAGTTTCAATATCTGGAACAGGGGTCCCCAAACTTTTTAAGCAGAGGGCCGGTACACAATCCTTCAGACTGTTGAGGGGCCGAATTATCATTTGGAAAAAAAATACAAACAAATTCCTATGCACACTGCACATGTCTTATTTGTAGTGCAACAACAACAACAACAACGAAAGAACAATACAATATTTAAAAATGAAAACAATTTTAACTAACATAAACCTATTAGGATTTCAATGGAAAGTGTGGGCCTGCTACTGGCCAATGAGATAGTCAAGTTAATTAGGATTGTTGTTGTTGTTGTGTGCCTTCAAGTCATGTCAGACTTTGGCCGAGCCTATGTCTAAAATTAATTATTTACTACATTTATATCCCACCCTTCTCACCCCGAAGGGGACTCAGAGCAGCTATATGTACATACACTATATTATATTATTAGCATAGCACAATATTAGCATTATATATTACTATATTGAACTATACCACTATACTATTATATAATATGTAATATATAACATATAATTAATATCATTATATGGTATTACTATTAGTATTATATTGTATAATATAAGATTATTATCAATATATACAATATATTATATTATTAAACTGATATAAAAATATTATATTATAAAACTGAGGGCGGGGGCCAGGTAAATGACCTTGGAGGGCCGCATCCGGCCCCCGGACCTTAGTTTGGGGACCCCTGATCTGGAAGGTCAGATGCTTCTTGCCTTTGGCTTAGAAGAGGCGCTTCTTTTAAAGATGCACCTTCTCTTGTTTGCCACTACTGTGGAAGAACTTTAGCAAAAGAAAGCCCCTCTAGGGCAGTGGTTCTCAACCTGGGGTCCCCAGATATTTTTGGCCCACAACTCCCAGAAATCCCAGCCAGTTTACCAGCTGTTAGGATTTCTGGGAGTTGAAGGCCAAAAACATCTGGGGACCCCCGGTTGAAAACCACTGTTCTAGGGAAGCTTTTTTGGTTCTTGAGATGGAGTGAAGCAGTGACAGCCATTTTTAATGGGGGCTTCCTTCATAAGGTCTGCATCTCTGTCACAATCTCTCTGCAGATAAGCTTATGAACAAAAAAAAAACCTTTTAAAAAATGTCTGCTGCATGGCACTCTACTTCAAACACCTAAAATGACTTCCCATGTTGCTGTTGAACTCTACTCTGTCTGACAAAGATTATAGGGAAAGTGAATGAGTCGCCTTTCTTTCCCCACTTTGGGCAAAGGAAGGGTAATGGAGTGAGACTTCTCAAATGTTAGCCCTGTCTCTGGTATATATGATTTGCTGATTCCAAAAATGGCACCAGTTTTCAGTTCTAGTTTTTAAGATATAGAACGTATGCTATCTACCAGTATTCATTGGCTTACCCATAGAAAATAATGAAAACCATAATCAAGATCATGATGCAATCTATTCAAAGCAATTTTCTGAATCAGTGCCCCAAATAAAATGACCCCAGGAACAGGCCTAAAAACCAAGCCATAAAGAATATTTTCTGAGATCTAACTCACCCATTGCATTGGGGGAAGATGCCACAGAATTTGGGCTGACCCTTGGGGTGGTGTCATTCACATCTTCATATGCTTGTGTGTTGGCAATTCGCGGAGATGGTGGAGCTGTTGAGTAACAAAGGGGAAGTTGGCTCCTATATTTCTTAATCCACAAAAGAAAAGACAAAACTAAAAGCCCTGATCAAACACAAATAACCTGGACATGAAAAAGGACCCATCCCCCAAATTGTAACCTCTTGTTCAAAACTGCTTCCAAGAGGAGTCGGGAGGAAGATGGGTGTCATTCATGGAGATCAGGAGTGGACAACCTGTGTGTTGGATTGCTGCTCTTCTCACTATTAACTATGCTGGATGAAGTAAAGAGCGCTTCTGTCCAACAGTATCTGGATGGAATTCTATGAACAGAAAGATGGAGTAGCTATAGGGAGCCCTCTCAGCCCAGTCATAGCAAATTTCTACATGGAACACTTTGATAAACAAGCCCTAGAAACAGCACCAAAAAAGCCCACTATATGGTTCAGATATGTTGATGACACCTTCACCATTTGGAGCCATGGGGAAGAAGAACTCGGCAAGTTCCTGGACCACCTCAACAGCATCCACCCAAACATCCAATTCACCATAGAAAAAGAAAACGAAGGAAAACTGCCATTTCTAGATGTTCTAGTCACCAGCAAACTCAATCAACAATTGGGCCACACAGTTTACAGAAAACCCACATACACAGATACTTTCATAAAAACCCGTCAAAAAAGAAGCACAATCAAAGCCCTGACTGTGCACAAAGAATCTACGAACCCCACCTCCTCCAAGGCGAACTAAACCACCTAATCTGGGCTCTACAGGCCAATGGATACTCCACTATGGACATCAAAAGAGCTGTAAGGTCAAGAACAAGAGAGTAAAGACAAAGATCCACCCAGAGGAAAAGTGTTCTTACCATACATCAAGGAAACCACTGATAGCATAGGAAAGCTGATGAAGAAACACAACCTACAAACTATCTACAACCCATTAAGGAAATCCAACAAATGCTATGTTCAGTGAAGGACAGGAAAGATCTTCTCACTTCTGCAGGCGTCTACTGTATACCATGCAGCTGTGGAGAAGTCTACATAGAGACCCCCAAATGCAGCATTGCTCAAAAACGAATCAAGGAACATGAAAGGCACTGCAGACTTAAGTCAACCAAAGAAGTCAGCCACAGCACAGCTCTTGATGAACCAACCTGGACACAGCATATTATTTGAGAACACAGAAATGCTGGACCATTCTAACAACCACCATGTCAGACTACACAGAGAAGCCATTGAAATCCACAAGCATGTGGACAATTTCAATAGAAAGGAGGAAACCATGAAAATGAACAAAATCTGGCTACCAGTATTAAAAAACTCTGAAATCAGAACAATAAATAAAGAACAACACTCTGAAAACAGAGGAATCAATCAAGGGTAGCTAACATCTCAGAACAAAGGATTCCCCCAGGCAGGAATGAACCTTGCAAGGCCATTAATGCTAATCAAGGTGATTAATTACAACATTCACACTGGCCTCCAACAGACAAGAGTTCTTTCTCCCAACTGGACCTTCCACAGATATATAAACCTCCCTTGCTTAGTTTTCCAATATACCTCACAACCTCTGAGGATGCCTGCCATAGATGTGGGTGAAATATCAGGAGAGAATGCTTCTAGAACATGGCCATACAGCCCTCAAAATGCACAACAACCCAATATCTGGAGGGCCACAGAATCCTAGAATAGTAGAGTTGGATGAGATCTCATGGGCCATCCAGTCCAACCCTCTGCCACATGTCCCTCTGCTCTGCTCTAAATGAA
Source organism: Anolis carolinensis (assembly GCF_035594765.1). Taxonomy (NCBI): domain Eukaryota; kingdom Metazoa; phylum Chordata; class Lepidosauria; order Squamata; family Anolidae; genus Anolis; species Anolis carolinensis. The sequence goes on along the minus strand of NC_085842.1, from coordinate 211,625,586 downwards.
GGGGATTGTGATATCTGTCCTGCAATTAAATATTAATATAAATTCCTATCAAGATATACAAATCAGGATGGGATCTCACAGACCAAAGTCCAGACGTGGCACAAGTTTCTGACTCATGTTCTGAGATCTCCCATCTAAAGAGTATTGGAGCTATTCGAAAACAGTATTTCTCAGGGTGGGGCACATGTAGCTGTCACGGTCCTCCATGGGTTGCCAGAATTAAAATGAGGTGACCCCTGTACATGTAATGTTTTTGAAGAAGAGGGAGCACTGCAGTTGTTGCTTGTCATGCAGTCAGGTAACAACACCTCATATATGTTAGCCATCAAAGAAATCAGAGCCCTTTCAATTTGGCAGTCATACCTCCCAAGAGTCAATTACCTTTTTCTCTCAAATGCCATTTAGGAGGCATTTCTTATAATTTTTCCTGCCATTCCTCATAATTTTAGGTCCAGGGGAGAACTTATAAAAACATCCAGGAAGTTTTTAAAAAGCTTAAAATATGGCGAAAATACCTCCCTAGAAGGCATTTGGCAGAATTTTGAGGCTAAAACTGTTAATTTTGTATATAAGAGAATGCAATGGATATTTGGACTGCTAGAATGAAAACTGTATAGAACTCCTATAACTTTAATCGCTGCATAAAAAAGGGAATCCCGGCACATGTTGCTTTCTTACTAGGTTGCCTGACAAGCAGTGTCTGCTAGAATTTCCTCATCTACACGACCATTATATTTAAAGCAGCCCTATATAGTCTTCAGTCTGGAAATTGCAAGGGAGATGCAGTCCATCATCATCTTGGTGAGGATGTAATGAGGTCCTATTGCTTCCCACAATTGACCACTCCTGTAGTAAGGCAACCCGCAAGAAATTTCACTATTGATAGTATCAAAATATTCCAAGACGTTTAGTGAAACATCTCTAACCAAATATTGTTGTGCAGCATTCCCCAACGTGTTGCTCTCCAGCTGTGCTGGCTCAGAATACCCATCATCCCTGGCCCACATCTGGAAAGCACGGGCTAAAGAAGGTGGACGTGCAGTCTGTCTGTGCCCCAGAAGCACCTTGGAATCCAAATTGATTGCTCATTTATTGGGATCTTCTCTAATATTAGCCTAACCTTACTTTGCTGAAAAGACAGACCGCTTGTGTAAGGTCAGCCTTCTGGCTTCTCACCTTTCTTTCCAGGAGACGTGAATACCTATGGAGAAGGTAAAACAGAATTTGATGAAAAACAAATATATCAATGTGTTACTTCCTCCTAATCTCTAGGATCTAAAATGGGGACAGGAATGATCTGTCAGTCTAGGACAGTGGCTCCCAACCTTAGATCCTCCTGGTGTTTTGGACTTCAACTCCATGAAATCCCAGCCAGTTTACCAGCCAGTTTAGGAATTGTGGGAGCTGAAGTCCGAAAGACCTGGAGGAACAAAGGTTGAAAACCACTGGCCCGGCATGTAATTCTCCTTTCCTGAGCCATCTCCTCTTTATTCCCAGGAACTAAACTGCAAGTACTCAGCAGTCCATTTCCAGTTTCCTTCAGAGCATCTTTTCTAGAAAATTTATATGGCACCTGCCAGTATTCTGAGGTTTACTGGACCATTTCTACATTCATGTATGTCTTCCATAAAGGTTGGATTTGTAACTTTATTTTGTTTTTCTAATTCTAATTCTCAGGTTCTTAAGGGGTTTTTTTTGTTTTTTTGCTTGCACTGAATTCACTCAATGCAACATTATTGCACAGCTTGACTTTTTGTCCCCACATCCTGACATTGGAATAGGCCAGAGGTGAAGTTTGAAATTTCCTTGATTGCTGCTTGGAATCATAGAGTTGGAAAAGATCACATGGGCCATCTAGTCCAACCCACTGCCATGAAAGGAAATCACAATCGAAGCACCCCCGACAGATGGCCATCCAGCCTCTAAAAGCTGCAAGGAAGGAGCTTCTATCTTATTTTTTGGAAAAGAGGCCCAACCTGTGAACTGTGCTCCAGAAATAATACTAGATTGGCGCTATTAACCAGCGAAGTGTTTTGCTATATTTAATGTATCCACAATATGCTGCAAGTAGGTCAGTATCTCATCTGCAGACGGGAAAGATGAATAACCAAAAACTTTGAATTTTTAAATGAATCCAAGTTGTTTAGCATCAAATTCAAGCCTCTAGTCACAGAATCAGATGTTGGACTACAGCTCTCAGCATCCTTTCTAATCATGACTAAGGCTGATAGGAAATACAGTCACAAACATCTATGAGGCAGTATTATATTTTCCCAGACTATGTTACGTAGGGTTAGTCCACAATTTTTGTTAAAAATACAGTATTCACTAACATCTTGTGTTTTGGAAGTTCTGGCAGAAAAAAATATAACCTAAAATATGTACCGGGGGTCTCAAATTCTTTAAAAGGCTTTTCCCAAATCCATTAGAATGAGACGGGGATGAAGTGGCTCTGGAATTGGAATCCCCTGGAGAGTAAAGAAAAACAAAAGATAAATCAAATTTAAAAGTCAACCAGTTCCATCCAGGGGTTTTCTAAGCTGTTCATACACATTGCATCACCCCTCGCTACATGGACTCAGCTTTAGTAATAACACAGGACAGACCTAGATAGGTGATATCACACATTATTTATATTTATTGATTGATTTCGTAAAATATTTATACTCCACTTTATATCAAGAGACTTCAGGATGGCTTGCAGGTGACATCAAAACATGTGAAACTGGCTAAAGAACCATTTTGATATCTTAAGTAAGATAAAGAAATAAACCATATAGTGAATTGAAAACAGATTTTTTTAAACTGACTTTAAAAAAAAACTATATATAACAGCCTTTGGGTTGCATTAATGAGGCACAAAGACTTTGTTGAACAGGCAAGTTTTAACCGGGCACCTAAATGGCATGAGTGTTGGCACAAGTCTCCAGCATAGCTGAGGTTGAAGAGAAGGCCGAGAGAAGACATGATAGCATGTATAAATATGTTGTCATAAGGAAAAGGGAGCAGGCTGGAAACTAGGACTCAGAGCAATGGGTTCAAATTACAGGAGATTCCACCTGAATATTAGGAAGAACTTCCTGACTGTAAGAGCTGTTCAACAGTGCAACTCACTGCCTCAGAGTCTGGTGGAAGGGCTTTCCTTAGAGGCTTTTAAACAGAGGCTGAATGGCCATCTGTTAGGGGTGCTTTGATTGTACTTCTCCTGCATGGCAGGGAGTTGTACTGGATGGCCCATGTGATCTCTTCCAACTCTATGATTCTAGGTGCCATGGCTTAGAAGGCCCTTTCCAATATCCCAACAACAGTGTATTGATCTCACTGGTGAGACAAGGGAGAGCATTCCCCAGTCTTGGCCCTTGAGGATCTTAAACTTCAAGGAACCAGATAGAGGGAGATGTCTTCCCTTAAAGATGATGGTCCAAAGCCATTTAGGGCTTTGAATGCAAAAGCACCTTGAATCCAGATTGGAAATATATATTTGGCAGCCTATGCAATTTTTTTTTAAGACTGGCATTATATGTTGTCTATGTTACTGCTAATTAAAACTGAATTCTGACCCCAAATGGCTCAACGTTGGGGTCCCAAAAATTTGGCAGCAGCAGAAGTTTTCTCAACATCACTTAATGGCTGTTTTAGACATTTACACGAATCTGTTCTGCAATGTTTCAGCCTGTTTGGCAAGCCTTGCAAATGCAGATTTATTATCAGTAAATGATTGGTTTTTATGCCTATTTCATATATCTGGGATCATGTAAAAAATTCTGATGGAAAGGAGTTCCAAGTGGGAAAGTCTCAATGATATTCCAGTCAGCAGTCAAGCTGGTGCACTAGCTGCACTTTCCAAGACGTCATCAAGGGCAGCTCCATTTAAAGAACATTACAGTACTCTAATTGGGAAGTTGCCTATATCTGGAGTACTGTGGCTAGATTACACCATGTAACATGATTTTTGTTCTGGGTTATAAGTGTCATTTCCTAATTGATCCTATCATAAAAACATGAAATAGGTTTATTAAACTGCTAAAACTTAATTTTTGGGGGAGGGGCATCCTGCAGCACCTTTTGCTATAGTTTCTCAAAGAATATCTCAAAGAGTCTCAACCAATCAAACATAGTTTGTGTCAGCCACAAAAATGAAGTTTCTGGCGTATAACAACTGCCTTCAAAGTAAGTACCTCACAATTAAACAGGAAACGACAGTCAGTCCAAAAACAGAAAATCTTTCCGATTTTGTTACATCTGTGTCCAGGAAAGGCTGTGGACATGTATCAAGACATGATACCTTGAGAGTTTGGTATTTCACTCTGGCTATTTTCATTTATTTTTCTCATAAAACATTTACTTATCTACAATATTTATTTGACATCTATATCACCTTTCTGTGACAGTGGAAAACAAGGTAGCTTCCAAAAACAATTAATTAAAAACAGAATATACCATACAATGTACAAATAATTAAAATCATATAATAAAATTTAAAATCATTTAAAAACATACAAAATTAAAAAAACTGCTGCTTATACATTAAAAATGTTTATGTTGGTGATGGTTGGAATAAAAATATATCCTATTGGCAGCTGCTGATAGTTTGCTAGATTTATGCTTCAAAATCAGAATTACACCATGAACATCAGAATTTTGTCTTATTTACCCATCTTATCATGAGGACTAGAATAGTTTTTGACCAGCACCCAAACTCATTCAACATCATTTTTAATGGGTTCCCATCTTAGCAAAACTAGTTTTCTACAGAAATCAACGTTTGGAAAAAAAAAAAAGCTAAAGATGCCTGCGGCATCACTTTGGAGTAAAAAATGGGGACCTCTACACCATCTGTGTCATCTCCGCTACTGTGTATGAAGAAGCTAAATCTGAAATCTTGTTAGCACATAAGTATTCTTATAGCAAAATTATAATAATTTAGAATAATTTAAAATAATGGTAACTATTACACTCAGTTTCACAGTCTTATCAGATGTGACTGTCTGGAACTTGTGCCCACCAATGAGTCTAATTGTACCCAAGAATTTAGAAATCAGAGAGGTGTCATCACCTAATGTGGCATATTGCTCGTAGTGTCACTTTCAGCATTCTTCTATTTTGATTTAGTATCTTTATGTTTGCACATCAATAATAATAACAATAATGATAGAATTATATGGATCCCTAAAATAAACATATGACACTAGATATTTTCACACATTACCTGAAACTGATGAATTCACTAGGGCATATTCGCAGACCACGGTGGAAGGTGGACGTCGTACGGGGCTCCCCGGCAGAGACTGGCTGGCTTGTATTCCCACAAAGGCATTGGGGTCAATTGTTGGGGGGATGTCACCTGCACTGCTGTTCTTTGGCTTCACAGTGGCATATAGGGGTCCCTCTACTTTGAGTTTGGCCTCACTGGGAGGAGAGCTGGGAGACGTCCCGGCTCCACTTCGCCTGGCTTTGTTCACTACTGCATAGGTATCTCCCATGCCTCTGACAAGCTTTGGCGGCAGTTCTGGAAGAGTTGCTGGTGTTGGATCAGCCGGCACTGAGATACTCCTAGACCAAAAGACACAGAGCCAAAATGAATGTGTACCCAGCATGATGGCACCAGGAGATGATAAATTTGAAAGACCTTATAAAGGGTGTCAAACTCATTTTTATAGAGGATCACATCAGCCTTATGGTTGTCTTCAAGGGCTGTTGAATCCACGGAGAATCCATGGATACAGAGGGCTAGCTATGCTTTGTTTACTACTGGTGCTCTTTAGTTTATACCCAGTTTAGGTCCCCAGATGTTATTGGACAACTAATCATGAATGCCAGGACTGGAAAACATGGTGAGATATAATCATAATAGGATAAAAATCCCACTCCAATATATATATATATTAAAAAGCACAGGATTGTATATTTTGGCAAATTGGTGTGAAGCCCAAAGGAGTGGACTGATGACAGATAAGATAGGCTAGGCTAGGCTGTGTGTGTGTGTGTGTGTGTGTGTGTGTGTGTGTGTGTGTGTGTGTGTGTATATATATATATATATACATATACATACACACATACACACACACATATATATATACAGTAGAGTCTCACTTATCCAACATAAACGGGCCGGCAGAACGTTGGATAAGCAAATACGTTGGATAACAAGGAGAGATTAAGGAAAAGCCTATTAAACATCAAATTAGGTTATGATTTTACAAATTAAGCACCAAAACATCATGTTAGACAACAAATTTGTCAGAAAAAGTAGTTCAATATGCAGTCATGTTATGTTGTAATTACTGTATTTATGAATTTAGCACCAAAATATCACAATGTATTGAAAACATTGACTACAAAAATGCGTTGGATAATCCAGAACGTTGGATAAGCGAGTGTTGGATAAGTGAGACTCTACTGTGTATATATATATATATATATATATATATATATATATATATGGTAGATTTCATGGCAGTGTAGACTCATATAACAATTATTATTATTATTGACACAAAGACATAGTATGACACAGCAAATGAGATATATATGCTGGATTTCAGAATCACAAGTCGAACACTTCCCAAGTGTTTAGGACTGTGTAATGTATTTTCGGATGATGCATGCAGATCCCAGTAAGGTGGCCTTTTGCAGTTGACAGATCATAATTTTGTCAATATTTATTGTTTCCAAATACCAGCTGAGATCTTTTGGCACAGCACCCAGTGTGCCAATTACCACCGGGACCACCTGTACTGGTTTATGCCAGAGCCTTTGCAGTTTGATCTTGAGGTCCTGATAACTGCTGAGTTTTTCCTGTTGTTTTTCATCAATTCGACTGTCACCTGGTATGGCAACATCAGTAATTGAAACTTTTTTCTTTTCCACAACCATGAAATAATAATAATAATATTTATTTATTTATTTATTGCCCACTCCACCTTAAGGCTCGAGGTGGATTACAGAATAATTAAAACACATAAACATTGTAAAAATACCACAATACACATAGTAAAATGTATTTCTATAAAATACATATACAGAGATTAAATGAAGGACATGAGTTTAAAATTCATGCTTAAAAACTGGCTGCATAGACCAATTATCTGCTTTGATAATTTGGATTATATGGCAGTGTAGAAGGGGCCTTGCTTTCATGTATAAAATATATGTCTATATGTTGTGCTCCGCCTTGAGTCCCCTTTGGGGTGAGAAGGGCAGAATATAAATGATTTAAATAAATAAATAAATAAATAGAATTACCTTCAGGCTATATTCATATATTAGACATAAATGAACGTCATATTTAGATTTGTCCCATTTCCAAAATATCTCATTGTAAGTCAGTGTGCATATGTAAGTGGCATGTAATGTGACCGACTCTGGGGGTTGGTGCTCATCTCTAAGCCAAAGAGCCGGCGTTGTCAGTAGACACCTCCAAGGTCATGTGGCTGGCATGACTGCATGGAGCGCTGTTACCTTCCCGCCGGAGCGCTACCTATTGATCTACTCACATTTGCATGTTTTTGAACTGCTAGGTTGGCTTAGGGCAACCCCATTAATTTTATAGGGTTTTCTTAGAAGGTGTTTTGCCAGTTCCTTCCTCTCTATATCTACAATATAGATATTCCAAAATGGGGGGGGGGGGGGGTCTGAAATCCAAAACACTTCTGATTTCAAGCATTTCAGGCAAACAATACTTAGCCTGTAATTCATTTCAAGTGGGGATTTTTCCAGGCTGAACTCTTTGATTTAGCAGAGGCCATACTACATGATATCTGTGGATGCCTCTGACTGTAGAATGAATGTAGTTTGACACCAATTTAACTGCTATGGGTCAATGCCATGGAATTATGGAAATTGTAGTTTGTTGAAATACCAACACTCTTGGGCAAAGAAGGCTAAAGACCTTGTAAACTACAATTCTCATTATTTCATAGTGGTGTCCTACAGAGGCACTCAAAGATATCCTTTGACCACAATGGCAACTTCTCTTTTCCTGTATTAAACCCTTCCTTTTTTTTATTTACTATTTTCAAGTCCCCAGCATAATAGATCAAAGCTGAACTATATGTAAATAATCAGGAGACAGCATGTGACACTAAGAATAAAAATGGAACACATATTAAATCGACTACTGATAAATAGTTGTTAAAATACAAAAATGTGTAAGTAGCACTCAGACAGAGACAACCTTTTAATCCTGGCCAAAGTTTACCTAAACTAATATCAAGTTTACATAAACTATAATGGTGTTCCAGTGATGTGCCACTGCAGACAAGTCCCTGCAGAGAATGGACTGTCCCCGAACCCCAGTCCCTATATGGCCTTTACCGGAGGATGTTGCTCCGTTTGAAGAGGGATGCAGCCGGGCGTCGGAGAGACAGGGCGTCGTCATAGAGGGGAAGATGGTTCTGTGAAGAAGAGAAAAAAAGAGAAGGGAAGTAAAGGATGATATTTTAGGTCAGCACAGCTGTTAGAACTTCCTGAGGCAGGAAGTTTGCGAAATTTGCATTAACCCTGTGCAGGCTAGCAAGGAGGGGAAGGCGGAACAAGAACATTTCCATTGTTAAGTCTTCAGGGTCCATTCATTCTTCAAACTATACTGCTCTGCCAATATACCTCATAACCTCTGAGGATGCCTGCCATAGATGTGGGTGAAACATCAGAAGAGAAGGCTTCTGGAACATGGCCATACAGTCCAGAAAACACACAACAACCCTGTGATTCTGGCCATAAAAGCCTTCGAAAACACATCGCTCTGCCTTTTGTTCCCTTGAAATACAGGACTTGATAGCCAATTGCTTGCTTCCAAACTGATAAACATATCCAAGTTTCACTATAATGAAACTCTTGCCTGCAAGGTCACATGGAAGGATGATTTCACTTCTCTGCAACTTCTCTGTGGGGTTTTTTTTGGTCATTTACAAAAGCACAAAACATCTGCATTGCACACTGGCAGCAAACTACTGTACTTCATTGATTCTAAGACACATTATTCCCTCCATATAACCATTTCAAAAAATTGGGTGTCTTAGAATCACACATCCTATATACCCTGTTTCCCTTAAAATAAGACATCCCCAGAAAATAAGACCTAGTAGAGGTTTTGCTGAATTTCTAAATATAAGGCCTCCCCCAAAAGTAAGACCTAGCAAAGTTTTTGCTTGGGAGCATGCCCACTGAACAGAACACCAGAGCATGCAGGATTGGTAAATGTACGTACCATAGAGTGTTGTACATGTAAATAATGGTAGTAACAAGAAAATCTTGATAGGATTCACAGTTTGATTGGTTATGGTGGTTTGTGATGACAACTACTGTACCATATATAATAAATGTTCATATTTTTGTTCAACAATAACAAATGAATTCTTCTTCATGGAAAAATAAGACATCCCCTGAAAATAAGACTTAGAACATCTTTGGGAGCAAAAATTAATATAAGACACTGTTTTATTTTCGGGGAAACACGGTATGTAACTTTTTTCTGTTGTTGGTACTGAAATTAGTATGTGTAGCAGAACTGATGGCGTCTTAGACCTCTTCTACACTGCCCTATATCCCAGGATCTGATCCCGGATTATTTGCTTTGAACTGGATATGAGTCTCCACTGCCATATAATCTGGTATAAACAGATAATTTGGGTTCAGATTCTGGGATGTAGGGCAGTGCAGAAGGGGTCTAAGACACCTTAGAATCGAAGAAATGCAGTTGGTTGTTTCCTGGTACTGTCTGCCCGTTCACCTATCCATCTACCCACACATGGAGGAGTATTCAGTCACATGAGTCTTCTCCTGCAGTTTCAATGGGTATACTGTAAGGTAAAGGTAAAGCTTTTCCCCTGACATTAAGTCTAGTTGTGTCCAACTCTAGGAGTTGATGCTCATCTCAATTTCTAAACCAAAGAGACGGCGTTGTCCTTACACATCTCCAAGGCATGACTGCATGGAACGCCATTACGGTGTACTGTATATGCCCACAAATAAGTTGATCTCATGTATAAGTCGAGGGGAAAGTTTGGGACCATAATTGTGGATCTGGATATGACTAGTGGATGAGTCAAGGGTCATTCCACAGAGAAGGGAAAGTATTAGTGTTTCTCAGGGGACCCTGGCTGCCATCACTGCCATTTTCCAACTCAGGCATTCAAAATGTCCAGAAATGACACCATGTTAGAGAGATTGAAGGGGGTTGGTACTTGTTTTAGGTTTTCCTGAGACAGACTAAACCCGTGCCTTTTGCAACTCTGTTAAGAGAAGGGGGTTATTCCTTTTTTGATAGGAGTTGAGCTACAGTACTTAGACGAACCTGTGCATAAGGGGTGTTTTAACCCGAATTTCTAAATCTATACGTGAGCATATTCAGTATAGGCAGTCCCCAAGTTACAAACATATGACTTACAAACAACTCACAGTTAAAAAGAGGGTGAGAGAAATTGACCCCTTGGGAGGGAAACGCACTCAAGTAAGAATTATCATGGGGAAAAGGTGTCTCCACTGAAGCTTTACCAACAATACTTGTTTCATGTATTGTCGAAGGCTTTCATGGCTGATATCACTGGGTTGCTGTGAGTTTTCAAGGCATGTTCAAGAAGCATTTCTCCCAACCAGGACCTTCCATAGATATATATGGTAAATCCCACTTGCCTGGTTTCTAACAGACCTCACAACCTCTGAGGATGCCTGCCATAGATATGGGCAAAATGTCAGGAGAGAATGCTTCTGGAACATGGCCACACAGCCCGGAAAACTGACAGCAACCCAATCCTTGTTTCTACAACAAGCCATTTTTTTCAAAATTAAATTATTACAAGGACAGAAAGTGAGATGAAATCTTCTGTACAGGGTCACTGACAGCAAAACAAACACTATAGGAGTGTTCCCCCTTCCCTATGCAACCCAAAGCTCGCTCTCTATATATTTTGGAGAATGCCTGATGAAAGTCTCACATCTTGTTTGTTTTTACATAGGTGGATTCACTGGCTTTTAGGATGGGTTGGCTTCAGGCCCTCTTCTGTGTACATGAGGTTGGAGGACCCTCGTGGTAAAGAGCTGCCAATTTTTTAAACTCATGGGTACAGCTCTAGGGAAGACATGGCTAGTTCTCCTTCCTATTTGCAATTACAACCTTAACTACTGCTTTTAGATTGCTATAGGAGGGTCTTTTGCTAAAATTAGGAGGAATCAGAGGACTTTGTGAATTTGAAGCAGCATCCTGCCTCCCTTCCACTGGATTTGGAACAAGATCTTTATTATGCATGGCTGCTTCAGGCTCTGGATTGCCTTAGATTATGGTCTGGTGTTTTTAAAAGGCAGCTCAACCCTTTAAGAAATGATCTACAAATGCTATATAGATCAGGGCTGACGGGGTTTTGCAAGACCAGCTAAGCATCTCACTTTACAGGGGAAATTGTCTGTTTGAAAAGACCACTGCAGAACCTACTATAGGTTTGATGAACAGCCCAAGTCCAGTTTAAACTTTAAAAGCCTTAAGACGACAGAGAGTCTGGTCTTTGAGGTTTTCCGTTGTTGCTTAGCTTCTAGATAGAAGACTGAAGAAACCCAGATATCATGTGGTCGCCACATTCCTCACTATGGTAAGCTGCAATGGGTTTATTTTTAACTGAACATTTCTTATTCTGATTTATACATCCACAATGGAAACTTTATGAAGATTGAATTCTTCTTTTGCCATTTTATTTGGTGATACAGAAAAGGGTACTTAGTGCTGGACTCCCTTCCCATCGTCCCCAGCCAGATTAGCCAATGGTGTGAGGCAGGCATGGGAAAACTTTTTTGCCTTGGGGCTGTATTGCGGGCCCAGCCAGGAGGGAGCCAGGAAAGGGCAGGGCCGGGGTCATCCTCAGATTTGTTCTCCTGGCATAAGGACAGGGCTGCTCACCTGATCCTTATGCTGGGAGAAAGGCAAGACAGGCGGCAACTGCCCCGATCCTCCCTCCAGATCCTCAGACTGTCTTCTTGGCATTAGACGAAGGGTTAGAAGGCACGATCATCAAGTTTGCAGACGACACCAAACTGGGAGGGATAGCCAACACTCCAGAAGACAGGAGCAGAATTCAAAACGATTTTAACAGATTAGAGAGATGGGCCAAAACTAACAAAATGAAGTTCAACAGGGATAAATGCAAGATACTTCACTTTGGCAGAAAAAATGAAATGCAAAGATACAGAATGGGGGATGGCGCCTGGCTTGACAGCAGTACGTGTGAAAAAGATCTTGGAGTCCTCGTGGACAACAAGTTAAACATGAGCCTACAATGTGATGCGGCAGCGAAAAAAGCCAACGGGATTCTGGCCTGCATTAATAGGGGTATAGCGTCTAGATCCAGGGAAGTCCTGCTCCCCCTCTATTCTGCCTTGGTCAGACCACACCTGGAATACTGTGTCCAATTCTGGGCACCACAGTTGAAGGGAGATGATGACAAGCTGGCAAGCGTCCAGAGGAGGGCAACTAAAATGATCAAAGGTCTGGAGAACAAGCCCTATGAGGAGCGGCTTAAAGAGCTGGGTATGTTTAGCCTGCAGAAGAGAAGGCTGACAAGACACATGATAGCTATGTACAAATATGTGAAGGAAAGTCATAGGGAGGAGGGAGCAAGCTTGTTTTCTGCTGCCCTGCAGACTAGGACACGGAACAATGGCTTCAAACTACAGGAAAGGAGATTCCACCTGAACATCAGGAAGAACTTCCTCACTGTGAGAGCTGTTCGGCAGTGGAACTCTTTCTCTCTGCCCTGGACAGTGGTGGAGGCTCCTTCTTTGGAGGCTTTTAAGCAGAGGCTGGATGGCCATCTGTCGGGGGTGCTTTGAATGAGATTTTCCTGCTTCTTGGCAGGGGGTTGGACTGGATGGCCCGTGAGGTCTCTTCCAACTCTACGATTCTATGAGGGCTCTCAGCTGCCACGTGCCTCCCTCCCTCATCTTTTTGGCATAAGGATGTGGTGGGCCACCGTTTCTTTATGCCAAGAGGACAAGGAAAATGAGGAGGGCCTAAGGTAACCATCCAGGGGGCTGCAGCTGGTCCCCAGGCCTTAGTTTGCCCATGCCTGGTGTGAGGTGAGGGGGTGAGTAGAAGTATTTCTGAAGGTTTATAGATAACATATTTTCACTTGTATTCAATTAATAAAATCAATGATGACTGATAGTTTCCATATCCATAGGGCAGTAAATCCCTTTTGAATTTCAGTCCCAACTTTAAAGGAGCTATCCTACGTGCTGAACCCATTTTGGGGTTAGGTCCAGCATCACAACTAGCACCTTTAAAACATGGAACTTACTGGATTGGATTTACTACCCTATTAACATGAGATCCACAAGTGGCTACTGAATAAAATATACACTGTAAACAATTGTAAATCCATCTTGGGTCAGATATGTCAGGAGGATTATTAATAGTCACTTGAAAAAAAATACTGCTCCTAGTCTTCACAACTCCATTTCAAAGGAGATCAGGCTTGTTGAATCTCTAGCGTTTTCTCCTGACAAGCAAATATATTGTTCCAGCTTTTAGTGTTGTATGGTGATCTATTGCTCACATGGGTATTAATTTGGTGGATATTGTTCAGTCTTCTTTATTAAACTGATATTTTAAACTGATATTTTAACTGGATGTTTTTGAGGTTGTCAGAAATGTGTTCAGTTATTTTATTTTTGCATTTAGTTAGCCACCTTGAGCACTATTTTAAATTCGAAAGATGGAGTATAAATTTAACAATTTAAAACTAGCTTTCTTGTAGCTCATGCCGAAAGGTTTGGCATTCTCTCCTTCAATGCAAAAACAGGCTTTGTCAACTTGCGTTCTTTGCCATACTCCAGAGATTTTGTTAATTTACATGTTTTCAGTCATTATCTATACAAAGTTTATGTGCATCGAATCACAAATTGGTACTTGCATTATCTTTTAAGATCACCACCAACTTCACTAATGACTTCTGTTCTCTGCAATTTGTGCAAACAGATTTTGAATTAGTACGGCAAGGATATAAGTACACTTATATAAGCAATGCTTGATGGAATCCAGCCATGTGGAAGTTGTATATCTATAATAGAGGCTTGATAATAACTGCGTAAGCATGGCTTCACAAATTAGTATTATCTGTTCTGTGGTACTTATGTTAATGTCTACTTGTTTATCATTATGGGGGGATTTTGTAATGCAAACAAGAGCACTGGGCAATTCAGGTTTTACATTTGCAAGACAAATTAACTGAAGCTAAAGCAGCTCTAAGGTGCTATGGAAAACCAGATTAAATAAGCATACATAGAGCTTCCCAAGTATTGCCAAGGAACAAACGCAGCTAGGAAATTCAAGGAGTTGTATTAAAAAAAATTTGGAATAATAGTTGCAATCTGTGCTTAGTACCAAAAGGGTTATGAGTCAGTTTTTCATCCACTGTAGGTTTGGTTTGGTTATTTGGGGTGCTGATTCAGAAAAATTGCATTGGATAGACCACATCAGCTCTAGTTTCTGATACAGAACATATCCCATCCAGTAGTTGTCAGTTCTCCCACAGAAAACCATATTTAATAATCTAGAGCTGATGTGGTCTATCCAATGCAATTTTTTGAATTAGCACCCCAAATAACCCCAGGAACAGACCTAAAAATGAAGACATCAAGGTGCCCCTGCTTCCAGGTGCCACATGGAATGGCTCCGCTCAGGGAGAGGGAGGAGGAGGAGAAGCAGCAGTCAGGAGGCTTGTTGTTACGCATTTTGTGGGTAGTCAGCCTCTCCCCTCCCAATATCCTCATTACCTCAGCACTAGAGGGTTTCGTGAGATCAGTCATTCTCGTATGCTCAGAAACTTCTCAGCTCTCACGTTAATATAGAGCAGGGGTCCTCAAACTTTTAAAGCAGGGGGCCGGTCCACAATCCTTCCTATGCACACTGCAAATGTCTTATTTGTAATGCAAAACAACAACAACAACAACAATGAAAGAACAATACAATATTTAAAAATGAAAACAATTTTAACCAACATAAGCCTATCAGGATTTCAATGGGAAGCGTGGGCCTGCTTCTAGCCAATGAGATAGTCAAGTTAATTAGGATTGTTGTTGTTGTTATGTACCTTCAAGTCATATCAGACTTTGGGCGAGCCTAAGTCAAAAATTATTTATTTATTCATTTACTACATTTATTTACTACATTTATATCCTGCCCTGAAGAGGACTCGGAGCAGCTGTATGCACATACAATATATTATATTATTAGCATAGCACAATATTAACATTATATATCATCATATTGAACTATACCACTATACTGTAATATTATATGTAATATATAACACTAGCTGTGCCCGGCCACGCGTTGCTGTGGCGAAGTCTGGTGGTATGGGAAAGAAAGTATTGAGGAATTGGTGGTAGTTAAGGTAAAGGGTAAACGTTTTCCCCAGACATTAAGCCCAGTCATGTCTGACTCTGGGGGTTGGTGCTCATCTCCATTTCTAAGCCGAAGAGCCGGCGTAGTCTGTAGACTCCTCCAACGTCATGTGGGATGACTGCATGGAGCGGTGTTACCTTCCCGCCGGAGCAGTACCTATTGATGCACTCACATTTGCATGTTTTTGAACTTCTGGGTTGGCAGAAGCTGGGGCTAACAGTGGGGGCTCTCTCTGCTCCCCCAATTCAAACCTGCGGCCTTTCGGTCCAGAAGTTCAGCAGCTCAGCGCTTTAACACACTGCGCCATCAGGGGATATTATTTCCTAAAGGTTGTGAATATACAATATTTCTGATTGGTTTTTTTGTTTTGTCTGTTGGAGGCAAGTATGAATGCTGCAATTAGGAAAAATGATTAGGATGTAATGGCCTTGCAGCTTTAAAGCCTGGCTGTTTCCTCCCTGAGTGAATTTTTTGTTGGGAGGTGTTAGCTGGCCCTGATCGTTTCCTGTCTGGAATTCCCTTGTTTTCAGAGTGGTGTTGTTTGCAATATTTTATGTGCTTCTACTGTCTGTGGCCCTGAGAAAACAGGATTTGCCAGACTTTAATGATGGGAATACTTTGTTGGGAGGTGTTAGCTGGCCCTGGTTGTTTCCTGTGTGGAATTCCCCTGTTTATTTACTGTCCTGGTTTTAGAGATATTGTTCTGCATTATTCTATCCCAGTAATTATTTCATATTAAAGAAGAATCTCACTTATCCAACATTCGCTTATACAATGTTCTGGATTATCCAACGCAGTCTGCCTTTTCATAATCAATGTTTTTGTAGTCAGTGTTTTAAATTCATTGTGATATTTTAGTGGTAAATTTGTAAATACAGTACAGTAGAGTCTCACTTATCCAACATAAACGGGCCGGCAGAACATTGGATAAGCGAATATGTTGGATAATGAGGAATTAAGGATAAGCCTATTAAACATCAAATTAAGTTATGATTTTACAAATTAAGCACGAAAACATCATGTTAGACAACAAATTTGTCAGATAAAGTAGTTCAGTACACAGTAATGCTATATAGTAATTACTGTATTTATGAATTTAGCACCAAAATATCTCGATATATTGAAAGCATTGACTACAAAAATGCGGTCCAACCATAAGGCGAAATAGGCATTTGCCTGTGGCGCCATCGTCCCGGGGGCACCATCGTCCTGGGAGGAGGGCACCACTCTCCACCTCCTTCTCTTTCGGGCCTTCTGGCCGGCGCAGACCCACCTTCGCACCACGCAAGCCCACCTTTGGGGCTTTCAGAGATTGTGAGGTCTGTAGGAACTTGGAAGCTAGGTATGTGGGGTTTATATATCTGTAGAAGGTCCAGGGTGGGAGAAAGAACTTTTCTTTGAAGCAGGTGTGAATGTTGTAATTAATCACCTTGATTAGCATTTAATGGCCCTGTGGCTTCAAGGCCTGGCTTCTTCTTGCCTGGGAGAATCTTTTTTTTGGGAGGAGTTAGCTGTCCCTGATTGTTTACTGTCTGGATTTCTTCTGTTTTCAGAGTGTTGTTCTTTATTTATTGTCCTGATTTTAGAGGTTTTTTTTTAATACTGAGGGCTATCTGGGTTATCTAAGTCCACACTGCCCTATATCCCTGTTCAATGTTTAGTGCTAAATTTGCAAATATAGTAATTCCTACATAACATTACCATGTATTGAACTGCTTTTTCTATTGATTTGTTGTAAAACATGATGTTTTGGTGCTTAATTTTTAAAATCATAATGTAATTTGATGTTTTATAGGCTTTTCCTTTATACTTCCTTATTATCCAACATTTTCGCTTATCCAACGCATTTATTTTTCAGTGATTGGTTTGGGGGGGCGCCAAAATTCTGTTCGCCTACACTTGAAAAATACCTAGGGCCGGCTCTGCATATAATCCAGTGCAAATCTGATAATCTGTGGAAGAAGTCTAAGTGAGGCCTAAATCTGCCTGTTCCCTAACTGAAACCTGGCTGTCCCTTGGTTGCTAGGCAACCAAGTGGGCAGAGATTAGCCCTCTAAACTGACAGCAATTGGATTAAAAAAAATATTGCTCTCCCTCTAATTAGGACTTTATTTTTCTTTTCTTTTTGTTGTATCAACCTAGAGGCGTGGATGATGGGTTGTGTTGTCAAATTTTGAGGTTGGAGGGCCTGTACTTTTGTTGTTTTGTGAGTCGCCGTGATGCCATCACTCTTTTATATATATATATAGATATATTTAATATTATTATATGGTATTATTAGTATTATATTGTATAACATGATAATATTATTATCAATATTATATATATATATATACACACACACACACACACACAGTAGAGTCTCACTTATTCAACGTTCTGGATTATCCAACGCATTTTTGTAGTCAATGTTTTCAATATATCGTAATATTTTGGTGCTAAATTCGTAAATACAGTAATTACTACGTAGCATTACTGCGTATTCAACTACTTTTTCTGTCAAATGTGTTGTATAACATGATGTTTTGGTGCTTAATTTGTAAAATCATAACCTAATTTGATGTTTAATAGGCTTCTCCTTAATCTCTCCTTATTATCCAACATATTCGCTTATCCAACGTTCTGCCGGCCAGTTTATGTTGGATAAGTGAGACTCTACTGTATATATACAATATATTATTAAAACTGATATAAAAATATTATATTATAAAACTGAGGGCAGGGGCCAGGCAAATGCCTTGGAGGGCCGCATCCGGCCCCCGGGCCTTAGTTTGGGGACCCCTGATATAGAGTGAGGCTGAGATTTCAAGGAGAGGAGGATTTCTTTCAACAAATAATGTGGGGGAAGGATGGTGGGCGGGGCCTCAAATCTGTAATGTGATGAGAAATTTACTCAAAGAATGCGGAGAACATTCTGAGTTGCATGGAAGTGTGGTGAAGGTAAGGAATTCATGTGTTTCATAAGAAAATTGAGCTCTACTAATATCTACTGAGCAAACATTTTCATCCATTTCATTGCCTTAATGTGATGAAGTCCTATTAGAATCATGGAATTGGTAGGGAACACAAGGGACATCTAGTCTGCCTCTTTCCCCCACCAATGCAGGAATGCACAGCTAAAAAGCTCCTTATGGATGGACATCCAACTGCCAGTGAAAGATAGCCACCACTTTCCAATGCAGGCCATTCCACTTTTGGACAACAAGCATCAGGGATTTCTTCATAATGTTTAGGAAAAAAACTATTTTCTTGACATTTGAATCCACTGATTGATGTCCTAGTCTTTGGTGCAGTGGGACGCAAACCTACTTCCTCTTCTACATGAATTGTGTAATTGCACACATCCTACTGATGTTGCCAAATGTCAAACTTAGTTATCTTGTAAGTCATTGACAGAATTTACATCCTAGACCCATATCTGCCATATTATGCAAGCTGTACTTTGAGGTCAGTTTCAAAACAAGCTCACATGCCTTTGCTCCAAGCACAGTGCAGGGGATACATGCCAATTGATAGAGGATGCCTTGAGATGGATCATGTCAGGATATGCTGGACTGTACAGATTATATTCCCTTGATGTACTTTGCAGATGCACAGCTGCAAGAAGTCAGTGATAATGCAAGCACTCCAAACACAGAACTTTTAATGTGAATGCATAGAGCTAGATTTCTAATTCAATGAATCATGATGAGATCAGTTGCGTTTGTCATAAACAGATAAACTGCTGTAGAAATACAGCTAAATGTCTCACAGGGTAAGTTTCCATATCCCAAGCGGGAATATAGTGCTGGGTATAATGCTTTGATATCTTTTTTTCAACTGATAAAAGAACACCAGCAGGAGATGGATCTGATGGACCAAGCTAAAAAAAAGACAAAAACGACAAAGCCTGAAGAAACTAATTACCATCTACCTCTATCCTTTCTGCTTAGATGTGAGACTCGCCCTGGAGAAAGACGGCTGATGAAGATGCCATGCCTGTCTCTTCAAAGGGCACCCTCTGGACTGGCTTCTCCTCCCGCTTCCTTCTCCTCCCAGGACTCCTGTTCAAAGCTTCCAGCTTATCAATGTGTGGGGCTGCCAGATTCTTGTCAAATGCGGTTTTGGGACAACAAAGTAAGACTGTTACTGTGGGCAGGGACCTGAATCACAACATACTGTGCATTTAGGGAAGAAATGAATCTATAAAAAGGGAGGGGATTTCTTCAAAGCGGAGAGAAGAGGAAAGAATGATTCAGGAAGGTGTGTGTGAGAGATGAAGAGAGAGAGAGAGAGAGAAAGGGGTAGTTAGTTGGAGTTATTTATAGTGTTATCTGCATTATTTTTCCACTTCATTATTTTCTCAGTGGCTTTAGACAGGTCTAGTTTCAAGGAACAGATACAATCCTCTAGGAATGACAATTTAATTTTTAAATGCTTTGCAGGAGCTCCTGCACAATGAAGTGTATCCATTTGTTGTGGAAAGCCTTCATGGCTGGAATCATTGGGTTGCTGTGAGTTTTCCTGGCTACATGGCCATGTTCCAGAAGCATTCCTTCTTGATGTTTCACCCACATCTATGGCAGGCATCCTCACAGGTTGTGAAGTCTGTTGGAAAGTAGGCAAGTGAGATTTACATACCTGTGGAAGGTCCAGGGTGGGAGAAAGAACTCTTGTCTGTTGGAGGCAAGTGTGAACGTTGCAACTGGTCACCTTGATTAGCATTGAATGGCCTTGCAGCTTCAAAGCCTGGTTGCTTCCTGCCTGGGGGAATCCTTTGTTAGGAGGTGTTAGCTGCCCCTGATTGTATCCTGTCTGAAGTTCCCCTGTTTTTTTTAGTGTTGCTCTTTCTTTACTGTCCTGATTTTAGAGTTTTTAAAATACTGGTAGCCCAGATTTTGTTAATTTTCATAGTTTCCTCCTTTCTGTTGAAATTGGCCACATGCTTATGGATTTCAATGGCTTCTCTGTGTCATCTGACATGGTGGTTGTTAGAGTGGTCCAACAATTCTTCATAATGAAAACTGGACCTCCTGCCTCTCTTTTATTTTTGTTTTGATGCCATTTTTTTAGCTATCCATGACTACCAGAAAGTCACAGCAAATAGGCCCTGAAACTATTAGTAGAAAGGAACATCTTAGCAATATGAACTAGAAATTATGTTCTTCCCTAGCCAGCCCTTTAATTCGGCATCACCATTCTTGCCCATAAAACATAGGATAAGGGTCCTTATACATCGGAGTTAACTTGTAACAAAATAATTCTTCTTTTAAGGACATATATTCCTGAATAGCAGGCAGACTATCCCTCAACATATTGGTATGACTCTTTAAAGAAATAAGATGCAATGTTTGAAATATAAACAACATGTAGGATCTTTCCACCATGGAGAGCGGACAAAACATTTTGGAGCCAAATATGAAATATGATACATTTTTTAAAAACACACAATTTTGAAATGAAACCTAGATTGTGTTTATTGGGAATGTTAGACGGTCAAATGGGAAAAAAGCATAGAAAAGTACAATAATGTATGGCCCTGAAAATTATCTATGGAAGTGGAAGAGTACAGCAACATGGATGTGTGAAGAATGGTTTTTGAAACTGTTAGACTTGATAGAAACAGATAGAAACTTTGATTATAGAAAATCATTTGTGGCTTTTTTTAAGGACTGGGAAACATTAATTTATATTTTCTTTCAGAAAAATGAATATAGCATACTGATTCAATTTTTTTTATAATTACAGTATTATCCAAGCCTCACTTATCCAAGCTTCTGGATTATCCAAGCCATTTTTGTAGTCAATGTTTTCAATATATCATGATATTTTGGGGCTAAATTCGTAAATACAGTAATTACAACATAACATTACTGCTTATTGAACTACTTTTTCTGCCAAATTTGTTGTATAACATGATGTTTTGGCGCTTAATTTGTAAAATCATAACCTAATTTGATGTTTAATAGGCTTTTCCTTAATCCCTCCTTATTATCCAAGATATTCGCTTATCCAAGCTTCTGCCGGCCCCTTTAGCTTGGATAAGTGAGACTCTACTGTACTGGTAAAATGTGGTTGTTGGAGCTGTAGAAGTGCATTAAGTCTAATCACCTTTATAGAAGAGATTTCATTTAGTTTGGTTTAATCATATTTTTGAGAGGTGGAAGTCAATGCTTAGTTTTATTCCATTCTTCCCCATATCTTATTTTTTAATATATAATTTTATTATAAATAAATGTAATAAAGAAGGGAGATGAAATCAGGATTCTGACTCCCGAAGAACCTTCAATAAGAGGTGACATTAATTTCCATTATTTATACTCTACATTTCTACACAGTCCCTACTGTGTCCCTTTTTTCCTGCCAGGTCATTATGACTAAGTCCCCTTCCACACAGTTGAATAAAATCCCACATTTTCTCCTTTGAACTGGAATATATGGCAGTGTGGATTCAGATAACCCAGTTCAAATGAGATACTGTGGAATTTTCTGCCTTGATCTTCTGGGATATAAGGTTGTGTGGAAGGGCTCTAAGAATGCCATCTGTTACACTTAAGGCAGTAGTTCCCAACCTTTCGGCCTCCAGTTGTTTTGGACTTCAACTCCCAGAAATCCTAGCCAGTTTACCTTATACAGTAGAGTCTCACATATCCAAACCTCGCTTATCCAAGTTTCTGGATTATCCAAGCCATTTTTGGAGTCAATGTTTTCAATATATTGTGATATTTTGGTGCTAAATTCATAAATACAGTAATTACAACATACCATTACTGCACATTGAACTACTTTTTCTGTCAAATTTGTTGTATAACATGATGTTTTGGTGCTTAATTTGTAAAATCATAACCTAATTTGATGTTTAATAGGCTTTTCCTTAATCCCTCCTTATTATCCAAGATATTCGCTTATCCAAGCTTCTGCCAGCCCATTTAGCTTGGATAAGTGAGACTCTACTGTACCTCACAACTTCTGAGGATGCCTGCCATAGATGTAGACGAAACGTCAGGACAGAATGCTTCTGGAACATGGCCATACAGCCCGTTCAAATACACAACAACCCAGCTTACCAGTTGTTAGGAAGAGTGGGAGCTGAAGTCCAAAACACCTGGAAGCTCAAAGGTTGGAAACCACTGACTTAAGGGGAAAAGTTGTTTGAATATAATACTTCCTCTTCTGAAAACTACCAGTTGACATTTATGAGATTTGGAGACACATTACTAAAAAAATCCCTGAAAGCAGATATCAGTGTTGTTTCCTAAGATTTATAAGGGGATTAATGTTAATATCCCTTATAAACTGCAATTTTATATGTAAATTAAATTACTGAACATTAATTAATGTTCTGTCTGCATTAACTTAGGGGACTGAATAACCTAAACGTACAAGGTCCTGTCTGATCTGGGAAGCTAAGCATGGTCAGCTCTGGTTAGTTCCCAGGTGGGAAACCACCAGGGGAATATAGGTGCTGTTGGCTTATGTTTCCAAGGAACTGTCAAAACCACCTTTGAGTACCCCTTGCCTAAGAAAATGATATGAAATTCATGTCACCATCAAAATTGGCAGGGGACTTGAAGGCACATATTCCCCCACACACACTAATTATTACTAATGTACTGTATATGTTAACAGCTTTTTCTGAAAAGTCCTGGAAAAGACCACATCAATGTTTTCTTGTCTAATATATGGAATAAAGCCTTTAAACATTTGGAGACCTTATACCTGTATGAGCTCTGGGAATCTTTAAGCAAAATATGACATCAGTTTTAAGATTGTCTCTCAGTAAAGAAAAGGTACAAAATAGGACCTGGTGGGCAGCTGAAGGCAGCAAGAATTAGCCCAAGTGCAAAGGGAAAGGGGGAAAAAAAGAACTCACTCTACTAGGATTTAGGAGAGGACTTGAGTTCACTGAAGAATTGGGAAGCAGTGCCTCTCTGTGGAAAGAGTGGCAACAACTCCATGAGTTACTTCTGACTTTGCTTCTTACCTCTTTCAGGTTTTCATAGTGGGGATTCGAGAAACCCAGTGCAGCCCGGAACATTTCTGTGACAGCGTGATATACAAACTCGTACTGTTCCTGCCAATAACACAGGTAAAGGACAGAAGATATCAGCTTCTAGGAATAGATACTTGATATCAACCACACTTGCGTATCCCTACCCAGTGTGACACCACAGAAAAGTGGATAAAGTGTGATCTTCTTGTACTTGTTTGCCTTTTTATAAATGGTCTTGAGTCCCAGACTGGGATAAAGGCAGTGTATATACATAAAGTGATGGATAGATGGACATATGCAGCATCCAGCATTCCTCACTATTAGCTATGCTGGGGGATGCAATCCACATGAGACATCCTGAAAGCTGCAACTTATGTGAGATACCTTTGTACTGGTACTATCACATTTCTAACTTAGGATGGATCTACACTCCCTATATCCCAGGATCTGATCCCAGATTATCTGTTTATCCCAGATTATCTAACAGGGTAGACTAATATAATCTAGTTCAAACCAGATATTCAAGGATCAGATTCTGGGATATAGGGAGTGTAGATCCATCCAATGAAGTACATTGCTATCCATTGCCAGCGTTCAAGACAGATTCAAACACTAGTCTGGACAACTTCTGTGCATGGAATAGGGGAGACTGCTACCTTGTTCTTCACCTCAGACAGCATAATATCTTGCAGCCTGTCCAGTCTCCTCAGTTTGACCATGCCCCTGAGGTATAGGTACAGAAAGAACATTTTCCATGGCTGCCGTTCAGGTATCTTTTGTAGCTTGGGGGTTCATTATCTCCTCTCCTGCCACAGGTTGGTCCTAGAGAGAAGCAGCGTAGCTGTGGAGCTCACCTGGGTTTGAACAGCAGCTGGCCTCTGCTTCCTCATTTCCAAGACAACATCAAAAATGCTGAAATGTGGTGGGATTCTCTGAAAAAACAGAAGGAAACCTGGTAATTTATCTGCCACAACATCAAGGGGCCATCAGAACCAGATAGCGGTACCTTGATTTGTGACTCAGTTTTTCTACTCTCCATTCATTCTGTTGGAAATAACAACCTACCAAGCCTTTCACTATGTATTTGTTAATGTATGTTAATCTGTATTCTATGTGTATCTTGATTTGTTAGTTTGATTGACCTCTTTGGTGTGGGAGGAGTTAGAGACATGTGATTGTACTAAGCATGTTCAGGCACAGGACTCCAGTTTGTATTCGCTGTTTGGACTTCAATGTTAGCAGTTCGCTTTAGACCTCAGTGGAAGTGGATGCATGTATGCTTTAGAGACTTCAGTAGAGAAGTATGACTTTTGGAATTCAATGAGTACAACTATACCTAAAGAATATGGATTATTGATAAAGAATGATACCCTGTGTACTCAACACAGAGAAAAGCTACATCCTATCTATATCAGAACTTTAATAAGAAATGTGCCTGTATGGTGAATTAATACAAGGTGTTTGTGAGTAAACAAAATACATTATTTTTCAAAAAAGACTGTTTTTTATATCTGGGTGCATATTTTAAACTAAGAGGTTTCAAGGGAGTGTATATCTTTTGGGCAACTGCATTTTCAACTTGACAGAAACAACCATCCTCTGCTCACCAAATATATTTCTGTAGTGGCATGTCTTTATCCTTGGCAGTTTAAAGACATAGTTCCTCAATTTAACAGCTGAGTTTGTGCCATTACATGAATGCTTGTGAATATCACTTGTTCAAAAGGTTGATTTCTAACAAGGTCATGCTTTTTCTTGACTAGTGGTTTTCAAAAGATGTTCATGGAGATTCACATTTGCCAAATGGATATGACATCATTTTTCCTTTTCAATAAGGTTATGATTGCCATTGTTTTTCCAGAAGGATATGTACCCGTAGACTGGGTACAGTTAATTCCAATACATTCACTCCCTGCCCTAACTATGTGTAGAAATAAATGGAAGATAGGAGGAGCTGAGATTTTTTTCAGAGAACATATGTATAATATCCTGAAGACAACCAGGGCAATACTTGGTCCCCTTCGCATTACAGAATTATAATGCTATAATTTGACTTTAACTGAGGGAGGAGTTATTGTTGTTGTTCCATACCTTCAAGTCATTTCTGACATGGAAAAGCGAAGGCAAACCTATTGTTGGACTTTCTTGGCAAGATTTGTTCAGAGGGGGTTCCTCTGAAGCCAAGAGAGTATGATTTGCCCCCGGTCATTCAGGGGCTTCTGAGATCAATTTTGGAAGGTGGAACAAGACGGAGGTGGAGGAGCTCATCTCAAAATGGAACCTTTTAGAAAGGAGGTCCTAGACATTTATAGGTCTCTTCTTGGCCTTCCAGACCCCAGATTGATGTTTTGGAGGAACCTTCTTCTTATAGCCTCTGGGTCACTTAGTGGGTTTCTATGGCCAAATGGTGTTTTGAATTTCAGTCTTCCAGAGTCTCCCAATACTCAAACCAGTATACTTTAAGGAAAAACAGTAATGATATTCTGGGCCAAGGACCTAGAATTAGATAACTGGGAATGCCTATGGAACAAAGAATTCAAATTTATGCTATCTGGATCAATTAGGAAGAATCAATATAAAATATTTTATAGATGCTATATCACCTCAGCAACATTGGCAAACATAAACAAATCACAAGAAGGTATTTGCTGGAGGTGTAGGAAACAGAAAGGGACATTCTTCCATATATGGCGGACCAGTGTGACTATACAGGCATTTTGGGATATAGTGACTAAGGAGACAAATAAAATGTTAGGTAAGGTAAAGGTTTTCCCCTGACCTTAAGTCCAGTCGTGACCAACTCTGGGGGTTGGTGCTCATCTCCATTTCTAAGCCGAAGACCCGGCATTGTCCGTAGACACCTCCAATGTTGGCCTACCGTGGGCAATGGATACTTAGCATGGATGGAAGGCAGCATTTTCTGGCCAGCATGACTGCATGGAGCGCCGTTACCTTCCCTCCAGAGCAGTACCTATTTATCTACTCACATTTGCATGTTTTCGAACTGCTAGGTTGGCAGGAGCTGGGGCTAACAGTGGGCACTCATTCCACTCCCGGGATTTGAACCTGGGACTTTTTGGTCTGTGTTGTTGTTTGAATGTTATGGTGAACTCTTATATATATTTTTCTTTAAAAAGTAATGAGTAGAAAGCTTAGACTGAAAATAGTGGATAACATGTAGAAATAGCAAGGCTATATGTTTTAAGTTAAGTTACTGATAATAATATGCACTCAATGTCAGAATTAACTGATTGATTGACTAATGTAGATAGGCATGTATACATCAAAATTATTGTTACCTGACTATATCTGCTATGATTTGTTGTTTTGTTATGTAACATAACTATAATAAACTGTTTAAACTGTTTAAAAGGAAAAGCATATTCCTAATTCATTATCCCTCTCATAATGGGATTTCCTCAGAGGCATACACCTTAAGAATCTGACCTGTAAATTAATCAATGTTTTGAACTTTCCAGTGACTAAGAAGACAAAGCATGCCAGAGACAAGTAGAGGATCATGGCTTGTCACTACTTGGGGGAGCCCCTCTGCACAAAAGCATGCTAAGTGAATGATGATGATAACAACAATACTTTATATACTGCTTTTTCTCTTTTAAGATTAATCATTTTTCCCTCTTCACAGTTAAGAGACATATGCCTTAACTATAATTCTGCAAATTAATCAGTTTTTTTCAAATTAACTTGACTTTTAACTCTCGGAACCAAACTACATCTGTTGTGAATCACATGCATTTTGCCTTCATAAATAGCCAATGCAACAGTCCTGACTCAGACTGGGGCCTTTGCCAATCTGCTCTTGCCCTTTCATGGATCCAATGGTCATGACAGTTGGGCCAATCAGAGTTGTAATGTGACCCATGTAGAGGGCATCAGACTGGGAAATGCTATGCCAGACTCTACACTGGGATGGGGTAAGCGTGGCCAATGGGACACATGAAAGCCATGGGACAGTTTTGTGGCCCTCCCTTGCCTATCAGGGTTCAGATTTCTTTTGTTAAGGCCAGCGGATATTCAGGTCAAAATATTACCCTGTTTCCCCTAAAATAAGACATCCCTAGAAAATAAGACATAGTAGAAGTTTTGCTGAATTGCTAAATATAAGGCCTCCCCTGAAAGTAAGACCTAGCAAAGGTTTTGTTTGGAAGCATGCTCGCCAAACAGAACACCAGAGCATGCAGGATCGGTAAATGTACATACATAGATTGTTATACATGGAAATAATGGTAATAACAAGAAATTCTTGATAGGATTAGCAGTTTGTCTAGTTATGCTGGTTTGTGATGACAACTACTGTACAGTATACAATAAATGTTCATTTTTTTTGTTCAAAAATAAATGTGAATTCTTCTTAATGGAAAAATAAGACATCCCCTGAAAATAAGACCTAGAGCATCTTTGGGAGCAAAAATTAATATAAGACACTGTCTTATTTTCGGGGAAACACGGTATCTAGTCTAGGCAGTTCAGGAGACAATTTCACCATGTTTTATGACCCCTTGGTCATTTTTGATTTAGAGAAAGCCTTTTTTCCTCACAGGAGTTGAACTAGACGTTGAGTTTTGGTTTGCTTTCCTTGTAAAAAATAATTTTTTGCATAAAAAAGAACTAAAATGGCCCAGAGAAGGATGAATACATAACAGGATTTCCCATGCTCCATTTTTTTGTATTTATGGGCAAAAAGATAAGATTTTGAAAGCTCTTTTGCCAGAGCTATATGGCTTGGGTACGACCTTCCCAATGTCTTGGGGCAGGGGGTGGGGGGTAACAGTTACCCTCCTCTGGTCTGTATGGAAAAGAACAGAGGATGACAGAGAGACAACCAAGTCCAATTTACTATAAAATCAATTGTTTTATTTCCTCCTTAATGCAGACCCAGTTTGCCTGTGTTGCGAATACCTGTTTGAGCAGCAGCCTCCTTATGTATTCCAGTGTACAGATCACACCTGTTCGGCCACAGCCAGCACTACAAGGGAAGAGGAGGAAAAAGATGGTGAGAGACGGTCTATCTATGGGATCACTGAATAGTTTGCAATGTGATTGGGCATGCAATTGCCATGCATATAAGGACATTTCTCCCTCTATTTTGTCCATGTTGTTGCTTATGTTGATGGTTGTAGAAATAAATAAATAGAAGCGGTACCACAGTTTCTGAATCAAGATAAACCCTGCAGTATAATAAAATGTTATTCAGGTTTCTGCAACAGGTAACAGTATCTTTACTTTAGTTCAAAAGTTCAAACAGGGCAACAATATATGTAAGTCTTTCTGAACTCACACAGAGAACATAGGGATAAACAGTCCCTTTAAATATGCCTCATTTGCCTTATAAATAATCAGGATTCGGAGAGTATGGCAGCCATTTCCTTCCTGACTAATTTCCAGTCAGCTGTTCTCCTTCCTCTCCGAGATGAAAGTGGCAGTTAAAACTGTTTGTCTCTACAGTAAGGTAGGTATAGCAGCCAATCTGAATTCTGGCTCCTGACTGGCTCAGCCAATCAGCTGTCGCCACATGCCCTTTCCAGTTAACTCACCACATCATGGTGCCTCTTTTACAAACCCTCACAGCATATTCATCCAGTTTGGAGAGATGTTTTTGAGCGTCCTCCCAGTTGGCTATGTCTTTTACCCCTTGTAATAGGGCAGTCACCCCCAAACTAAGGCCCGTGGGCCGGGTGCATCCCTCCAAGGTCATTTACCTGGCCCCCGCCCTCAGTTTTAAACTTAGGCTCGCCCAAAGTCTGAAATGACTTGAAGGCACACAGCAACAACAGTCCTAATTAGACTATCTAATTGGCCAGAAGCTGACCCACACTTCCCACTGAAATCCTGATAGATTTAGGTTGGTTAAAATTGTTTTTATTTTAAAATATTGTATTGTTCTTTTTTGCACTACAAATAAGACATGTATAGTGTGTATAGGAATTATTTTTTCAAATGATAATTTGGCCCCTCAACAGTCTGAAGGATTGTGGACTGGCCCTCTGCTTAAAAAGTTTGAGGACCCCTGTAATAGGGTATAATTCACGTGACCACTCACTGTTCTCCTCAGCTCAAGATCTATATACACACACTTTTAAATGTACTGTATTTCTTCAATTCTAAGATGCCACCGATTGTAAAACGCAAACTAATTTCAGTACCATCAACAGTGTGTGTGCATGTATATCAATCACTTGCAATTCTGAGAAGCCCATATATTTAGAGATGCTTACATGGCAAAAGGGGTGGAGTGTGTCTTAGAATAGAAAAAATACAGTATAGGCAGTCCCCAAGTTACAAACATCTGACTTACAAATGACTCCTAGTTAAGAACTGGGTGAGACAACACGAAGTGAGGGGAAATCTACTCCTTGGAAAGGAAATTCATTCCTGAAAGAGTTATGATAGGAAAAAGGTGTCTCCACTGAAGCTTTATCACTTATTCTTGTGTCCACAACAAGCCGAATTTTTCAAAATGTAATTGCCACAGGGACAGAAATAAAATATACAGTGTTCCCTCACTACTTTGCGGTTCACTTTTCGCAGATTTGCTGTTTTGTGGTTTTTCAATGAACTCAAAGACTATTATAAATCATAAAAAATTACAATTTACAGCCTAAGGAAGGGAGGAAGGAGAAGCCAAAGGGAAAGAAAAGGAGCCCAAGCAGCAACGGGAGGAGGCGGTGATTTATCAACACCCGATTGGTTGATAAAGACTTAAAATAGTGTATAACTACTAAAATAATGTATAAATATTAAAATACATATAGCGCCCCTACTTTGCAGATTTTCACTTATTGCGGGTTGTCCTGGAACCTAACCCCTGCGATAAGTGAGGGAACACTTAAATTACATTTATTTTTATTTAGTTTGAGTGGGGAGGAGGGAGATGAAAGGCTCCAGGAGGAAAAGAAAGGGATGGGGCTGCATGCAGGCTGTGGGCATAAGTTGCCCACTCCTGCAGTTTTCTGTCAAGGGCTATATGAAGGCAATGAGGGTTGTTTAACATTCACTCCAACATTTCAGAGAAGAAAACCAAGACATATGTTTGGCCAAGAAACATCAGTGTAGTGGAGATGGCAAAAGCTATTAATGATGAAGAATAGGCAAACAAGGGGAAGGTGCAGCCATTTGCTTTTGCCTAAGTCCACTTTGAAGGAAAAGATTCCACTTTCACCTCTCCTCTCCTCCTGCTGAGTTAAATGAGTGAAAACTACTTTGGCACTTTGAACCTGGGTTGTACCAACTGAATGGGGTGGAGGAAGGGAATGGGAAGAAGAGAAACATTTTCAAATCTGCACAGGAAATTGGATGATAAAGGATTAATTGGGGCTGTCCCTGCCAGAATTGGAACAGTTGGTGAGCATGGGTCTGCGACAGCAGTGAAGGCTACAGCTCAAAATAATCAAACCTACTATTTTTCTTTCTCCTTTTCTGACACAATTTTCTCCTTCTACCCACGCACCCTCAATTCTTCTTTACAAAGGCCTGCAAAGGGGCACAAGGAGCCAGACTGATGGCTACACATCACAGATTCTTCATCCTTAGGGCATTTCCCTAAGAATCCCCCCCTACCTGCAGTGTACACAGATGGGTACGGTGTCCTCCCCTTGTTTATTCCTCACTTGCTCAATCATGTCAAGGAAGCATCCATAAGTGTCTGGGATACCTCGGTCTGGCCAAGCCACATACTGAAAATGGGAAATGACCCGTTCCTCCTGGAAAGGGAAGAGGCAACAATCAAAATACTTCCATCCATTATGGTATCTGGGACACGTTGACTTTTAAAAAGAGCACCTCTATGGTGCAGCATAGGCCCCTTCTACATTGCCATAACATCCAGATTATCAAAGCAGATAATCCATATTATCTGCTTTGTACTGGATTGTCTGAGTCTATTCTACCATATAATAATAATAATAATAATAATAATTATTATTATTATTATTATTATTATTATTATTATTATTATTACAAAAACTCTGGCACAAGCCAGTCAAGGTGGTCCCAGTAGTGATTGGCACACTGGGTGCAGTGCCTAAAGGCCTTGGCCTGCACTTAAACACAATTGGCGCTGACAAAATTACCATCTGCCAGCTGCAGAAGGCCACCTTACTGGGATCTGCTCACATTATTCGCCGATACATCACACAGTCCTAGACACTTGGGAAGTGTCCGACGTGTGATCCAATTCAACAGCCAGCAGAGTGTCTGCTGTGGACTCATCTTGTTGTGTTTCTAATAATAATAATAATAATAATAATAATAATAATAATAATAATAATTTTATTTATATCCCACCCTATCTCCCCATAGGCACTCAGAGCAGTTTACAACAAATATTGGCAATCATTCAATATTAGACAAAAAAAACAAAATAACCAAAACCACCCAAATTCCACAAACCAAATTGACACCTCCATCGATAATAAGAAAGACATTACAAAATTGGACGATGACAACAAAATTATGTTTTCACACCTAACTTTAAAAAACAAACAAGGGACAAAACATATCAAGATGAAAGCTATAAAATTAATAGCTTTGAATGCGATTTCCTGCTTCTTAGCGGGGGGTTGGACTAGATGGCCCATGAGGTCTCTTCCAACTCTACTATTTTATGATTCTATGATTCTATGAATTATGAGTTTTAAAGCCAGCAGAGCCAAAGTGACAGACTCGTTCAAAGCAGATAAATTGGATTTTATATGGCAGTGTAGAAGGGGCTTTAGTTATGATCCCTTCTGAGGCTGGTTGGGCCATAGCAATTTAGAATCTGCAAATGGTTACACCTACCTGCTGATATTTCAGCGTAAGCATCCGCAGAATGACATCTGGATTGAGCTCTTCTTCTTTAACCTGAGACCCATGGAAGAAACAAAGGCCCTCGCATTGGTCAAAACTATTTTCAGATTTGAGATATGAGGAAATATCTCAGCCTTTCAATTATACCAACTCTCTGTGATACAGATACATCTATGGAGGAAAAGTTACATGAGCGGTTATCCCAGTGCTTAGTTGCAGTAGAGCTAAATTTTGGTTTATATGAGGGATGGGGAATCTCCAGATGTGATTGGACTGCAAAACCTATAATATTTTGCTATTGACTAAGCTAAGTAGTTGAAATTAATTATGGAGGCGAGGGTGCATATATGTATTTTGGGACAAAAAAATGTTTGATCTAGAGAAGTGAAAAAAGAACTCCAAACACTGTGGAAAATGCCCTGTATTCTGCCCAGATAACATTTTGGAGCAAAATACAAGCTGTTTCAAAATGATGGATCCCATTTCAAAGCAGTGTATTTCATGACAGCAACATGTTACAATTACACAAAAAGTTACAAATGGTTTAATACGTTATCAGGGTTTGCTAACCATTCTAAAATATAACTCTACAAATTGAGAATATCTCATTAGGCCTTATGCTGTGGGGTTGCTATCTTGTAAATGATTGGAGTTTGGGGCTGTTTGTGTGCTGGGAGGAGCATCTAGCAGTAATCATCTGAAATTCTATGCCCCACTCTTTCAAGTAGCAAGAGTTCATTCATGGGTGGTTCATGGTTGCAGAAATATAGGTGATTTCAAAATGGGTCCATCTTTTTGAAACACCCTGTATATATATTTCTTCACCTATTACTGATACAGACCACACAACTTTCCCTATATTTGGAGCCTTTTGCTATGGGAACTGTTATGGTGAACACTTGCACTTTACCAAAACCTAATGGCTCCTGTAGCATAGTTGCGCATATCCAACTCACCTGCGTCACAGAGAAGGGTCCAAAAGACAAGGTTTCCTCTGCCAAAGGCCAGTAACGCTCACATTTTTTCTGGGGGGTGGGAAGGAAAGCAAAGGGAGTTAGCTAAGATTCTGGGATAGTAATAGTCTTTGTTTTCTTGAACCCAGAAGGCTGGGATAAACAACACCAAGAGATTTCTCTGTTTCTGGAGTATCATCCCTCCTCCATCAGGACTCACCTTCCCCATTTCCACTTCTCGGCATGCCATGACAATCACCTGCAGTAAAAGAACACTGTTGAGCAAGAACAATGGGCTGCATTTAATTTGTTCTCTCACTTGAGTCTAAAAGGTTGCTTTCTAAGAGTGATTAGTTGTTATTCCCAATCCTTGGTGGTTAGTTACCCTACCAATTACATTCTCTGTTGAGAAGTCACTGAGTTACTTGGCATTAGTTTTGAGAAAAACTATCAGAATGCTGTAAGTAGACATTGTTTAAATTTTTTATCCTTTAATTTCCATATTTAATTTGATAATTCCCTGCATAGCATCCCAAAAAAGATCAGAACTTCATTTAGGTCTGGTATTCACTTCATGAAATTTTTTCTTGTGTTATATCATCTTTTTTCTCCTTAGTTGGGATATCTGTCCATTAACTCTCTTCATAGTCACTATAAGATTTTGTATGTTTTTAATTTTATTGCCTTTGAAAGCCTCAGGCACTTTGGGTCCCAAGTCTAAGAGAAAAGCAGTGTCATCATCATCATCATCATCATCATCATCATCATCATCATCATCATCATCATCATCAATTTTGTCAATTCCAAGACACACTTTTCCCCCTCAAATAAAAATCTCTAAAAATCTCTAAAAGGTGCTTTTTATTATATATAAAAACAGTTTTTTCCTGTTGATGAAATGAGTGTGTAACTTACAATCAATGGTGTCTTAGAATTGAAGAAATACAGCAAGATTAACAAGGTAATGATGACGGTAATGCTTTTTTTCATTTATTGTTGTTGTTGGCTCTGACCCATGATGATGGTAATGCTTTTTTATGTTTGTTGTTGTTGTGAACTTTCACGTTGACTCTGACTCATGGCTACCTTATCCCAGGAACAATTTACTACCCTCGCAACCTTCATCTTAGGTTGAGAGAGTATGACTTGCCCCAGGTCAGCCAATGGTTTCCATGACTGAATGAGGATTCGAACTCAGGTTTCCTGGAAACCTTGTCTGATACTCAGGCCACCACTCCAATCTATCCCTTAATTTTACTCATTATTTTTCTGTTACTTAATTTTTTTTGAAGATAATACATAAACTTTGGAAAATTTAACCACAATGTTTCTAAAAATGCCCTTGAAAAACAACTAGAAACTATGACACTATCATTACACCCAGCCTGTAATATCATTCTTGCTTGTTGAATTTGTTTTTGAATGTAATGTAGTCATTTCATTGTTACCAAAAAATTAAAGAGCTCCACTATTTAGCTCTGGCTGCTCAGCTTACCTTCACCCTGTACTGCCAAACCATGCGCCAGAAGTCAATCACTGTATGTGGAAGGGGTCCTTGGGTTGCAATGTAGCACCTCTTGTTATCCACACCCTGGAAAGATGAGGAGAATTAAGAAATGACAAACATCAATCAGCACAGGACATTGGGCTGAACATGAACAGCATGTCCTACTGCGACTATGTGGCTGCTCAGCTTTGTGTGATATATGATGTTATTTTATGTGATGTGTTTAATAATGTTTAATGTTTTATTAGGGGAGGGTCAACTTTGACGCTTTATACTTTTTTTTATCAAAGGCATTGAATTGTTGCCAACACTGTGAACCGCCCTGAGTCACCTTCGGGGTTGAGAAGGGTGGTATATAAATACCACAAATAAATAAATAATAAATAAATATGTGGGCAAACTAAGGGCTTGTCTACACTCACCCTATACATTGTAGGAAAGTCCCCAGATAAAAGGTTCATGAGAAGTCCAAGACATGGATAAACCAGGACTACACCCACCTATTTTATCTGCACTTAATTGATATAATATGCATACAATTACAAGTAGAATGTTTAATATCTGATTTTAATCTAATTTATTTTTAATATTTAAATTGTGTATATTTTAAGGTAAGCCCCGGTGGCAAAATGCGTTAAAGCACTGAGCTGCAGACCGAAAGGTCCCAGGTTCAAGCCCTGGGAATGGCGTGAGCGGCCGCTGTTAGCTCCAGCTCCTGCCAACCTAGCAGTTCGAAAACATGCCAATGTGAGTAGATCAATAGGTACCGCTCCAGCAGGAAGGTAACGGCACTCCATGCAGTCATGCCAGCCACATGACCTTGGAGGTGTCTACGGACAACGCCGGCTCTTCGGCTTAGAAATGGAGATGAGCACCAACCCCCAGAGTCAGACATGACTGGACTTAACGTCAGGAGAAACCTTTACCTTTTATATTTTAAGGCATTGAATAATTGCCTCTATGTAAGCTGCCTTGAGTCCCCTGCGGGAGTAGCGAAAGGTGGGGTATAAATAGGGTAAATAAATGAATAATAAATAATAGAATGGTCACTAGTCTAATATTAATATTTAACTCCCCCTAAAAACTTGGCTGTTTGAGGGAAGGAACCTTATCTTGAAGTTTATGACCAAAAGTTAATCACATGGTTTTCAGTCATATCACTTTTTAAAAAATCCTCCTAAGTATGTGAGAAGAGGCCTGGGAGGTTATCTCCAGCCAAAGTGTATTGTAGAGAGATTTAAACCTTATCTTCCTCTCTGAAATCCTGGGGAAAAAATCATATACGCTACTTCACACATTTTTGCCAATGGGAGTTTCTTCTCCAGTATCAGCAAGGGATGTTGGATAATTTTGTCCCTGGCAGTAAAATAAATGATTAAATAGAAAAACAGCCAAACAAGCATTTTCTTCCCTTTAATGACACTTTAGACCTGCTGCTTGAGATAGCTGCTCTTCTGCCTGATAGGAAAGCCAGTTCTGAAGTGAGCTCAGCCTCCTCCTGTTTTAATTAGGAACCATGGCATTTCGATGTGCCTTTGGCAATAGGAAGTCTGAGAAAAGCTGCTGTGATGCTGTGATCATCTCTTAGATGTTGAAGCTCTGTTACCTGGATGAAGTTGGCATTGATATAATCTGTTTGCCCTTCTTCTGCCAGTAAGTTTAAAACTACTCGTGTCTGGTCATCTGTAAAAAAAAACACACACAATTAGAACATGTGTCCCCTACTTTTGCGACAGATTAGGGACTAGAGCACTACTGAAAACCAAATATAGTCAGCAATGTGGAACCTGGTGTCTATTTTTATAAATACACTAGCTAAACCAGGCCATGCTCTGCTGTGGCTTAGTCTGATATGAATTGAATGTGAAAGTAAATGGAAGTATTGTAGTGAACATAGATTCACCGATCAAACACAACATTCAATTCAGTTCCCTGACTTGTGTTGCTGTGTGTATGTGGAATGAGAGGAAAGGAAGGAAAAGAGGGGGTTTTTAAACCAAAAATCATTTTTTATTGTAAAGCTAATGGATTGACTACGTTTTTGGTTTGACTGTTTTCTGCATAAACATAAAGATCGGACAGTTTACTGAATCTGGAGCATCCGACGTATAATTGCACATAAGAAAAGCAATTGTTTTCTAAATTCAATCTGCACAATTGCAAAGATTGCCCCTGCGCTTTTTTGATAGTCATAGTGAATGCCAGACATATTGGAAATTGTAGTTGTTTAAACTCAGTCGCCATGTTGGCCGGATTGAGTGGCATTTGTGGAAGTAATACATCTTTACCTTTATGAGGTCCAATCAGAATTGTTGCTTAAATTAGATTGTTCTTCAATTTTTTAAACCTCTAATTGTATGCATAATCTTGGCTGATTGATGTTTTGCAGTAATATAATTAGCACTCCAATTTTTAAATTCAGAATGTGTGACAGTAATCCGGGTACATCAAGGGAATTAAGAAAGTCCATTGGAATGTTCACTACTTCATTTTGGTTCAACACAGAGTCAATGGATTTGTGTGTCACTGTTTCACCTGCATTTTGTTTAGAATTATGTTCATCTCGTGTATGTCAACATTTTTAACCACTAGAATGGTTATTCTGCTCAACCATGCGCGATTTCGTTAATTTGTTTCGATGTTTTGGAGAACCTCTTGTCTACTAAGTCTTGGTATGCCATGTTGTGTCATAATTTCAAGTTGACTGACAGACTACTTTTCGAGTTCTGCATGCACAAACATACGCAGGCTGTATTTTTATATATAAAGATATATATACTAGTTTGGATACCCGGCGTTGCCTAAGTTATTTGAAAAAGTCATTTTTTAAATTGTACAAAATGCATACAGTTGTAGATTAACCACAACTGACATCATACCAGGTTAACCTCATAAAATTCCATTGGTACTTAAAGTTTGTTATGTCGGGCAAGTTTGCTCTGGATGCATCATCGGTGGGGTTCAATGTGCTCTCTGGCTGTAGGGTAAACTACAACTCCCACTATGGTGAGTCAGTCACCTCAAACTCCTCCAATAGGTTGAGTTCATCATGAGAATTCTGTGTGCCAAGTTTGGTCCAGGTCCATCATCGGTGGAGGTCACAGTTTCTCTGGTTGTGGGTGAACTACAACTCCCAGAAAGGAAGGTCCGTTTTCCCCAAACCTCTCCAATAATCAAATTTTGGCATATCAAGTATGAGTACCAAGGTTGGTCTACATCCATTGGTATTTGGGTTCACAGTGCTCTCTGCTTTTTTTTTTCTGTGTCAGGAGTGACTTGAGAAACTGCAAGTTGCTTCTGATGTGAGCTAATTGGCTGTCTGCAAGGGCGTTGCACAGGGGATGCCCGGGTGTTTTTGATGTTTTTACCCTCCTTGTGGGAGGCTTCTCTCATGTCCCCACATGGAGCTGGAGCTGAAAGAGGGAGCTCATCCATGCTCTCCCCAGATTGGATTTGAATTGGCAACCTTCAGGGCAGCAACCCAACCTTCAGGACAGCAGTCCTGCCGGCACAAGGGTTTAACCCACTGCGCCACCAGGAGCTCCTGCTCTCTGGATGTAGGTGAACTACAACTTCCCCAAATCAAAGTGCATTTCCCCCAAATACTTTGCTGGTCATGGGGGCTCTGTGTGCCATGTTTGGTCCAATTCCATCTTTTGTTGAGTTTAGATTCCTCATTGATTGCACGAGAACTATAAATCCCAGTACCTACAACTCTAAAATGTCCAGGTCAATACTCCTCAAAAGTGTGGTCCAGATCCATCATTGTTTGGGGTCACAGTATGCTCTGGATGTAGGTGAACTACAACTCCTATAAATCCCTCCAAAGACCTCCAGTATCTTTGTTGGTCTTGGGGGTACTGTGTCCCAAGTTAGTTCCAGGTCCATCGTTGTTGGGGTTCAGAGTGCTCTTCGATTGCAGGTGAACTATACATCCCCAGTACCTACAACTCCTATAAATCATAGTGAATTCTCCCCAAACCTTTCTAGTATGTTCAGTTGCTAATCAATTCCTCTGCCTGCTGTGTGCCATAGAAAAGAATAGGAAAGGGTTATGGGAGAGGCAATGGTGGAATTATGCAAATTTCACATCAATGGCGAGAGTAAGAAACACTGGGATGTCTGTGGTGGAGGAAAAACAGAAAATCTAGGAGGAAATTGTCCCTGTATGAAGGCATTAACCTGGGTGGTGGGTAGTATGGTGTTTGTGGAGGACATTGTCAGGACATATTCATGTTGCTTGCTATAACCTGCAATATCATTGGAGGGAGGGCCGTTGGTATCTCCTGAGTAGTGGGAGCTATAGCTATTTGTGGAAATGGGACCTTGTCTGTGTAAGTGGACACCTCAGCCACACACATGCATATTTTTACTTTTATTATGTGTATAGGTATGTGCGTGTGTAAAATTTGTGATTGAAAAAGTGCAGAAACACAACCAAAATGTCGAATTAGCACATCACGTCAAATGTATAGATTCTGGTTGTAACTGAAAAGGGTCAAAAGAATGGATCACCAAAAAGTAGACCATTGAAAAGTGGTGGACACCTGTATTTGGATGGGAGACCAACAGGGAAAGCCAACTACGAAGGAATTCTGCAAGAAAAAATAGAAACGTTTTGCTAGTCAGAGTTGATGAATGCAGCAGGCTAAATGGACCAAAGGATGGACACAGTATAAGGCCGCTTCCTATGTTCCCTCATCAGTGGTTATGCTGGTTGCATTTCAACAACAGCTGGAGGGTCACAGCTTCCCTACATCTGTTTTAGAGTATACCTTAATCTGATCATAGTTGGCGGGAGTCTATCATCATAAAGCCTCAGGCTTATTTGTAGTGGCATCATTATGAGGTCCATTGACTTCATGGGACTGCCAATTCATCCTTAGGTTGGGCCCAAGAATGTGGCCCAGCAGTAAATTGGCATAACTAGGAGTACAGGGGTCAGGGAAAAATAAATGTTCAGCACTGAAATTATTTTTTTAAATCAAGGGATGACCTCTCCTCCCCTTTTTCCTTATGTCCAGAATCCACACCACTGTCATTCCCAAAAAGTAACTTTTCTAAACATCTGGTCTTCACAATAAGCCCTTGAAATATATTCTTACAACTCAATTGTCTGATCCTGTAACACTACTAAACTCACAGCTTACTTGATGAATTAAAGATTATTATTTTTTGGCTCATGACCCTTGAGGTGGAACCCCGGGCTTTAAATGTAAAGGGCAAATCTTGAAATGAGGTCATTGGCTGAACATTTAGCTGGAAGAAGCAGCTCACCACTGGCTGCAAGTCAAAAGACACCAGAGGGTGGAAAGGCTCAGAGCAGAGGAATGTAGTAGGGCAACCTATTTCCCTGTGGAAGAAAATTAGCATGAGGCAGAAGAAAGAGAGGGCTGCCCTCGAGGCTGTGGATCACAGATTAAACCTGTCCCTGGGAAGGGCACCCTGTTCCTTTCCTCCCCATTGCTACTCTGCAAGACTGCCAACTCACACGGCAAGATGTCTTTGTAACGGTTCTTCTTGATATTCTCCTTATTGCCACCAGCCTCTGTGGAAATGCTCTGCTGCTGTTGAAATGCTACAGCTCGGGCCTTGATTTCCTATCGAGAAAATGAATATTCATGTTAATTGGTCAAATATATACTGATATTCTGTCTACCACCAATATCCAGCTTCCTAGCTGGCTGACCATATATTTATATGGCCATTTTATATGGGGCTCTTTTTCATCTTTTGCAACTATACAAAATGTCAATAATATTTAGATAGAATTAATGAACATAGATAAAGAGGGCCAAGAGGAGTAAAACATTTTTGCTTTCATTTTCTACAGTTGCAGAAGATGAAACCAGTCCTCAGGATGGTGGTGGGGAAGAACCTGAGGGTAAGCTTTGAAGAAAATGTGTTTACCGTGCTTCCCCGAAAATAAGACAGTGTCTTATATTAATTTTTGCTCCCAAAGATGTGCTAGGTCTTATTTTCAGGGGATGTATTATTTTTCCATGAAGAAGAATTCACATTTATTGTTGAACAAAAAATAAATATTTATTATATGCTATACAGTAGTAGTTGTCATAACCAGACAAATTGTGAATCCTATCAAGAATTTCTTGTTACTACCATTATTTCCATCTATGGTTATGTATATTTACCAATCCTGCATGCTCTGCTGTTCTGTTTGACGGGCATGTTTCCAAACAAAAACTTTGCTAGGTCTTACTTTCGGAGGAGGCCTTATATTTAGCAATTCAGCAAAACCTCTACTAGGTCTTATTTTCAGAGGATGTCTTATTTTGGGGGAAACAGGGTATTTACCCTATATTCGAGAGGGATGCATTCATGAACTTACCATTGCAAGAGGAAACTGGATTAGCGAACCCTATTGACCATAGAATTAACACAGAGTCATCCTGGAAAATGTATAAATATATACTCTGTAGGAATTATGTAGGACCTTCAGGGTGACTGTATGTTCACTTCCAGAGAAACACAGAATCAACTGGAGGACATATAACATTCTTAGTGAGGGATACCATATTTCATCTCATAATAGTTGCCACTGCATAATAGTTGGGGGTCCACTTTGGGGGTTTAATAATTCCTCATATAATAGTCACATCCCAGAGCTTGAGAAACAGACTCGCATTGAGGAGCGATGCCACACTTTCAAGAAAGGGTGCAGTAAAATACTAGGGGTGGGCTAATCTTTGTTTTAAATCATAAGTTGTATGTAATTTGTAAGTTTCGTATATATATAAACAGATATTAAGAAACACGGGGGGCACGCAAAAACTTAAGAATCAAAATTTACTTAATACTTTTCCATTTGAATTCTGTAATGCTCAGAGGTCAGTTTTATTTTCAGTGTAGCAAGGCTTAGCCTAAAAGACTGCCATTCCTCTTTAAATCAAGAAGATAGGCTGCCTCTCACCGTAAAGAGAGAAAAGAGCAGGGTGGGACAAGCTGAGTGAGCTGGGAAAGAGACAGAGAGCACAGAATTCCGATAAACGTAGTTTGGGAAGGCAAAGAGCCCTATGGTACATACTTCAAAAGGCCCTGCCCTAAACTACATTTCCCAGGATTCTGCTCAGCATAAGAATGCCTACATTAGGATGGGGAGAGATTTGTCTCTTCTAGCAGCAGCCAGAGTTCCAATAAATTGTTGAAGCTGCAAAGATACTTCAATGCTAATATGTAAATCTGTGCTGGACTGGGAAGAAATCCCTAAATTGACGTTCTATTGGTTAAAGACATTCATAGAGATAGCTGTTGTGGCTTTAAAAAAAGTTTTTGTCAAAATTTTTAATAAATCCCACAAATCAGTAGATGTATGAATATTTCTGAAACTTGGGGGGAATGATCACCTGTTATCTTGTGTCATAATATAGATAATTCAAGGAGATGACAGCTCTTGTAGTTTAAAAAAAACATGTTGTTTGTAAAAACTTTGAAAATTCCCCAAAAATCCGTGGATGAATGAAACATTCTGAAACTTGAAGGGCTAACAGTAGTAAATGTGTTCTACAATCATAGCAAGTTTCATGACAATAGCTCTAACAATGAGGGAGAAAGCAGCCCCTAAAATTTCCCCATAGGCACAATTATGAGGGATATCCAGAAGGTAAGGTTACAAGACTTTTTAAAATACAAGAATGAATATATTTTAATAAAACTTACATGGATTATAGCATAGGTATTACATTATTTTTTCACATAATCACAATTCAGTTCAATACATTTTGTCATCCGTGGGATGGGTTTTTCGATGCCTGTGTCTAGAAGTCTCTGCTGTCTTTTTCAGCCAGTTTGTCACTTAGGAGACGGGCAGCGAAAAGTAATGAAAAAGTAGATAACTCATTATAGCTACAATACGGACCCCATCCAATTTTGTATACATTTTAGAAATGATTTTCCCCACTCCCTAATTTCGTAATGAGTATTGAAACATTTTTTTCATTTATTGCACAGGCTTATACAGTATTCTGTACCAGTTCCTTGAACACGGGAATTGCTGTGCATCTAGCAATCTGTCTGTCTGTCTATCCTCACGTGGTAGGCTTGTTTTTATTTAAATTTCAGTAGCATGCTCAACTATATTTGATACTTTATGTGTCATATGTAATGTCATCACCAGAGCTTATCCCTGTGATATCACCAAGAGTCATTCTGGTATCACTAAAAGCTGCTCCCTAGTCTCCGCTTGTAGTCTTGAAATTTAACAACATATTGACAACCTATACCCCAGTAGTTGTTAATACATTTCTTAAAACCTAAAGACACCTGATCCCATTTGATCCTAGTGGCTAAACAGGCTCAGCTCTGGTTAGTACTGGATGGGGGACTACCAGAATATCACATGTTGTTAGGCAATATTTCAGAGGAAGGAACTGGAAAAACCACCTCAAAGTATTCCTTTGGAATTCATGAGGTCATAATATGTTGAGAGATAACTTGAAGTCACATACACACATACACATAGGAGGAAATGAGAAATATAAGAATAAATGGGAAAAGAAGGCATAGTTTTCAGCCTTGATTGTAATTCTATTACTGTAGGTGAGGAGAAGGGGATTCAGGCTAAACTGTAAAATATACTTGATGATATCTACGGAAGATTGTTTACTTGGACACATTGAGCACCCCTTAACTGGAAATCTAAAGAAGAACCCCAAAATGTGAAATTGACCACATAGGTGGCTGAGACAATGACAGCTTTGCTTTTAGATATCTCCATGTACCCAAATGTTTAATGTAAAAAAAACATTACATTTTTTGAACAAAATTACTTTCAGGTGGTGTGTATAAGTTGTATATGAAACAGAAATTAATATCATGTTTGGGCTTGGGTTCCATCTCCAAGATGCATGTATATATATGCAAATATGGGTATTCCAAAATGCAAACAAATAAAAAAATCCAAGATTCAAAACACTTCTGATCGCAAACATTTCAGATAAAGGATATGGAACCTGAACCTATGAGACAGAACTTGTCAAATTTTTCTGGATGAGAAGGAGTGTGAGAGCAAAACAGAACTGGCTGTTGTTCTCTACAGCTTCTGCAATTAAACTGGCTCACAGTTGATTTCCATGAGCTAGTTGTGCTTGCCCATGCTTTCTCAGGAATTAATGAATTGCAAAGATGCATAATGGGACACCAGCAAATGCCTGTAATGCATTTTTCCCAATGCACATTGGAACTGATGCAATTCAAATTGGGACTGATGTGATATGGGCACCAACATAGAATCATATAATCATATAATCATAGAATAGTAGAGAGTTGGAAGAGACCTCATGGGCCATCCAGTCCAACCTCCTGCCAAGAAGCAAGAAATCGCATTCAAAGCACCCCCGACAGATGGCCATCCAGCCTCTGCTTAAAAGCCTTCTCTTCTGCAGGCTAAACATGCCCAGTTTTTTAAGTCGATCCTCATAGGGCTTGTTCTCCAGACCTTTGATCATTTTAGTTGCCCTCCTCTGGACACATTCCAGCTTGTCAACATCTCCCTTCAACTGTGGTGCCCAGAATTGGACGCAGTATTCCAGGTGTGGTCTGACCAAGGCAGAATAGAGGGGGAGCACGACTTCCCTGGATCTAGACACTATACTCCTATTGATGCAGGCCAAAATCCCATTGGCTTTCTTAGCAGCCGCATCACATTGCTGGCTCATGTTTAACTTGTTGTCCACAAGGACTCCAAGATCTTTTTCACATGTACTGCTGTCTAGCCAGGCGTCCCCCATTCTGTATCTTTGCATTCCATTTTTTCTGCCAAAGTGAAGTATCTTGCATTTGTCTCTGCTGAACTTCATTTTATTAGTTTTGGCCCATCTCTCTAGTCTGTCAAGATCATTTTGAATTCTGCTCCTGTCTTCTGGAGTGTTGGCTATCCCTCCCAGTTTGGTGTCATCTGCAAACGTGATGATCGTGCCTTCTAACCCTTCGTCTAAGTCGTTAATAAAGATGTTAAACAGAACCGGGCCCAGGACGGAACCCTGCGGCACTCCACATAATAGAAACTGGTTGTTTCTATTATGTAGTAGCATAACAGCAGCCCTTTACTGGATATGGACATAGTGCAACATCATAATTCTAATTCCCACAGATATAATTCAGCATGGCAGGATTCCAGACATTATTTGCAATGTTCACTTTTAATCTTTGTGAAATCTCATCATCTTCTCTTGAGTATATTTTGAAAGAACATATTCTGAAGTATGTCACAGAAGTTTCATCTGACTCTGCAGGGATCATGGGATATGGTTTCCCTGTTCTAC
This sequence comes from Anolis carolinensis, assembly GCF_035594765.1. NCBI lineage: Eukaryota > Metazoa > Chordata > Lepidosauria > Squamata > Anolidae > Anolis > Anolis carolinensis. The sequence goes on along the minus strand of NC_085842.1, from coordinate 211,580,675 downwards.
ATTGCTTCTTTATGCAAAACTGGTTAGAGCACTGTGCAAATTCTCCACCTAGAACTGTGATCCCCACCCAAGGTTTCACCTGGCCATGTGTGGTGTTATGTAATACAGGCCTGTCCTTGAAGTAAGCTGTACTAAAGTAGAGGATCGTAGCATAAGTGTTAAGATTCGTGTAAGATTGGAATCGGAGTAGGCAGACTGAAAACAGGATTCATGGCCTGGAGTGTGTATATGTGCATAAGTTAAAGGTGAATAGGATTTGGAAATGTTGATACTGAGGGTGTCGGGAGCATATGGAGAGGAGTAGGACAAGGGGTTCTTTAAGCAGCATAGAATTCCCACATTATATAATTATGGAATTTGAAGCAAATTCAGAGATGATTTAGGCTAGAGTTGCTCAGGTCATCTGATCTGGGGATAGACAATTGCTTTAAAAAATAATGTGCCAGGGACTGGTATCATATTTGTACCCACTTGACTACTGTGGTTTATTTTATGGAAACTCCCAGGGAGCTTGTGGACTATTGCTGATCAATAGATCACACTTTTAGTATCATTGATCTAGACCAGAGTTTACCAAAAGTATTTGGTCTACTTTCCCCTTTTATATAAAAAACAAAAAAACAAAAAAACTCAGTGGTCCCCCTGGAAATCTACCTTCTTCAAGCGAACAGAAAGTAACAAATTTGCGTTCTTTTATGTATCTATATTTCTATCTTCATCCTACAACATAGTAAAGAAAGATATTTTGTAACTAAGACACTTTGAAGCTTGAAATGATAAAATCATTCATTAAAATCAACTATAGCAACATAGTAAGAGTAGAGACATCACATTGGCAATAAAGATCCGCATAGTTAAAGCAATAGTATTCCCATAGTAACCTATGGAAGTGAGAGCTGGACTATAACATCGTGTGTGGTGTTGGAGGAAATTTTTGAGAGTGCCTTACTGGAGGGAAAGATATTAGAAGCAAAGATGAAATACTTTGGCCACATAATGAGAAGACAGGAAAGATTGGAGAAGATAATTATGCTAGAGAAAATGGAAGGAAAAATGAAGAGGGGCCAACCAAGGGCAAGATGGATGGACACGGCCGACAGGGAGCTGTGGCATCAGCTGGTCCATGAGGTTACGAAGAGTAGGAAGCGACTGAACAAATAGTCAACAACAACACAGTAACAATCACATTACAAACAGAAAACTAAGATAACAAACAACAATATTAAATTAAAAATTACAAATAACATTTAAAAAATCCTAATGAGAAGGATGACCCTGGAGCGCTGCTATCAATTTATTAATGTTTGACACTATTTTTGTTAGCAGTATGAATTAATTTTAAAATACATTTCTAGCACTTGCACTATAGTTAACTACTTGTCACACAATTCAGCAAAAAATCCAAATTATATTACATACATGTCATCTATTTATAGTATCATATTGTAAACAAGTCATTACATGTAAGTACAGTAGAATCTATCTTATCCAACCTTCACTTAACCAACGTTCTGTATTATCTAACACAGCCTTCCTTTTAGTAATCAATGTTTTTGTAGTCAATGTTTTCAATACACTGTGATGTTTTGGTGCTAAATTTGTAAAAACAGTAATTACTACATAACATTACCATGTATTGAACTGCTTTTTCTGTTGATTTGTTGTAGAACATGATGTTTTGGTGCTTAATTTGTAAAATCATAATGTAATATGACATTTGATAGGCTTTTCCTTAATCCCTTCTTATTATCCAACATTTTCTCTTATCCAACGTTTTGCCGGTCCGTTTATGTTGGATAAGTGAGACTACTGTATTCCTGCTTATGCATGTTGGACTTCCCAACAATGCACAACACACTTGTCTGCAAACATTTGCTTGTTAAAACCTGTTGGTGGATTTGACCACTGATTGGTTATAACTTGCATTTTGTGTGTCCAGAAAATAATCACTACGACTTTAACTCTGTTACATAAGAGATTATCATGACTATAAGTTGTTTATGACATCCCATATGTAGTATGCATGACATTTACAAATGGGCATTGAGAAATGGACACTGGGTTATGTTGTGACCAAACAGGCAAGAACTGGAAAGTTTTAATAGCATGCAATAAAGGTCAATTGCTCATGGTCTTGTGGGAAAGGAAACAGAGGGTTGGGGATCAGAAAATTTGTGTGCTTTATGACCCTGGGTACTATTAATTCTGAACAAGAAATGTTTTGGAACCAGCAAAGTTTCTTTGTGGTCTAAAAGAATTATTTTACAACAAAGCGTCTCTCCAATAGAAACACAGCTGATACTGAAAGGAACCTGACAGAGATGAAACATGTACAACCATTCTCCAAGAAAGTCTTCTTTTCTTTCTTTATGTTTTTCCTTCCCCCTTATTTTTATTCAATGCCCTGCAATTACACTTGGGGCTACGACTGCCCCCTGGATTGTTGTTGCAGCACTGGGACAATGTCACCTACTTCGGGAAGCACTGATCTAGACCAAGCCACTGCTGATGTAGGTGATCCATTACTGCAACACAGAGATATGCCACTATCTAGCTCACAATTCCTAACCAGCTGTTAGGAATTGTGGGAGTTGAAGTCCAAAACACCTGGAGGGCCAAGGTTTGCCCATGCCCAATCTAGACTCTTCTACAAAACCTTCAGCATAAGCAATTTCATTACTTTCTGAGACAGCCTTTTCTGCTTTTACCAGCTTGGAAGTCTTTTGTTATGTTTAATTTGAATCCTTGGACAACAGAGGTGGTTGTGGTATGTAAATGTATATAACCTAAACATATAGGTTCAGGTCCTATTCACTGAACAACAGGAAACAAATGTATTCCATGATCTCTGTACCAGCCCTTCAGGTTTATGACAGTTATCTAGCCACCTCATAATCGTCTCAAGCAAAACACATTCAATTCTTTTACTCAGACCTCTAGAGCCATTTCTCTCTTTGTCAAACATATTTGTAGTCTGTCAATACCTTTCTTAAATCATCATGTCCAGAACTAGACATATTGTAATACCTTTTCCAGCTATGGTGTAAGCTACAATATCAAATACATCTTGACAAACTGAATGTTCCACTTCTTTTGATGCAATCTAGAATTTTATTAGCCATTTTAGCCATCGTAAAACACTGTCAGCTCATGTTTTGCTTCTGATCGGTACGTGATTTTTTCAAGTTACGTGCAGTATTGTACATTTAATATATTTGTATTGAAAATAATGTTAGTTTTGCCCCAGTTCTCCATCCTCAAAATAGCCTTGCATCTGTTTCTTCTAAACCTGGATGGAGCATATGTGGTCCTCCAAAATCCCCCTCATTCCTCATTACTTGCCATGCTAGATAGATCTGCTAAGAATTGTAGTCCAAAACATCTGAGCAAACCAGGTTGAGAAAGGATTCAGTGCAGAGTTTCAGTTCAACAACAGCTGGAAGACCACATATTTACTATCTGTTCTAAGATGGAATCAATTTAATGTTATCTGCAAATGCAATTGGTATTCTCTCAATTGTTTCATCTGATCATTAATAAAAACACTTTAAAAAGCAACGGGTCCAGGAGACAACTCTTGAAGCACCTCATGGTTATTTCTCCCCAGGCTAATGATGACCAGCTGATTAGCACTTTCTGGTTATAGTCCATAAACATCAAAACCAGGGCTCAGTTTGTGTCCAGTTCTCAAGCTGTTGGGGAAGGACAGTACAGAAAAGCCCTTGTTCTGGAATCTAAGCCTTTGCCACCCATCATGAAAACAGGCAATCCCCGCCATCTCCCCTACAACATCTCAAGGTCTCCAGCCAGCAGGTTTGGAGGGATGAACTCAATTCTTTAAATATATACCAGTGAGCAAGAACAACAATACAACCCATTGGAAGTAAGAGAAAAAGGTGAGCGATCCACTAACTGAATCAGCATTTGATTCATAGGCTTGTAGATTTTGTTAAAGTCAGGGGAAGCTGGTGGGAAAAAACTGTATCAGGTTTTGTTTTGCATGTGTGTGCATCCTTTGTGTGCAACTTGGTTTACGTGCTTTACTTCCTTTTCCTGTTTCTCCCCATTTTGCTTAATTACCTGTTATTTGGTCTGGACTTGCCTCTCTTTTGAAAGAAAGCATTTATTTATTTAATTGTATTGTTTCATACAAACCATACATATGTGGATTACAGGCGTGTGGTGCTTTGCCTATTTAAATATCCCATCAACGGGAAATGACACAGAAGTTCCCTTCAAAGCCATAACTTCCTTTAAAAAAAAGAACAACTCAACCACAGATGAGAAGTGGCAGGTAAGGAAAAGTAGCCCATGAGGCCAGGTCCCTTCCTCACTCTTTCGCTCAACATCCACATATATTTTACCCTGGGATGGAGAAGTCTATTACAAAATTCTTTATTTCTGGCACGCACAAAAATCTCTTGGTGGGCTTTTGCTGGGAACAATGTACATTCAAGTAACCTCTTCATTCAAAGTCACTTCCATTTGCTGATAGATTTTGAAAATGAACCAAACCAGATTAACCTTTGTCCCCCCACAGAGGCCAATGAACATTTACCTATTTACTTATTGCCTGACAATGTATTTACACATTGCCTCTCAATCTACTGAAGTAATCGACAATGGGTAAAAATAATTCAAAACATTCAGTAACTAAAAACCAATAAAGACACTCCACTACTCTTTTTAGAAATAATAATAATAATAATACAGTAGAGTCTCACTTATCCAAGTTTCTGGATTATCCAAGCCATTTTTGTAGTTAATGTTTTCAATATATCATGATATTTTGGTGCTAAATTCGTAAATACAGTAATTACTACATAGCATTACTGTGTATTGAACTACTTTTTCTGTCAAATTTGTTGTAAAACATGATGTTTTGGTGCTTAATTTGTAAAATCATAACCTAATTTGATGTTTAATAGGCTTTTCCTTAACCCCTCCTTATTATCCAAGATATTCGCTTATCCAAGCTTCTGCCGGCCCGTTTAGCTTGGATAAGTGAGACTCTACTGTAATAATAATACTTTATTTATATGTCGTCTTGTCTCCTCAAGGGACTCAGGGCAGTTTCCAACATAGCAAGGAAACCATACAACAAGTTAAAACCATACAACAACAAAATATAATACAATAATAAGCATAAGTACACTAAACAAACAAATCAATCAATTACCGATAGGCTTAAGAACTAATAACAAAATATTCCATCAGTGGACCAGGACACAGTGATCAAGGATTCAACGGTGGGGTGGCCAACTATAAGGTGCTCGGCGAGTCAAGTGCAACAGTATGACATGGGGGCAGGAAGTGGATAAAGTGCTGAGCAGGATCATAGCCGGGAGGGCCAAGGATTAGCTCTGCTCAAAGATATACAGGAACCACCAGGTTTTCAGATCCTTGTGGAAAGAAGACAGAGAAGGGGCTTGCCTAATCTCTCTGGGAAGGGCGTTCCAGAGCTGGGGAGCCACCACCGAGAAGGCCCTCTTCCCTTGTCCCTACTAACCGTGCTTGTGACGGTGGCAGGAGCGAGTGGAGGGCATCCCCAGAAGATCTTAGATCCCACGCTGGTTCATAGAGGGAGATGCAAGCACAGAGATAGGCAGGGTCCGAATCATATAGGGCTTTGTAAACCGGATAAAAAGTTTCAAAACCAGACATCCTCTCTGTTTAAGATGCAAAAGTAAAGTGAAATAGCATTGTCATTACTGGGGACAGACTGACAGATTCATAGAGAAGTGTTCTCTTTGAAAATCGCCAGGTCCTCCAGCATGAACAGAGGACATTTACCACACATACAGGAGACCAGCACAACAAATTTCCCACGAGCTGCATGCATCCCCCAAAGGATTTCGGGTGGCCCGAAGAGGCTGCCAATCTCACTGGTTCTCCTGCACACGCTCTGCAGCCAATTAGGATTGAGCGCAGAGGGAGGGGGAGGGCCCTAACATTTAGCCTATTTTAATATTGGCCTCCAACTACTACTGAGATGTGAATGCCTGCCATAGAGGCATACTAAAGGACCTAGAGATTCCTAGGGAGAACATTTTTAAATCAAACCTGTAAATAATCAAATCAAAATTCTGTGCTGTGTGATCTTTTAACTCTAAGATGCCAGGGACTGGATCCAGAAGCTTCTCCCATCTCTTTTCCCTAAGTTCTTTCTTCCTTTGTTTATATGCCCCAAACTGACTAAACAATAATCAGTGCAAGATGCATCAGCACACCAAGAGGGACCAAGGTTTTGGCTGCTGCAATGTCACTTTGACAGGATGGGGAGAGAAAATCCTAGAGCTGGAAGAGACCGTGAGGGCTATCGATCGTCCGACTCCATTCTGCAATGAAGGACAACAAAATCAAAGCATTCCTAAAAAATGTCCACCAAATCACTGGTTCAGGACCTCCAAAGATGGGGTATCAGCCATCCTCTGAGGGCACCTGTCTCGGTTTTACCGGACGTGTCCAAATGATACCTCTGGTAAAACTGAATTAATTCAGAACAAAGTAGGGTTTCCCAGCTTTGTTCTGAATTAATTAAATACCTGGTAAGACCCAGAGCTTAGGTATGATCCAAGCTTTACCAGCTATGTGGATTGGGCCCGGGAACCCCGTCATACGATCTCCAGTCCCAATCTACACAGCCTTTTTGGTTTTTCGAGCTTCATGAGCGCGAAAAACCGAGAGGACCCCATGCCCTCTCCCCAAACCCCAAAACAACCATTACAACTGTAAAAAAAACCCAAAAAAACCAACTTACCCAGCCACCGTTATAGTCCTCCTCAGAGCCTCCTGGTGTGAGGAAATGATGCACCAGAAGATGGAGGCCGAGGGGCATCGCCTCCCCCCCCCCCCCTCAATCTCCTGGCATGTCATTTTCTTGTGCCAGGAGGCTCTGAGGAGAGCTATGGTGGTGAACGGGTAAGTTTAAAAAATAATTTTAAGGGTTGTTTTGGGGGGCTTTGGGAAAATTGGTTTTGGGATGGCATGAAGTCACCCCCCCCCCCCGAGAAAGCCCGGGTTTTTTTGGGTGGGAGTGGGACAGAGATGCGCACCAAAGCGGGTTTTAAAAACCCGCTTTGGCGTGCATTTCTCTACTGTCTGGAAGCACCCTGAGTCTATCCATTCTACTATCAAACAACTCCTATAGCAAAAAAAGTTCTTCCTAATGATTAGATAGGAGCTTTTTAAACCCATAAGCTTGTGTTCTTGTTTCTTGGGCAACATAAAAAAAGCTGGCTCCATTTTCTGCATGACATCAGTTCAGATGTTTAAAGATAGCTATCATGTCACATCTCTTCTCTTTCAAGAGGTGACTTGATAAAAAAAGAAATGTTGTTTGCAAATTCGTTTGAATTTTTAGAAAAAATCCTTTTCAGTCTACATCTTTTTCACAGTCTTTCTCTAATACAGGAGACAAATGGGCCAGTCTCCAAGAGAACAAGGAAAACTGAAATTACTATTTGTGCAGCAGCAGTGTAAGGAAATGGGTGGATTATACAACAGCTCAAAGCCATTATCCCAAATGACAGCACCAACAACAAGAATTAGCAGCCACACATGGTCAGGCATGTGAGGTGGCAACTTGCTCCAGCATGCCAAGAGCATCGCAGTCAGCCAAGCAATTTGGGTTCACTTTTTATGTCTGACTGGGCAGCAATGCATAATGGCTATAAATTGAATGACTTACTTCTCATTGGGAGAAAACCAGATACTTCTTGTTGGGTAGGAAAATGGGTTGGGAAGCTATTGTTGCTGTTAACCGCTGTCAAGTTGACTTTGATTTATGTTGACCCTATGAATGAGAAACCTCCATGGTACCGTGTTATTAACAGCCCTGCTCGGGTTTTGCAGATTCAGGGCTGTGTCCTCCTTGCTCGAGTCCATCCAATTATAATTCAGTTTTCCTCTTTTTCCTACTGCCTTCTATCAGACCAAGCATTATTATTTTTTCTAGTGAGGTATGTCTTTTCATGATATGACCAAAGCCCCAATTTAGTCATTTTGGCTTCTAGGGAGAATTCAGGGCTTGTTTTGGTCTAGGTCTAATTTATTTGTCTTTTTAACAACTCAAACTATTCATAGATTTTTCTCCACACTCTAAAAAAAATGCTTTTTTGGAGTTTTTGTTGTTATTGTTTTGCATCCTCAACTCATTTCCAACTTATAGCAACCCTAAGTGGAATTTATCATGGTGGTTTTCATGGCAAGACTTATTCAAAAGATCTATTCACTCTCTCACCCTTTGTCTGAGGATGAGAGAGTGTGACTCACCCAAAGACTCACTGGGCTCCCACAATTAAACAGGGATTCCAACCATGATCTCCAGAGTAAGAGTCCAGTGTTTAAACCACTACACCATACTAACTCTGTAGAACTGCAACTCCCACAATTGCCATCCATTTGGACAAGGGAGATTCTAGAAGTTGAACTTTGGCTCCTTCCACACAGCTGTGTAACATCCACACTGAACTGGATTATATGGCAGTGTGGACTCAGATAACCCAGTTCAAAGCAGATATTGTGGATTACCTGCCTTGATATTGTGGGCCCCTCAAAAAGTAACTTTTCAAAGCTTTATGGGGGTGTTAGATGTTAGACTTGTTCATTCCTGTTCCAAAGGTCTATCGCAGTTTCTAGCTGTTGTCCCTATAAACCAGGACATGAAACTGCAGTGTGTGTATGTTTTTATGCATATAGATAAAGTTTCCCTTTTTCTTTTTCAATTTAAATCAGCAAACTGTTTCGTTTAGGGCCATCCCAGTGCAAATTCCTCTATCTGCTTATGGTGCAAAAAATGCCAACAGAGGGAAAATCCTTACCTTTTATATATTACAGCTGTGATTATCATCTGTTGAGATATTTTAGACTTCAGCTGAGACTATTGAAGGGTCAGCATTTGAGAGCAACTGTTTTATTGAGATTTTTATACAATTGTTCTGTTAAAAGGCAATTTATATTTCCCCAAATGTAGGACAATATTCATAAAATAAAATACAAAGGTCAAAATCCAGCCATTAGTGGCAACTAGAATATTTTACTATTTAATCAATGAAACGCACATAGCTGTTGACTTATCAGATTATCTTTGACTCAGTGGGCTCATGAGGTTACTGCTACTGCTATTGTAAGTCAGATGTTTATAACTAGGGGACTGTGATTTTCCTGCTTCTTGGCTTGGGGTTGGACTGGATGGCCCGTGAGGTCTCTTTCAACTCTGATTCTATGACTGTAGTAAACAATAAAAACTGGAGCAGCCGAAAACAAGCTTGCTTCCTCTTCAGTGTGATGTCCTTGCAAATATGTAAACATGACTATCATCACCTGTCAACCCCCTCTTTTCTAAGCTAAACACACTCCGCTCCCTAAACCACTTCTCATAGGGCTTGGCTTCCAGAGCCTTGAACAGTTTGGGTCGCCCTTCTTGGGACATCTTCCAGCTTGTCAATACAGTAGAGTCTCACTTATCCAAGCTAAACTGGCCAGCAGAAGCTTGGATAAGCGAATATCTTGGATAATAAGGAGGGATTAAGGAAAAACCTATTAAACATCAAATTAGGTTATGATTTTACAAATTAAGCACCAAAACATCATGTTATACAACAAATTTGACAGAAAAAGTAGTTCAATACGCAGTAATGTTATGTTGTAATAACTGTATTTACGAATTTAGCACCAAAATATCATGATATATTGAAAACATTGACTACAAAAATGGCTTGGATAATCCAGAGGCTTGGATAAGTGAGGCTTGGATAAGTGAGACTCTATTGTATTTCTCTTGAATTGCAGTGCCAGAAATGGACACACTGTTAGTCCAGGTGAAGTCTGACCAAAGTGTAATAAAGCAGCCCTATGACTTCCCGAGAGACACTATCCTTCTGTTGATGCGGGACCAGGCTGCACAGTCTGGTTTCAAATGTGAAATGTGTAGAAATGGAGGGTAGTGGCTTCTATGAACCACCATGTTTCCTAGAGTTCAGATAACATTAGGAAGACAACTGGGATTTCACACACACATCCTCTACAAACCCACCTGCTGCAGCCACCAGTACCATTGCATCTCTGTATCTGTGTTCTTACGTAGGTGCTGCGGCGGTTGTTGTTCCAAAAAGGAACTTTCCAAAGCACTGCTAAAGATCTTGTGGAAATATAGATATGGACATGGATATGGATAAATGCAAATGGATCATGTAGTCCATTCAGTGTTTGGCCCTCCACTGTGAGGGGCCTTAAGTCAAGCCAGTACTTTGCATTGGATACAAGGCTATTTGGGGGGCCTGTTCAACAATGCACTTGCTGTTTGGGCTACAGGTCAAAAGATATAGGTTGGCCTTGGCGGGATTGGGCTTGTGTTTTCCACCAATGAGTATAAATAGAAAATGGAAGGGAAAAGGAAGAGGGGCCAACCAAGGGCAAGATGGATGGATGGAGTCCTTGAAGTGACTGGCTTGGCCTTGAAGGAGCTGGGAATAGCCATGGCTGACAGGGAGCTCTGGCGTGGGCTGATCCATGAGGTCACGAAAAGTTGGAAGCGACTGAACGGATAAACAACAAAGTATAAAAAGAGATGTGCAAAGTACGTACCTCCAAGTCATGCAGCTCCCAGCATCCCCCAACACTGGCTATAGTTTAATAAGGCCACAATACATGAATGACCAGGCTATCAATCAGGTCAACTGGGCTTTCAAAGGGGGATGGCATTTCATTTCCAGGCTCCTACAACTGTGGTGTTGTACATGAAGCGTCATGTTGCTTTTCTCAACCAGTAAAAATGTTGGGTTTTACATGGTCATTGTTCTGAGGGGAAACTGCTTTTGGACTCAAAAGGGACCTGGGAAGTTGAGCTCAATGTTCAAACTGAAAATAATAAATAGGATAAGAATTAGAGGTCTCCCATTGGACACAACGAGCATTGCCATGTTTCCTCTTGAGAGTTGGAAAGCTTGTTCCATATAAAGCTGGGAGGTGCCCCTTATTATATGGGAAGCCTCTCACCTGAACGTTGGAAACTTCTTCCAAAAATCCCATAAAGGCGGGAATGTATGTAATATATGAATGTGGAGAATATATTTATTTTACAGAGAAACAAATGGCCGAGTCAACTGAAATCAGTACTTTCATTTATTATTTAAGGAGATCACAACATTTTTAATAGCTACTTCCTGATTGTCAAGCATGCATGTCATGCATTTTTACTGTCCCTTATTGCTATTTTGAAAGACTGGTAATACAAGACGCCACAGTAAAGCAGGTCTGTATAAAATTGACACACAGTCAGTATCTGTGCACTTTAAGTTTATACAGAATTAGGAATGAGAAATGGTTCCATTGATGTTTAAACTTCACCTTGCTAGCGACGAAACAGATGAAGATACTTTTGAGACTAACTGCCACCAATTATAACACACTGTATATAGTTGTGTATATATACTGACCTCCTGTATAAATTGAGGACAGGTTTTGGGGCCAAAATTATGCATTTTGATATAATCCATGGATAAGTCGAGAGACATACCACAGAGAAGGGAAAGCACTAGTGCCATGCCAGCCACCCTTGGCTGCCACTGCTTTTTTCCACCCAGGCATTAAAAAGGCATATGGTGGGCTGGTGCTTTTTTTAGGTTCTCCCAACACCAAGACTGATTAAGCTCTCTCTTACTGGGTTGCCAGACTCTATGGCCATGTTCCAGAAGCTTTCTCTCCTGATGTTTCGCTTGTATCTATGGCATGCACACTCAGAGGTTGTGAGATCCTTTGGAAACTAGGCAAGGGAGGTTTATATATCTATGGAAGGTCCAGGGTGGGAGAAAGAACTCTTGTCTGCTTGAGACAAGTGTGAATGGTGCAATTGGCACCTTGATTAGCATTGAAAAGATTTGCAATTTCAAAGTCCAGGACATTCCACAGATATATAAACCCCACTTGCAGGGCCGTAGCCAGAAATTTTTTTTGGGAGGGGGGGTTTGAAAATTTCGGGGGGGGGGGGGTTTAACCCCTTGCACACACCCCTCCCCGCTACAAACTTGTCAATATCTGCTTGAGATAGTGCCTGGAGGGACTCTTAATGTTTTGTGTCTCATAGACTTAGCATGGGGATTTGGTTAACCAGTTAAAATTCATGAGTAAACCAGGTTTTTTTTTATAACCTGAAAAATTTCAGGGGGGGGAGTTGAACCCCTAAAACCGCCCCCTCGCTACAGGCCTGCCCACTTGCCTAGTTTCCAACAGGCCTCATAACCTCTGAGGGTGCCTGCCATAGACGCAGGCAAAACATCACGAGATAATGCTTCTGAAACATGGCCATACAGCCCAGAAAACTCACAGCACCCCAGTGATTCTGGCTATGAAAGCATTTGACAACTCTCTTTTACTTTTACTTTTTTTAACCTTTTACTTCTCTACTCTGAGATGGTTCCTTTGATAATAGTTAAGGTAGAGTGACTAATGGATAAGTTCCTCTAATTTTGGGCGGTCAATTATTTGACTAAAATTATTAGACTTACACATGAGTATATACAGTGTGTTGTATTAACCTTTAAATATGGCTCACAGAAATACATGATGTTCTGGATATTACCCATAGTGAACATCTTTGAATATTGCTTGTGGTTCATTTCTGTTTTTGCTTGTGATTGTCTGATTGGACTTTGAATCATGCATTATTTTCTGCAGAAGAGAGGGGGTGAGGTACAAGGAACAATTTGCTGTCATTCTGCGTAAATCATTAGTACAAATATATAAATATAAAAAAGAGGAAACTGGTTTTCCTACACTATTCAGAGCAGAACTAGCCTATTTATAAAATACTGGTAAGGTTGTAAAATATAGGGAAATACAGCAATGGATTAAGCAATGCAATAGGTTTGGCAATGCTACTGTTATAGGTGTATATGGTTTCCAATCGCCTATTCGCTTACGGCAGCCCCATGAATTTCGGAGTGTGAAGTCTTGGCTTTGCCTTTTCCTCTCCTTAGCTTCAGTTCCCTCTGTTTAGGTTTTCCCAATAGTGTAGATACCGCCATTTGTATTGGTTTTTGGGTGGAGCATAAAATCCCCCTAGAGCCAGCCTTAGTTGGTTTAGCCCATCTACCTGTTCAGAACTCTCTTGCTAGACTCTCAGCCCCAGCTTGTGAGCCATTGTTTTACACCAGAGACAGAGGACTTTCAAAGACCCCAGAGAGATGACTATAATCAGCAAAATCTTCTTTTGTAATGTATTGTTTTAAGCTATTTTTCAATAGCCCTGGTTGGAGTTAACCCCTTATTCATTTTGTTTTCAGTAAACTCATTTTGGTTATCTTTTCACCTTGCCTAAAGTTCCTCGGTATGTTAAGGGCCTTGATCTTAACAGAAGGTATACAGGTAGCCCCCAAGCAAAGCCAGACACTATAGTTTTTCCAAAGGCTCAAGCGTGCCATCACACAGAGGGTTAGCATAGACAAGGAATGCTCAGGGGTGTTTTTGCTCATTCCTTCCTCTGAAATATAGCCTGTGAGGTAAAAGTATTTGAAACACTTGATTCTTAGAAAAGCACCTTCATTTGCAAGGGTGGCAAAAAGGATGGGTGGACGGAAATGCAATTTCTTCACTTAACTGAAACAAGATCGGTACACTTCAAGAATAAAACATGACAGCAGATTTCTGAGCACAACTCCTATGCTGCTTTAGAAACTATGCTAGACCCACGACAGTTTCTTCTCTCACAATCCACCAGGAAATGTAATAAGCCCTTCCAGGACAGACAAACAACAGCATGGAGGGCCAAGTTTTGCCCCATTGCCCTTCCCTCCCAGTGAATTGCTGGCCCATTCCAGAAATCAGTGCAGTTTTAGGCCCCTGCAAATGTAATTCCAGCTTTTCAATGCTGGATACTAACAAACATTATTGCTATTATTGGTGGTAAATTATGGAGCCGATAGTGCACAACAGAAAAGCACCACAGACATTTCACTGATAAACTCCAAGCATCAGCTCACAATCAACTGGGCCCCCAAACAAATTCTATCCGGATAATCCCTCACCAGCCAAACAAATCAAATCCCCATCACTGGGCATATGTAGAGCCACTGCATTAACAGCACACCTTCCATAAAGTAAGGCCGATTGGAAATAGACTCCCAAGGGTTGTAACAGTGCAAAAGCAAACAAAGAAAATCAAAGTGCATAAAATGAGACCCATCTCTCCCCTGCTCTCATAGCTATAAGAGTTGCAAAAACAGGTTAGCAACAGGGAACTTGAGTCGCTCTTGCAGTCTGTTCTCAGCCTATCTTTCAACAAAAACAATTCAGCGAGGTAACTAATATTAATGTAATCATTTGTGCCAATGGAGAGCTGTTAATGTTTGGCCATGAAGCTAACAAGGCCTGACAAACCCATCTGCCCAGCTCACTACAATTGCTCTGATACATCATCATAAACCTCAAGTTTCCAGAAATAACAAGGTCTAAATTCAGTCAAACTGTATTGTTGAAGACTTACATGGCTGGAATCACTGGGTTGCTGTGTGTCTTTCAGGCTATATGGCCATGTTCCAGAAGATTTCTGGAACATGGCCATACAGGCCGAAAGACTCAGCAATTCAGTCAAATTGTTTCATTCAGGGGTATTTATCAGCAGTGGTTTGGGTAAATGATGGGGGTCCTGTGGCCTGGGGGTACTTCTGGACCCAGCATTGCACCTGGAGGCCCAAGCTTCTGTGGTGGCCAGGAATGTCTTCATAAAGGTGTCCATTCCTTGAGATGTACCAATGTGACCAGATCCAACATCCCATTTGAATTCCTGCAATGTTCTCTATGTAGGGCTACCTTTAAAGAATGTTTGGAAACATTGGCCAGTCCAAAGAGATGCGGCCAAGTTGTTGATTGGAGTTGCTATAGGGAGCACACAACCCTCCTGTTGCTGCAAGTTCTCTAGCTGTCAATCTGTTTCTGGGTACAATTCAAAATGCTGGTTTTGACCTATAATGCCCTATATGGCTTAGGTCAAGGCTATTTGCCCACTCGTGCCTTAACGAGTCAATTCACCCATGAGTTGAGTGGATCCAGCACATCTGGGCAGATGATACACAGCCCTCATTTCAGAGTCATAAGGGCTGGAAAGACTCATTGACAGCTGCCTGGCAAAGCATGGAAAAGCCATGTTGGCTTAGTCAGCTGGGAGCTAGCAACTTTAGGAGGGAGTGACAAGCAAGCAAAATACTGTTTCACACAGCATAAGAGTATGTTAACAGGGTTGTTAATTAATATTAGCCAAATGCACATCATTACCAGGAGAAATTTTGTGCATTGTATAGGAAAGGAGGGGCTAAGGCATTTTGCTACCCAAGACAAGGGCCAAGCATCCCCCCTGTGTTTTGCACATGGAAATCAATTGAATAAAAGCTAAATGTTACCTTTGGGTGGAAATAGGGCAGAGGCTTAGGGGATGTGCTGCCATCCCTCCACATTTGCTGACATTAGGAGCACAGAATTCCAGTGAACATGAAAAACTAAATAAAAGAATAATCTCTCTAGAAATTTCTACATCTTTCGCACAAGTCTGTAGCCAACTTCTGCTGGAAACATAACAAAATTGCATTGTAGGACCTAGAGCAGTGGTTCTCAACCTGTGGGTACCCAGATGTTTTGAACTTCAACTCCCAGAAATCCTAACAGCTGGTAAACTGGCTGGGATTTCTGGGAGTTGTAGGCCAAAACACCTGGGCACCCACCGGTTGAGAACCACTGATCTAGAGATTCCTAGAGAGGTGTTCCCTTTAGAAATCCCTTGATCCTCCAGCATGAATGGAGAAAGTGATACTGGAAGAGCTAAACATTCCTAATGAGAATATTTTTAATCAAACCCACAAAGGAATTAAATCTGCAGAAGTCAAAACAGCAAATGAAACGGAACAACTGTAGCTTTATACCAAAACAGCACCCACAGCTTTCTCTTTCAGCAGAAAATGCTGGAATGCTGCCCCACTACATTTAGTGCATGAGGTGTCTCCCTAAGACAGTGGTTCTTAACCTGTGGGTCCCCAGGTGTTTTGGTCTACAACTCCCAGAAATCCCAGCCAGTTTACCAGCTGTTAGAAAAGGCTGGCTATTCCCCTGCTCCCAAGTGAGCTTTACAACAGTGGACATGCGGTAGATACACACTGAGAACACATATACACACAACTGTATTTCCAAATGCAATCCTTCCACTTTTCCACACAGCAATGAATAACCTTTACCTTTTGGAAGGAAGTACAAATACAAATTTGGGAGACCTAAATCTGCAAGAAACAAAGCACCCTTCTCTCTGTCCTCCTGCCCTCATATTTGCATCTGGTGGGACCATAAGAGAGGGTCTACTCAGCAGTTTCTCCCAGGCTCTGGAATTGCCTTCCTTGGGAAATTTGACTGGCACACTCCCTACATTATTCTCACAGACAAATAAAGACTCTTCTGTTCAGATGGACATTTGGGATCGATTATATATGGGGGCCCCTGGTGGCACAGTGTGTTAAAACGCTGAGCTGCTGAACTTGTGGACCAAAATGTCCCAGGTTCAAATCCCGGGAGCGGAATGAGCGCCTGCTGTTAGCCCTAGCTCCTGCCAACCCAGCAGTTCGAAACATGCAAATGTGAGTAGATCAATAGGTACCGCTCCAGCGGGAAGGTAACAGCACTCCATGCAGTCATGCCGGCCACATGACCTTGGAGGTGTCTACGGACAATGCTGGCTCTTCGGCTTAGAAATGGAGATGAGCACCAACCACCAGTCACGACTGCACTTAACGTCAGGGGAAACCTTTACCTTTTATATATGGCCAGCCTCACGAAATCATGTGCAGGACCTTGCTAACTGTTGTGCTACTGTATGTGTGCATTCAAATGTAGTTGAACCTTGGCATCTACTGGAGTTTGGTTCTAGGACTTCCTGAGAATACCAAAACCCATGGCTGCTCAAATCCCATCAGATACAATGGCATAATTTAAAAGATGCCCTATATAAAATAGCAATCAACAAGTTGGATAGTGTCTGAGGAGCTGTGAAATGATGTGGAACTACAGCGGGTATGCTTTCATACCAGCGCAGAGATCATACCCTAATAATAATTAAAAATTCTGTATATAAAATGCATATCCAGACTTTCTGGTGGCAGCCCATAACTATTTAAATCAAACTGTACTTTAAAAGCTATTAATAAAATCACACTTCTGTTTTAAATACAGTATAATGTATATCAATGGGGTGAAGACAAACCTGTTTCTAGCAACTGGTGAGTACAGCTTGAATTAAACATGCCTCTAACCTATTCCTGGATTATATTTCTTGGTAAGAGTACAGTAAGCATACACAATCTGCTTTATCTGTATCACTCTGTATTATGTTTTAAATGAGTTCATAGGCACACCCCTACTATCTTTAACCTAAGATTCAAGGCAACTAACAATATTTAAATAAAAAAACCTCAAATACAATTAAAACATAAAAACAGATTGACAAGAAACATTGTGTATGTATGTGCCTTTAAGTCATCTGACAATTTATTGTGACCCCATGAATTTACTAGGGTTTTCTTAGGCCCCTTCTACACTCCCATATAATCCAGATTATCAAAGTAGATAATCCACTTTATCTGCTTTGAACTGGATTATATGAGTCTACACTGCCATATAATCCAGTTCAAATTAGATAATCTGGCAAGGAATACTCAAAAGTGGTTTTGCCACTTCCTTCTTTTGAAATAGAGACCACAACGTCTGTATTCCATTCAGTTAAAATGTGGGGCAAGGTTGTGATATGAGTAGTTAAGAGAGCCAGTGTGTTGTCATAGATCAGAAAGGACTTGAAGAGCCTCAATAACAACAACAAAAATCTCGTCTTCTATCATTTAGATGTTTGGTATACAATTTACAATACATGCATATCCTCCAATGTGTCACAAAGGGTAACTGGGACAAGTGCAGCCAGATAACATTAGAGTGTGGGTAAAGGTATTCATGGGGAAGAGCAGAGGCTGCTGTGGTTTGCTTTTGTCTGTGACTACTGGGAAGGGCCAGGGTCTACCTTCATTTTTTTCTCTTCCTCATTGACTTAACTGAATACACAGACTGCTTTTGCACTTCAAATGCAGTTTGCAGAAGAAACTGGGACATATTAAAAGCAGCTGAATAAATGGAACGGCAGAATATTAATCAGAACTGTCCTTGCCAAATGTGCACAGTAGGAGTATATGTAGATATTTGGTCAATGGTTAAGAATAATTAGAATTGCCCTCAATTAAGTCAGTACTTTTATCCCCTATGGAGGCTGTGAAAGAATGAACTTTAATGTAAGGCCACCTACTATATTCATGATAATGGTGAAAGTGACACTTGAATCTCCTGATTCAGAGCTCAGTAATTTGTATTTGTCCTCAGAGTTCTCTAGAAAGGTCCTGCTCTATCCTCACCATAACAGAACAAGCACAAATTGTCTTGCTGGCTTTTCCTATAGGTGAAATATGGATGCCACGCTAGAAAGTCCCACCTCTGCTACTGACATTGTTTTAGCCTGAGATAGATCACTGTACATTGTCAAAAATGGAAATATGAGAGCCTACAGTTGCTAGGAGGTGGTTGAAGGCTTGTCTTGTGATGTCTAGCAACTGCAGCATGCTTGCCCTCTTTTTTCTGTCTCATGCACATAGATTATGTCTTTCACACATAGAAGCATTAGCTGAGCAGCAGAAGGGGCATAATTCAGGAGTGATCGAATGAAAAGCAAGCTGGGCCACACATAGGCTTCACTGCAGCACACACCTGTGTCTCAACTGGAGTCCACTGCAGCAAAACATGAGCCAAAGTATTACTTTGAGCCAACTTTTTGGCTGTGTTTACCGTAGGCCAATTCTGTACAGGTACTGACCAGGTGAGTGAGCAACCCTATCTCCTTCCTCTGGCCGTGGTTCATGCTAAGGTAGACAAAAATTCAACAGAAATTTAACTTGTCCTTGGAAGAGAGATGTGGAAGCAGGAACCCCCTACATGAGTTGGATTTTTGTCTATTGTGTACAAGTATGCAAGACCTGACAGGAAGAATGCAGGGAACTTTTGTTGCCAGCTCAGGTTTTGTTCCTGTTCTCTCCAATTTTATACTGTGCTGAAACAGATCTGGGGAAGTGGTATCAAAAGTCTCTGGTCATACCAGAAGTCAGTAGAAAATATCCAGGGATTAACAAACCATGTATGGATCCCCAAAATAAAACTGGAGAAAAAGAACGAATTTTGGGACTTTCTGGCTATGATGAGTTCATCTGGACTGATGAAAAAAATATTTTGTTCCTGTTCTTTCTGATACTGTTTTAGAGATTGATACATGTTTTGTTCATCCCAGAATATTTTCTGTCAGCTTCTGATATAATGAGGCCCCTTCTACACTACCCTATATCCCAGGATCTGATCTGATTATCCGCTTATTTACACCAGATTATCTGGCAGTATAGATTCCGATAATCCAGTTTAAAGCAGATAATCTGGAATCAGATTCTGGCTTCTAGGACAGTATGGATCCAGCCTGAGACTTTTTATGCCAGCTTCCAAGTTCAGTTTATTTTAACTCAGTATAATATCAGAAGGAATAGAGACAAAATCTGGGAATTTTTCCATCAGTCTGTATGTGCTGTCAGTCAGTCTGCCCAAGGAAGATCCCTTATTGTGGCCAGCAGTGTAGAGACTGCGAGCATGGAGAAAAAGTGAGGATAAAGGGCTTGCTTGCCTCTCCGCCATGAGACTCACCTGGAATTCCTCCGCCAGCTGCCCTTTCTCCTGCCCTGCTTTGGCCTCCACTCGGGCTAGGAAGCCCTTCAGGTGCTCTGCACAGCGACTCATCTCTCTGCTCATGACAGAGAGACCGATGCAGAGTTAGGACTGAAGGCAATGCAATGTGAAGAGGAAGTTCAGGTCCTTTTGTGTTACGCCTCTCTCTCTCCGCTGCAGTTTGTGGGATGGGCCCAGACCTGTCTGGCACTTTGCCCTCTCTTGGGAAAGGGAATGTGGTGTTTCTGCACACAGTGATCTTGGTGATCTCGGGGCGTGAACTCAGTGCAGGAGAAGGAAGAGAGGAAGAAGGTAAAACCCACCACAAGAAACCAATTCTGATCTCTCTCTCTCTCACACACACACACACGTGCATGAGAGATTAATATTTTGCATCATCCAAGATTTTGCAAGAGTAGTTTAGGGAGAGGCAAATGTAACTCGTTACCTGAGCCCCGCAAGTGTTGTTTGGAGTTTCCGGTTGTGAGGTGTACAGCATCACTTTTTGGCCTTACCACACTACACAATTGCAGTAGGATCCTAGAATCTGTGGGACCAGTGCCTACAATTTCATTTATCCACATCCAACAAACTTTGCCCTTTCTAGGCCTTTTTCTAGATTCTCCAGTGGGATTTTATATAGTTCGTTAGTAACTGTGGATTCACTTCAAGTCCTGCAGATATGGGAGTCAGACTGTGAAGCACTACTACCTCACTGTAAAATGTCATAGTTCCATCCTATTAAATTCTGGGTTTTGTAGTTTGATCAGAAAGATCAAAGAAATTGTCTAGTAGCAAATTTTTCAGCCACAGAACCCCAGATTGCATTGTTATAGCACTATAATATCACATGAACCATTGGCATTACAATAGTATAATAATGCTGTATGAAAGGGCCCATGCAGGGCTGTAGCCAAGGTGGGGGGGGGGGGATAGGGGTTCAACCCCCCCTCCGAAATTTTTCAGGTTTAAAAAAAAACCTGGTTTACTCATGAATTTAACTGGTTAACCAAATCCCCATGAGTGTCCACTGAAGTTTATCTGTCTTGAGTGTCCACTGAAGTTTATCGATGAAGCCTGATTTCTAAATTATTTTGCATTATGTCGATAAAAAAAAATTCAGTCCCCCTCCTACATTTTTTTCTGGCTATGGCTCTGGGCCCATGAATTGGAACTTAATCATGAAATTCATTTGGTGACTTGGGGCTGGTCACCCGCACACTTAGCCTGTGCTACCTCACTGGAGAGAGGAAAATAATCCTATATGTAGCCTTTTCCTCATTAGAGAAAAGTGTAAGTAATAGTAAATGTTTCTTGGCTTATAGAGGCTTACTTACACAGAAATGAATTCAGAGACAGTCCCAAACATTTTTCACTTTTAGGTGCTATTAAAATTAAAGGAGTAACTGGGATGGGGTGGGCTGCTGGTTTGCATGATTACAATTGCTCTGCCCTTTGCTGGAATTTCTGGGACATAACATCTCAAACTGCATGCCACATTGTTGGTGCGGCCACTTCTCCAAGTTACAGAATGAGGGAGAAATCTCAGAGCAAGGGCACTGCCCCCAATTTTTTTTTTTAAAAAAACATACAGTATATGATATTATTCTGGCTGCCATGAAGATGTGACTGCTGCAGACTTTCCAGAGACGTTCACTCTTCCCCTCCTTCTCTTTTTTCAAACTTTGGATTTTTTATTTGAATTATTTGAATGACATTCTTTGAACAAACATAGTTGATAGCTAGCATATTGTTTATAATGATGTCACTCCCTTCTCTGACATCACCAAACATAATTGTTCAGGTTTTGGCTGTGAAATACTAGTGTCAGATGCTCCCGTTATTGACAACCCTGGTCCAAAGCAGAAATCCAGGTTACTTGTTTCCACCATTTGTCACAACCATAGAATGAATACAGACTGTTTTGCCACTTTTAGTTCTCCTTTCCATTTCAATACTGCTCTGTTAGATCTAACCTTTAGCTGTTTCTTATTAATGCAGGATTTCTGTGCAGACACTGTGGGTCTTTTTTCCTACTATTCTGCAACTTTTGTCCTATTTCTTTGTTATCCCTTTCTCTGCTCCTGAGCCCAGTAGGGAATAGTTTTGATAGCCACTTCACTGGTGTAACAGCATTTCCAGACCCACGGTAATAAAATACAATAAGGGAAAAAGAAACCGTTGGCCTTCTACTTTTGGCCTGCAGTATTTTCATAGTCAAGGAATTGTGAAAAATGTGGTCCAAAACATCTGGAAAAATGTTCTTGATCCCTAAGAGATAGGACTGCTCAAGTCTGTTGGTGTGAGTTCTCTTGGTGAGTTACAAATGCATAACCGCTGTAGTTACGTGGTAACACAGTGAATTGTGCTACAAAAACCCCAATCCCCACTTACTAGGAAGAAGCCACTGTGATCAATAGTCTATTCCCATGCCTTTTGGGAAACAGATTACTTCTGCACTCTCTCTCTCTTGGGACAGATCTCCAGTGCAACAGCAAGATTCAGGGTCCCTGTCACAGTTCTTTCTCACACAAGGAAGATTGAGAAGTTGATCAAATGCCTCTTGAGTGACAATAGAACAGAACCCCTGGTTCCCAGTTAGTGAGGACTGGAGGACTTTTATGATCCCTGCATGTGCTCGAAAATAGCTCGTTAATACCAATCAGTTACAAATGTGTAACTCCAAACTATGCATTTGTAACTCCCCAACAGGCTTCCAGTTCACATTGATCACCCCTTTCATATTGTTGCACAAAATCTAGTCCTGTACATTTCTCATGCATATGGGGTTTCCTTTCCTCCTCACTCCCTCCCCAAACAGTAAATTTGTACATTTGTTTTCATACATGTCCATGGGTGCCAATTTTATATTATTTTTAATGTACAATATTAAATCATATGGGACCTAAAGAAAGAAGTAAGAAGTAATAATGTTTTGGGATTTTGACATAGTTATTTAAAATTAAAAATAAATAAGTAAATAAATGGCTGAAGAAAAAGGGAAAATGATAGTAACAAAAGGAGAGGTGGCATAGTGAGATAAAATTGAATATGGTTTATTTAGCTAAAATGATCCATCCTGAAAATTAAAAGATGCCAAGAAGAGTCAGAATAACTTTTGTGGGCTATTATGCCTATATCTTGCAGCCACTGTCATCAGTGTCCAGGTTGATTAGAGGATTTGGGGACCCATATTCCAAAAAAGTAAACTTTCTGAGAATCTGAAATGCTCCAGAAGAGAAATGCAAAGTTTTACATAAAAGAGCCACAAGTTCTAAACTGAAACCTTTCCACACAGAGGGACATACCTCCTGCCTGCACAATTTCCCATCCGAGGTTGCACTTTCCTCCTGAACCCCATTAACCTTCTGAAATAAACTTGAAGTGCAAAAACCCTCAAATGTAATAAACTATTTTCAGAGCAGCAAGGCTGCTTTGGTTCTGTGTCCACATTTTCACTCTGAAACATCTTGTCCTCTTTCATTTGAGCACTTTTCTTCAAATAGCTACAGACATAACTCGGAGTCTTGAATCCTGTTGTTTCTCCTAGTTAAAGCAGACCCATTGATTTAGTGTGTTTACCAAGGTGTTGACTCAGCCTCTTCAAGTGGGGAGTTCAGATGACACTCCACAGAAAAGCAAGTGCATTCGACACAAAGCAAGACAAAGCTGGTTTGAATCTTGAAACTATCTTTGGTTGACTTCATAATTACCTCTATGGTGTATTGCTCTCAAGCTGGGTGGTGGAATTTAACATCTGCATAGAAAAGGAAAATTCAATTAGTAAAATTTAAGAGGTTTGAAAGACAGCATAATGTAGTGGTTAGACCGTTAAAGCATTGAACTAGGATTCCAGGACTTGAATCCTTGTTCAATCTTCAAATCCACTGGGTGACTTTGGGTAGCAGAAAAGTGGTCTTTCCTTCACTCTTGTTCTGGTGTTTGAAGCCTTGTCAAACTTAATCCAGGAATCCTAGTTTCAAGTTATAGCAGTGATGCAAACTTTACAAAGTAAAGGGATGCAAGGTTCTGGTTCATGAGTGGGGTATACTCATTAGTTCAGAAATTTTGCAGTGTATACGCTCCTCACCTTTTTTGAACTTTTGTTTCCCAGGATATCAGCTTTTTTTATTCAATGTTTGAGTTGATGCCAAAAAGTTGTAGAACTAGCATCATCTGCTAGTCCCCAAATGGAAATTGGGGCACTCTAGTTGGAGGCCTGTGCCAAGTAAAGCTGACCTCTAGTGGTGAAGCAGGTCCTTATAACCATATGCTTTCTTGAGACGAACAGAGAACAGACAATGAGATCCAGGCAACTGTACAGAGAGGAGGCAAATGGACTAACAGATCCCAGTGCTTTTGGGTGGAACAAAAAGGCCTCAGGAGAATGAAGCTATCCAGGCTGCACAGATATTATATGGGTGCCTCAGTGGTTGGAAAGTGAAGCAGTATATGTAGCTGCTAAGAAGGGAGGGGGGTGGGATGTTCTGATATGATGTGTCTGCAGAGGATTGAAGCTTGTCCAAATGCAAATATGATGTGAATGTAAATGGGCACTAGCATAAGCATGGTATGAACAAGTGGGGTGTGAAAGGATGAGGGCAGCCTGTCCTTTATGTGTGTGTGTGTGTGTGTGTGTGTGTGTGTGTGTGTGTGTAATGTATCTTCAAGGTGTTCATCAACATAAGATTACCCCATGCATTTCACAAGTTTTTCTAAGGCTGGATCTACACCGCTCTATATCCTAGGATCTGAGCCCAGATTATCCGCTTATCCCAGATTATCTGGCAGTGTAGACTCATATAATCCAGTTCAAAGCAGATAACCTGGAATCAGATCCTGGGATATAGGGCAATGTAGAGCCAGCCATAGGCAAGGAATACCCAGGGGTGATTTGCCGCTAGTTTCCTCTGATACCTAGGCTACAGCACCTGTCATTCCTTGATGGTCCATACTTAGCTAAAATCTCTCCAGAGACGGATGGATCAAATGAATGGATTAATGGATGGATAGATGGACAAGGCAGGGAGGACTATTTTAATTTAATGCTAGTCAGGAGTAGCAGCTGCTCAAAAGGGGGAGGGCGAGGTTACTTCACTCATTCTACATTATCTACTATGATAGATTGGCTTGTTTTGAGTAGTAGTCCATCTGCACACGCATGTTCCACTTCTGGTGTAGGAGTATACCTACTTTTCCTGCCAGTCTTTTTTTTCCAGATGGTATGGAAAGGCTCAGAGAGGGCAAGAAACTACATGGGACTGTGACTACAAGCATTACATTCTGTTTATCCCTTCATATACAAAATTAGCAACCTTATCATATATATTTTTTGAGCCACACACTGCTGTGCAGCTTTCTTAACTGACAAAAGGGACTGATCCAAAGCAAAGTGTCCTGTGTCTTTTTCTTACATCCTGTTGAAACCAAGGAGACCAAGGTTAGTCAGAACTAGTTCCAAAGTTTGGATTTTTCTGACCCGCTGGGTTGGAAAAACCTAAAATTTTCCAGAAAAGGCAACATTTTCAATTCCTGAAATCCCTGGTTTCTTTTATCCATGTTCAGCAAACTATGGGCCCTTCCACACAGCCATATAATCCAGAATATCAAGGCAGAAAATCCCACAATATCTGCTTTGAACTGGGTTATCCAAGTCCACACTGCTATATATCCCAGTTCAAAGCAGAAAATGTGGGATTTTATTCAGCTGTGTGGAAGGGGCCTAAGTCTTCTCTAGGTATTTTCTAGGTCCTTCCGTTTAACCCTATGATACCCTTGGTCCAGAAGACCTTCATTTCCAAAGAGTTTGCTATTATCCATTATTTCATTTATCTGCAAAGTCCTGGGATGCATCTACACTGTAGAAACAGTACAACTCCCATATCCTTCACAGATATGACGGTCGTACTGTATCATTAGGACCATAAAGCAGATGATGAGGCATTGAGCTTATTTATGCCTTCTTATTGGGTCTCAATAAAGATACCAGAATAGGCATTCTATATACATGCCAATACTGAAACAAGACATCTTGTAAAAGCAGCCATGCATTAGAATTGCTGGAAATATAACATCTTTTCCATTTGAAGATACAGTGAGAGGAAGGGTTACCACATCTCCAGGCCTGGCCTTGGATCTCCTGTTTTGGTGGGCTCATAAAGGAGAAAATTCTGCAGTTTTGGTGTGCTTTAGGAAAGAGGAAAGGATTGAGTGCAAATCTCCAGCTCAGCTTGAAGAACAGCAGCCTGCTACAATTTGCAAGTCGTACTGTAATTGATTCCTAGTGCAACTTGCTAAGTCTCTCCAGGCAGGCTGTGTATATACTTAACAGCTTCCTTCTTCCCTTTCAGTTTTTGTAGCACCAGGGCTGAGCTCTGATCTCCCCTGTAGTCACTTTCTAGCTAATCTTCCTGTCCTATCAACCTAAGTATTAAAGCAGGAGTAATCCTCATTTCACCTTTATTTGGGAACAGCCCTTTTAGCTAAGATTTTTGTATAATTTTCAAATAGGAAAATTTTCTGTCTATCTGAATGACAAGCGAAGAACTAATGTAATCGGCAGTTTAATGTGTAACCCTTAATGACATGTCAGGATCATTGGTCCTGTCATACTGGATTATCATGCCTTTGTATGTATATGCCTTGTAATGACAGACTTCTCTGGTTGAGCTTGTCTGCAGTGCCTTTTGTGTTCCTTGATTTGTGTCTGGGAAATGCTGCATTTAGTGGTCCCTATGTAGACTTGTCCACCTCTCACCTCTTGCAGAGTTAAGAGGATCCCTCTTGTCCTTTGCTGAAGGTAGCACTTGTTGGATTTTCTTAGTGGGTCTCTAGATAGTTTGTAGGTTGTGTTTCTTCAGTGTTTTGGACTACAATTTAGTGATTCAGTTATTCCCTTGATGTATGGTAAGAACACACTCAGAAAACAGAGGAATTCCAGGCATGAAACAATCAGGGCCAGCTAATCATCTCCCAACAAAGGATTCCCCCAGGCAGGAAGCAGCCAGACTTTGAAGCGCCAAGGTCATTCAATGCTAATCAAGGCAGCCAATTGCCTCAGGCAGACAAGAGTTTTTTTTCTCCCACTCTGGACAGTCCACAGATATATAAACCCCACTTACCTAGTTTCCAACAGATCTCACAATCTCTGACGATGCTTGTTATAAGTGCAGGCGAAACGTCAGGAGGAAATGCCCCTGGAACATGGCCATACAGCCCAGAAAACTCACAGCAATCTCCTAGGGTTTTCTTGGCAAGATTTGGAAGTAGTTTGCCACTGTTCAAGTTCAAGTCCAAGTTCATTTTATTGTGTTCAATGACCAGCTCATAAGAAGAGGGGCCCAGTCCCTCAGGTCTAACACATCAGGTCTAAGGGTCAGGTTTGCCACTGAGCTCCTTTACAAAGGGTGACTTCCTCATGTCTTCCTGTTGGTTTCCTTGATTGAAACTGCATCTACACTGTAGAATTAATGCAGTTTGACACCACTTCAACTGCTATAGGATCCTGGGAGTGGTAGTATGTTGAGGCACCAGCACACTTTGGCACAGGCCTAGAGGCCTATGGTTTAGCCGTGTAGCCCTCTATGAATGGCTCACCGTAGTTCCCAATATTGCCACATGATGGCGCCAAAGGGCCGTACATTGGAGTCGTGGGGAAAGGCGCCTCTGCGGCTTTAATGCAGGAGCAAAGATCAAGAGGGTGCAATTCTCGATGTGTCCACCGGGGGCGGCAAAGGGACCGACCCTTCGGCTCATTGGGAACCTGACACCTTCTGCACTGTTTGGGGATGATGGGGATTGTTGCCCATCTCCCCTAAGCCCTCCTTAGTATAAGGATCAAAGGAAAGTGAGCCGCCATCCCTCCATTGCGAAGGAATTATTAAATTATTAAGAGATACAACCGTTAAGTCATAACAGGGAAATGTATGGACAAAAAATGCACAGATAGTTTGGAAAGCCCTGGTTTTGCAAAGCAAATAATTGGAATACAACAAAGACAGGGTTGTTGTATGTTTTCCGGGCTGTATGGCCATGTTCCAGAAGTATTCTCTCCTGACGTTTCGCCCACATCTATGGCAGGCATCCTCAGAGGTTGTGAGGTAAAACAAAAACAACTGCTCTTTACTTATGGCTTCGTTATATTGGTCACTCCCCAGGAAGAAACTGCTTTGGCTAGTTTCAACATGAAGCAGAAACAGCCAAAGAACGAAACCCTAGCCGAAAGAGTGACGTCATCCTTATCGCTGACTGTCCATCAGCTCCACACCTTCCTGCTTCCTCAATCATTTCGATTGGAGGTACGTAAAGAATGGCGTGTGGTGATTGGATATGGTTTTGCATAACTCCTCCTCCTCTCCGGGCGTTCTGCGTTCGAGCGGCCGATTCAGAGGCAGAGGCGAACCGTCACGCCTCTTGCTGTCCACATTCGGGTTTGATTCGTCGGCTTCGCTGTCACTTTCCCCGGCTTTTCCGGCATCCTTGGCTTCTGAGGGGAATGCGATTGGTCGCCGTGCACCGTGCGTGCGCCGCACTGGTCCTGCGGAATGGGCCATGCCACGCCCCCTACTCGCTGATTGGCGGAGGCGCCGGTCTCTCTTTCCCTTCTCGGCCCGCCCCCCACCCCTCTTGCCAGTTCAGGTCAGGAAGTGTGGCTGGAGGCGTCCAAAGCAGAGGGAGGCTGAGGCAGGATGACGCGTGACGCGGGGGCTCCGGCGCGGACGGTGAGGAGGACTGGGATTCCCTCTTGAGGCCTTTCCTTTCTCTCCTGCGGAGGGAGAGATGGGGCAGCTGGCAACGTGCTTGGGATCCCCCCTCCTTCCCTGATTTGGTTTATGCGGGAGAGGCAGTTCCCTGGGAATTCCCCAAGGCAGGACCTTCCTTGCGTCAGATCCAAGGCAAGCAGCCGGTCAGATGTCTCTGGAGGGCGCGTCTACACCAGGCATGGGCAAACGTGGGCCCTCCAGGTGTTTTGGACTTCAACTCCCACAATTCCTAACAGCCAGTAGGCTGTTAGGAATTGTGGGAGTTGAAGTCCAAAACACCTGGAGGGCCCACGTTTGCCCATGCCTGGTGCACAGCCATGGCTCAGTGCAATGCAGTCATGGGAGTTGTAGTTTTGCAAGATCTTTAGCCTTCTTTGTCAAAGAGAGCTGGTGCTTCACCAGACTACAACTCCCAGGATCACATAGCATTGAGCCATGGCTGTTAAAGTGCTGTCAAGCTGCCTTCACTCTACAGTGTGGGTGGATGCATCCTCAGTGGCTTCCTCTTGTTATCTCTTAATGCTCAAGTCAAAGATAGACTGCCGCTGTTCGTGGAGGGTTTTTTGGGGGGGGCCTCTCCTGGGCTACAGATTCTGCATCCACACGTTCAGCCTTCCACAAATAGAAAATATTGTCAAAACTTTGATTTTGCCTTTTTATATAGAACTAGCTGTGCCCGGCCACGCGTTGCTGTGGCGTTGTCTGGTGGTGTTGGTGAGAAATTGTTGAGGTAGTGGTGGTATTGAATGTCTGTTGTATGGCTGTCTTTATGTTTAGTATGCATTTGGTTGTTTGTGTACTGTGAAAGTGGTGAGGATAGAGGACACTGTTTATGTTGGATTAGTGAGACTCTACTGCAGGGGTCCTCAAACTTTTAAAGCAGAGGGCCGGTCCACAATCCTTTAGACTGCTGAGGGGCCAAATTATCATTTGAAAAAAATACAAATTCCTATGCACACTGCATATGTCTTATTTGTAGTGCAAAACAACAACAGCAATGAAAGAACAATACAATATTTAAAAATGAAAACAATTTTAACCAACATAAACCTATCAGGATTTCAATGGGAAGTGTGCTTCTGGCCAATGAGATAGTCAAGTTAATTAGGATTGTTGTTGTTGTGTGCCTTCAAGTCATGTCAGACTTTGGCCGAGCCTAAGTCTAAAATTAATTATTTATTTACTGAATTTATTTACTACATTTATATCCCACCCTTCTCACCCCGAAGGGGACTCAGAGCAGCTGTATGTACATACAATATATTATTAGCACAGCACAATATTAGTATTATATATTACTATATTGAACTATACCACTATACTATAATATTATATGTAATATATAACATATAATTAATATTATTATATGGTATTATTATTAGTATTATATTGTATAACATTATAACATTTTATCAATATTATATGTATATACTATATATTATATTATTAAAACTGATATAAAAATATTATATTATAAAACTGAAGGTGGGGGCCAGGTAAAGGACCTTGGAGGGCCGCATCCGGCCCCCGGGCCTTAGTTTGGGGACCCCTGCTCTACTGTATATCTGTAATCTTATATTATCTGCCTAGAACTGCCCCTTCTACATAGCTGTATAAAATGCACACTGAACTGAATTATCTGGCAGTGTGGACTCAAGATAATCCAGTTCAATCAAATAATATAAGATTCTAAATGGGTAATATAGCTATGTGGAAGGGCCTTGAGTCTACACTGCCATATAATCCAGTTAAAATCAGATAATCTGTATCTTATAGGCCTGAGGCCTAACTGTGCCTGTCCCCTGGACTGAGTAGGTTGCTAGGAGACCAAGTGGGCGGAGCTTAGCCCTCTAACTGGCAGCAATTGGATAAAAACAATTATTCCTTTCCCTCTAATTAGGAGTTTATTTTTCTTTTCTTTTTGTTGTATCAACCTAGAGCCGTGGATGATGGGTTGTGTTGTCAAATTTCAAGGTTGGGGGGCCTGTAGTTTTGTTGTTTTGTCCGCTGCCCTGATGCCATCACTCTTTTATATATATAGAATTACTTTATTATGCCATTACTGTATTTAGAATGAGAGTATCCACATTGGTCCTGGAGCCAAACCTGTCAGATTCCAGTGGCCCGCTGTAGTTGTTGAATCTAGGCTGAAAGGTTGGTGTAATCGGCTTTAAAACTAAACTGGTCAGCTCTTTGCCAAATTGATTGGTACACTCAAGGGGGGATCCACCACGGAGCCAAGAAGTTGCAGCAATTCAGGCATCCAAGTGTTGCCAGTGCCAATTGGGAGTCCATGTGTTTTGCACTCTTGAGACTTAGGATGCATCCATACTGCAGGATTAATGCAGCTTAACACCACTTTAACTGCCATAGCTCAATGCTGCGGAATCCTGGGATTTGACATTTGATGAGGCAGAAGCACTCTTAGGCAGATACCGTCAAAGGCCTTTTAAAACTACAATTCCAAAGATTCCATAGCATCGGGCTGTGATGTCAAACTGCATTTTTTCTGCAGTGTAGATGCACTCATACACTTGAGGTGCAGGCTTCAGTGCTGCAACACCTGTCTTGATTCTGCAGGCTTTTTAGCTCCTTCCTCATTCCTGTTGGGTTTTCCACTTTCTTTTTCTATTTTGTGCCACTTTTCTCTAAGAGCCTTAAAGCATGTGAATTTTAGTTGGTTCTGATGCTTTCTCTGATTCAACCTGCCATGGATATGGCAGAACGGTCTTTGCATTCTTCTGTTTAATAGTAGATTATTGTTGGAGAGTTGGCTTTGGCACCTGTCTGTTTAAAGATCTTTCAGAGACATCCATATAGTAACCACTTTCTGACTGAGACAATTCATGGTCTTTTACTTTTACTTTTGATCCCAATTAATGTGGACTTTATACTTTTGTGAAATGGGAAGGAAGAGAGAAAACCTTCAATGTATAGTGGGTTCCCATATTCCCAATCACCTGGTATGCTATGCTGCGTTTAGTCAGTTGCTTTTAGATTTGGGGTGCAGGCTGATACGACTCCTGAGCATTGGAATGCACTTGCTTTGCTTTGCAATTTCTGGGCTCGGCCTGTGTACCTGACTTTCAGGAATGTTTGTAATCCCTGAATTATGTATATTCATCATAAGGTGTTCTCTCTCTCTCTCTCTCTCTCTCTCTCTCTCTCTCTCTCTCTCTCTCTCTCTGTATATACTGTTTATACTTAATCCTGTTTTAATGTTTGCCTATTGGTATATTTTAAATTGTATGCTGGTGCTTTTATGTTAAGCTGCTTTGAGTCTCCTGCAGGAGAGATAAAGCAAGGTTTAAATAAATATAATAATAATAATGTGTGTGTGTGTATATATATATGTGTGTGTGTGTGTGTGTGTATGATCTAGGGTGGTGTTTGGTCTAGCTCAGTCACGTAGCGGATTAAACCGTTAGCTGAAGGAAATCTGCTGATTGGAGGGTTGGCAGTTCGAAGCCGTGAGTTGGGGTGAGCTCCCGACTGTCATCCCTAGCTTCTGTCAACCTAGCAGTTCGAAAGCATGCAATGTGGGTTGATCAATAGGTACCACCTTGGTAGAAAGGTAAAATGGCATCCTATGCAGATATGCAGACATGTCGGCAATACAATCGGAAATGTCTACGGACAACAGGCTCCTTGGCATGGAAAAATGGAACAAGAGCATCTCCTTATGGCCAGAGTTGAGCATCGTCTCCAGACGTCGGAGATGGAAAAAGGGGAAAGCCTTTACCATTGTCTGTGTTGTATGTCATTGTTCACTGTGTGTAAAAGGCCTTGAATGTTTGCCTCATATGTGTATATTATAATCCGCTCTGAGTCTCTCCAGGGAGATAAAGCGGAATATAAACAAGATGTATTATTACAAATACAAAGAGCCTTTATGGCTTATTAATGGCAGTATCAAAGTAGATGGGGTTTTCTTTGTGCATGGATGTGAATCTCCTTATAGTTACATCCAGACTGAAGTTTGCTAGAGTTACCTATTGATCTGCCTCGGAGAGAAATGTAATGAGAAGGCTATACATGGCAAGTGTTGATGTCTGCCCCCAATAACATTTGGTGTTTTCATAAAAGTCAAGCACCTGTTGTCTGTTAGTAAATTGGTGTAAATGCTTGCTTTAGCACAGTATTTGCTTTAGACACAATACTTAAAAGTAGCATTTCTCAGATGGGATATGTGAGGTGTTCGATTTCAGGCTGAAATGTCTGTACAAAAATGTAACAAGTCATACCTTTCTGCACGGTACAAATTCACCAGCATTGTATAGTGGTTAAGATGGCTCTCATGCTGACAAATTTGGTTTAGTGGTAGGATTATGCCAGTATAGTATGATGGCTGGATTACAACTCTGCGGAGTAGAATTCAAATATTTCCTTAACCATGGAAACTGACCAGTGTGACTTGAAGTCACATTTTCTACGCTTGAGAAGAAGGCAATGGTAAGGCCTCTCTGAGCAAATCTTGACTCGCAGGTACACAACAACAGTAAATGTATTTGTTACAGGGCCTTGCCGAAAAAGTATTGAGCTCTTTGTTCAGTTAATGTTTTCTTTGGCCACTTGAAGAGGATTTAGAGACTTGATCACTTTTCACAGACTTGTGTGGACTCTTTTTTTCTGATACACTTATTGCTAGTCTAAATAGTGGCTGTGGCCATGACACGACAGGCAACCTAATGGTGCTCTATGGCACCAAATGACAGAATTTCTTTAGAAAGTGCTGCTTGTCTGAACCCAGTCATCCAGATATTTGTATCAAGGATGTCCTAAAACAACTTGGTTGCCACCTGAGATTTCATGAATGTTCACTGCTGTATTGAATTAATCTCCTCGTTATATATATTTTAGTCACCCCATTCCTCCAGTGAACTCAGAGTGGGGGCACATGGCTCTCCTTTCCATTTAATCCACACAACAAGCCTGTTATGTGACAGACTGACAGTGGGCGACCCAAGATGGTATAGCTGGGGACTTGAACCCGGATATCCCAAGTTTCTTCAACTGTCTAATCATTATACAGGTTAAGTATCCCTTATCTGGAATTCCAAATGACTCCAAAATCCAAAATTATCCACAAAGATGGTGAAATAGTGACAGCTTTGCTTGCTGATGGTTTTGTGTACACAAACTTTTGTTCATGCACAAATTTATTAAATATATAAAATTACCTTTGGGCTATATTTTTAAGGTGTATACAAATCATATATGAATTTGTGTTGAGACTTGTGTCTCATCTCCTAGATATCTTATTATTTACATACATATTGTAAATAATGGGATAATCCAAAATCCAAACTTCTGGTCCCAAGCGTTTCAGATAAGGGATAATCGACCTGTATCACTATTTTAACAGTCCATTTTGATTTTCTCTCTCTGTTTTAACTACTGCTGACATTTCTCTAGGTTTCTGCTCATCTGTTTATTCTCTTTAGTCTTAAAAAATAGATTTGTAAATCATTTTTAAAAACGTGCTCTGGTTTCCCTTTGAGAATGAGGACAACCATAGGAGCAACAGTGAAAGTGTTTCTCCCTTAGGACTGAATCTGCTTCAGGGCACTGCTTCAAGCAGTCTCAGAGTTTTCAAGAATAAGAAGCCCTGAATGAGGAGTAAATAACATTCCAATGTCAAATCAGGTACATATTCTCTTGTTTTGTTCATTTCAGAGTCCAAAAGGTAGAGCTTTGTCATTAGAGCCTCCTATACCACATCTTCCTTGCCTCTGTCCCAGTTGCTATAACAAGTTTGGCTATAGTTATCAATGTTGTTGGGCAGGCTCTGGGACTGCCTTTCTCCTGAGGAAGTTCAGGAATGCTATATAAAATGTGATTTTATATAACAAACTGAACCACTTCTGAAGTATGTAGACCAGTTTCTTTGTTGGTCTCAGAGTTGGCAGAAAGTTGGAGAGTCATCACTCAGCTTTGCAGTAGTTAAGAGCATTGGACCATATTTGGGATATCCTGGTTCCAGTCCTCACTGAAGCATGAAATCACCTCTTCTGTCAACCTGGTCAACCTCACAGATTGTGAGAGTGATATGGGAAGGATTGGCCACCTTGAATCTATTGAAGAAAATATCAGACTTAAATATAACATATATGTCTGATCACAGATGTTAAAATTGGACATACATTTTGATACCAGCTGCCATAAAGGACTGGCACATTGATACCCTGTAAAGGACGGTGGGTGAAAAACTACATCAGACTCCTCTTTTTTTCGTTGTTCAAGGATCTTCCTGCTTGATCACCTGCAGGATTTTTTTATTGCCTCAGGGTAATTGTTGTTTTACAAACTTGCCATAAATAATATAAATGTGAAGTGAGAATATGCACAGATAGCTACTTAGCTATGGAGCGGACTTTACTCTCTCTTCCTCTTGCGATAGAAATAACAAGCTTGAACACCTGCAAATCTGATGAAATAATTTTCTTCTCATGCTTTCTCCTTATTTCTGATTTGCAGTCAATTTGGTGAAGGTTTCTTTGTATATAGTGAATATAGAACAATCTGTTTGGTTGTTGCTTTTTGTGTGTTTGTGAGAATCAGCACAGTGTAGTGCTTTGAGCATTGGACTCAGACTCTGGCACACCAGCATTCGAATCGCTGTACATCCATAAAAATCTACTGGCTCACCTTGGTCTAGCCACAATCTCCCAACTGCAATAATTTGAAAGAAACCTGCTGAGAAAGCCCAGTGATAGGTTCACTCTGAAGTTGCCTGAGGTCAGAAACAACTTGAAAGAGCACAACAATCAAATCTGTTCAGAAGGGAGGCTTTTAAAAATGCTCCAAAGGAAGTGGGGTGTGTGTGTCTGTTTATGAGTGAATTCTTTGTGATATCACAAATACCAACTAAGCAGTGCAATATGCAGCTGTCTTCTGCTGCAAATGTCCATACAGAATTGCCTTTTCCAGAGGTCTCAGAATTGGCTGAGACATTTTGCTGCTTGGATCAGATAAGCAAATTTCCTTCCATTGCCCCACCCAAGGTGCCTATAGATTTGTTTATTTTTGGCAGCAATGGCAGGAAATCCCCTAGGTGACACTTCCCTTCACTGGCAGTAAAGACGTAGTATTGATATGTGACGTTGGGATTTTCTGCCTTGACTCTTCCTAATGCTACGGTCAATGCTTATGGTGGAAAAGAAGATCCCAACTGATCACGCTGCTTGATAATTTTCTGTGTTGGTAGATTTTCAGGCACAAGAAACTGAAGCATTGGACCCACTTCTCATTTCCTCTTTTTAAAATTTAACATGACATCAGCCTGCCTGATTCACACCACAATGTGCCTAGAAGCGGAGAAGAAGCAGACTTCTTTAGCCTAGAACAGTTGGCAGGGGGGCATTTCTATTCATCAGGTGACAAGCTATACATGCTGTAAGGTGCGAACAGCTTTGGTCCCCTTTTAGAGCTATTAAAAGAGCAGCATGCGAAATTAGCTTTTTGCCAACTTTGCACTTTTCTGATTTGTTAAACTGCAGCTGCCATCATCCCCCCCCCCCCAACGGTTTGGTTATAGATGATTGGTTTGTAGTGCAGCACATGGGGAGGGGGGACAGTTTGCTGTAAGGTTTAAGCTCTTGTAGCTGTGTGTGCACACGTGTGTGTCTGTGCGTGATTAATAAGCAGGGCATTTCCTGCTGTCTCCTCGGAGGCATCCCTGCCTGGGCATGTGATTGAGATTACAGCTGGGAACGCAGGCACATCTGACAGGCCGACTCTTGCATTCTGAAAAGATTTTTCTCCCAGGGAGCTGTGAGCTGATTGTGCCCTTTTCCCCTGATTTATGTTTGCGCCGTCTCTAAACTGAAGGATTAGCTTGTATTTGCTGCTTTATTTATTCAGGCTGGAAGGTGGGGTTAAGTTGTTGTGGTGCTTCAGAGCTGCTATGCTAAGTTCAATTCCTAATTCAGATCCATGATTAGTGCCAGCATCTTGTCTTCTTTTTCAGCTGGAGAGTTTTATTTATGTGTGCCTCTTGCCTTCCCAGGTGTTGCTGGAGATGTAGAGATGGAGCCTGAAGACCCCGGAGTCCCCGCTGAGGGCGGGATGGATGCTCCTGAGCAGGAAGCTGGACTGGACAGTACAGAAATGGGTGAGTGGCTTGAAGCAGCACCAGGGGGTGTCCTTGTTATCCACGCCTCTTAAGCTGCAGGGAGTTTTGCAGGCCAGCAGTGGACTCTTTCTGTGGAACCAACAGGGAAGAACTCCCAACAGATATATTAGGAGCCGGTTACACAGCCCACCCCCCATTTTTTGTGTGTGTTTTAGTTTTTAAGCCTGTTCTTAGGGTTATTTGGAGCATTGAGTCAGAAATTTGCATTGGATAGACCGAATCCGCTCTAGTTTCTTAGATATGTTTATCATGGTTTTCAATAGACAAGCAGAGTGAACAGAGGTATATGGCAACTGTACTGTATCTCAAAAACTAGAGCTGATAGGGAAAATTGGTGCCATGTTTGGAATCAGCAGGTCAAATATGTTGGATTATGGTTGTATGTGTATGAAATGTAAATTAAGTATTTTCTGCTGTTTTGCAAGAGTGTGTGTTTCAGTAATGAAACAGTTAACAGCAGGCTAGTTTTGACTGACAACCTGCCATGACCTATCAGGCATGATTTCTGGCCTTGGAAGTCGGGAACTTCCTTTGGACTGAGGAATGTGCTTTCTGATCTCTGTGTGTGTTGAGCTGTGCTTGGCGGAGCGAAGAGGCTGAAGAAGAATGCCAGCTCAGAGCGATGGCTTTTGCTGTGCTTTGTAAATATGTTTATAGATATTGAAATAAATGTTTGGACTTCAGACTACAGATGTGTTTGAGTCTGACATTGAACAGGAATTGGTGTGGCAGACAATTGCAACCAATTCATCAGGGTGCTGGAGAAGATGATTGATGGAGTTTGAAGAAACCCACACGGCATGCACCCTGACCTCCACGCTGACAAAATATACCCAGAAACAGAGCTAACCTTTGGGGCACCGAAATGTGGATGGGCAAGTGTTATCAGTGTTGGTAACTTTAGTAGCTGAATTGTCCTTTAAAGTTTATGGAACAGTGGAAAAGAAGACTAATTCAGTCTCCCACATTCTTTTTTTTTCAAATAATTTTTATTTTAAGATTAAGATAGTACTTTTTATAAAATAGAATAATAAAAATGAGAAAGAATGGATAAGAAGGATTGATGTGCCCTGTGATTCTTTGATGTGCCCCGTGATTTCTCAATGCCTTTTTTTGCCTCCTAGGAACAGATGAGCCCAATTCAGTCTTGGACGAGCAGAGAGAGTCTTCTCCCATCCCCAATAATGGTCCTTTGGGTACGGAAGATGGCAAAGCAGATGTGCAGGAGGAACTGAGTGAAACTCATGAGGAAATAAGTGACAAGGACTTATCTGATTCAGCTTCCACAGACAACACCTTGGAGGATTCCAGCGAATTTAGCCGCCCTATGGTGATGGCCGATGGATCACCCGGACAAGAGCCAGTGGCCACTCAGCCCCGCCCAATAACACACAGGGATGAGGATGTGATGGCTGAGAGTTGGCGAGAACACAGGAAACACGTCTTTGTGTTGAGTGAAGCTGGGAAGCCCATTTATTCGCGTTATGGCAACGAGGAAGCCCTCAGTTCCACTATGGGGGTGATGATGGCACTGGTGTCGTTCATTCAGAGTGGTGATAACTCAATCCGCTCCATTTATTCTGGTATGGAAGAAAGCTGGGCAATGGGACCGTACTTAAATTAAAGATCCCTAGGTTGGGGCTTGGGAATGTGTGGCCCACCAGGTGTTCACGATTGCAGCTCTCATCAGTCCATCAACAGCTGGAAGGCCACATATTCTCCATTCCTTTATTTATTTGTTTGGAGTAAGCCTATAATTTGGTTACATTTGGGAGATTCCATTTTGTGGCTTGTAGATTTATTTTGGAATCTCCTATTTTATCACAATTGCAGGCACTAAAATTAGGGTCAACATGCTTGTCTTAGCTTTAAGCAGTTTCATTATAGTTTGACTTTCACATTTGCAGATTTAACTTTTTCAGATTTAATTATTTGAAAATTTGATTAATATTTTCTCTCTAGGAATCTCTAGGGTGACTTTATGGCCAACTTCCACAGCATTTGCCTTGGAGGGCCTAATATTTCCTAAAGACGTGTTTGCTCAAGAAAAAAAAGTTCTTTTATTCAGAGTTTTCCCACTTTCATTGAGTTCCTGTGCATTTAATCCCTGCAAAAGGGTTTACTATAGTTCTTGTTGGTTTATTTTTGTGTGATGTTGCATCAGTCTATTCGGTTGGACTGGTCCTTTATGCCACATCTGATGCCTGACTAATTTAGAGGCTGTTATATTTCCATTGTTGGTTAGCAGTATCTGCCAGATAGTTGTGATGTAATTGTTGGGCATTTGAAGAAGATTTAGCTTTTGTTATGAGAGCCACGGTAATCTTCCAATATGAAGTGCTGACTGCAGAATTCAGCTTCTCGAAAATGTTTGTAGTATGACGTGAGAGAGGCTAAGAACAGGTTTCTAGCATTTATGATTTTTGAAGACTTGTAGTAGTCCCTGAAGTCTTGAAAATTCAGTTCCAGTGGAAAGCCTCCCTGCCTTGCATTTCCTCTTGCCTTTGAAGAAAAATAATGGAGACAAAAAAATAGCGCTTTTTAATTTATTTAGAAGACGAACCCCATTGTGATCAGCACTTATAGCTCTTGCTGTTCCAGTACATACTCCTCTGGTATTTTATAATTCAGTGTTTACTAAAGTCTGCTCTATCAAGTGTTTGGTACTTCAGCTTCCAGAATCCCTGGCCTAGGCATCTGAGACATCTGGGAGTCAAAGTCCAAAACACCTGGAATACTAGAAATTGGGAATCACTCCTATCCCTGGCTTATTCTTTCCCTTGCTGTCTGTAGACACAAAAAATTACTGTAAAATGTCCTGTATGTGATGTTGTATGGTACTCTATATATATATATATATTTTGGAGAAAAGCCTAAGAGGATTACCGCTTCAAGAACTACAGCCTGCTTTGGCAATGGACAAATTAATAAGGCTTGTTTGAGTCCAATCCTAAATATCACAGACTGGGTTCTGGCTTTTCTTTTGTTGCGATTTAAGTGTACTGTTACACTAGAGCAGCCTTTTCCGGTTGTGTCCCTTCATTTGCCTGAGCTATTCCACAAAATAAAGTAAGGAGGACAGAAGCCATCTAGTCTACTCTGGAAGAAAACTAGGAAGTAAGTGATAATTAATAAACAATAGGAGAGAAGGGGTCTAGACCATTTCATCTCTTTTGTGGACACACTCAATTTGTGGAGATTAAGATGGAATGTGAACATAGTGTGTAAATGGCTCTTTTGAACTGAATAATATAGTCCTATTTTATCTGCACATGGAATGGAGAAAAAACATATTTGTGACTCCAAGCGGCTGTAGCGTTTCTCTAATTTTAAAGTGGTTTTGTCTCCAATTGCCTCCATGGATGTGTGGGGCAATTTCATATTTTGGGTCCCCTGGGACACTGTCTTCTGAATAAATGTTGTTGGGATGAGTTCTGAAACAGGATCTTGGAGCATATTGTGGGGGGCACAGTTTTAAAGAATTGCCATTTTGGAATGCATTACTTTAGTTTTTGGCTTGCAGGGATCAGCAAATACTTGGTCATCCATGGATACCCACTTAGTGATCTTGGGCCAGTCACTCTCTTAGGCTCAGAGGGAGGTAAAGTAAGCTTCCTCTGTGCAGATCTTACAAAGAAAACCTTCAGATAGATTCTCCTTAGGGTCACTATAAGTCAGAAATAATTTTAAGTCACACAGCAACAATTCAGTGAAGAAGGACTGAAGGAGATTCAAGGCCAGTTTCACCATGAGGTTGAGTGTGGAGATGCTGGAGTATCTGGAAAGTGTTAATTTAAATGTGTTACAGAATGTTGAAGCCTAATAACTTGTTTGGTTTTGGAAGTTGGGTCTGGCTGATTCTTGGAAGAAACTAGGTACTGTAGACTATGTTGCAGAGGAAGGAACTGGGGAAACCACTTCTGAGTAGTCCTTGCCTTTATAAGAACCTTAAAAACTCATGGGATTGCCATAAGAGGACAGATGTCTTGCAGGAACATACACACTACTTAATAACACATGCATGCTACCTAATGTACAAGGAGAGGAACTTTTGTGATTTGCTTCATTGTATGTTAAAACTGTTTGGCTTTTAGATCTGTGCATCTTGGTCTAGAACCATTTGATTGTCTGCTCCAAGTAGCAAACCAAAACATGCAAATACAGTTATATTACATCAACCTTGTTCTGTGAACTTTTCAAATTACAGCAATGCATGCATTATACTTAAGGATGTAAACCTTTACAAGCTTACCTTGGTGGCAGTAGACATGCTTAGAATAACCAAGTAGCATACCTATAAAGAACAGAGTCTGGGACCAAAAAACACGGTGTATGTGAGTTTTGTAAATGAACTGAATATTGTGTATTTTATCTTGTTTTGGTTTAATCAGTTTTGCTACTCTGACTTTCGTGTATCATAATTTACTTCTCTTTCTTACGGCCAAAGTAGTGGAGCTTCCAAAGAGCTTGAGAAGGCAGTTTCTTGCTACTGAAATTTTTGTCTGGGTGACAGACAGGGTGAATAGATGGGCAAACAGAAGATGGGTGTATGTGAGTGGCTAGGAATGTTGGGATTGTGAGTTAGAAATGTATTTTTCTTGAATATCCTATCTTTTTAACAATAATCACCCAAGGCAGCTCACAATATGAGTCAAAACAAATTCATTTAATGTTTTTTTAATACAAACATTAAAAACAGTTACACAAGCAATGATATTAAAATGTTAAACATTTTTGAAATGTCATTAAAATGATAAAAACACAACACACCTCAATTAAAAAATCATCTGCACTAAACAGGAAGTGGGTGGCTGATTTTGATTACTGATTTTTGAAAAGAAGTAAGTTTTCAGGCACTCCAACTGCACCTAAGATTGCATTTTCCTGACCTCCTAAATTCTCATGAAATTATCTGACTTTCCTCCAGGTTGCAGGTGGGCTAAGGTAGATGCCTTGATTTCCATCTGATTATCTCCAGCTTTGTGCAATTTGCCATAGGTTTGCTAACTGGCCTTCTCCTTCCTCCTTTTCCACCACAGATGACCGGAAGCTGGTTTTTGTACAACAGGGACCTCTGGTGCTGGTGTCAGTGTCGCAGACCTTGCAGACAGAGCAGCAGCTACGCCAGGAGCTTTTATATGTCTACCACCAAATTATCAGCATGTTGACCCAAGCCAGCATTACCCGCATCTTTGAGCGGAAAAAGAACTATGACCTCCGGCGCCTTCTGACTGGCTCAGAGAAGATCCTCGACCGCCTGCTGAATCTAGTGGAGTCGGACCCCTGCTTTCTGCTCAGTGCCGTACGCTGCCTGCCTCTCCCAGCCTCCCTACGTGATTCTCTGGGTTCTTTGCTCCAGAAGGCCATCACACCCAATCTGGTCTTCTCTATTTTGGTGGCCCAGAGTCAGCTGGTCACCACGGTACAAGAGAAGGCGGTCATCGAAGACTGCCGGCTTGAACCCACAGACTTGCACCTCCTGCTTAACCTCATCGGGGCGACCTCGGCCTTCCAAACTGGGGAGATCTGGACCCCGATTTGCCTGCCACGCTTCAACCCTGATTGTTACTTTTATGCCTACATTTCTTATTTGGATGCAGACTGTACTGTCTGCCTCATCCTCCTCTCCACAGACAAGGAGTCTTTCTATTCTGTCTCGGACTGCAAGAAACGCATTGAGGAAGGCATGAGGACTCAGAACTATCTGCAGGCGCTCTCCAGCGGCCTGAAAAACCCCTCCTATAGTGTAGGACTGGTGGGGGTGCCAGACCTCCGGCACTTTATGTACAAACCCCTGGATATACCTGATAATTATCGGCAGCTCCCCCAGTTCACAAGGTAACTAAAAGCTCTGGGTTGGAAGTAGCTGTAAGAAAGCAAATGAAGCGTCTGTGTGATTGTGATGGGTATGCGATGGAAGCACAACAGGGATTTGCTTTACTTCATTGAATGCCCTAGATAATCATGAGATTCTTGGTGTAGTGCATTTGTTTCTTGCTATGTAGGCTAATGCTCTGTGTTTGTTCTTATTTTTTAAAATATTCAACTAGTTTTTATATCTCATTACAAGGGTTGAAAAATTGAATGTTGCATATTCTCATGGAATTCCTGACATTCTAAAACTAATCTGTCCATTGGATTGTAGAATCATAGAATCATAGAAAAGTAGAGTTGGAAGAGACCTCATGGGCCATCCAGTCCAACCCCCCGCTAAGAAGCAGGAAATCGCATTCAAAGCACCCCTGACAGATGGCCATCCAGCCTTTGCTTAAAAGCCTCCAAAGAAGGAGCCTCCACCACAGTCCAGGGGAGAGAATTCCACTGTCGAACAGCCCTCACAGTGAGGAAGTTCTTCCTGATGTTCAGGTGGAATCTCCTTTCCTGTAGTTTGAAGCCATTGTTCCGTGTCCTAGTCTGCAGGGCAGCAGAAAATAAGCTTACTCCCTCCTCCCTATGACTTCCCTTCACATATTTGTACATGGCTATCATGTCTCCTCTCAGCCTTCTCTTCTGCAGGCTAAACATGCCCAGCTCTTTAAGCCGCTCCTCATAGGGCTTGTTCTCCAGACCCTTAATCATTTTAGTCGCCCTCCTCTGGACGCTTTCCAGCTTGTCAACATCTCCCTTCAACTGCGGTGCCCAAAATTGGACACAGTGTGATTCCAGGCGTGGTCTGACCAAGGCAGAATAGAGGGGTAGCATGACTTCCCTGGATCTAGACGCTATTCCCCTATTGATGCAGGCCAGAATCCCATTGGCTTTTTTAGCTGCCGCATCACATTGTTGGCTCATGTTTAACTTGTTGTGAAGATTAATTTTACTAGCGGAGGTGTTCTGGCATCAAGGGACAGAAGTGATGCACTTAACTGCATTCCTCTTTTTTCCTTTTTATTACTATGGAATAGCCTCTGCTGTTCATGTTGTTTAAACTGTCTTGTCCATATTGATCTTGCCAGAAAATTTTACTGGAATATATTATGCATTTATAAATTTGTGCAGATTTATGCATAGTAACTATTCAAGTGGAATAATCTGACATTTATTTGAAATATATCTGTTTTTCTAAAAGAAAAAAATGACTCTGAATATAAACTATTCAGGTTTTCCAACTATGTGAGGAGGAATGAGGGTTCTAATCCCATCTAATTATGGACTCTTCAATGGAAAATCAGGATCTAGCGTTTCCATGTTTGTCACGTATGATATAATCTCTTCTCTATATGGAGGATGATGATATCCTAAGTAACAGGGCCCAAGCATTCTCTCTTATACTAGTGAAAACCTCTGGAGAATGCTACAGTTTTGCTGGATTGTGATATTGGAAAATGAAACTGATACGGCTTTTGCATGCATAAGTGGATTTCATTTATTCCCAAAGCCCACCATCTGACATTGGATCTGTGTGCCATCTTTTATGTATTGCCTCAGGAGTGTACTCCTTAATGTACCATGTATTCATAGAATCA
The DNA here is from genome assembly GCF_035594765.1 of Anolis carolinensis. Taxonomy (NCBI): domain Eukaryota; kingdom Metazoa; phylum Chordata; class Lepidosauria; order Squamata; family Anolidae; genus Anolis; species Anolis carolinensis. The sequence continues at coordinate 211,536,540 of NC_085842.1, read as the reverse complement.
TAGAGTTGGAAAAGACCACATGGACCATCCAGTTCAACTCCCTACCATGCAGGAAAAGCAAAGCAAATCTGTCTATGTCAACCTGTATAAACATAATCATATTCTCATAAGATTTATTCCAGGTCCTGGTGATGGGTTCTTTTTATGTGTGCGTATGGTCCCTCCCCCCGCCCCCATCTTCCTACATTTGCGGAATTTGAGGCACCACCTAGACTTGGTTCTTGGAACAGACAAAGCCTATATAGATGGCATCCCTTTTCTCCCTTCCTCCTCCACATGTTGACTCAGCCAAAGGCTGCAGAGAGAGCTAAGATGGCCTTATTCAATTACAGCTTTAAATAGCGCAAGTCATGTGTGTCCCTCCTCTCTGATTTCCTTTATCAACAAGGATCTCTGTGTGGAAGTAGGATCTGTTCATGGGACTAAAAGAAGGCACTTGAGGGAGGCCATCATGAGATCTTAGCTAGTTGGCAGACTCTTGTAATCTGGATATAATTGGCAACAAGAAAAACTTGAACCTTTGATGGGTCAGAAGCCTGTTGTGTTTTTTTGTGTCTATATGTGAAACTAAGCATCATTAGAATCAGCCTACATTTTAAAGACTCTGATACATTTTAGTTGGTTTGGTTGTCTTGAAGCTTCCCCCACAAAAATAGGGATAGGGATTTCTTGGGTTTCCATAGGATGTTCGACTGCAACTCTCATCAGCCCTACCCATAGCCATTCATGACGGATGTTGGAAATTGCAGTCCAAACAGTTCTGCAGAGGCTTGAGTTGCACATCTGTGCCCTAAAGGCAGGGTATGTTCTGAAAGGCTTCCCGGTTGTTTGTTGGTGGCTGAATCAATGAGGCTTGTGGTTTAAAGATTTGACTCGAACTCTGAGAACCAGGTTTGATTCTCCACTCACCTTTGGAACCCCACTGAGTAATCGTGGGTGAGTTACACACTCTCAGCCCCAGAAAGCCTTATGATAGGGCCACTTTAGGGTTGCCATAAGTTGAAAACAATTTGAAGGCATACAACAACAACAACAACAACAAATGCATATGCCAGCTACTGCAGTGGCTAGTATGCATCACAGCAAATTTGGAGAGCTACCTTAAGAAAAGTTACTCTTTGCTGCATTGAGTAGGTAGCTGAATGGCTATGGGCTGTCTAGAGCTTAGAAGTGTGGCTTTTTAGACTACTGCTTTTTAAACTCTGGGTCTCGATTCCAAATGGGTCACCTTAGCTCAGTGTTGAGGTCATGAAAAATTTGGCAACAGTAACATTTTATGAACATCACCTAGACATTTACACAAATTTGGACTCTGCAGAAGATGCTTCAGCTGTCCATAAAAAGGAAAATCGGACCCTTTAGCAAGACTTGCAAATGCTGTTTTGTTATCAGTAAATGTTTGGTTTTCATACCCATTGTATGTACTGCGGTCATGCAAATATTTTTAGGGCTAAAAGGGGTCATGAGTAGAAAAGTTCAAGAAGCCCTGTTTTGACTACCCAGATCCCTACAGTATTCTGGAAGTTAGAGTCCAAGTAGTAGCTTTTCCCAAGCTATAATAATCCATGCTAGGTTCTAGGATTTTATAGTTACTATTTTTCTAGTGATTGTGTGTGAAAGCCCTTTTGCCTCTATGTTTATAGAGTTGTGTCTTGGGATTATTCGTTTTCTCTTTCCCATCTCTTCTATAGAGTTACTGTAGAAGAGTGATTGAAACAAGCAAATTTTGCCATTGGTTATTCCATCATGTGTCAGTTCTGCAGACTGGTCTATAAAAGGAAGTTGATTAATGCATTAACTTTTTGATCTCCTAATATGTCATTTTTCACTTACTACAGCCCAGAACTGGAAGGGCCGTACTGCAGTGAGCACGAAAGGCACCGGCTCTTTGACCTCTATCACTACCTACATGGTCGTATCCACAGTACCTCACGCCCGCTGCGTCTCATCTACCACGTGGCAGAGAAGGAGACTCTGTTGGCTTGGGTGAGGCATGGCACTGTGGATTCTCCACACAGGCCACTTTCGGGTTTATTTTCCCCAAGGGCAAAACATGGAAGACATTTGGTTTCCTCATCTATGACAACAGTTGGTGGCAAATGCCTTGGCAAAGTATCATTGGCCATTGGAAAAGAGCATTGGTTTCTTTCCCAGAAATCTTACTGCTACTGTGCTTAATCATTTCTTACCTTCAGGGAAAATAAGAAACCTTTAAGCGAGTAAGCGGTAGAACCAGGAAAAGTGGAGGTTAAAAAAATGGTGGGTAGAAGTGATTTTAGATTATTTTGCTTCCCCCACCCCACCCCACCTCGTAGAAGGTTTTTGCAATTCTATTAACCTCTCTAGTTCCAAATGAGATATTCCAGTTTACATAAGTGTTTTAGCAAAGCAAGTGACAGCAGGAAGGGAGATTGATATAGCTAGGGATTTTTTTTGCTTCCTAGTCACCCTCCAATTAGCATCTGATTTAATTAGCCATTGATACATTGTTTGACTGTAGCACATGATCTGGCTAGGCTGTCAAGGGATAATGAGAAGTGTAGTCCAACAACATTTTGAATGACTATATTTTCACCACTTTTAGTATGTTTTGTTTGATGGAACTCAGTGGCCTCAGCTGACTCATATTGAATATGCTCTTTCTTTCCGTCCATCTAGGTGACTAGCAAATTTGAATTATATACTTGCTTCAGTCCCTTGGTGACCAAAGCTGGTGCCATCAATGTCCTGACAAAACTGCTGCGCTGGATAAAGAAGGAAGAGGACCGTCTTTTTATCCGTTACCCACCCAAGTACTCCACCACACCCAATCCAGGCAAAGGAGGGAAAGGGGCCCGGACTGATGGTGCTGAAAATGGCTTCTTTGGAGGTCTCTAGGCCTAGGAGTGCATTCTTCTTAAACATCAACCGTGAACTGTGTCCAGTCTGCACCTTCTCACAGACACCTCTTGTTGGAAGGATTTCTCTGTGAGCAGGAAGAGCTGGTTTTGCACTCTGCGAGCTGCGCAGGCTCTGTGTGGGTGTGAGAAGAACTACAGCATATTCAGGCCAAGCTTGTTTCTTTGGAGATAAAATCCCCAAAGTGTTGGGACTGCTATTTTAAATGTTATTTTATTCCACTTGTGGTCCTTGGTACCATATGGGTTGAATGAAGACAGCTAAGGAGGATGTGGATCTTAGATCTGTGGAAGTGGCATATAAATGGAAGACCTGGAGCTTACAGGAAATCTAGTTAAATATATGGTTTACACTGACATCTATTCTGGATAGATTTGCTAGAGTGAAAACTGAAGAGGGCCACTATCTTTAATGGTTGCAAAGAAGAGGAAATTTCAATAGATGTTGTTTGGTACCTGCTGAAAATTTGTCTTTATGCCACCATTAAATATATAGACAACCCCTAATTACGGAGACTAGCAGTTTAGTACTGATATCTTTGGGGAACCACATTACTTTTTCCTCTTCCCTCTTCCCCATCAGCAGCCTTTGATTACTTAGATTATTCCTTTCTTGCCACTGGAGAATATTGAGGAGCTGCACTCCTCTTGCAATATGATAAAAATTACAGAAAAAAACATTAATAAGTTTGGGTAATATAATTCCATTGGGATACCATGGCAATAAGAAACAAAGATAACATTAATACTGCCTGAAAATATTTGCCCATAGGAAAACTTCTTGATTGTCTGGAGTTGATTTTCTTCTTGAATGGCAGCCTAATGCCAGTCTAGTAGGTGCTACAGGTTTATCAGAAGCAGGTACTTTCATACAGTGTATAACCTGGAGGTGGGATGGGGAAAGCATAAATGCTGCATATGGCTCCTGAAACCCCACCAGGCCTTAAAAATTCAATGTGATTGTCACCTCAAACATTGTATTTAAAATCCTACAAAACCACACAAAAAGTCATTCCCAGAACTTATACTGCCTGAAATACATCAGTTTCCCTACAATGTGTTCTAGCATCACTCCCACTTGGCAAATTAAGGTGTTTTCGTATGCTAGGATGTCCATAAACTGCTTGAGGAGAAGGGGTGGAAAATTGACTCCCAGACTCCATGCAGGTGCACATCCCTGACCTAGAGAGATGAATGTTTACTGTAAAGGTAGCTGACTTGGGTCACTTTACTGCCATCTTCAGAAAACTAGAATTGAAGAGGTCAAGGTCCAAAGAATCTTTCTTCTTGGCACTAACAGTATTTTTTTTAAAAGAACCTAAGATTTTTGATCTCCTTCCAGTGATAGACTCTAGCTCCCTTTTGAAGTGGTGAAGCTGCTTCAGCCCTTTCTCTGACACCATGAGAAACTATATGTGTGTATGAAGGGTATTTTGCAATCCTTCTGGAATTTTGATGGATTTCTATATTAGATGGCTCAGTTTGTACTGTATAATAATTATGACATTTTAATGACCTTTTAATGTCTTAAGTTGGAACCTAACTGGTTTTGAAAGCTGTTTCTCTATCCTCTATAACTTTCCTATCTGTCTTGCCTCCCCCACCCAAGACATCATTCCTCTCGTTCCCATTTTTAAATGTTTGTCTTTCGCTGTGTGAATTGACACACTACCCCTGTGAGTACTTCTGTCACTTTACCTGTGTTAAGGTGCAGTGTTCTTTTTCTTCCCTACTCATCCTGTATTCCTGTTTCTGATTGTTTGTTGGTTGATTTGTTTAGAATTGGAGGTAGGGAAAGACAAACATGGTGAATTTCCTGTAGGGCTTGGTACTGACGAATAATTGTCTTCCTATACCTCCTGTCAACTCCAGATTTTTTTTCTGGGTGTACCAACTGCTGGAATAGCTGTTCTTCTCAGAAGGAGACTTGAAGGTCTAATTTGCAAGCAATTGACAGTTTCATCTTTCCCCTTCCTGAGCAAGCGCTGCCTTGCTGTGCAAATATGTGCCCTGTATAAACTTGCTGCTGCTCCACTGGGTCTGTTCTGTATCCCGGCCATCCCTATTTTGCTAAAAAATGCATCAAATTTTTGTCCAGAAGATAGCAGGAGGGGATATTTGTTTTTTTCCTCCTGTGGGTATACCTACCAACTTGTGATTTTTTATGGGATGGGAGTAGTGTGTCATGTGGTATTATGGGGGACTGCTGGATTTAACCCAAGAAACTTGTATAAAGGTGCTGATGAATGTTGCCAGCTATGATGTCAGCTGAGCACTGAACTTACCCTCATTGCTTGTGCTGCAGTGACTGAAGCAATTATGCAGTTTGCAGGGTATCTTTGTTGCTGTTGGATCCCTCCTGATGTTGTGCTTGCTTGCTCAGCTTGCTTCTGGCTGGCATTTTCCCTGTGCCCTGATAAAAAAGAATAGTAATGATTCTATGCATCATGTGGCTGGCTGACAATGAGGGTTGATATATCTGCCTGAACTGATATGCTGAGAACTGGAAGCATCTTATTAAATACAAACACAACCCGTTTTAAAATCAGTTTTATCTTGGAATGTGTCTCTTTTCTTTTTCCATTTGCCAGTATGTTTAGCCAAAGATCTCCTGCTTAGCCTATCAGAACCGATTGTATTTCCTTCATTCATTTCCAGGAATCCTCAATGGTTGGCTGGCAGGAAAAAGAGGGATGTTGTCTGATTGCTTTAGTTTGCTTGTAAGAGGGAAAAATAGTCCCAAAGAAAAATCTTTCTAAAAACGTCACCATAAAATTGACATTCAACCTTTTTGAACAGGAGAGCTTTTTTGCAGTCTCCACTTGTGTTACATGTATTTGTTTGCCTTTGTTACTGTGTGTCTTCATGGTTCTTATGGTGACTCAAGGGGTAAACTAAACTTACCATGGGGTCTTTCTTGGTAAGATTTGTTCAGAGGAAGTTTGCCATTGCTTGCCTCGGAGTCTGGCAGAGTGTGGTATGCCCACAGCTGCTCAGTGGGTTTCCCTGGCTGAGTGGGGATTCTGAGTGTGTTCTTCCTGAGTCCAACACAGAAATCACTTCATCACACTGGGTGTGTTAGTACTTATACTGAATAAAAATATCTGCTACTCATTTAATTGGCAGCAATTACTTCAGTGAAGAAATGTTGATGCCGTACAAAAATAATTACTAGCGTACTTTTTTTTGGGGGGGGGGGGGTGTTATTAATCCACCTGTTTATTCATTTGGTGCCTAAATGAATCAGCTAGTCTAAAGCTGCTCTGCCCGGCTATCTTAGTAATGTTCAATAACCACATGAGATATTATTGACAAGTCTTGTCTGTGTTGAATCTTAACTTGGGGCAAGTAATGACTTATTCAACAGATTTTGATAAGCTGTTCTTTAATTTGAGACTTGTCCAATTCAAGTTGCATTCCTTGAAAATGGAGCAGGGCATGCTGTGACTCCTCAGGTGTTACTGGACGCAAGTCACATCAGCCTTACCTGGCATGTTCAATGTGAAAGATTGTGAGAGCTGCAATATAAAAACCTTTGTAGACCCACAGCTGCCCATTTCTATTTAATAGGAAGGTAAAATATAACACTTTTAAGCAAAAGCTTCACTTAAACATTTTTGGAGGAAATGTTTTGTGGTTGTGTCCCTTCAAGTGCTTCTGACTTATGATGACCCTAAGGTGAATCTTTCATGGGGTTTTCTTGGCAAAATATGTTCAGAGGAGTTTGCAATTGGCTTCTTCTCCGGCTGGGAAAGTATGACTTGTCCAATGGGTTTACAGTGGGGACTCAAACTCTAGTCTCCCAGACTCCCAACTAGTCCGGCATGCAGACCACTACACCATGCTGATTCTCGAAGGAAATGTTAACTTGTGTAAACATGTAATTGATGACACCATATCCTTGAGCACTATGGTTCCTTTATATTACTTGGGCTTCCTTCATCTCCGATGTCTTTCCTTCTGTTGCCTTTGAACCGTTTTCCTGGACAAAAGAAGATTGTGAATGAGGCAAATTCCTTGCTCTTGATGTGTGGGGTTTACAATGTGTACTTGATTCAGATTTTACCATTGTTGTTTTCATTTTTAATCATTCATTATTTGCGAAATATTAAGGAAAAGAATTTCCTGTTTTATTTTACAAGAAAATTGCCAAGGGAATCAGAAATATATAAACATTCAATTCACTTAAAAGTGGAATGTAATGTTGAAGATGGATGGTGAGATGTAAAAACAATGCTGGTGGCTGAATTAGCATTGAGCAAGGCTGTGTTTTTTTTACTGATGTGCATCTTCAATAGCTGGGAAGGAAAGGCTTTTACTTGAAGAAATGTAGAGGGTGACACTATCACAGTGAAGTCATTACATCGAAAGCCCATAGCTGACAGATTAAGCTTGGCAAGTAATATTTTCCCATGAAACTTGGGCAAGTATACAAAACAAAATATAAGAGCACTTGCGAAGCAGGCGGGACCGAGAGCAGGGCCTCCCCAGATTATCTTAATCTCAGAAATGGTTCATAGAGGGAGATACGTTCGGACAGGTAAGCTGGGCCAGAACCGTTTAGGGCAGGGGTCTTCAAACTTTTAAAGCAGAGGGCCAGTCCACAATCCTTCAGACTGTGGAGGGGCCAAATTACCATTTGGAAAAAAAAACCGAACAAATTCCTATGCACACTGGACATGTCTTATTTGTAGTGCAAAACAACAACAACAATGAAAGAACAATACAATATTTAAAAATGAAAACAATTGTAACCAACATAAACCTATCAGGATTTCAATGGGAAGTGTGCTTCCAGCCAATGAGATAGTCAAGTTAATTGTTGTTGTGTGCCTTTAAATCATTTCAGACTTTAGGCGAGCCTAAGTCTAAAATTATTTATTTATTCATTTACTACATTTATTTATTACATTTATATCCCGCCCTTCTCACCCCGAAGGGGACTCAGAGCAGCTGTATGTACATACAATATATTATATTATTAGCATAGCACAATATTAGCATTATATTGAACTATACCACTATACTGTAATATTATATGTAATATATATCATATAACTAATATTATTATATGGTATTATTAGTATATTGTATAACATTATAATATTATTATCAATATTATATGTATATACAATATATTATATTATTTAAAATGATATAAAAATATTATATTATAAAACTGAGGGCGGGGGCCAGGTAAAAGACCTTGGAGGGCCGCATCCGGCCCCCGGGCCTTAGTTTGGGGACCCCTGGTTTAGGGCTTTATAGGCTAAAGCCAGCACATTGAATTGTGCTTGGAAGCAGACTGGCAACCAGTGGAGCTGACGAAATGGGGGTTTATGCTTCCTGTACACCACTCTGGTGAGCATCCTGGCTGCTGCTCATTGGACAGTCTTCAAAGGCAACCCTACATAGAACGTGTTGCAGTAGTCTATATGGAATATAACAAGAGCGTGGGCCACTGCGGCCAAGTCAGACTTCCCAAGATAGGGGCATAGTTGGTGCAACAAGTTTTAGTTGTGCTAAAGCACCCCTGGCCACCACCGAAACCTGGGGTTCCAGGCTCTGTGATGAGTCCAGAAGAACTCCCAAGCTGCAAACCTGCATCTTCAGGAAGAATGTAACCCCATGCAACACAGGCTGTAATCCTATACCCTGTTCGGCCCTACAACTGATCAGAAGTAACTCTGTTTTGTCTGGATTCAGTTTCAATTTGTTTGCCCTCATTCAGTCTGACATAGCTGCCAAACACCGGTTCAGGACCTCCTTAGTAACAGGTGGGATGGAGTGATAGAGTTGGACATCATCTGCGTAGAGATGATACCGTATTCCGAAACTCTGGATGATCTCTCCCAGTGGCTTCATGTATATGTTAAACAACATGGGGGATAGTATTGAGCCATGCGGAACCCCATAAGACAATGGTTGTGGGGCTGAGCAGGTGTCCCTCAGTAACACCTTCTGGGAACTACCTTCTAGGAAGGACCAAAGCCACTGCAGAACAGTACTTCAGAGCCCCATACCAGCAAGGCGGCCCAGAAGAATACCGTGGTTAACGGTATCGAAGGCCGCTGAGAGGTCCAGCACAAATACAACAGACACACACTCCCCCTGTCACATTCCTGGCATAGATTATCTACTAAGGCGACCAAGGCTGTTTTGGTTCCATGTCCCGGCCTAAAGCCAGACTGCATAGGATCTAGATAATCAGTGTCTACCAAGAATCCCTGGAGTTCCGAGGCCACCACATGTTCCAGGACTTTGCCCAAAAGGGAAGATTGGAAACTAGCCAAAAGTTGACTAATTGATAAGACACATTTAAGGTAGGGGACTTTTCTAAAAGAAAAAAGAAAAAAAGGAGACGTCGGCTCCTTGCACACACTATAGTTATTTTTGTCTCTGTTTTAACTGACATAGTTCTTGTGGGGTGCTGGGATTTGTATTTTCAAAGGTTATATAGAGTTTTGCCAGAGAGCTCTAATGATTCACCAAATGATAAATCTCAGGATTCTATTAGATATTGCTATCACAGTTAAAGTGGAATTATAGTGTTATAATTGTTCATTGTGAAAGGAACGCTAGTGAACAGCATTCCTTCAGAACTTTACGACCATCCCCCTATAATTCTAGGATTTGTTTGGAAAGTTTGTGCAAAGTGCTGCAGGCTATCAGAAGAATAGGTTTTCTTAGTGTCTCTTTGCCAGGATCAAATCCATGGTCACTGATAAAGCCATATACAACTTGGGTTTATTATCTACTTTTTCACAGAATTACAATATATTATGATTTTAAGAAGCATTTCCACTTTATTAAGTACACTATATGATAGATAACTGTCATTTAAAAAGTTCCCAGAACCTGTTAGAAATTGCAAAATTGCATCCCAAGTGGTGTTCATCACTATAGATGGCAATATGGGATATAATAGAAGAATTAATAACTATACTGTGAGTTGTTCAGAATCCTAAGAATGGAAGAGCCTTGGATTAGGGGATATATAAATGAATGGAACATACTGGGTTATGTTTGTGTGCACATATTTGCTTTGAATCTTATTTTTTCAGTTCTAGATGAAGGCAATACTAATACTACATTGAGTTTTCAAACAATTTTCTTTAACTGTGTGTGTGTGTACATCAGGGACAAACCAGGGTGTGATTAGTTGAAATGTGGCTCGTTGTGATGTGTGAGGTCATCTCTATTAACAAGCCATGATTTGCTAAAATACACAAACTACTATTCAAATCCTGAATTGGTTGTTGGCTTACCAACTCTGTTTAAGCCATGAGTTGTTGTGATACCTGAACTCACAGTGATGGTTTGTCCTGGCTTCTTTTCCCAGCTGCCCACCTTCAAAGTTGCTGCATTTTTTAAAGTTAAGAAATGTGGAAGACAAAATATCGGCTGTCTGGTTCTCTGCAAGGTAATTTTTGACTTTAACATATAGTTACACAAACCAATGTCACGTGATGCCATCCTGCACAGCTTCCTACACTTCCAAGAAAATATATTTTTGAATCTTACTTTTCCACCATTCACTGAATAATATCTAATTTAGAGGGTTGTGTTAGGAGAACTGTGGTTCACAAGTTGAGAACCACAGTTCTGTAGGATTGTTCTTAAGTTGAATTTGTACGTAAGTCGAAATAAGTGCATTTATTAAGTATAACACCAGTAAAAAAAACATACAGGCAGTCCCTAACATCCAACTTACAAATGACTCACAGCTAAGAACAAGGGTGAGACAATAGGAAGTGAGAGAAATCTACCTTTCGGAAGGGAAATTCACTCCTGGAAGAGTTATCATGGGTAAAAGGGGTCTCCACTGAAGCTTTATCACCAACCCTTGTATCCACAAGCCAAATTGTTCAAGATCCAGTTATCATAGGGACAGAAAATGAGGTGAAATCTTCTGAACAGGATCACAGACAGCAAAACAAACACCACAGGGGTTTTAACTCTTCCCTATGCTATCCAAAGATAGATAGATAGATAGATAGATAGATAGATAGATAGATAGATAGATAAGACAGACAGACAGACACACACACACACCCTGTTTACCCCAAAATAAGACCTACTCTGAAAATAAGACCTATCATGATTTCTCAGCATTTCTGAGGATGCTCAAAATATAAACCTTATTTCAAAGATAAGCCCTAGATCTAGTTCATTTAAAAAGGCAATTGGGAAAAATAAGACTGCTCCTGAAAACAAGCCCTAACACATCTTTTGGAGCAAAAATTAATATAAGACCCTGCTCACTGGAGGGAAGGATATTAGAGGCAAAGTTGAAGTATTTTGGCCATATCATGAGAAGACAGGAAAGCTTGGAGAAGATCATGATGCTGGGGAAAATGGAAGAGAGGACGACCAAGGGCAGTATGGACGGTATCCTTGAAGTGACTGGCTCGTCCTTGAAGGAACTGGGGGCGGCGACGGCCGACAGGGAGCTCTGGCGTGGACTGGTCCATGAGGTCACGAAGAGTCGAAAACGACTGAACGAGTGAGACGACGATGACTGTCTTATTTTGGGGGAAACGGGATATGTATATGTATATACAGTAGAGTCTCACTTATCCAACATAAACGGGCCGGCAGAATGTTGGATAAGCGAATATGTTGGATAATAAGGAGGCATTAAGGAAAAGCCTATTAAATATCAAATTAGGTTATGATTTTACAAATGAAGCACCAAAACATCATGTTAGACAACAAATTTGGCAGAAAAAGTAGTTCAATACGCAGTAATGCTATGTAGTAATTACTGTATTTACGAATTTAGCACCAAAATATCACGATATATTGAAAACATTGACTACAAAAATGTGTTGGATAATCCAGAACGTTGGATAAGCGAGTGTTGGATAAGTGAGATTCTACTGTATGTATATATAGGATTGACACTTTAAAAATATACCTGGCATGCATACAAATTCAACTTAAGAATAAACCTACAGAGCCCATCTTATTTGTAACTTGAGGACTGCTTGTATATATTATCCTGTTTCCCTGAAAATAAGACATCCCCAGAAAATAAGACTTAGTAGAGGTTTTGCTGAATTGCTAAATATAAGGCCTCCTCCGAAAGTAAGACCTAGTAAAGTTTTTGTTTGGAAGCATGCAGGACTGGTAAATGTACATACCATAGATTGTTGTATGTGGAAATAAAGGTAGTAACAAGAAATAATAATAATATAATAGTAACATTATTCTTGTATACCCAGAAGGGACTCAGGGCAGCTTACACAGGGACAAACCCAACAACAACATACATTTACATATGAACAGAAACTTAAAACAGAAATTTAAAAACAGTATAGCAATAAAATATAATACAGAAATTCTTGAAAGGATTCACAGTTTGGTTATGCTGGTTTGTGATGACAACTACTGTACAGTACATAATACATTTTCATTTTTTAAAAACTCGACCATAAATGTGAATTCTTCTTTGTGGAAAAATAAGACATCCCCTGAAAATAAGACCTAGCACATCTTTGGGAGCAAAAATTAATATAAGACACTGTCTTATTTTCGGGGAAACAGGGTAGCTTTTGACAGCATAGGGAAGGGTGAACACCCTTGTGGTGTTTGTTTTGCTGTCAGAAGATTTCACTTCCCTTTCTGTCCCTCTGGTAATTGATTGTGGCTTCTTGTGGAAACAAGGATTGGGGATAAAGCTTCAGTGGAGACCCCCTTTCCCCATGATAAATCTTCCAGGAGTGGATTTCCCTTCCGAGGGGAAGATTTATCTCACTTCCTGATGCCTCAGCCCTAATTCTTAACTAGGAGTATGTAAGTTGCATGTATGTCAGGTGTGTGTATCTCAAGGAATGGCTGTGTATCGCTGAGGGGGTAAACACAGGGCCAAGCGACATGCCCTCCGGCTCTAGTGAATAAGTGCTGCCAGGACCCCAGGAAAGGCTCCCTTCCCTTTCTCCTTCCTCTTCCCTTCTGGAGAAGCCATGCCAAAGCCGCTCTCTGAAAAATATTTTTTGTGTGTGTCAGGAGCGACTTGAGAAACTGCAAGTCACTTCTGGTGTGAGAGAATTGGCCGTCTGCAAGGACGTTGCCCAGGGGACGCCTAGATGTTTTACCATCCTGTGGGAGGCTTCTCATATCCCCGCATGGGGGGCTGGAGCTGACAGACAGGGACTCACCCCTCTCCCCGGATTCGAACCGCTGATTCGAACCATCAGTCCTGCCGGCACGAGGGTTAACTCATTGCGCCACTGGGGGCTCCTCTGAAGAATGCTGAGAAGCGACAGTTGGAAAAAGGCGGGAAGACAGCAAAGAGGGTGTGGGATCAGGAATGGCCGGGGCAGAAGGAGGAATTCGTAGAAAAACTATGGAGGGAAATGATCCCGGTGAGACAAATACAAAATAGAAACCTAAATACACTCATGGGAACTAGGGAAGGTATTCAGAATTGGTGGCCATTTTCTACTCCTTGGGTCCCATACTGAGAGAAAGGCTTAAAAGACATCCCCTCAGCCAGTTTTGAAGGTTTATTTTTGAATACACACACACACACAGTCTCACTTTTCCAACCTTGCTTATCCAGCGTTCTTTATTATCCAACACAGTCTGCCTCCTGCCTGCATCCACAGCTGTTTCTCTAGGCAGCAACACACAGCGGGCCAACATACCCAACAAAAACACAAGTGCAGCTACACTCCCAATGCCAGACTTGTTGTAAAACATGTTTTGGTGCTTAATTTGTAAAATCATAACGTCATTTGATGTTTAATAAGCTTTTCCTTAATCCCCCCTTATTATCCAACATTTTTGTTTATCCAACGTTCTGGTGGCCCATTTATGTTGGATAAGCGAGACTCTACTGTATTTAGATCTAAGTAATTAGAAACAGTGGAAGCTACGGTGGCACCACGGGTTAAACTACTGAGCTTGCTGACCGAAAGGTCGGCAGTTCGAATCCGGGGAGTGGGGTGAACTCCCGCTGTTAGCCCCAGCCAACCTAGCAGTCAAAAACATGCTAATGTGAGTAGATCAATAGGTACCACTCTGGCAGGAAGGTAATGGCGTTCCATGCAGTCATGCTGGCCACATGACCTTGGAGGCGTCTACGGACAATACTGGCTCTCTGACTTAGAAATGGAGACGAGTGCCAACCCCCAGAGTCGGACATGACTAGAATTAATGTCAGGGGAAAACCTTTACCTAATTAGATTTTTTGTATCACGTCAGAAGTGACTTGAGAACATACTGGCAAGTTGCTTCTGGTGGTGAGAGAAATGGCAGTCTACAGAGACATTACCAAGGGAATGCCCGAATGTGTTACCATCCTGCTGGGAGGCTTCTTTCATGTCCCCACAAGCTAGCGCTGACAGACAGGAGCTCACCCTGTCTCGCAGATTCGAACTGGCAACCTTCAGGTCAGCAGTAGAGCCAGCACGAGGGTTTAACCCATTGCACCACTGCGGATTGAAAGATGCAGAATACTACTTGTCTCACCTGTCTAGGAATTGAAAAGCTAGCAAATCCAATAGAAGTGATGGGAAGTCATTAGGAAACGCCAATGTTCATTCATTTGTTGGGGGTATGCCGTGTTGATTTCCACATGGATGTACATATTTAATCTTTGAGGGAAACAAATCATACTGTCTTCCAAGCAAGTTGCACGTATTAAAGTCCAGAAATCAGGCACAAATGATGGGTAGCAGAAGCACGATCTATCACCAGAGGTCATCAACAAAGGGAACAAATTCATGTTTTATTCATTTCTGTGGCAATACATTTTTTTGGTAAAAGTGTGGACATTCAACATTTTCCTGCCAATTTGCTTACAAGTAAAACAGCCCACATGAATATTTTGGTAGTTGAATAGGCATAATTAACAGGTAAGACCTACAAATGGGAGCTTACAGTAAAACAGATCACATAAATATTTGAGCAGCCAAACAGCCATAATTAACAAATGAGAGCTGTCAACAGATATACTGGATAAACAGCCTTGGGTGGATGTATAATTGAGGCTAACATTAAGAAATTTGTGCTCGGTCTTTTGAATTTACCTTCAGGACTTTATTAACAATAACAGAGGAATTTTGCTGTATCTAGTTTCAGCCATCCACAGTTTGAATTTTTTTCAAAGATCCAAAAAGCAGGTCTCGATTGCCCCATTTTATATTTTTAAAACCCATTTTATTATGCCATTATATACAGTTGGACTTGAGCATCCATGGATTTTGATATTCACAAGGGGTCTTGGAACCAAACTCGAACGAATACCAGAAGCCCACTGGGCTTTCAAATATTCATGTCATTAACTAGAAGGACATTATTACACACAGCTACTCTGTACTAAGCAAAGTTATACAAAGCTTATATGATCCCTAGGTTTCAATATATCTGGTTGAAGAAAGACTTGGGTGGCTGACTTTATGAGCTAGATTCTGTGACGACAATCAGACAATTCTGTTTCTGCTTTCTTTCTCTCTTCAGATCCCTGGGACTTCTCATCAAAAATGGAGGAGATACTGTCACTTGTGAAACAAATGCAGAATGGTATTTTGAACTTAAGAGAAACAAAGAGAGTAATATGCAGGTGTCAGGTAGTAAAGGAATGGCGAGAAGTGTTGTCCTTCATGCCATTCCCTTACTATCTATACAACCTATGTACAGAAGAAACAAAATTCAATCCATTTCACTTGTAACATTAGTTGAAAGAAAATAACTGGCCACCACATCTGGGGGCAACAGGCAGCAGGCTAGCTTACCTGGCACAGAGAGCATGCCATATGGTACAGAGCTCTCTCCTAATGCATTGTGACGGTTTTCCTGCTTCAGCATCTGTTCCCTAATACAGCCACCTCACTCTGCCATCTGCCCAATCATATAGCCCTGCTAGAGCATCTGCCCTTGCCATGTATGCCTGTACACTGGTAAAAAGCTATTCATTTAGCCCAAGAGACTCATACAAACATCAGGTTGCATCATTTATCTTGTGCTTCACAGACAACATACACCACTTTGTGCATGGCAAATACATATATAATGACTTAAAATTGTTTTGAAGTCAGCAGTGGCTAATGGGTCCCATGTGGCTCTTAGAAAATTAATGTATGGCTTCTGAACAGAGAACGAAGAAGTATGGATTTGATCGGAAATCAGTGGAAGGAAACATGGAATGTTATTTAGGGGCTGTGGCAAAAATATAATGGAATGGAGGCTGAGGTCAGATGAAAGTTCTTGGAAGAAAAAATGGTAGTTGATCTAGGGATAAACAAGTATGTATAAAATTATTAGACTTAAAAAAAACTGTTGCTTGTGGTAACAATTCTGAATTATGATACAGGCCTTAATGAATAACATACAATGATATGTTAGGGCAAGATCAGAGTATTTTTCCATTACCTATTGTAGTTGTCTCGGGCAGCAGGTGCTGTGAGGCAAGGAGTTTCATTACAATGTTGACAGGACAGAGCTTTAGAGTCCAGGCACCCTGAGGCTAGCACTGCTCATGCTAACCTGGTACCTTCATGTGTGGTGAAGGATGTCATTAAATTCCAAGTGCCAAGGTTTTACTATCTGTCTGATTGGTCATTGTACTTGGAAGGAAGATGTGTGTCATTATTCCTTTCACCTCAGTCAGCAAAGTGACTGAGATTGGTACGAACTCCTTTTTAAAAAAAAATGTATTGTGTTTTTCCTTAACCATAGCATGCATAATTCAGTTGACATTTGATTTCTACTTGATTTTATAGTCAAGAATTTGGAACCAAGAATTGAAGACCTAGTAAAAAAGATCAATAAATTGCAGCAAGGTAAGAGAAAAAGACAGGGATTAGGCATATTATTTACATCTCAGAATGAAGTCTTTGCTAAGTAAGCATTGTAGCAATGCTTAACAAGTCTACACATCGAGATAACTCTTGCAGTGCAAAAGATGAATTTTTCCAGATGTGGTTTCCAAAAAGAAAGCGCAATCTGCAATCCATCATGTCATTGCCCCCTTATAAAGAAAGAAGCAAAGCCAACATTTTGAAGTATCTCTTTTTACTCTTGTTCCATTCCAGAATGCATAGCTTCCTCCCATCTTCTTCTATACACATACATTATAACTCAACGAGGGTCCCATTTGTAATTAATATTTTTCTAGCATCTGTTCCCTTATTCAAATTGTACTGAATTGACTTTATAGTAAGGATAGGTAAAGCATAGCCGTCAACCTCTCCAGACTGCCTGAAGGGCCCTCCTGAATGATTGAACATAATGTCCCCAATCTATTTTTCAAATGTGGACTTTTTGCCACTTCTGTGGGGGAGGGAGCATTTTTGACATATGTGTGGCCTTCAAAGGATTCTGCAGTGGAGAAGAAATTTGGTCCCCAAACTCGCAGCCGTTGCTCACTCTTGTTTAAACATTTGCTTTTTCTTATCCAAAGGGCATAAGAAAAACCAAATTAATACTGTGCTGCCCCTTTTATTGCATAACATTATTTCACCCACAAATTTGTTTTAAAAAACAACACTCTGTCCTCAATATACATGACATGAGTCCCCGAAACATGCTCAAACTGGTTGGTTTTAACAGTGTTTCTGAAAATTAAATGTTCAGCTTTACTTATATAAAGGCTGACCTGTCTATTCTGCAGGATTGCTGTCTCACCTTGGGAACCAATATGTTTCACTACAGAGAAGAAAGGGAGTTTCAGCTGGGCTTTGTATTTTCAGAAATGGAGACTGGCTCATTGGATCTTTATTCCTATGCATTGCTAAGTGAAAACTGCACCTCTGCCACTGTTTAATTCAGTTTGAAGTCATCATCTCTGGATTTCAGTTTATATGTAAATTACTACGATGTCTGGCTTGCTTATTTGTTTGCTTTCTATTTTAAAAATTAACATTCATAACCCTAATTCTGAGCATTTAAAAGACTGAACCCTTTTCTAAGTGTATGTTTTTTTTCCAGCCAAGAAGATATTAAGTGAGGAGCTATCCGAGGCAAATGAGCATAGCAAGTCATTGCAGAGGGAACTGGAAAAATGTAGGTAATTATTAGGCATGTGCAATCCATGAAAAAAATTGTTCAATACTCGCTCCAAAAGTAGGGGGTGCTGGTGCTTCATTTCTAAAGTCATTTCCAATTTTTGAACCCCCCAAAAATCGAAACTTTACAAAAATTCAAAATATCTATCTATATATATAAAAGGGTAATGGAGGGAGAGGAATAATTGTTTTTATCCAATTGCTGCCAGTTAGAAGGCTAAGCTCCGCCCACTTGGTCTCCTAGTAACCCACTCAACCCAGGGGACAGGCAGAGTTAGGCCTCACTTAGGCCTCTTCCACACTGCCTATAAAATATAGATTATCAGATTTTAACTGGATTAAAATGGCGATATAGACTCAAAACCCTTCCACACAGCTATATAACCCATTTATAATCTTATATTATCTGCTTTGAACTGGATTATCTTGACTCCACACTGCCATATAATCCACTTCAATGTGCATTTTATCCAGCTGTGTAGAAGGGGCCTCATATAATCCAGTTCTAAGCAGATAATATAAGATTATAAATATACAGTAGAGTCTCACGTATCCAACATAAACAGGCCGGCAGAACGTTGGATAAGTGAATATGTTGGATAATAAGAAGGGATTCAGGAAAATCTGATCAAATTAAGTAATCATTATACAAATTAAGCACCAAAACATCATGTTATACAACAAAGTTGACAGAAAAAGTAGTTCCATGCTCAGTAATGCTATGTAGTAATTACTGTATTTACAAATTTACCACCAAAATATCACAATGAATTTAAAACACTAACTACAAAAACATTGACTACTAAAAGGCAGACTGCGTTGGATAATCCAGAACATTGGATAAGCGAATATTGGATAAGTGAGATTCTACTGTAATATGAAATAATTACTGTGGTAGAATAATACACAACAATATAATCTCTAAAACCAGAACAGTAAATAAAGAGCAACACTCTGAAAGCAGGGAAATTGGGAATTCCACAAAGGAAACAATCAGGGCCAGCTAACACCTCCCAAGAAAGGATTCTTCCAGAAAGGAAGCTGAGAAGGCAGTGAAGCACTATGTATTACCAAAGTCATTATTATTACTATTATTATTATTATTATTATTATTATTGTGTTGTTGTGAACCGTGAAAATGAATACAATCTGACTCCAAGTATTCAAACACACTAAAATCAGAATATATAAAAATTACTGTGGTATAATAAAACAGAACAATATAATCTCTAAAATCAGAACACTAAATAAAGAACAACACTCTAAAAACAGGGGAATGCCACACAGGAAACAATCAGGGCCAGCTAACACCTACCAACAAAGTATTCCCATGACCAAAGTCTGGCAAATCCCGTGTTTTCTGAGGGCCACAGACAGTAGAAGCACATAAAATATCGCAAAGAACACCACTCTGAAAACAAGGGAATTCCAGACAGGAAACAATCAGGGCCAGCTAACACCTCCCAACAAAAAATTCACTCAGGGAGGAAGCAGCCAGGCTTTAAAGCTGCAAGGTCATTACATGCTAATCATTTTGGCTAATTGCAGCATTCATACTTGCCTCCAACAGACAAAAAAAAAAACAACAATCAGAAATATTGTATATTCCCCAACTTTAGGAAATAATATCCCCTGATGGTGCAGCATGTTAAAGTGCTGAGCTGCTGAACTTCTGGACCGAAAGGTCGCAGATTTGAATTGGGGGAGCGGCGAGAGCCCCCACTGTTAGCCCCAGCTTCTTCCAACTATAAAGTTCAAAAACATGCAAATGAGAGTAGATGAATAGGTACTGCTCCAGTGGGAAGGTAAAGGTGCTCCTTGCAGTCATTCCACATGACCTTGGAGGAGTCTACGGACAACGCCAGCTCTTCGGCTTAGAAATGGAGATGAGCACCAACCCCCACAGTCAGACACGACTGGACTTAATGTCGGGGAAAACCTAACTACCACCAATTCCTCAATACAGTAGAGTCTCACTTATCCAACATAAACGGGCCGGCAGAACATTGGATAAGTGAATATGTTGGATAATAAGGAGGGATTAAGGAAAAGCCTATTAAACAAATTAAGCACCAAAACATCATGTTTAACAACAAATTTGACAGAAAAAGTAGTTCAATACCCAGTAATGCTATGTAGTAATTACTGTATTTACTAATTTAGCACCAAAATATCACAATGCATTGAAAACATTGACTACAAAAATGTGTTGGATAATCCAGAACGTTGGATAAGTGAGACTCTACTGTACTTTATTTTCCATACCACCATACTTCGCCACAGCAACACGTGGCCGGGCACAGCTAGTTAGTAATTAATTCATTAATGGCGGGTGCGCATGCGCAATAGCAAAAAACAACGCTGGGGGGGGGGACTTTAAAGGACTCTTCTTCCCTCATTTTTTGAGCTATCCTGATCAAATTTGATACAGTGCTAGATCACCAAATTTCAGAATGTTTCCCTTTTCCTCTGATTTTTGGCAAATTTTCATAGCTTATATAAGAAACCATTTTTAATAATTGCAGAAATCTGTTCCTGCTTTGAAAGTCTTATTTCCTGTTTCATTGGGTTGTCTTTACTTTGAAAGTCCTTGTTCTACTTCAGAAACTTTGTTTTTGTGGCCGAAACTCTGTGAAATTGGTGGGCAGTGGGCACCCAGCAAACCATAATGTGCTATCATAGCACCATGTCCTTTGTGCAAAGACAAAGTTCTTGGCAGTGTCATACATGTTTTTGTGACAGAATCAATCATGAAGTGACAGTTATCAACCAGGAACAGAATCAAAGCACACCATCAAATCACTCCCAACAGATGGCCATCAGCCTCTAAAAAAGGAAATCTGTTCCTGGTTTGAAAGTGTTATTTCCCATTTCATTGGGTTTTCTGAGGCATTTTCTCATTTTTTTTAAAGGGATGGTCAGTTTTCTTTTTGGATTTAATATGGAATCTGCAAATTACAAAACATTTCCTCCAGATAATTGATAGTTATTACTCTGATTGTGAAATGGCTTGTTAAAACATGCTTACACACCATATAGTAAGTTGAATAGAACACTTATAATACAGTAAATAAACATGATGAAACTGAATATATACATCACGTTTCCGTATCACCCCTACAATGACTACAGTTCTACCATGTTTGGTTCTAGGCATGGTGTCACTTTTCTTGGCCTAATGCCCCCAGTAAGTCTCAGAGAGAGTGATGTCTGGCTGTTCATGAACCATGTTAAAACATGCACAGTGAAATGACATCATTATGCTAATAAGTGTCAATGTACTGCATCATAATTATGCTCAAGAAAGATACACCATGACTTTACCAAATCAGACTACTGTGATTATCGGTGCAGTGTAGTGGTGCAGGACAGTCTTGAGATGTGACCACTCCTCCCATTTGTTGTGGTTGGAAAAAATATTTATTTGGGGCTGAACAGCTTTCCCTTGTGATACCCGTTTTTCTTTCCTGTCTAGCTCAAGACATACCCTCCAACTGTCCTGATTTGGCAGGAATTAGTTTTGATTGTCTGTTGTCTCACCTTCCCATCTGCTCTTAAAATTGATTTCTCTCTCTTTCTCCTACTTTCCTCCTTTGTCTTCACTTTACTCCATTTGCTGCAAAGTAAGCTCAAAATGAAGAATTTGTTTGTCAATTAACTTGTAGGAGATGGCAAAATCTTGCCCTTCTCTGTAAGTTTAGGCAAAAGCAAACAGCTACAGCCTCTCCTAGCTTTGTGTTCTTCATTAATAATTTTTCATATCTTGACTCTGTTTATTTAGCCAAATGTGGCCTTTTTTCCATCAGTTAACTATTGGAAGGTATGTATGAATGGTTCCAGAAAGGTTCCCCCAAACATTTTGTCTTGAGGGTTGTATGTTTTCCGGGCTGTATGGCCATGTTCTAGAAGTATTCTCTCCTGATGTTTCGCTCACATCAGGAGAGAATACTTCTAGAACATGGCCATATAGCCCGGAAAACATACAACAACCCTCTGATCCCGGCCATGAAAGCCTTCGACAACACATTTTGTCTTGACTTTTCAGTTCATACCTTTTACTGAGTACATTTCTTTTTTCATTTTCTTTTTCAAAGGTCGCTTTCAAAGAGCCTACATAATAACATTGCCAATAAGTTTTCTTTCCAGCTGTACATTAAAAGCTCCAGTTGGGGTCTCTTGCGCCTTCCTGTCTTGTAATATTATAAAGCTAGTAGCTGAGAGAGTTCTTCTCTTTCTCTTGTAGTAAATGCTGAAAAGTCATCCCTTGAGGAAATATGGAATGAGAAGAAAGGTAACAGCAAGACTGAGGACATTTATTTCAAGATTTCAGCAGAATCCATTCAGAACACATCCAAAGCATAACTTTTGAGCTGTACATTTTTTACAGGGACAGTTGGTTTTCTCATTTTTTTACAGGGACGGTCAGTTTTCTTTTTGGATTTAATATGGAATCTGCAAATTACAAAACATTTCCTCCAGATAATGGATAGTTATTACTCTGACTGTGGAATGAAATGTGAGCCTGAGAACACTCCGTTGATGCCTACTGGGTTTTGTACGTTGCATTGTTAGTGAAAAGCAACACAATTCTCCCTCTCCTTCATGCCTGTGCCATCTTTCTTGCACATCTCCTTTCCAATTTTATTTTGAAAATTTCCCAGATGTGCATTCCCCTATTCTGCAATCCTTGTGCTGGAGTGTTAAGAAATAATAATAATAATAATAATAATAATAATAATAATAATAATAATAATAATAATAAAACTTTATTTATACCCCGCCACCATCTCCCCAATGGGGACTCGGGGCGGCTAACATGGGGCCATGCCCAGAGCAATACAACATAATAAAATATAAAAACAACATATCATAGCACCATTTAAAATACAATAAATAATAAGAAACAGAACATCAAGAAATCAAAAAACAATAAAGCAAGGGCAGGCCGCGTGAACACAGAGATAAAACCCGGAGTGAGAGGGACCGAGGAGTACTCCACTATGGGCAGGGACATTTGGAAGGGGTAATCTAGAGGATAGATGTTCAGAGGGGAGTAATCCTTGTCTTTTTTTTGAAGCCACAAGAAGAACACCACCACCCTTGTGCTATCCCTAGAATTCCATTGCCAATACTCTTTTTGTAAACATACCACCCTTTCAAATCTTTAATTGTCTTTCAATATTTCAGTGTTTTTCTGTTGTTCCTTCTAGAGACCCGAAAAGTCATGCAATTTCACTGTGAAGAGACAGAGATCAAAAGGCAGTGGTGTGTATTGTAGTTCATTTGGTTAAAAGTGAATCATTGGAGGGTGTTTTTGTCTTTTATTTCCATATTTTACATGACAAGTTTTAAATTTTCAAGAATTCTTAAAAATATATTGTGATTAATAGAAATTTGCAATATTTTGGGAGGAAATAACATCAAATGCAGAAAAGTAAACCTAAAATTAATATCGCAGTTGTCACCAAATTTGTCTGTTAACTGATTTATTGATAATGCTACTTAAGTCCCTCTCACATTTAGGGTCTAAATACTTGGTTAGATAAAATGCATTTTTCTACCCACTTATAAACTATATTTCATATATAGTGGAATATTTCAAAAACAGCTAGAAACCACACTGTACAGTATTTGATGTTTATTCAGTTATAGTGTCTGAAATATATTTGCTATGTTGGCCATGTAGTAAAACATACGTTAAAGGTAAAGATTTTTCCCTGACATTAAGTCTAGTCGTGTTTGATTCTGGGGGTTGGTGCTCATCTCCATTTCTATGCTGAAGTGCCAGCGTTGTCCGTAGATTCTTCCTAGGTCATGTGACAAGCATGATTGCATGTAGCGCCGTTATCTTCCCACCAGAGCAGTACCTACTGATCTATTCACATTTGCATGTTTTCCAACTGCTAGAGTGGCTGAAGCTGGGGCTAACAGCAGGAGCTCACTCCCAGATTCGAACTGCCAACTTTTTGGTCAGCAAGTTCAGCAGCTCAGCAGCTTAATCCATGGTGCCACCGGGGGCTCAGCAAAATATAACAAAATACAAAATCCACACAATGCCTATTTTGCTAAATGATCAACACACATGAATATTTTCTTGGATTCGAAGTTATTTTGCTTCTCTTAATACTGAGAATCCTTTAGAACAGGGAAATCTACATAGAAAAGATTAAGAGAAAGTGATCAAGGAATATCGGTATATTTTTTTATACAAAGCCTCAGAGCTGCAACCAGAGCTGCAGGAGACAAGGAAACCTGGCTGACATTATTTCAGGACCAGTCCTGCTGCCAAACTGAATTAATCTAAAATATTTATAACTCGACATTCATATATACTGCATAGTTGAGGGGGACTATTAATTACCTTTTACTAATGAACAAATCTTCTTTTGAAACGTTGTGTGGTCTTCTGTATCAGGCAACAGAAATTGAACCTAGAGTGTAAGCAGCGGATTGAGGCAGTCACAGCCAAGATCCAGGCAGAGAAACGGAAGCAAAGCAAACAGAGGTATTTCCTAGAAACATGGACTTTAGTTACAAATGTGCAATGTGCACCACCTCCTGATTTCAATTTATCAAGAGTATTATAATATTCAGATTCATCAAAAGATTCTGCAGGTGATATCTACACTGATAGTCACTCCACATATATACAGTACTTGTATGCTTCAGTTCAGTTGTTAACTCCTACTAGTAGAGACCAACTGAATATAAAGAAATTATATGTTGATTTACCAAATACTTATTGATTTCATGGATCATGTTCTAATTGATACTAATTCAGACCCAGTTGTATAGATACAGGAAGTAATGACGACCTCTAGTGCAAGTAATCATTAAATGGGGGTTTAGGTCATTCATATAGATAGGCTATCGCTTTTATTCTTGAATGACATATCTATGCAATATGTTTTCAGAACATAGGTTAGAGGGGTTACTTGTTCAGACCATAGTTCTCAGAATCGCCCAGGCAGCACGACTAATGGTTCTTTCAATTTTCCTCTACTTGTCAACTTCTCAAGGACATGTGTGAATGCTTGCTGTAGGAAAAGTTATGCTCTTGGCCTTAGTATAACATTATTCTTCTGGCTATGAGAATGTGCCACTTTCTACTTTGCAACATTTTTACTTCTACTTCTATCCTCATTTTTCCTACTTTCAGAATGGAATTTGAGCAGCTTCTTGAGGAGTTAATGGAGAAGCACAAGAGGCTTTGGGAACTTTATGTAAGAGCAAGATTCTTATTTTGTATTGATATATACTGCTCTCATGCTGTTTTAGTAAGGCTGATTTTGCATATTGCCACATGAAAACTGACAGTTTCAAAGATCAAAAAGTGAGTACTTTTAGGTAAGCTAGGGAGATTAAAAATAATAAAAGGGGTTCTTTGGTTATGTTATAGAAAAAGGAAACCTAAGCGGAGACTCCGGTTTGGAATCACTCTGAGAATCAAGTTCTTGAGTTCTGCCACTAGCTCTGGAAAAAAGTAATGACATGGAACCATCTGAAAGTAGCAGGAAAAAAAAGATTTTGGTGCTTTATGGCTAAATTCAGAAGTGTGAAATGTAGAAAATGCTGAGTAAGGATAGAAGCCAGGTGACTGGGTTAACATGTTTTAAAACTTGTTTTGCACTACCTAAAGAAAGTAGTATTTATTTATTTACTGCACTTATACCCCACCCTTCTCACACCAAAGGGAACTCAGAGCGGCTTACAAATAGGCAACCATTAGATGCCACACAAACATACAACCCATAAACATTACATTAAAACCAAAAAATTAAAAACATAAAGACAACATTAAAACCAAAAAAACCAATTGTTAAAACCAATTGTTTCACAGCTGAGAGGCCACCATTGAGAAGGCCCTGTCTCTCATCCCCACTAACCCCACTTGCAACAGAGGTGGGACCGAGAGCAGGGACTCCCCAGAAGATCTTAACCTCCAAGATAATTCTTGGCTCTCTTTGTATCTCCTTGCATCACTTGTATTTAAGTCCCTCATGGTAAAAATGATTCTTGGTTCCTTTTCCTCTCTGTTGTATTCTGTTTCTTGTCTTCTCAGTCTAGGGATCAACCAGTGGCTGACATGAAAGACAGTAAGGAACGTTTGCTGAAGGAAGGTGAGAAGTTGCAGCATATTGGACTTCTTAACTCATCAAGGGTTCTTCTAAAAATATTATTTTTAATCCATCATCATGCAGTATACAAGGGCATCAAATTATTGTGGAATATTAAATTTTGTTAGTTTTTTTTTTGTTGCTTGAAAAATATGGTTGCTCAAAAAAATATGGTTACTCTTGTGAGGTTTTTTCCTCATTTTTGTACAATTGTAGCACTTCAGTGCCACTTCAGCTTCCATGAATCTAAACTGCTTTGTAGTTTGTTGCTGGGCTCAAGATTTCCTGCCAGAAAGATCTGGTGTCTCACCAAATGACAAATTCTAGAGTAGGTTGTTGCTGGATTCAAGATTTACTGCTAGAAAGATCTGATGTCTCATCAAACGACAAATTCTGTAAGACTCTCAAGCAGTGGCAGAATGAGTTTCTTCAAGTCCCAGTTGCCGATGAATTCAGCATGTCATTATATCCGTGCTTCTTAAAAGTAAAATTTCAAGCCTTGATGTTGTGGCACATGTCAGGCTTACAGATGGGACTTACTATTCTTAAAAATCTCCTGTTCTTTCTCTTAGTAGTAAAAACAAAATAGGTGCTTGTTGATTTTCTCATTACATCAGTGAAGGTTATCTGAGGTTTACAAAAATGTGCCGAGGTTTCACTTTGCATGAGACAAAGTTCAATATCAGTCTGAGTGAAGTCATGTGCTAATCAAACCAGTGAGACTGGTTCCAAAGTACTATCCGTGTATGTGTCATATATTCTTATAATAGCTAGTATGAATGCATGTAGATTACATTTTAATACCATTCTTGTAAACCAAGAAAAAACTTTTCCAACTCCTGTTTTAGAAGAAAGGGCAAAGGATGTATACATTTTTCTTTCTCACTAAATGGGTATAGAAAACTGAGAGAATATAACTACCAGACAGAGAATGTAAAGCCCTTAGATTACATAGATTGCAGTGATTTTAAATTTTTAAATTTTTATTGGGTTTTTTGTATGTTTGTAGGTTTTGTTTTAATCTGTTTATCTGTTAATCTGTTTTAATAAAAATTAATAAAAAAGAAAAACCATAAAAGAGGCTTCCCTCTGTCTGTAAAAGTAGCCAAAACCATTGTGGTAACAGAAGTTGTTCATAGAAAGAGTGAAGTTTCAGCTACTGGTTAGAAAAAAGGCCATCAATTGCATGACATCTAGACATGTTGTAAGCACTGAACAGAAATAGCACATATATAGCATTATCAAACACTCCTTTTGTTGCTATTCTTCGGTAGTACAGTCAGCCCTCCATATTCTCTGAGGCTAGGTGCACAAAACCCATGTGAAAGTGAAAAACAGTGAAGAAATTTCTATTATTTTTTTTTTACTTCAGGGAACACCTTTTCTAGGTCTCCCAATATACCCTATGGTCAATTTCTACTGGAGGCTGATCATATTGGAGGCCCTAGAGACTCTAATAGTGTTTTCTCCAGAAATCTCTAGATTCTTCAGCATGACTTGAAGAATATGATCATAATGCAACACTGGACTAGACCCAGGGAATCCAAGGAAGCACATTTAAGTTAAATCAATAAATAACATTATGTAACACTATTTTTGTTACTGAATTATACATGTCACTTCCTAATTGGGTCTATTATAAAAACATGGAAAGTTTATTAAACTGCAAAAAACTTTGTTCTTGCAAAGTAAGTACGGCACAATTAAACAGGAAATAACACTTTCAAACCAGGAACTATTTTTTCAAATTTTGTTACATAGTGTAATCAAATCTGCAAAAGTCAAAACTGCAATGTAGAGGGACGACTGTACTAGTAACTTCCAGAGTGAGCAAAGTTCAAAGATCTGGTTCCAGCTATATGATTGTAAGAGTAACATACTACACTTGGCAATTTTTAAAAAGCAAGTATTCTTATATTTCTCAAAATTCTGGTGTTGCCTGATTTTTTTTTTTTTAAGATTCTGAATGCTATAGCCTCCGTCCTGTATTAAAAGGACATACAGTACTCCTCCCATCCACTTCGGTGTTGCCTCAGTACCTACAACAGAACATCAGATATAACATGAACCAGTTCAACTATTTACTGAAGCCATGTCCCATAATGATAAAGTATTTTTTTAAGTTGCAATTTTATTGCAGAAAAAATATCCCTTGCTAGCTTACACTCAAAAGGTTTTATCTTAAGAAAATTATTTCTAACTATCTACTCCCAAGCTTAATAAATTTCTAAAGCAGATAGCACTTCTTTACTTTGATCACAATTTGCTTTGAAACGACACCACTGTGCTGTAATGTCCTTTCAGAGAAAATGCTCCAGGAGAAACTGGCCAGTATTCAAGACGAACTGGATTTGCTGACCCAGACTACCTTACGTGAGGAGAGGAACTTCTTGAAGAGCAAGGAGGCTGTAGCTGCCCTGTACGTAGCAAATAAACAGGATGCTCTTCTTTGGGACAATTCTGATCAGACCCCATCTAACATTCAGTACTATTCTGTAGGGGATCCAATAAAATTATTAATTCATAAAGTACATTAACACGGGGAAATGAAATGAATGCCCAATGTAATGAATGCTCAGAACTTGGAACTAACATGTATATCTAATTATTGTAGCTTTGGCATGTTCTTTTTTTTGACAGAGACCATGGAATTCCCTTTGGATATATTACAACTGTTACTTTACCTTAAGTTAATGGGCAGGTTTTTCTCATTATTTGGGTTAGGGTAGCACTTATGAGGATTTATTCATGTTTTGGTTATTTTCTTCTTAGATACATTCCCCCTCTCCATAATTAAAAAAATAAAGGCAATAATCATTTTAAAATGTAGAGAGAATTTGAGGTTCATAATGTGTTTATTACATGAAGAATCGCTTCAAGAAATAGCTTTCCCAGTTTTATAAATGCCTTGAGCAAAACAATATAAGAAGCTGCTAGAAGATTTGGGTTCTTTTATGCCGTGTTTTATTCATCACGGGACCGTTAGAAGAGTTCTGACTATGCAACAGCTCATTTAGAAAGCAATTCACACCCTGTCAAACTTGGCTGGAGAAAATTGTCACTTCCTCCCTTTCATCTCCAGAGAGCTCTTTGAAGAAGAAAACAAGAAAGCAATAGATTATCTAGAACTGGCATCTAAATGCAACTCGACTTTACAGCAGAAATGCAGCAGGTGAGCAGAAAAGAGAATGCTTTTGATATGTTGGGACTCAGCAGTTGGTTTCTCCTCTTAAAAATGAATGGTCCTGGACCAGTGGACACTGAGGACTGCCTCCTTAATATTTTGTATTTGGGAGGTGGTACTATAGTGATTACATTATTTCTCTATAAAATGGGGTGCAAGATTAGGATTATGTACTTGGTTACTTTTAAATACAGCAGAGTCTCACTTATCCAACATAAACAGGCTGGCAGAATGTGGGATAAGTGAAAATGTTGGATAATAAGGAGGGATCAAGGAAAAGCCTATTAAACATTAAATTATGATTTTACAAATTAAGCACCAAAACATCATGTTTTACTACAAGTCTCCCACTTGTTTGGGGGTGTGGCTGCACTTGTTTTGTCAATGAGAGTGTTGATTCGCTGGGCATTGCTGTCTAGAAAAACAGCTGTGGATCCAGGTGGGAGGCAGACTGCGTTGGATAGTACAGAATATTGGATAAGTGAAGGTTGGATAGACAGGAGTCTACTGTATTATAAGATTTGGCAAAACAATATTGGCTAAATGTATAATGCTTCTCTGATCTAGTTAATCATACGTCTTGTCCTGTTTTATTTTTAATGTTTGGAAGACAGACACTTACATAGATTTCTCATATAAGTTTCCATCCATTGTGTAGAAAGTGATAAACGTGACAATATTGCTTGGTATAACTATGTCTATTGTATATCCATATTTATACTACTTAAAATATTAATAAGATTTGATCGTAGTTTATCACCTTTTAAGCCATGTTGCCTCTGTGAAGCACTCTAATCGTATTATCTATCCCCATGGAAAGGTACAATAGAAATACATTGGCCATTTTGATCAAATGTTCCCTTAATACTTCTGCAAAACCTGACATTTAAAATTCTTTTGGTTACTCCAATTCTTTCATCTCTTTTTCAGATTAAAAGCAGAACTGGAGGACATGCAGATGGAAATGGAGAATGTCAGCATTGAGGAGAATTAACATGGTTTGTAGAGTGCTAGAACAGAGGATGGAGTACAGGCTAAGTGATATGGATAGATCTCAAAAGAAACTGTCTATCACATATCACAAGAACATATGATCTTCTAGGACAGGGATGTCAAATTCATTTTCATCAAGGGGTACATCAGCCTTATAATTGCCTACAAAAGCTACTGAATCCATGGATGGAGAATCTGTGGATGCAGAAGGCCAATGATTCCTTTTTACTTGGTGCGCTTTAGTTTTTACCAAGTTTGAGTCCCCAGATGTTATTAAACAACAACTCCCATCACTTTTGATTATCTGCCACGTGGACTGGGAATAATGGGAATTGCAACCTAACAGCATTTGTTGCTCTGAGATACATGGGCCTTGAGTTTGAGACACGTGCTTTACCTGTTGTTGGACTGCACCTCCCAGCATTCCAAGACAGCAAACCCAAAGTTAAAGGATGATGGAAGCTGCATTCCACAGTATCTGAAGGGACATTTTCCATTTCTGCTGTACAATAACCTAATATCAAGATAAAATAGCAAATCTGGCATTCTAGGGATGACAGAGATGACTGAACAAGGGGAAAACATAACATGCTGAACAACATAAGGTGGACTCTTGGGTTTCAAAGCTGGCTATGTAGCTATGCTAATGATTGCAAATCTGCTAAGAAGTATAGGATATCTTCTTGCTCTGTCAAGGATTAGAGCAGAGGTGAGCAACCATCAATAGTTTTGGATAGAAGCTCCCACAAACACCCATGTGGTGTTTGTTTTGGTGTCACCTCACTTTCTGTCCCTGTGATAACTGGATTTTGGAAAATGTGGCTTATTGTGGAAACAATGATTGATAATAAAGTTTCAGTGGAGACACCTTTTCCCCATGATAACTCTTTCAGGAGATAATTTCCCTTCCTAGGAATAGATTTCTCCCACTTCTTGTTGTCTCAGCCCCATTCTTACTTAACTAGGAGTCATTTGTAAGTTGGATGTTTGTAGCTCAGGGACTGCCTGTACTAGCTAGGATTCTAGGGAGTTCTAAGCAAAAGCAAACAAGCAAACCAAAAGCCGAACATTTGGTTCTAAGCAAGGAGAAAGATGAAAATGTGAGCTTCCTGTGGAAGAGATGCTGCAGTTTTAGGGATTGGTTTAAAGAACATTATCCCACCACTCTTCCAGTCAAGAGAAGAATCTCATAGGAATATCAGAGCTAACCTTTTTATTTACTCTTTCCACATTGGCAGATTCATGTGAGCCGGAGAAGCCTTGCTTTGAAGAAAATTCCTCATCCCAATGGAACACTTCATTTCAACCCTAACAAAGCATCTGTAAAAAAAATCCGGTTCATTCTCCAGTTAATAGTAATTTAATATATTCATTCATATCTTAGCATTTGTTGTGTCAAAGACTTTACCATAATACTCTATTAAAATGAACTACTGATCCAAGATTCAGTTGTAACTTTATTAACAGAAAATCTTGAAGTTTGTTACATCACAAGTATATTTTATTTCAGTTGTCTGTGTCCAAATAAACACATTTAACAGGTTTTTGAAGGACTAATCAAGCTTGTTGATTGGAGGAGATTATAATGGTACAGGAAAGTGAATGTGTAGTGCTATCTCTGTTAGGTATCAGTAAAACAGAAAGGAACTTCAACACTAAAATTTAAGATTTGTAATTCTGTGCTCAATATTTTTGTGAAACTGTTTTACTTCTAACAAAAACCTAGCATCTGACACCCCTTGTTTATTTTTCTAGTCCAATTTTTAGTTTACAAAATAATTTTAAGGAAGGGAATACTTGGGAGATTTGCTTTCTTCTTTAAGATTTCTTACTTCACAATCCTCTTACTTTAAAATGTGTCTGAAAGATAAGAATGGAGCAGAAGTACCCATGCACCAACAGCAAGCAGCTTTCCTGAGTGATGGGGAACCACAGAAGAAATCTGTGGTCAGCAGGCACAGATCTGGTTACTGGTCCTTCCTGAAGTGGGACATTTTTGAGATAAGTAATGATAGGTGTTCATAGATAAAAAGCTAATTTTTTCCTTCAGAAGCCCACAGGATAAGGCATACTTGCCATGTCAGCCTGGAGCTCATGTAATTAATTCTCTCTCTGTACAACTTGTTTTAGTTGGAGTGAGATTTAAAAAAAAATAAACTTCATCCTGGGCTCTTGGCTGAAAATTCTCTTCTCTTTTCCTACTGGCTAGTTTCAAGTTGTGCCATAATAGTAATGGTTCTGTTGAATAAAAAGATAATTCTAAGGGTTCATAGGCCCCAAATACATCAAAGACAACAGAAGACTCTTGTATCTGTTGTTCTTACATTGGTAAACTGAATTTATGATTCTCCTGATGGGATCAGGTATCTGCCTACAAGGCACTAAAACTGTCTGATGGGAGCTGGTACAGTTTTTGGTGAGCTGTTAAAACTTCATTCCATACAGCTTTTGCATGACTTGAAATGCAATTTTCAAACCTGGTCCTTAATTTTGTTTAGACTGTTTGTTGTTATATATTTTAGAATCATTTCTAAATTTTAAGTTGACCTAGAGGCTCTTTTTGAGCCAAATGGCGAGTTATACACAGTATTATACATTAATGATTTATAGGTACTTTACTATTATATCAGGTGTTACCTGCCAGTTAGGACAAATACACCTAGCCCTTTGTATGCACAGGTTCAACCATCCACAGCTTGAAAAAATATTTTTAACATATTAAACAACCCTATTTTACTATGCCATTTTTAATAATGGGACTTCAGCATTAACAGATTTTGATATCCACAGACATTAACCCAACAGATATCAGAGGCCCACTGTACTTATGATATTGAACTCAACCACATAGAGGCATTAAATAAAGATGTCATCTCTTACCATATGCAGTTTCATTACAGCCCTTAGCATTGGCTATAACAAAAAAAAACCCAGACAATTGCAAGATTTGAAACTGACAGCTTGAATGTCACATGTATTAATCACACTTATAAATTCTTGTGCTTATATGTAAGGTTCTCTAATATGGCAAGTCCATGCGTTTAAAAATAAACCATGCAAAAATCATTCAAATAAATAATGTTCCTCAGCCAAAAACACTATGTTCATATGCCTTAAAATACCTTAAACTATGAAACATATTAAACTGTGTTTAGAGTCGTTAGGTGCCCCTGGTTCCCATGTCTGGGGCTCCTCTGTTTTCAGAGTGTTGCTTCTTATTTACTGTTCTGATTTTTGAGGTTTTTTTTAGTACTGGTAACCAGATTGTGTTCAGTAGATGAAACTATTCAATGCTAATTTGGGTGATTAACTGCAGCGTTCACGGTGGCCTCCAGCATACAAAGAGTTCTTCTCTCACCCTGGACTTTCCACAGATATATATGAACCTTCCTTGCTTAGTTTCTCCATACCTCACAACCTCTGAGGATGCCTGCCATAGATGTGGACGAAACATCAGGAGAGAATACTTCTAGAACATGGCCATACAGCCCGGAAAACATACAACAACCCTGTGATCCTGGCCATGAAAGCCTTCGACAACACATTTAAGAACATATTTCTCAGAAAACATGAAAAGCTGAAACTGAAGAACTATTGTATTTCATTGACTGAGATGCAGCTCACTTTTGAAGCTCCAATTTAGGGGGAAAATGTATTTGAGCCTTGATTTATAGAATTTTTTAATAGTCCTCACCCCAAATTTTACTAGTTCTCTCACTGTCGATTTCCTGGCCAGCCCCGAAAGCCTCCCCAACCTGCACCTGATGCTGTTATCAGCTGATGTGCAGTTTCTCATCTCTGGGCTGCTAGTCTTTGGACCTCATCAAGCTAGCATGGATCCACTTTAAATCCTGTGGCTGCTGTTAGGATTTTCTGTGGGTTAGGGAAAACTACTCAAAAACAGTAGCAAAAGCAGGATACTTATGGTTGATTATTCAGCTCAGAGCAAGCAGCGCGTGAAGTGCCATGTGGCTGTAAAGAATTTAGAGCTTAGGAGGCAAAGATCCAGAGCTGAATCTTTAAAATCACAAAAGGTTTATTTACAGAGTAATATCTACATTTCTTAATTGTAAAGAACTGGGTCCTAGCCACTCTAACTAACCCCATCTCTTCTAGGGTTCAAAAGAGAAGGAAAAATCTCCAAACATTACATCTTTCCTGACATACAAGCTGAGAGAGATCTCAATACATACAGCATAGATAAAGAAAGTCAAAGACATAATGCATGCACCTGCAAAATATTCATTCTACACAACCAATCAGAATGAAAGTAGAAACAGAGAGGAGAGAAGAAATAGATTCATTCCAACTGTCATTCAGGAGACGGGGGGAGGGAGGGATTTCCTTCAGCCTATTTTAAGCTAAATAATAACAACAACAACAACTTTATTTTTGTACCCTGTCTCCATCTCCTCGAAGGGACTCGGGGCAGCTAACATGGGGCCAAGCCCAAACAATGACAATAAAACAAAACAAAATACATACAAGACACACGGCAGCATCTGGTAAAATTACTGATACAATAACACAGTAAAATAAAACTTAATAACAGTGGCATAGTAATACAGAGCATAAAAACAATACAAAATTTAATCGAGGGCGAGCTGGGCCAAAGTACGAGATGTGGAAAATGTAAAACCCGTGGGTGAGGTAGATAGAAAAAGTGCTGCATGTAGTGGGAGTCTCAGGTGGAATCAACAATAAGGTTATTCTCAACTGAGGAATGCGATAAAGTGCATCAGAACAGTTGATTAACTCTTCCTTATTGAGAACTGCAGACTTGGGAAGTGTGGGGTTGGACTCCAACAGCTGCCTCCTGCAAAAATTTTTGGAGTATGTAGTCTAATGAGGCCCAGGACCTGTCTGGTGGTGCATTTTAAAGACCCTTCCCCTAAACTATAAATGCCAGAATTCTGCAGGAGGCAGCCACAGGATTTAAATGGATAGGTGCTGTAGTGTGATCAGATCCTTAATCACTGCTGTCACCTTAGTATTGCCAGTCTTTTTTTTTTTAAGGAAGATTGGGGCAGCAGCTGAGATGGAGACCTGTGGTTTCTCAGTACTGATCTGGGCTGTGGGGGAGGCAGCTCTTTGAGGTTTTCTGCTTTCTTTGAGTGGGCTTTCTTTTCTGGCTTAGAGCAGCTTGAAGGCCTGAATTCTGAATCTGGCTTTGTTCTTTCTCTATGTTGCTTGGTTTGTTGAGAGTGGAGGAAGAGAGGAGGAAACGGGAGTCAAGAAGCCCTGTGTGTCAGGAGTGTGAGGCAGCAGCAATGTAAAGAAGGTGAAATGGAACTTCTGCTTCATGCTCCTGGTGCACAAGGCTTCTCATCTCTTTTCTGCTGTTAGAATAATGCAGCTTTCCATATTGAAAAAGAAAAAGGAGGTGGGGCTCAGCAGCACCTTTGAGTCTATGGGTGCACCTACACTATGGAATTAATGCAGTTTACCACTCCTTTAACTGCCATGGTTGAAACCTAGGATGTCTAACTGGATGAGACACTAGCACTCTTTGGTAAGAGAAGTCTAAAGACCTTGTGAGACCAGAAATCCCAGGATTCCATAACATGTGAACCATGGTAGGTAAAGTGGTGTCAACCTGCATTCATGTAGATGCACCCATGGGCTCAAAAGGGCTGCTAAAGTACATCCCCCTTAATATTTTTATTTATTAGACTGCATTATTCTAGCGGTCCAAACATAAAGAACAGCTTGGCATTGAACAAGATAAGCGATAATAATTACCAGTAAAACCATTCTTAACATCACTAAAATCCCAATGTTCTGCCTGTTGTTGCTTTTGAACCGCGCTCGTGTTCCTTTTTCCTATATCTCTTCTCCCGGAAGCGGAAGCGTCGAGAAGTCATGCCAGCCACGAAGCTCTTACAGTACGTTCTAGGAAGTTAAAAAAAAAAGGCCCAATGGAACGGCGGCTTTCTTCGCACACGCCTCCTGAAACTCCTCCCTCAGCGGCACTCAGAAAGTCCATTGGCGAGAACGCGCCAGGCCGCCATCTTTAGAAAAGGCAGGCGCCTAGAACTTCAGCTCCCAGAAACCCTTATCGTTGTCCGAGGACTCCGAGGCTTCTGGGAGTTGAAGTCCAGCTGGAGTTTGGGCCTCATTTGGCACGGATAGTCTTTCCGTTTTGTGGCTGACACCGGAAGCGGAAGTGGTAGTGGGCAGGCGCTCTGGCCTACTATTGCCGAGCGTCTTGTCGTCTTGTTTCAGAACAAGGGAACTGGCCGGGAGAAAGGGGAAGAGAGCGGGAGATCATGGTGAGGAGGAAGATGAGGTCTTGGGAGTCGCCATTCCCGCAGCCTTGCCTTTCCTTGCTGGGGACGAGGAGGAGGGAAGGGTCTCGGGGCGAGAGGCAGCCCTAGGGGATCCCCAGTCCGGTTCCCTTCCCAGCCGAGCGAGCGCTCATGAGCTCCACTAGGCCCCCGAACCTTGCAGTGGCTGGCAAGGGGTCTCCTGGATGAAGACAGAGCCAGGCCCCTGCTTGGTGGTCAGTGGCTTTCCCAGGGTGCATCCACACTGTAGAATAAATGTAGTTTGACACTGCGTTGACGGCCATGGCTCCGTGCTATGGAATCTGTCGTTTCATAAGACCTTTAGCCTTCTCTGCCTAAAAGTGCTGGTACCCCACCAACTACAACTACAGTGATTCCATAGCATTGAATCTTGAAAATTGTGTCAAACTGCATTCATCCCATGCTTCTTCTCTGTCAGAGGGTTTTGCAGAGCCACTGACAGGTTTTTGGCTTTTAGGAAATCCCCTTCTGCAGTAGCCCCTACTTTTGTGAGTGCAGCATGCTCCCTAGAGTGGTGGCGCAATGGTTTAAGCCTTTGTGCTGGCTGGACTGCTGACCTAAAGGATGGGTTGCTGATCTGAAGGTTGCCGGTTCAAATCTGCGAGACAGGGTGAGCTCCCATCTGTCAGCTCTAGCTTGCAGGGGCATGAGAGGAGCTTCCCAGCAGGATGATAACACATCTGGGCATCCCCTGGGCAACTTCTCTGTAGACGGCCAATTTTCTCACATCAGAAGCAACTTGCAGTATGTTTGGAAGTCGCTTCTGACACGATTTTAAAAAAGCATGCTCCCTGGTAGGTATGCATAAGTCTGCAGTTTTTTTTATCATTATTATTTTGTAGAAATCAGTCTTGAAGTATGGGGGTGTATCAAATGTTACTACCTTAAATGTGTTTGCCATGTTTCATGTTTTCTGTCCTTTTGTGCAATTCAGGATGAATTTTCTGACCCGGATCTAGCTGTTTTGGGTGAGGAGTCCAAATCAGAGAATGGAGAGAATGCTCCAGTTTACTGCATCTGCCGCAAACCGGATATCAATTGTTTCATGATGTGAGTATGGCTGAGGGAAACAACACACAGTGGCAACATTTCATTGGAGAACAGTACATTCCCTGTATTCATGGGGGGTGTGTGTGTGCTGCATCTGCACCAGGCATGGGCAAACTCCAGCTCTCCAGTGTTTTGGACTTCACCTCCCAGAATTCCTAATAGCCAGTAACCTGGCTGGGATTTCTGGGAGCTGAAGTCCAAAATACTTGGAGGGCCAGATTTTGCTCATGCCTGATCTACACTGTAGAATCTGTGCAGTTTGAAACCACTTTAAATGCCATGGCGAATTTCTATGGATTCTGGTAGTTGTAGTTTCACACGGTCTTTCTTTAGCTCCCCCCTTCCCAAAATGCTGGTGCCTCACCAGACTACAACTCCTAGTATTCCATAGCATTGAACCATGGCAGAAAATGCGATGTCAGGCTGCATTAATTCTATAGGGTTGATGCACTCTTACGCAGATATGAGAGATTACAGATAATACTGAATCCGATTGAAATGAAGGGACTCTAGACTAAGAAACCCATAGAGTTGTCCTTGAGGCCCTAGTATATTCTTAGACAGAATGTGGAGAAATGAAGCAGGTCTCACAGATGCTGGACTTCTGGAAGTTGTGGGCTGGGGAAATTTAGATACCAAAATAATCTCTCAGTGCCCTAGGTGGAATTTGCTAGCTCAAATCCAGTTTTTGCAGTTTTGTTAGGCCCCAATAGGTTTGTGGTGGGAGATGCTTTTTGAAAGAATTATTCGGGAACCAAGTTCCCCTCTTTTTGCAGTACCCAAATCCACTCCTAGTTTTCCCTCCAGACTTTTCATTGTGGCAAACTAATTTTGTTTTTGATTTTTAAAACACTGGTCATTGCAAATTATTGCTGATCTATTTCGGTTCACCCAGAGATTTCCCTGTAGCTTCTAATCTACTTTTCCTCAATTTTCCTATAACACCGGATGCACCGAACCATTGCATTACAACAAAACAGGTTTTCTAGCAAGCCATCCTGTCCTGAAGCACCCAAATATAAAAGAAGCTTGTCTCGGAAATCCTCACTTTTCGCTTCCTTCCCATCCAAACTCCAGAGGCTGTGATCACTGCAATGAATGGTTCCATGGCCATTGTATTAACATTACTGAGAAGATGGCAAAGGCCATTCGGGAGTGGTACTGCATGCAGTGCAGAGGTGAGTTGAAAATCTAGATCAGGGCTTCTTCAAACTTTCCACTTGTGACCCCTTTCCACCTGGGAAATATTTATGTGACCCCAGGTATATATGTATATAAAATGGGGGTAGAAATCAAACATTTACTGATGATAAATCATCATTTTCAAGGCTTACTGAACTGGCTAATTCTCCTTTTTGTGGAGTATCGTTGAAGTATTTTCTGCAGAGTCCACTGTAAATACTACATGTTGTGGCATACCGATTTATGTAAATGGGTGGCCTTCAGAAACCTTTTGCTTTTTCCAATTTTTGTGTCCCAAAGATTGAGCTAAGGGGGCCCCATTTCCGGTCGGGCCACAGTTTAAGAAGCAGTAGTCTAGATTTTATTAGGACTGTGGGTAGACCTCTTAGTTCTGTACAAAGAACTCAAGGAGCAGTCGTGGATGTGCCCTT
The DNA here is from genome assembly GCF_035594765.1 of Anolis carolinensis. Taxonomy (NCBI): domain Eukaryota; kingdom Metazoa; phylum Chordata; class Lepidosauria; order Squamata; family Anolidae; genus Anolis; species Anolis carolinensis. Next base: position 211,497,364 of record NC_085842.1, on the reverse strand, counting down.
CAAACAACATCACTGGAAATCCTAGGTTTTTGCTTGCAAAATAAAATGTTACATTTTAAAATCATTTATTAAAAAACATGACAGTAAAAATGAAAATTAAATAGAGCATCTCAGATCTGAATTTTATTCGAAGGTTTTTTCCAATTGACTTTTTCCAATTGACTTTCCCCTCTAAAATCTTTTTCTAAATATCAGTTTTCTATTAAGGCTGCTTGGAATTATTCATCGTTCCCTTTATACTGACAGGCGCTTGAGGTTCAGGTGTTGGTGGTGGCCAGGAAGGCCACTGTAGTCCACACCTTAGTAACATCCAGAATGGACTACTGTAATGCACTCTACAGGGGGCTGCCTTTGAAGACAGTTAGGAAACTGCAGCTAGTGCAATGTTCGGCTGCCAGATTAGTAACTGGAGCTAGCTACAGGGAACATACCACACCCCTGCTGAAGAGCTCCACTGGCTTCCGATAAATTTCCAGGCTCAATTCAAAGTGCAGGTGATTATCTATAAAGCCCTATAAGGTTGGGGTCAAACCTATCTTCGTGACCACATCTCTTTCTATGAACCGACATGGGCTCTGAGATCAACAGGGGAGGCCCTTCTTTCAGTCCCACCACCATCTCAAGCACTGTTGGTGGGGACAAGAGAAAGGGTCTTCTCTGTGGCTCTGGAATGCCTTCCCTAGAGAGATTAGATTAGCTGCCACCCTTCAATCCTTCTGTTCCTGTCTGAACACATGGATGTTCAAGCAGGCCCTTGACATCGGGTCGGCTTAATGGGACCATACAAAGTTGACACTTGGCACTTTCTGAATTGATGACTGCTAGTTTTATTAACTGATGTTTTAAAATTTGTATTATTTGGACTTTTATGTTATATGTATTACAGGGGTTGTTATAATTTTATGTGACTTGTTTATGCTGTACTTACGTACTTTTTTTTACTTGCTGTATGTTATATGTTCACCTTGGAGTGCCTTTGCAAGCCACCCCCAGTCGCTTTGGGGAGGTGGTGGAGCGATATAAATAAAGTTTATTATTGTTATTAGTTTATTATAGTAAAATGGCTTGTGGAGATTGTATTAACCCTTTGTTGAGATATCTCCAGTGTACCCATGTTATCTTTTTCCTTGTTTTGAGGTACCACTGGAGTTGTTTGTTTTCTGTTTAGAATTTCATTCTCTTCTGATTGCACCAGATTGGTTTACTTTTAGAGACAGAAGTTTATCAATCAGTGCATTTAGACTAGACATTTTGAGCAGATCTTATCTAGATACGTGAAACTAAAATACCTAGACAGCTAAAAGGGACATTGGTGGAGGATAATGGGAACTGTAGAGAACACACTATTGCAGGAAAAGGGCATTTGCATTAGACAATTTTCTTTGTCAAGACTATGAAACGTGTGAGTGTTCTTAACTTTTTCTTCTTTCCCAGAGAGAGACCCAACACTTGAGATCCGGTATAGGCATAAAAAGTCAAAGGAGAAGGACCGTGAAGGTGATCGGGAACGTGCTGAGAAGGATGAGTTGCGTATGAAAGCACAGGAACTGGCACTGGAGCAAAGCCGAAGCTCAAAGGTGAAGTCTAATCATTGATAGGCAATGCAATTGAGTTGCTACTGCAATGTATGTGGCATTGCAATGGCGGAATATTGATAGAGAGCCTGAAGTGTTGGGTTCTAAGCATCCTTTAGAATTCTGGGGCAACTGCCGATTCCTAACAGTCAAAACTTTAACTGTTTTGTATCCTCTAGGTAAATACATTGCTCCAGTTTCTGTCTCTTCACATTGAACTATTCTTGTATTTGGTAGGCAGTGTGAAGGTGGAATTATTGGCTTCCGCCCGGTATTAATGGACAAAGATAAACCATTTTATGTGGGGGGGGGGGGGGGAGTTGAAGGGGGGAAAATCATTTCCCCCATTTTCACTGGTTATTCCCCCTCCCCCCTTCCCATTTCATAAACGATGGTTGTTTCCATGACGGTGACATGGATGGGAGGATAACAGGAAAAGAGGAACTGGTTTTACTCCTTCAAACCTCCCCCCCCCCACCTAAAATGGACTATCCTTCTCTGTTTAGCACCCCTTTTTGGTCCCCACCTAGATAATGAAACAAATTATTTTAGATGATCATACTGTAGCACATTGCATGTGGAGTTTAGCTATTCATTAGAAGTGTTCTTTTGTATGTGTTTTTGCTTTAATGTCTGCTTCTTTTGGCTTTTTTCTTATTTTCTACCTGAGTTGAACCACACTTGCCTCAGTAGCAAATCAGAATTTTTGCAACTTCAATGCAAATAAAATATTTTCTCCTCAAAGTACATCAGATATGATATTCAGTCTTCATGGCTGTTTTTCCAAAAACTCTTTATGCTTATCCCCCCCCCCCCCCCTCGGTCTTTAACTGGTAGCATGTTTTATTCAAAACAGATTTTCTGTTCAGAATTTGTCAGTTTGACTCTTGAAGTTGAAATGCTTGGGAAAATACAAGAACAAGGTTCGAATCTCCACTCAGCCATGAGCAACCCATTAGGTGACCTTTGGCAGGTTGCACTCTCTCAGCCTCAGAGGACGGCAATGGCAACCTTCCCTGAATTTTTTTTTGGCAAGCATACACCCTGTGATAGGGCTAGCCATGAGTCTGAAAGGATCTTGAAAGAACTATTAAAATAAATGCTAGCAGAAGAATTTTCCAAACATTTTAAAGCAGCATATGTTCCTTATTTTAAAAGAAATCTTTTAATTTAAAACAGCAGCATATGTTCCTTATTTTAAAAGAAATCTTTTAATTTAAAGCAGCAGCTTTAAAATGTTAGGCTGCATGCATTTCAGTTTCCTTCTCTTCTTGAACACATAATATTCTAACCCCCAGTAGCGAGAGATATCTGGCCAGATTTGACTCCAGAATTCATGCTCCCATGCCTCTCTTATTAACCTGGAGGCAAATGGTCTGAATTGGGCATCATTGTATGAGAAAATACTTTGCCAATCTGACTTTCAACTCAGTACAGATAGTCCCCAAGTTATGAACAAGATAGATTCTGCAGGTTTGTTCTTAAGTTGAATTTGTAAGTCAGAATAGGTACATTTTTAAGTGTAACCCTAGTCAAGTGTGTGTGTGTGTGTGTGTGTGTGTGTGTGTGTATATATATAGTTATAGTTATAGTTATGGATAGCCTAGGGGCTCTTCTGAAGAGTAATTTCCCTCACTTCCTGTTGTCTCACCCCCGTTCCTAACTATGAGTTGTTCGTAAGTTGGATATTTGTAGCTCGAGGACTTCCTGTATTAGGCTCAGGTATTGATCCTTTATTTCAGTTCTCACCAGCCTGTAAAGCAAAGATGTTATTTGTCAGAAATATTAGCTGGTGTCATCTTAGTTACTTCTAACTAGAGCAGTTCACATACAGGCAAGTGCCATTGATTCAATGGATTTGCTTTGGTCAAGACTAATCTTTTAAAAAAATTCAGACAGACCGATCTGTGGGTAGCTGTGAGCTGCAGACCTGTCTTTTTGTGTTCCTTTTGATTAGTTTAATCTTGATTTGTAATGTTGTTTGCTTTGTCTAAGCCAGTGGTTCCCAACCTTTGGTCCTCCAAGTGTATTAGACTTCAGCTCCCACAATTCCTAACAGCTGGAAACCTAGTTGGGATCTCTGGGAGTACAAAACACCCTGAGAACTAAAGATTGAGAACCACTGGTATAGGATTTACTGTGTTGTGTTTATAACCCTAATTAATTTGCAGAGGTTTTTGTAAGACTGTTTTATGATCCATGCAGTCAATAAAGAGCTGAAACAGATTTCAGATATTGACAAGACTTTTAGAGGAGCAGTAGTAATTCTTTGTAGGAATGCATGGGCCTGCCTTTAATATTTGTTATCCTTCTAGCCCACTGTTATCTGGTTCAACTAGCAATGGCTTTCTACATGAAGCCGCTGGGAGAGATCATCCGGAGTTTCGGGGTGCGGTGTCATCTGTACGCAAATGATGTCCAGCTCTGTCACTCCTTCCCACCTGTCACTAAGGCTGTTCAGGTCCTGAACCGGCATCTGGCCGCTGTGTCGGACTGGATGAGGGACAACAAATTGAAATTGAATACGGACAAGACAGAGGTCCTCCTGGTCAGTCGTAAGGTTGAACAGGGTATAGGGTTACAGCCTGTGTTGGACGGGGTCGCACTCCCCCTGAAGACACAGGTTCGCAGTCTGGGGGTTCTCCTGGACTCATCATTGAGCCTGGAGCCCCATGTCTCGGCAGTAGCCAGGGGAGCCTTTGCACAACTGAGACTTGTGCGCCAGCTGCGCCCGTTTCTTGGGAGGTCTGACTTGGCCACGGTGGTCCACGCTCTGGTTACATCCCATTTGGCTTACTGCAACGAGCTCTACGTGGGGCTGCCTTTAAAGATGACCCGGAAGCTCCAATTAGTACAACGGGCAGCAGCCAGACTAATAACTGGGGCGGCTTACAGGGAGCGTACCACCCCCCTGTTAAGCCAGCTCCACTGGCTGCCAATGTGCTACTGAGCCCAATTTAAAGTACTGGTTTTGACCTACAAAGCCCTAAACAGTTCCGGTCCAACTTACCTGTCCGAACGCATCTCCTCCTATCAGCCCACGAAAATCTTAAGATCATCCTGCTCTCGATCCCACCTGCCTCACAAGCACGGCTGATGGGGACGAGAGACAGGACCTTCTCGGTGGTGGCTCCTTGGCTATGGAACTCCCTCCCCAGTGACATCCGGCAGGCTCCATCCCTTCTGGGGTTTAGAAAGAAGTTGAAGACATGGCTATGTGCGCAAGTGTTTAATGAATGAACTCAGGTAGCGTTGACATGGATTGGATTAAGGCTTTTGCACAAGGTCTGATGAATGATTATCATATATATTTGGCGTTGCACAGTGTTAAATCTTTTATATATTGTATTTTACTATGTTATTTAACTATTTTAACTGTTTTATTATTTTATTGTATTATGATATACTGGTAGTGATCCTGCCAGTTGTGTAAGCCGCCCTGAGTCCCCTCGGGGAGAAGGGCGGGGTAGAAATATTGGAAATAAATAAATAAATAAGTCCTAGGAAGGCATGCACCCTTGTTCTGTTTGACAAATCCTTGCTTGTACAGAGCTGCCTGGGACTGAACTACTGGCCTGTTATTTTCCTTGTTCCACAGCTGGGGCCTTTTGAAATAGAAAAGAGGAGTTCTTTTGCTTCTCCTAATATTATGTGGACCATGAAGTACACTGGGAAAGATGTATGGTAAAATGATTCCCTGCCCTGTGCCCTGAATATTTTCTCGTTCTCTTTTAAACCGGCGAGCAGCTGTGAGATCCAACCCCACGATTAGCCTGAATCCTTGCTAATCTGAGGAACTGGAGGCCTGGGCTGTGACCAAATCAGATGCAACAGGGACACGAAAGACTCAGATTGTCAATCCTCTCCTCCCTTTTATTTTTCATTTTCTTACCTTTAGCAGATCAAGCGCTCGGCGCGCATGTGTGGTGAATGTGAGGCTTGCCGACGCACAGAAGATTGTGGTCAGTGTGATTTCTGTCGCGATATGAAGAAGTTTGGGGGGCCCAACAAGATCCGCCAGAAGTGCCGTCTGAGGCAGTGCCAAGTTCGGGCTCGGGTGAGTGTCCCTGTGGGCCTTCTCTGCCCAGAAAGTCATTGCATGTTTTCTCTATGGGGCACTTTCTTGGCTGCTGTGCCTTAGACAGGCAGCCACCTCAGACTGAAGCTGTTGATTTGTGTGTAGCTCACACGTGATTGTTTTCCCATTCTTTTCTTCCTAGGAGTCCTATAAATATTTTCCAGCTTCGGTAAGTTTCCTTTTTCCCTCCTGGTTTTTTTTCTTTCCTTTTTCATTTAAAATTCAGGATTTAAAAATAGATGAGTGTTAAGTTGGGACTCCTGGTTTTTTTTTCCTTAGAAAGGGGATCAGAATGAGAATGAGGTCTGGTCTATACATGCAGCAGAATGAGGTGGTGAAACAGGTGCTCAGCTGACACTGGTTGAGAGTACAGTTAGCCTTCCACATTCACTTGGGTTAGGGGCACAAGACGCCAATGAAAGTGAAAAACCACAAATTAAAAACATTATATATTTTAAAATTTGAGATCACATATTTCTAGGAATTTCAAGAAATGCATTTACGCTTCAGTAATAATGCAATTTGACACTACTTGAACTGCCATGGCTCAATGCTATGGAACACTGAGAGTTGTACAGTAGTTTTTCAAAGCCTTTAGCCTTCTCTGTCAAAGAGGTATTGGTGCCTCACCAAACTACAACTCCCAGGATTCCATAGCATTGAGCTACAGCAACTGAAGTGCTGTCAAACTGTATTATTTCTGTGGTGCAGATGCACCCATGATTTTCCAGCATTACTTTCTGGTCAACTTTCGATGGAAACTGACTATAGAATTGCATTGGAAACACCTAGAAATTCCTAGGAAGGAGTTCTCTCTATAAATCTCTAAATTTTCTAGCATTTCTGGAAGAAGTTGACAGTAGAATCACTCTGGAGGACCTAGAAGTTTCTAGAGATAGTATTTTTAAACTGAATCTGTGAATAATCAAATGTGAATCAAAAGCTGAAACTGCAAATGTAAAGGGATGGCAGTACTGGTCAGATACTCTATTTCTGCACATTGAAGAATCCAGAATTTGGAAAGTGACCAGTTAACACTCTTAAGAACTTTGATTTTTAATTGTTTAGAGAAATATATTTTATTGATATATCAACAATAAAATACTTCTTACATAATCAGAGTCCTCTGTCTTGTTTAGAAAACACATCATAACTTATTTATTTATTTACTTGCTTTATTTCTATCCCACTCTTCTCACCCTTGCAGGGGACAATCACATATAAAGGATATGACATATACTCACTGAATCATGTAAACATTATTTTAGTGTTGGCATTACTCTAATACAAGAATTTTAATCCCACTTAAAAGTTCAATACATATACCGTGTTTCTGAACTTCTACTTTACATTTGGAAAAAATAAGCACTTCTCAAAACCTGCAAATATCCTTATTTTCATTTCTTATATATTGCGGGAAATTTTCCCATTATTTCATAAAATTATTTATTGATTTCTCTCTCAAAAATGTAGACAGTTTATCCATCTCACTAGTCTAATAAATTCAAGATCCATTTTTCAGCTGAGGGAGTCTTCACATCCTTCTATCTCTGGGCAAATAACTTTGCTGCTTTGAGTATATATTGCGATAACTAGTATATATCAAAAAAGGCTCTCTTTGTGGCTCTTTCTTTCCTTCTTATCTCTCATATATACCTTCATCCTCTCTCTTTTCTTTCTTTTCTTCTTCCCTTGCTTTCCCTCATACTCCTACTCTTCCTTCTTCTCTTCTCTTCCATTCTTTCTCTTTCTTTCCTTTCCTCCCCTCACCTGCCTTTTGCACTTTCCTTCTTTCTTTCCTTCCTTCTCTCTTTTCCCTTCTTTCCCCTCCCTCCCATATATGTGTCACCTAGTACCAGCCAAACCACTTCACTTCCTTTCTTTCCCAGTGAAATCACTTCACCTAACAATAGCCAATCCTACACCTAGCCATAGCCAATCCGTTTTGTTCTTTTTCTTCTGCTCTGGAACTGAAAAGAGTAGTTATTTTTTGCTCAAACTCCTTAGTTATTTTAAGTTGGAAAATGAGGGGTCTGTATTCCAAGTTTGGTCTAGATCCATCAAGTCACGTAGGAATTTTTGTGATACGAACATACCAACCAATATACATAAATACATGCATACTTTAACTTTTATAGAGTTTTTTTCTGTTTTTTATTTGATCCAAGACCGACTAGATATTTAATGATTGTAGTTACCATTTAAAAAAACAACTGTTTCTTGCTCTTGATGAGTTACTAAGTAAACTACTTCGTAAATGTAAATAACTCCTAAGTTATTGTAATAATTTTTTAATTTTTTAAAATAAACAGAATGCCAGACTCTTCTGAATTGAGAGACAAAATATATGTACAAGTTATGAGCTCCAGGCTGTAAAATGCAAAAATAAATTAAAACAGGTAAAAGTTATACTATAGAAGGAGTGGCATTATCCTGAGTTACTTTGCAGTTCTTCTGCAACTTAATTATATATTAGCAGTTACAAATAGGAATGTATTAGAGTAACCTGTTGGTAGTAAACTATGGCAAAAATAAGCATTTAAAATCAGTTCCTACCAGAAAAAGACATCTAGGGTCCCTTTCAGTAGTAGTGCTTCATGTTTAGGGGATCATTCACAAAAAGGGTCTTCTTTGTCTTCTGTCCAAAATATTGAGTCCATTCTGTTACCTCATTTCCATCTCGTTTTGCTGCATGTAAAGATAGAGTCTGACTTTTAGTAGGTTAGTGTAGGGAGGGAGCCAGGGACCTGAGAGCATGTTTTGGATGGATCATCAACTGTAGGTTTTGCAGGGGGATGGAGCCATGCTTCTTGAACGTTACTCCGAGCCTTTTCTCCCTTCTTCTTAATCTTGGAAAATAAGTGGGTTTTGGGATTCTCTTTGCCTATTGCGCTTTTTGCTATTCAACATCCCGCAAGCTCCCGTTTTCTCTGTTGACTGCTGCTGAGCACAGGAAAAGAGGGGTCTACTTGTGCTATTTCAGTGCTTCGTGCTTATGGAGCCAGATCAGTGGCTTCTTTAATGCTCTCTCCTCTCTCTCTCTCTTTTCTTCTTTCCCTCCTCTTCTCTCATTGCTTTTTCTTACCCTTCCCCCCTTCCTACCCCAATTTCCCCAAATGCTCAATAGATGTTACGGGGGCGGGAGGATGATCTGCAGATGCTAAAGGAACAGCTTGAGTCGTCTGCCACACCCGAACCTCTCTCGGATGATGATCTGCACATAGATCCCGATTTGTATCAGGAGCTTTGCTCAGGGGCCTTCGATGATCAGAACCTGGTGAGAGCTGGGGTGGACCCATGTTCTTGGGATGCCTGGGTCAGGCTGGCCCAACAGTCGTGTTGGAATGCTCTATCCTAAGACAGTGTGCATTTGAGGCTCTTTCCACCCACTTCTTCCCACGCAGTCCCTAATTCTGCGTTCTGATATGATTCCAATCAAGTATGCTGGAGAAATGCAGGCAACTATCTGGCTAAATACTTTGTATCAGTATGTCATCTGACACTATACATGATCATCTAGAGCTCCCAGCTTGTTCATATTCTCTTCTTGTAATCTTATACTATGGCTATATTTTTAAAAGGCTCTTCGGCTCATTCTTCTTTCATCTCCCTCAAACATCTAAATCCCCCACATCTGTCTTTTTCTAAATTCTTTGCTTTCCAGTGACTAACTTCCTAATACCTTCCCAACCCTTAGCCTCTTCACCTTGCAGCAGACAGGACTTCCTGTAGATCACATGTGTCAAACTCAAGGCCCGCAGGCTGAATCCAGCCCGCCGTGTCCTTTTATGTGGTCTTCCATAACTCCATCTGTGGATATAAGACCCCTATATTTAGGCAGAAGGGTTGATTTATTTGCTTGCTGTTTACATCGTTATTTGACCTATGTAGTCTCAGTTCGGTCATTCCAGCAAGATTTCAATCTTGGTTGTGCCATGTGTCGTTCATGGAAGGATGTTTCTGTGACAGGGCAGGAAATCTGGATGTTAAAACTGTGGGAGAGTGAATAAGTCCTTTACATTTTAGTAGCTGCCATTTTGTATGCCCCCCCTTCCCCCATGCATGTGCCTGCTTTTGCCCAGGAAGGAAGAAACAGAAAAGGTGTTGCCTGGGAGGCAGGGTGACCCATATTTGCCACCTCTTGACAGTCCTGTTAAAGCAGCTGAGAGAGGGGAGGTGGAATGAAAAAGGTCCAGAAATCACTTGAGCTGAAATAATGGCCCAACCAGGTGTGCACACATACCTTTCCCCCGAATTATTTTGAATTTGTGGTTGCTTGAATCTGTGGATGAGAAAAATTCAGTTACAGAAGGCTGGCTATAATTGGTTACACATTTATCCCCATATTCATGGGGGTTAGGGATACAAGACCGCCACAAAAGTGGAAAGATTGCTAAAGTCTTCACCCCTCCCCGCCCCAAACGCATTGTTTTCAGGAAGCATCCTAGCCGCTCAGTTGTGTTGCATCTGTGTTCCTTTGCAAGACAGAAGCAGGTGGCTAGTGTGTTCTCAGAGACTGGAAGAGCACAAAGAACTAGTGGCAAGAGTTTACCAAAAGTGAGCCTTTTGCTCTCCAGGGATGTGCCCTATTCCAACCTAAGTGCCCTCCCCCTTCCCGGACCTTTTTTTTCTCCTGCCATTTTGGCACAGCTCTGTGGTTCACTGAAAAAAAAATTCCCATTTAATTGTGAATGATCAGATCTGTGAAAATTAGAAGTTAGATCTGTGAATGTGGAGAGCCAAATATAGTAGTGGTACCAACAGCCTTAGAAGTCATGTGAGACAAGTATCTGCACCAGTCTAGGACACTGAAGACATGTTTCTTTGTGGCCAGAAACTTTGCTGATTTCACCTCTTGTTACTTCGGACAAGCAAATTTTCCCAACTTTTTGCATAATAGTAAACATTAGAAAACTGCTTATGCAGGGCAGCACTCCCAAATAGTAGGACCTAATGGTTTTTTTTTTTTTGGTCTGATCCATTTAGGAAGTCCAGTGGAACGACTGCATATATGCTACGTGGGCACTCTATGTGAGGGGTTCTCAACCCCTCTTTAAAGCAAAAGTTTCTTGTGGAGCCCCAAGAAATGTTTATATATTATATGATCTATATATATAAAAATGTAATGTTCATTTTACTATGGAGTAAACAACAAAACCACTGAACCCAATCACACCAAATTTGGCCACAAAAGAAATAATCATCCAAAACATGTCTTTCAATAAAAACCCCCCTAGAAAAATAGTCCAAATTACAGAGGATGAGGAAGAGCCTTTCTCCCCCTAACTGCCAGTTAAAAAGGTAGGCTTTGCTGCCTTTACCCCCCCCCCCCGCTGCCTTTAGGCCCCACCCTCTTCGTATCCTAGCAACTCCCTCAGCCAAAATGGCGCCCAGGGCACAGGCAGATCCACACTGCCTATAAAATATAGATTACCTGATTTGAACTGGATTATATGACAGTGTAGACTCAAGGTCCTTCCACATAGCTATATTACACATTTTTAATCTTATATTATCTGCTTTGAACTGGATTATCTTGAGTCCACACTGCCATATAATCCACTTCAGTGTGGATTTTATACAGCTGTGTAGAAGGGGCCTCATATAATCCACTTCTAAGCAGATAATATAAGATTATAAATATAATATGAAATAATTACTGTGGTATAATAATACAGAACAATATAATCTCTAAAACCAGGACAGTAAATAAAGAGCAACACCCTGAAAGCAGGGAAATTGGGAATTCCAGAAAGGAAACAATCAGGGCCAGCCAACACTTCCCAACAAAGGATACCCCCAGGCAGGAAGCAGCCAGGTTTTGAAGCTGCAAGGCCATTAAATGCTAATCAAGGTGCCTAATTGCAGCATTCATACCTGTCACACCGAGACTATTAATTGCTATTCAACCTGGCTAACCAAGGATTCTGCAAGGTAGAAAGTGGCCAGGCTTGCAAGCAGCAAGGCTATTCAGTGCTTTTCAACCTGGCCAACCAAGATTTCCCCTAGGTGAAAAATCCCCAGGCTTTGAAGCCACGAGGCTACTTCATCCCATTCAACCTGGCCTAGCAAGAATGCCCTATGTAGAAAGCAGCCAGGCTTTTAATCTGCAAGACTATTCAGTGCCATTCGATCTGGCCAAACAATGATTCCCCTACAAAGGAAGTAGCCAGGCTTCAAAGCGGCTCTTTGATTGAGGGTGCTACTCCAGCGCTACTCCAGGAATCATAGAATCATAGAATAGCAAGAGTTGGAAGAGACCTCATGGGCCATCCAGTCCAACCCCCTGCCAAGAAGCAGGAAATCCCATTCAAAGCACCTCCGACAGATGGCCATCCAGCCTCTGCTTAAAAGCCTCCAAAGAAGGAGCCTCCACCACACTCCGGGGCAGAGAGTTCCACTGCCGAACAACTCTCACCGTGAGGAAGTTCTTCCTGATGTTCAGGCTTTGGCCAGGAAAGGCCAGGCTTTGAGGCTGCAAGGCTATTCACTGCTATTCCATCTGGCCAACAAATGATGCCCATAAGCCACAGCAATGCGTGGTCGGGCAAAGCTAGTATATTATATATAATACATATATCTCAGGCATTGGCTGGGCTAGTGATGGATGGATGGTGTTTGTGTGAACTAATTCACACAGTGCAATAAAATAAAATAAAAATGCAATATTTAAAATGAACATTTTTTCCTAATATACTTTTTTTCTAACAGCATATACAATTAACCATTTTGAGTACAGTATCTAAGTCAGGAAAGTACACTGCATTTTTTAAAAAGAAAAGAGAAATTATTGATGTTTTAATATAGCTTATAAGTAAAATCATTAAAAATGTTAACATTTTACATAGTTGCTAAGCTAAATTAAAATGCACGGTAATAAAATTCTTCCCATCTAGTTTTGAACTTTCCCCACTTAAAACATATTATGCTTATAATTCTGTTGCAGTCTTCTATCTACTTAAGTATATTTTGTTTTATTTCCCTCCCCCCATCCCTTATTTTTTTCTTGTGCCCCCTTCACCTTGAACAACTCATCTTATCCTTTAATTCCAAAATGTCATTGTTTCTTTTGCAGGTTTGTTCCCCATTCCTTCAATGAATATAAACTCAATACATTTACTCCATATATTCCAAAAATCTGTTACTTCCATATTTCCTTTTTAACTTTAATGTCAGAAGTCAGTTTATCATTAACCACTATATTCCAAATTTCTCTATGAAAGAACAATTTTTACTAACATAAACGTAACTGTATTTCAGTAGAAGACATCTGGGGTGATTAAGCCCCATCTGCCATGCAGGAAAAACACAATAGAATCACCTTCAACAGATGGCCATCCAGCCTTTGCAATAACAATAATAATAGCAGAAACCCATGCAGGAAAACACTATCAGAGTACCTTCAACAGATGGCCACCCAGCCTTTGCAATAGTAGTAGTAGTAGTAGTAGTAGTAGTAGTAGTAATAATAATAATAATAATAATAATAATAATAATAATAATAGGACAACTCTAGGGGCCATCCAATCCAACCGCATTCTTCCATGCAGGAAAGGCACAATCAAAGCACCCCCAACAGATGGCTATGAACAGTATCTGTGGTGATGGCACTTGACAGCAAACACTGTTGTGTATTTGAGCTTATATGGCTTTGATTTGATGCATCTTTGGCTTGTGTCGAGCCACAGGGAGAGGCGGATAATAAATAAAATTATTATTATTATTATTATTATTATTATTATTATTAGTAGTAGTAGTAGTAGTAGTAGTAGTATCATCGTTGCTCTAAGAAAGTTAGTTTTGGGCTGCAACCCCCAGAATTCCCTATCCAGTTTGGCCCACTTCTTGAGGGCTGGTGTCTCAGAAAACTAACACTGCTCTTAAATCCCCTTTTCAAAGTGATTCTCTCTCAAATCAGCTTTCTAACCCAGCTGTAATTCAGAAAGCAAAGAAACAGGGACGGGGGGGGGGGGGGGGGGGGGTTGCTCCTGCAGCAGAGGAGATGGATGTTCTCTCTGCTTTTTGGCTCTTTTAAGCATTTTGATCCAGGAATGGCAGGAGTTTAACTAGACCTCCATAACTGTTGAGGGAGAACTCTTCACTTCTCTTTTCCATTCTCTTAGCCATGGCTCAGTGACACGGACGATGGGCCCTTCCTTGATCCCATGTTGCGGAAGCGTGCTGTGAAGGTGAAGCATGTCAAGCGGAGGGAGAAGAAATCTGAGAAAAAGGTAGGATACCAGAATGATATGATTGTTATGTAAAGAGCACCTGGCTGGGTAATAGAGTCGATCCTTTTTACAAAAGGATGGGGAATCTTCACTCCTGGACTACATCTTTCATAGTATTTTACCATTGGTCATATTAGATGGGACTAATGAGAGTTATCTGGGGTAGCCAAATGTTCTCAACTCCTTTTCCAAGGGACAAATCACACTTGTGAGTCAAATTGGGCAGATCTGTCTTGAAGACATGCAACAAGATTATTTATGTTTCTTTCCTTCCTTTTCAAAATGAAGAACTGAGGCCTCATCTACATTGGCCACTTAAAGCACTTCAAAGCTAGATTCAAACTGTAGCAGCCAGACAACAAAGTTACACAAAAGTGTGTGAAAGAAAGCCCTTAATGCACACCAGTGCTCTGTGCAATCACCGTCTCGGCCTCAAACTGGTTTCAGGATTCCTTATGTAATCATCTGCACAGTGAAGCTACTTTCGTGAATGCTGGTTTGAAATTGCATTAAATCGTCAATGTAGATGGAACTTCAGTTAGCCAGTCTCAAACGTATTGCCAGTGAAAATGACAAAATAAGCACTGCCTTTTTAGAGCAGGTCAAACTCTGCTTATTTCATTCTTCTAATAAGAACTACAACCAGCCAGATGCCTGTGGACATGTAGAACCAGATGAACAACAATGTGAAATAAGGTTTTCAAAAAATGACACACTTAAAAATTACTTGAAATGAACCATACCAATCCCTTGACCCCAAATCACATAGAGACTGATATTGCTATTTATAAAAGTTTAGGAACATGCCTTAAATTAGATTAGACTAATGGTCCAGATCGTGTAGTGTTTTCAATGTCAAGAATGGACAAGGTGCAGCCCATGGGTTGCATGCAGGCCTAGGACTGTTTTAAATAAGTGAACCAAAGGTGACTTCCATTCACTCCCAGTGGCCAAAAAAGCCTGTCCTGGGCCTAAAAAGGCTTAAAACATGACACCTAAAACCATGGTGAAAAATGCTTTCCCCAGGGGACTTTTGTATTAGATCCAGCAGGGTGTGTGTGTAACATTAGTTAGGTTTTCTATGGGGCTAATATGACCTTCCATAGTTGTTCATCCCTGTCTACATCATGGATAGACTACTGATATTGTGGGAAATAACCATAATTCCTCACCAGGCTGGCTGGATCTAATGAAACCTAGAGTCCTATCATCTGGAGTGCACTGGTGCCTGCCTCTGGCCTGCAAGTAGTGCAGAGGGAAAAGTCTGCCCCATCACCAGTATCCAGTATGTTACTTGGCAAGACCAAGGACAGAAGCAAGTGCCTTTTGCCCTGCAATTTATTTGCTCTGTTTCTACACTACAGCTCTTCCTAGAGCAGCGTTTCTCAACCTGGGGGTCGGGACCCCTGGGGGGGGGGGCGGTTGAATGGGAGGTTCAGAGGGGTCACCAAAGACCAATATTTTCTGTTGTTCATGGGGGTTCTGTGTGGGAAGTTTGCCTAATTTGAACGTTGGTGAGGGTTCAAGAGGCTCTTTGATTGTAGGTGAACTACAAATCCCAGCAACTATAACTCCCAAATATCAAGGTCTATTTCCCTCAAACTCCACCAGTGTTCACATTTGGGCATATTGAGTATCCGTGCCAAGTTTGATCCAGATCCATCATGGTTTGAGTCCACAGTGCTCTCCGGGTGTAGGTGAACTACAACTCCGTAACTCAAGGTCAATACCCACCAAACCCTTCCAGTATTTTCTGTTGGTCACGGGAGTTCTGTATGCCAAGTTTGGTTCAGTTCCATCGTTGGTGGAGTTCCAAATGTTCTTTGATTGTAGGTAAACTATAAATCCTAGCAACTACAACTCCCAAATGACAAAATCACCCCCCCAGCCCCACCAGTATTCAAATTTGGGTGTATTGGGTATTTGTTCTAAATTTGGTCCAGTGAATGATCCTGCATATCAGATATTTACATTACGATTCATAACATTAGTGCAATGAGTTATGAAGAAGCAACAAAAATAATTTTTTTGTTGGGGGTCACCATAACGTGAGGAACTATATTAAGGGTCGCAGCATTAGGTGGGTTGAGAACCACTGTCCTAGAGGATCAGATCTGGTCAGAAAGTGCATTATGATACAAATATATGCATACGCACACACATACACTCATAGTACGACCCCCACATCTGAAGGGGGTACATTCTAAGACCCCCTCCTATTTACCTGGAATTGTAGGCAATCATGAATCCTATATATTGACTATACTTGAGCTCGAAGCACACCATTGAATTGCACTGGAATGCCTACAGAAGCCCACAATATTTCCAAGGGCAAGTATTTTTTGGAGTATGGGTATGTGAAATTACGGGTATTGAATTCTTGGATAAGGAAGTTGTGCTGTATAGACATGTAGACACACAGAATTCTGCATCATACTTATAATTTGTGTCAGACTATCTGAGCATATAGTGCTATTAATATATCTAATACAAGAAAGGGATAATCCTCTAGTGACCTGTTTGGTCAGCAACAGCTTCCCTGATCATAAAGGCAGTGGGATAGAGCTGTAAAACAGCTTAATCTGAACCTAGGTCCCAAACCCTGGTTCACTGGGTGTCTTTGGGTCAGTTTCACTAAGCCCGTTCTACCTCTGCAATGTTGTTGTTGAGGTCAATGAACCTTAAGGTCTTTGGTGGAAGGGCAGGATAACAGATATGGCCAAAGTACAGTGTGTGATGATGTGAATGGTGGTATCAGAGAGAATGGAGGAAAAGACAGCCTTCCATTACCTATGCCAGGCTAGATGACACACATGCTCTCTGGGTAATGCAAGAAGGGAATGAGACTTAAGTGGGATTGCCTGTGTTTGAGGATCCTCGGTAAAATGAATGTTCTTCTGTTGAAGACATGATAGTGATGTCATCCACTAAATCTAACTGCTGTTTGCTATTTGGCCTGCAGAAGGATGAGAAATACAAGCGCCACAAGCAGAAGCAGAAGCACCGCGACAGGTCTAAGCATGCTGAGCGGGTAGATGTCAAAGACCCTTCCTCTTTACACCAGTGCCTTGGTCCTGGCTGCATCCAGGCTGCTCGAGTCAACTCCAAGTACTGCTCTGATGAATGTGGCATGAAACTGGCAGCTAAGTAAGAGATTAACCTCCCTAATGCTGCCTCTTCCTGCCCCCCCCCCCAATTTCTTCTCCAATTAACTTTGCATTTCTGTTTGCTTACTAACATAGACTGACTGTAAATATGATGTGACACATGGAGGAGATGTGGTAAGGGTAGTGAGGAGAGTAACTGCATTTTGAGACATAAAACCAGGACATGGTTGATGTCCTTGGGAACCTGCTTTCTATCAACTTCTGTTCTCAGCTAAATGAAAGGAATACCTATGATAATGGAAGCCATAAAATTGTAATGGGCAGTGTAAAATCTCTCTGTGTTGAAACTCAGGGAGCAAATCTATTTCTTCTTGTGGGAGTCTTCGTTGCTTCTTTTCTGATCTGAACCCTGCATCCATATACACAGTTCATGGTCTCCAAAATGGTTCAGAAACAAGATGGGGCCTTAATATCCCCTTTGTCTTCTATGGGGATTGGGTGGGTGGATGGGAAGTGAGAGGGGTTAGTAGGTTCCTCGTCTTATAGCATACTAACTTAGGTACTTGGCAATGCCCAGGTTTGTTATTTTGTAACACTATTAGAAATGGGCAGTTTGTTTTTGGATTTTATGAATGGACTCATTAGAAAATGCATAAGGATGTGAGTGAACTACAACTCTCATCATCCCCGCCCTGCCAGTATATCAAGTTAGTCATGATGGGTATGCATGCCAAGTTTGGTCCAGATACATCGTCAGTGGGCTTCACAGTGTGCTCTGGAATGTGGGGTGAACTACAATACACATCATCCTGGGTCAATCCCTTCAAACTCTGTCAGTGCTTAAAAGTTGTTCATGGTGGTATGTGTTCCGCATTTTGTCCATATCTATCCGTGGTGGGAGTCACAGGGATCTCTGGATATGGGAGCAATTTTGAAAAATGCATACAAACATACATCGATAGAAGATACATATACTTTTTATAATATACGTAGACACACACACACATATATCAAGGTTGAGAATTATGCTGTTCTTCAGATGATGTTGGACTGCAACACCCAATATTCTTCACACTTGGCTGTGTTTGTTAGTGGTTGTGGGATGTCTACCACGATCTGGAGGCCCATATGATTTCCGTCCCTTATTGCCCTAAGGTGTCTTGAGGCACCTTCCACTTACAATGCAGTTGACAAATAAATTTAATAAGCTACCTTGAGTTGTGTGGTGCTATCTCTTTCCCCTCCACTGCATTGACTGGTGCCACTTTGCTCTCTTGCCTAGCCGCATCTACGAGATCCTCCCCCAACGCATCCAGCAGTGGCAGCAGAGTCCTTGTGTGGCAGAAGAGCATGGCAAGAAGCTCCTGGAGCGGATACGGCGGGAGCAGCAGCAGGCACGACTCAGGCTTCAGGAAATGGAACGCAAATTCCATGAATTGGAAGCCATAATTGTCCGGGCCAAGCAGCAAGCCATCAAAGAGGATGAAGAGGTACCTGGAAAACATGGGGGTGAAGGGGACTGGGAGCTAGGAAGTAGGCGGTTCCTTACAGCAGAGGTGGGGATGAATGTGCTTGAGGTGGATTAGTACAGTCTTGTGGCATCCTATCTATCTATCTATCTATCTATCTATCTATCTATCTATCTATCTATCTATCTATCTATCTATCTATCTATCTGGATGTGAATTCACTGGTTCCTTTGAGTGTCAGTAGTGTGGAACTTATCTCCATAGCAGTGAGTATGTTCTTGAATCTCCTCATAGTCAGAATGGATTTATGAGAACTAGATCTTCAAAAGCAATTGACACTTTTCTTTATAAAGCTAGCCAGAACTTTGGGACCTAGTACCAATTTCTAGTCCCATTGGGATGTGCACATAATGTTAGTTTGCCAAGTTCCCAGTTGCTGGCTATAGGCTAGAGGTTCCTAGATTGTATTAGTGTCAAACCAGGGAAACTTTGATACTGTTATGGTTCAAGGGAAATCCCATTTGTCTGATATATTTTTAAAACATTTTTATATATACATTTTTCTAGATACAGTACCTTCATTCATTTCTATACCCCTTCAAAATGTGGGAGATATTTACGCCCCACCCTGTATCTTTGATTAATTTATATACAGCCTTTCCCTCTCAATATGGGACCCAGGGTGGTTTACAACATTGTTGAAGCAATTTATTTTTAAATACCATTTTAGTATATCTACTGTAGTTTAATTTTGCTTTTACCACACTGCTATTATTTAATTGCTTTTAAATTGCTTTTTAACTTTTGTATTGCACCTTTTAAACTTGCCTAGTGTGGAGTGTTAGTTGCGTTGAGTCCCCACGGGGAGAAAGGTGGGGTATAAATAATAATAATAATAATAATAATAATAACAACAATAACAACAACAACTAAAAAGCTGATGATACAGATGTTAACATTGTATCAACTGCCATGTAACATCATACATCATTTAAAACAGTAGAAAATAACAATAAAAATAATATAATTATAAGTGTAGCACTTTTGCATCCCTCATTAATCATGAAATGCTTATTAAAATAAGGAGGCCTTCTCTTGTTGGCAAAATGAGATCTGAGAAGCAGCCAGCCTAGCTTCCTATGAAAAGTTGTGAGCAGTCACTGAGAAGACTCTTGTGTTCTCACACAATGAGCCTGCAACAGTGACAGGGTCCATAGAAAGCCCTATTGGGATTTCTAGGTCATAACCAGTATTTGCTTAGAAATGAACCAATATCTAGTGAAGCTGTTTTAACATGAGTTCTGTGTTCCTCAAAACTGACCCCAGCCTGAAGTTTCCAAAGGCAATCCTTGTAGAGTGGGGAGGCCCTCCTCTCGCTTCCACCAACTTCACAGTTGCGGTTGGTGGGGACGAGAGAGAGGGCCTTCTCCGCCGTGGCCCCCCGGCTGTGGAACTCGCTCCCCAGGGAGATTAGGCAGGCCCCTACCCTACTTTCTTTCAGGAAAAGCCTGAAAACTTGGCTATTCCAGAAGGCCTTCGTTGACTGATCCTTGTGGGATCATGTTATTTACTTATTAAGCAGTAGACCCTCTGGATTGTTTTTAGGATTCATTCAGCACTTTAAGTATTGCACCTGCTGTATAATTATCCCTCCCTGATAACTTGATATTGCTTTCCACCTTGGCCTGGATCTTTTGACCCAAATCGGGATTTTAATATTATTGTGTATATTGATTTTTATGACTGTTTTTAATCATGTTGAAGTTTTACTGCTCGGTTTAATGTTTTATCTGATTTTTGCTGTTGTGTCTGGGCATGGCCCCATGTAAGCCGCCCCGAGTCCCTCCGGGGAGATGGGGCGGGATATAAGAATAAAATTATTATTATTATTATTATAGAGTGGGTTAGTGATCCAATCTCTTCTTTGAAGTGCAAAAAAAGGAGGTGTGTTAGTAAGCACATAGCTAGCTATGCCAGTCTACGTATGGATTGGTGGATATTATGTATTAATGTATGATGTTTTAACTGTTGTAATTACACATTTTCATTTAACGCTTTTTAAACTTTTGTATCAAATAGGTTTTTAGTGTACTTTGGTCTTGATATGAGGTGCCTTGAGTCCCATCTTGGGAGAAAGGCAAAATAATAAATAAATAAATATATACATACATGTTCAAGTCATTACAACCCTCTGGGTGTCTTGTGGGGAGAAGCTGTTTGCCTTCAAAGGTTAATGCTAATGTTGGCTTCTGGCTTGCCTGTTTTCCCAGACCAGTGAAGGAGACAGTGATGATACAGACTTGCAGATCTTCTGTGTTTCATGTGGCCACCCAGTCAACCCCAAGGTTGCCTTGCGTCACATGGAGCGGTGCTATGCTAAGGTAGGTAGTCTGTTGTCTTTGTACTAGATTCCCATGGTGTTGGGCTTCAGACACTTGTGTATAAATTCATGGTCCCAGAACCATGTTGAGGAATTTCTTTTTAGCCTCTGCTTCCTGTCTGTAAAATGGTAATATTCATGCCATGTCTCAGCCACTATTGTGAATCAAGACAAAAGCAGCAAAATACTGTTGAAATGACACAGAATGCTGGCCTTTGTCAAACAGCTTCTTGAGATGATAACGACGACAACAACAACAATAATTTTAATCTATTTATTACCTGCCTTTTCTTTTGGCTCAAGGAGGGACACGGCATAGTTAAATACATCCATAAAATCACATTTGAAAACATAGTTAAAATACAACCATAAAAGTATATATTGAAACATACATATAGTATATTAACATACATGAGACAAAAGTTAAAGCACAATAAAAATAGAATGTGATTTCAAAGTCATCCTTAAAACAGATTTGGTAGCTTGCTGGAAGAGATAGATCTTCAGCTGTGTTTTAAATTCTGACAGCTGATTTAGCTATTGGATCTCTTTCGGCAGGTCATTCCACAGTCTCCTTGCGGCAGCCAAATAGTCCAGTAAGATAAACTTTATTAAAAGATGAATATATAAAGAAGTCAGTAACTTTACAAAGAAGCATCAAAGTTAAAAAAGTTATTCCAAGAGAATCCTAGAAGGCTAAAATCCATTAACAGCATAGTTAATAGACAATTAATCCATAAACATGACAGCCGGAATCCAAGGCAGGCCGCCTAATCCACACAGGAACTAGAAACAGGAATGTGAAAATTTGGATACATGGAACCTAAGAACAGGAACCGAGAGCTGATTTCCCCTTGAATTCAACATTGCTTTCACAAGGAATTGTACCAGCATAAATCACTTAAAAGGCCTCAATCCTTCCCATTACGTCATTCTTCACACACCTGCTTTTCCTCTTTTTATCTCTAAGCCTTTGAGAAAAGCAACTCTTATCTCTGCTGTACACTCTGCCTCCAAAGTTTCAAGCGCTGTAATCTGGACTCCCAGATTTCTCTTAGCCTGCACTTCTGGCAGGTTCTCATGAAAACTGGTATCGCTTTCTCCAGTCTCATGGGAACTGCCAGGAGATTTCAAAACAACTCTCTCCAGACCATGTCTTTCCTCCTCTGGGCTTCAGGTTCTATCCCAGCATCCCCTTCTTCATCCTCCGAGCATTCAGAAGCTGACCAGGCTACAACAGGCAGGATCGATGCTTCCTTTAGATTCTCCTGGGGCTGAATAAGCGCCTGCCTTGCTTTTCTCTTCTTTTTGATAAGAGTGTCGTATTTATATTGATCAATGTATAAGTCAATCTATTTTTTGACAAAAAAATCTAGATTTATACATAAATATGTACAGTTAATGGGACCCTTCTCTAAGATATCTCCTTATGTATATATATGCAAATACAGGTACACCAGAGTCTCGCTTATCTGTCATAAACTGGCGGGCAGAATGACGGATAAGCGATACTAATGGATAACAGGGTGGGTGCTCACTCGCCCATCCTCCCCCCCTCGCTCACTTACCAGGCCAGGTCCCAGCAGCGGTGACGGCAACACCGGGACCTGGCAGGGTGAGAGTGAGCGAGGGCTTTTGCCACCCTCCTTCGCTCCTTCACCATGCCGGGTCCCAGTAGCACCAGGACCCGGCCTCGTGAAGGAGCGAGTGAGGGCCTTTGTCGCCCTCCGTCCCTCGCTCACTCACCCAGCTGGGTTTCGGCAGCACCGGGACCCGGCGGGGTGAGTGAATGAGTGAGAGAGAGAGCAAGCAAGGGAGGACATTTGCCTCGGATAATACGGAGTGTTGGATAAGCGGAAGTCGGATAAGTAGGACTCTACTGTATTTCAAAATCCAAATTACTTCCAGTCCCAAACAGTTCAGATAAGGAAGACTTAATATGTACTTCTCTTTTTATTTGCCTTCTACAGTATGAGAGCCAGACGTCGTTTGGGTCTATGTATCCAACACGTATTGAAGGGTAAGTTATTCCTCACTTGTTGCTGCCTGCAGCTGCTTACTGAACCCCAGGCATTAGATTTCATTGCATTGGGTTCTCTTGTTTTCAGATCTTTTTTATGAACTAAAACAGTCCAGCTCAAACCAAAAGAGTGAGACTAGGACCCTAATACTGTTCAGAACTTGACCATCTACCGATCTCCAGGAATTTAGGAAAGTGTACTGGGACAGCTGATGTATGCATCTCCTTTAGGAGAGGAAAACAGGATATACATAACTAAATAATAATAATAATAGTTGGAAATGTCTGGAAGGTTGAGTGATAGTTGTACTTCGACTTTACATTGTCAGCATGTTCTGTATATAAAGAAGGAAGGGTATATTCTGCATGTAAAATGTATGTTCTATCCCCTGGGATATCATTACTCCCAATTTTGCAGAATTAATAACTAGTTATTTTCTTAACTGATCAAAATTTCCTGATCATAGATGCCAGAAAATCAGGTGAAGTGGTCCTGGATTTCTTGAGTTTAAATTGACTGCTTCTTCCCAGCTATTACTTTTTCTGCTCTTCCCCTCAGGGCCACTCGTCTTTTCTGTGATGTCTATAACCCACAAAGCAAGACCTACTGCAAACGCTTGCAGGTTCTGTGCCCAGAGCATTCGCGAGATCCCAAGGTAGGAGCTAACTTGTATTTGTTTTGAGGTCCTATTCATTATTACTCCAGGTGGAATTATCTAGGCCATCATTCACATTTAAGAATGAAATGGTCACTGAATGAAGTATAGGATGCAACTTTCGAATATCTATTCCAGGGTCTCTGTGTTCTTAGGTGGTTATTCTATCACGGTGTAGGAAAAAAACATAGAAAGTGAATATTTATTTATTGCCAATTATTGCCAATTTGGAAGCTGTTCTGAATCCCCTTTGGGGACTTGGGTTAAAATATAGTAATTAAATAAATCTAGCTTTTGTGTGTACCAAATGATAGTCAGCCCATGGATTCAACCATCCACATCTTAAAAATATATTTTTTAAAATCTAAAAAGCAAACCTTGACACATTTTGTTATACCATTGTATATTATGAGACTTTAGCATCCATGGATTTTGGTGTCCATGGGTGATCCTGGGACCAAATTGCAGCGGACACCAAGGGCTCACTGTCCTTTGTTACAGGGATTATATAACTCCGCTGTTGAAAATCAAAACCATTTCTTGGGATGGCAAGGAGGAACAATCCACCATGATTGGTTTAATGTGCCATGTTTCGGCGAGTTTTGTAAGATCTTATATAAGAAATATGATTTTGTAAGCACCACCTAAATAAACTGAACCTTCTGGAGACCATTTGAAAGCTTGTTTCAAAATGGATCTAGGTTTTTCCCCTCTTTCTGCCCCTATTTTTCTTACAATTTCTATTTTTAAACATTTACAAAAATTTCTGGAGATTTTTTTGTTCTCTTCTGCTGCCTACATTTCCTATGTAAAGTTTTCTGGAGGCAAGTGCCGTTTACCTTTTCTCTTACAGAAAGGTACATGGGGCTACAGTAGGATCTGTTGAAGCAAAATTTCATTTTATCTTGCGTTTTATTGCATTTTTATTACAAACACACGGCTACAACCTGGCATTAAAAGCCTGTAGTTCTTCATTCTTTCTTCACCATCATTTCAATACTGATGCTGCTAAGAAAACAAAGGACAAGTTGAAAAGGCGTGGGGCAGAGACTAGAGAGCTGTAAAAAGAAGCTGCCTTGTCAGAGGCTTTAATAACTTTGTATCTTGTCACGGAATACTAATTATTTTAGCCAGATGACAAGCATCCCTGATTTCAGACTGTTTACGCTTGACTGATCTTCCCCCAGGTGTCAGCAGATGAAGTGTGTGGTTGTCCCATGGTAAAAGACGTATTTGAACTCACTGGGGAATTCTGCCGTGTGCCCAAACGGAAATGCAATCGACACTACTGCTGGGAGAAGCTGCGCCGAGCTGAGGTGGACTTGGAGAGAGTGCGCGTGGTATGGATCAGCAAACTTTACATGTGTGGCTGATTGTCAAAGAGAGATAATGAGCCCATCAACAAATAGGCCTTTGGCTTGAGGAATTGTAGCAGTGGTGGGAATCTTTCCACTAGTGATGGGGTGTAATCTGCTTCCCTTGCTTTTGCAGTGGTACAAGCTGGATGAGTTGTTTGAACAGGAGCGAAACGTGCGGATGGCCATGACCAACCGAGCTGGGCTTCTTGCTCTCATGCTGCACCAGACAATCCAGCATGATCCGCTGACTACAGACTTGCGTACAACCACTGATCGCTGAGCTGGTATACGAAAGATGGTAGGATCTGCTGCCATTTGATTGATAAAGAGGATTCAGTGCTAAGCCTGATTAGCTAAGCCTGGAGGGTGGGGATAGGGAGAGGGTAGATGCATATTTGAGATGGTGATGTAGAGTCCCTATTGTCCAGTTTAAGGATTGTGCCATATGTAGGCAGTAAGGATATGTTAGCCCTTATTTGGACACACAGGCACCAGTCTAAATTGGTAGCAGAGTCTCAGCTGGGGGCTATATCAGTTGCTATGGGGTCATGGGATATGCTCTTTCCTTGCATAGAAAGCACTGGTCCTCATACATTATTGGAAGAACAGTTGTGTGTATTCCTCTCGTTGGCCTTGCTTAAGACAAGAGGATAGGGGAATTTGCTTCTCAGGAAGAAATTAAGTGCCTTCAAATAGGCCTATCTTTCCCTACAGTAAGGCAAGACAATTACAATGTGGGTCTTCAGATACAGCATTTACCATGGGCTGTGCTGGGGAGGGCTGATTGGAACTGCATTCTAACAACATTGAGGTCTTATGTTCCCTTGTCAAAGATTTGTATCATTTTCCTGTCCTTAATATCCATCTCTTTTCTTTGTAGGTGCTGTTGAGCCTATGGACAAGAGCTTCACAATTCAGTGCCAATTGAACCAGTATCTTTTTTTAAAAATGATTTTTCTTATTCTCTTTTTTCATTAAAACAGTCTGGTGTAGCTTTTGCCTCTGAGCTCCTCTTCTTTGCTCCTATAGATCTAGCTGTCTTTGACCATAACCCCCTTGCCAATGGCTGTTAGCCATGGTCCTCCCTTTTTTTCTAAAATGTTCCCATGGTTTAAAGGCTGGAAGGCTGGCAATTAGGGAAGTTAGTGGCTTCTTCTTGCCAAGGAGAAAGGAATGTTTGGCTCATACTGGCTTAGGACAATCCCTGCTTTCTGAAGCAGAATTTTGATTAGATTTGTGATGCTGCATTGAAGGAAAGACACTTGTAAACATTAAGCATTGTTGCCTTTCCATGTAGCTGCTGTCAACTAAGAGACCTGGAACTGAGGGGTTAAATAGGCTGTCGAATCAGGGCAAAGGAACCAGATGGGTTACAAATCTCTCATCCCATTGTGTGCTGTTGCCAGGAGGCAGAAAAGAGGCTAATAAAAATATCTCTCAACCTTCTGTCTCAATTCTCTCTGTGTGTGTGCTTTATATTATGGGGCAGAGTCAAATGATTTTGGATTACTGTGTAAATAGCTGCTATAATTTACTCCTAACTCAGATCTCTTCCACAAGGTTGGTAACTTCCCTATCGCCTCGCATGGTAGCAAAATTATATAGAGCGTGCCTCTTACTATCCTAGCTTTCTTGACGAGTGCCAGATAGGAAGATGAAAAAGCTTTCCATAAACTGTAATGAATGAACAGGCTGTCAACATGCCCTCTGACTTGGTATAGCAACTTGAAAGTGATTCTACATTGTACATGAGAAACGAACATCCTTTCAGAATTAGGTCATTGTGTTAGTGTATTGACCCAAAATCTGATCTTGATTTGATTTGGTTAATTTATGCAAAGCACTTTGAAGCAGAAAATATTGCATTGTACGGTATCATATTGCAATTGCAAGATTGCACTTGAATGTGGGATGTGGTTGTGAGTTTGTTTTTAGATGCTATGAATGTGTGTTTGTGAAACCTCTGTGCACATGTGGTTTGGATGGAATACAGGATGGAAACATTTCCACGATTAAGAATAGGATTTTTTTCTAATGTTGTTTCTACTTGATGGTTACATTTGGTAACAGCATATGGGAAGAAACCTGGAGATTAAAAATAGTTCTGCAATACCGTTTTGTGTCCCCCTTTTACCCAGTTCTATTAATCCAACAAGCTTTTGCCTACTTAAGTCCCATTGGAATACATGCATAGCAGTAGGTTGCAAATTTTAGTTCTTCAATCCTCAGACAGTGGACTCAGATAACGCAGTTCAAAGCAGATACTGTGGGATTTTTTTGCCTTGAGATTCAGGGTTATATGGCTGTGTGGAAGGGCCTTGAGTATACATTGCCATATATTCCAGTTCAAAGCAGATAATGTGAGATTTTATTCAGCTGTGTGGAAGGGGCCTGCAGGAATATCAAGGCAGAAAATCCCACATTATCTGCAACACTCTGAAAATGGGAATTCTAGACTTAAAACCATCAGGGCCAGCTAACACCTCCCAACAAAGGCAGGAAGCAGCCAGGCTTTAAAGCTGCAAGGCTATTCAATGCTAATCATGGTGGCCAATTGGACCATTCACACTTGCCTCAGACAGACAAGAGTTCTTTCTTCCACCCTGGACTTTCCACAGAGGCATAAACCCCACTTGCCTAGTTTCCAACAGACCTCACAACCTCTGAGTATGCTTGCCAAAGATGTGGGCGAAATGTCAGGAGAGAATGCTTCTGGAACATTTATTTATTTATTTATTACAATATTTATATCCCGCCCTTCTACCCAACAGGGGACTTAGGGCGGCTTACAATAAAACACATATATAAAAATTGTACAATGCACTATAAAACAGTTAACAATTATTAACTTACATAGGACATTCATAAAACATTCTAAAATACGGATGGGCATGTTCAATTTTAAAGGCCGTACAGCCCGGAAAACTCACAGTTCCCCAGTGATTCAGGCCGCGAAAGCCTTCGACAACAAACTGATTTTTTTCTTGCTGGGGAAAATGGAAGGAAAAAGGAGAGAGGCCGACTAAGGCGAGATGGATGGACGGTATCTTTGAAATGGCTGGCTCGACCTTGAAGGAACTGGGGGCGGCAACGGCCGACAGGGAGCTCTGGCGTGGACTGGTTCATGAAGTCACGAAGAGTCGAAAACGACTGAACGAGTCAGACGACGTACTTTGGCGAGGCCACGCATATGGGCAGAGCCGGATACAGAACCTATGAAAGGCCAGATCCCGGACTCCACAGCCTTGAGCCCTGGCGGTTGCATTCCTTCTGCAGCCTAGAAGAGGCCCTTTCCGCCTCCCTCAGCCACGTGCTGGAAGGCATGCAGACGTCAGGGGCTTTGGTAGCGCCGTCATCCTTCGTCACGTCCGCTTCCGGGAAGGGTGTTGTTGTTTGCGTCGAGGGGGTGTTCCTCCCTGGTGCCTCTGCGAAGTCCCTGCCGCAGAAGCAGGCGGTGGGGATTGGCGGCGCCCTTCCGGAACCGCGTTTGCTAGAAGAGGAGGAGGAGAAGGCGCAGTGCGGAAGGAAAGAAGAGACGGAGAGTCTGGTGAGTCAGGCGGCGTCCTGAGCGGTTAAGACAGCCGCTATGGCGCCCTTGAGGGGGGAGAGATCCGTTTGACTGAAAGGTTGCCACACTGAGGAGGGGGCGAGCTTGTTTTCTGAAGACTAGGGCGCCACGGATTCAAAGAGATCCCACCTCAACATTAGGACCCCCCCCCCCCCCCCCCCCGTTCAGCAGTGGAACATGCTGCATACGGTGGAGCCTCCCTTTCTGGAGGTTTTTAAGCAGAGGCTGGGTGGCCATCTGTCGGGGCTGCTTTGATTGTGTGTTCCTCGTGTGGCAGAAGAGGGTTGGACTGGATGGCCCCTGGAGGTCTCATCCCACTCTAAGGGCCCTTCCACACAGCCCTATATCCCAGCATATCAGGGCAGAAAATCCCACAATATCTGCTTTGAACTGGGTTATCTGAGTCCACACTCAGATAATGTGGGATTTTCTGCCTTGATATTCTGGGATATAGGGCTGTGTGGAAAGGTCCCAAGATTCTATGGTCAGACCAGTGGCGCTAGGAATGTTTCCTTGCAAGTTGTTTTTTCAATTACATTTGCTGTACCTTTCTTTGTGCTACTACCATATTGCAGCATAATCCCTTTGTTCTGGATATAATATAATATATGTCAGTGGAATAAAGTGTGAAACTGAGAACCAAATGTAATATGTAAATCGTATTACATATTTCTGACATAAATATTGACATCTGAAATATGTACAGAGAGTCTTTACTGGATGGTTTTAACTGTGATCTTTTAATACTATTTATATTTGATTCTGTTTTAATACAGTAGAGTCTCACTTATCCAAGCTAAATGGGCCGGCAGAAGCTTGGATAAGTGAATATCTTGGATAATAAGGAGGAATTAAGGAAAAACCTATTAAACATCAAATTAGGTTATGATTTTACAAATCAAGCACCAAAACTTCATGTTATACAGCAAATTTGACAGAAAAAGTAGTTCAATACACAGTAATGTTATGTTGTAATTACTGTATTTACGAATTTAGCACCAAAATATCATGATATATTGAAAACATTGACTACAAAAATGGCTTGGATTATCCAGAGGCTTGGATAAGCGAGGCTTGGATAAGTGAGACTACTGTATTTGTATATTTTAAATGTTGTGCTAACA
This sequence comes from Anolis carolinensis, assembly GCF_035594765.1. Classification (NCBI taxonomy): domain Eukaryota; kingdom Metazoa; phylum Chordata; class Lepidosauria; order Squamata; family Anolidae; genus Anolis; species Anolis carolinensis. The sequence goes on along the minus strand of NC_085842.1, from coordinate 211,467,799 downwards.
TTTTTATATTTGGTCACTTTGAGATAAAGCGGGATATAAATAAATATAATAATAATAATATGGCAATTCTATGATATTGTGGAAAGGGATCTATGGTTGGGATTTCGCACCTTGTCAAGCAGGGCTCAGCTTGATGGTTCCTTGCTGGTGAAGGGGGCGTGACAGCTGTGAACTGGGTTAATCTGCTGCTTTGAGGCCCCTTCTACAATGCCATATAATTCAGATTATCAAAGCAAATAATCTGGATTTTATATAGCTGTGTAGAAGGACCCCAAATCTCCTTGTGGAGAGAAAAAGTGGGGCATAAATAAACATAATAATGGGGTGTTGTGTGGTTTCCAGTCTTTATGGCCGTGTTCTAGCTGCATTTTCCCATGACATTTTGCCTGCATCTGTGGCTGGCATCTTCAGAGGATCTCAGCCACACACGCAGGCAAAATGTCAGGAGAAAATGCTGCTAGAACATGGCCATACAGCCTGGAAACCACACAGCACCCCAGTGATTCTAGCCTTGAAAGTCTTCGACAATACGTTAAACATTACTATTATCATCATCAAAATTATCTGAGTGTGTCAGCCACCTCTTTGGGTGACATTCCCATTAGCCAGCAATTCCCAGTTCTGAGCCTAGGACACAGCACAGGCTGGGTGGGCTGAGGTCCATAGAAATTAGACCAAGGATGCTTTAGAATTAATGCAGTTTGACCACAATTTTCATTGCCATGGCTCAGTTTTGAGGAATCCTGGGAGTTGTAGTTTGACGTGGTGTTGTACCTTCCTTGCCAAAGAGTACTGCTGCCTTGCCAAAGTACAAATTGGCTGATTCCTAAGCCCTGGCAGTTAAAGTGGTTAAGCTGCATTAATTCTGCAGTCTAAGATGCACTCTTAGCCTTTTCCTCAACCATGGTAGTTGTTTGGCGTGTCTTTGTCCTAAGCTGGCTATACACTGTAGACGTAATGACACCACATGGCAATTCTGTCTAATTCTGGCATTTGTAGTTTGGTGAGGCACCAGCACCCTTTGACAGAGATAGCTAACAGTCCTGTAAAACTATAAATCTTATGATTACATAGCATTGAGCCATGGTGAGTGAAAGCAGTAGCAAACTGCCGTATAGTATAAATACACTCTTAATTGTTGCTCTGGCCTTGGCCTCTTGAAGTACCTTTTCTCTGTTTTAGGGCTTCTGTTGGGAAATCTGAATTGTTTATCATTATAGCTCAGTGAGCCCTTGGTATCTGCTGGGTTTTGATTCCAGGAATTCCTGTGGACACCAACATCTGTGGATACTCAAGTCCCATTATATACAGTGGTGTAGCAAAACGTTATCCCTTATATAAAATGAAAAAAATCAAGATTTGCTTTTTTGAGGAAAAGGTTTTGAAGGAATATTTTCAAGCCATGGGTAGTAGAATCTATGGATGCAGAATCTGTGAATACAGATGACCAGATGTATCCAGCTCTCAATTGCTCCTGCTATAGAAATGCAAAATTAACTGTCCCTTGGATTGTTGGTCTATTATGTCCTAATCTAGCTGCATGCGTTTCTGTCCTGCTCACTTCAAAGGATCAGTCTGAACGCAGATCAGAGATGGCTGCTCTCAAATCCAATCTTTATTGAAGAACACATGACTTTGGAAAAGTCAGGAATGACCCAATGTTTACATACAACTATTTTTATAACTTTTGATGCTACGTAACACCACACGTAAATATCATCATCAAGTCCCACCCCCAATATCACATTACTACCATTTTCACACACTAGACCAATTATAATTGTTTATACTTTCGGCCCCAAGTTCCCAGGCATATTCTATCTTCTTCTGCCAGGTGCTCCTGGGATTGTTTATGTTATGACTCCCAGCTACAGGGCTGAATTACCAAAGCCCTGTAACTGGGTTCCATGACATGGTGCCCTCCTTTTCTTCGTCCTCCTCTTCGGTTCTTCTTTCCTCACAAGCCTGAAACAAAACAATAATTCTATGTGTCCATTTTGTCCAAAGTACCCATATATTTTTTCAGTAAGCTACGATGGAATACAGGGTGTATTTTCCCTAAGCTTTTTGGCAATGCCAACTGGAAAGTCACCTCGTTGATAACACCCTGTATTCTAAATGGTCCAATATATTTAGGGCCCAATTTTTTCGAAGGTAGCCCCAGTTTGATGTTTTGGGTACTTAGCCACACTAAATCTCCTTTCTCCAATTTATCACCTTCCACCCTCTTTCTGTCTGCGAATACTTTATACTTTTTATGTGCTTCTTTTAAGGATGCAGTCACTTGACTCCAGCATTCCATCATTTGCGCTTTCCATTTCCCTGCCTCTGTTCCCTCACTCTCTGTCCATCTCGGCAGCTGGGGCAGAGGCTGTAGTTCATACCCGTAAACTACTTCAAAGGGGGTTTTATTTGTTGCTGAATGTATAGTCGAATTAAAAGCTAGTTCTGCAAAAGCCAACCACCGAGACCAGTCATTTTGTCTCATGTTAGAGTACATTCGAAGGAACTGCCCAAGTGTTTGCTGAGTACGTTCTACCGCCCCATTTGTCATGGGGTGAAAAGCAGAACTTAAACTCCTTTCTGCTCCTAGCATTTCCAGGAATTTTTCCCAAAATTTTGCTGTGAATTGTACTCCTCTGTCACTGACCACTCTACTGGGACATCCATGCAGTTTGTAAATGTGGTTTATGTACAATTCAGCTAGTTTCTCGGCTGATGGTAGTTTCGTCAGTGCTATAAAGTGGGCCTGTTTAGAAAACAGGTCCAATACTGTCCAAATATAACGATGTCCTTTGCTAACCGGTAGTTCCCCCACAAAGTCCATAGCTACACATTCCCAAGGTCTGGTAGGTTCTGCTACTGTTTGTAATAATCCCATTGGCTTCCCTCCTCTCGATTTATTTCTGACACAATCATCACATTGAACAACATAATTTTTTATGTCCTTCCTCATCCCTGGCCACCAGCAATGTTTTGCTATTGCTTTTGTTGTTTTTGTAATTCCTGTATGACCAGCGCTCTGGTTGTTGTGAAAACGATGCAAAATCTTGATCCTTAATGTTGCTGGGATATACAGTTTCTTGTTCACAAACCAAAATCCCCCCTTCTGCTCCCCCTGTTCTGCATTGGATGCGATCCACTGGTCTCCTTCATAAGACTGTTTCAGCTCGTTTCCCCAATTATCTTTTCCGTCGAGTTCAACCATAGCAGTGTTCTCCTTTTGGGTTTGTGCTCTTGTTCTGACAGCTAAACCCCATTGTTTGTCAGAGAATATTGTTCCCTCTTTTGCTGTGGGTATTCCTTCGTGTTGAGGCATGCGTGAAAGAGCATCTGCCAAGACATTCTGCTTCCCCTGAAAAAACTTTAATTGGAAATCGAACCTGCTGAAGTATTGTGCCCATCTAATCTGTTTGGGGGACAATTTTCGAGGGGACTTTAAATACTGGAGGTTCTTATGGTCAGACCAAATTTCAAATGGGATTCCGCTTCCTTCGAGAAAGTGTCGCCAGCATTCTAAGGCTTTTAATATGGCTAGTGCCTCTTTTTCCCATATCGGCCAACATTTTTCAGTTTCGCTGAACTTCCGGGACAAATATCCACAGGGTTTTAAGTTCCCATTTTGATCCTTTTGCAATAGTACTGCCCCATACGCACAGTCTGAGGCATCGCAATGGATTATGAAAGGGCTCCTGATATCGGGGTGTTTTAGAATGGGTCCTTCTGTGAAGCATTCTTTTAGGGTTTCAAATGCCTTTTGGCATTCTGGCGTCCAACTTAGTTTGGCGCCAGGAGCTTTTACTTTTGCTGTCTCTCCTTTCCCTTTTGTTTTTAAAAGTTCAGTAAGGGGTGCAGTTATTTGCGCGAAGCCTTTTATGAAGGATCTATAAAAATATGCAAACCCCAGAAACGATTGCAATTGCCTCCTTGTTTGAGGCACTCCCCATTCTTTTACATCTGATACTTTAGCTGGATCCATAGCTAACCCTTCTGGAGATATCCGATACCCCAGAAAGTCAATTTGAGTTTTATTAAATTCACATTTGGACAGTTTTGCGTACAGCTTTGCTTCTCTTAGTCTCTGCAAAACTTCCCGGACCAATTTCACGTGCTTTTCCTTATCTTCAGTCACAATCAAGATATCATCAAGAAATATGAATACCCCTCTGTACAACAATGGGTGCAGTATTTCATTTATAAGCTGCATAAAGCACCCGCCTCCATTTTTTAAACCGAAAGGTAAAATTTTATATTCAAAATGGCCGAATGCGCAGGAAAATGCAGTTTTCCAAGTATCTTCCGGTTTGATCCTTAATTTATGATATGCTTCAATTAAATCAAGTTTAGTAAATATGCTCCCTTTTTTCAATACGGTAATTAAATCCTTTACTAAGGGCATAGGGTATTTGTTGTCCTTAGTAATTGCATTCAAATTTCGATAATCAATGCACAATCTTAGGGAGTTGTCTTTCTTTCTCCTGAATAACACTGGGGCCCCGAGAGGAGAATTGGATGGCTTAATGAAGCCCCGCGCCAGGTTTTTATCAATGTATTTCCTCAATTCCTCCTTCTCCTGCACAGACATGGGATACACTTTTGGTTTTGGTAAGTTTGCTCCGGGGGTTATTTCAATTTCTACTTCTATATTCCTTTTGGGAGGTAATTTACTTGCCTCTTTCTGATTGAACACATCCACAAAGTCTCTGTATTCAGGTGGCAATAGCAGTGGGTCTATTTCACCTTCTTCATCTCCCTCGTCCTCCTCTTCTGCAATCTTGCTTATCTCCCATTGCGTCTGCTGTTCTTTAAATGCTAGGCTCTTTCCTCTCCAATCTACTTCGGGATTTGCCTGTTCGAGCCATGGTATCCCTAATATTACGTGGTATGTGGCAATAGGGGCTATCACAAAGGATATTCTTCCTTCCCATTTGCCTATTTTACATGGGACCTCCCGTATTTCCTTTGTAGATACTTCCCCAGTAGCAACTGATCCGTCTAGCTGCGAAAATGCAATTGGGGAGTCAAGCGCCATCTGCTGGCATTTCAACGCTCCTGCTAACTCTGGAGTTATAATATTCCTGGAACAACCACAATCCACAAATGCCTTGCAGGTGGCCCGATTCTCTAGCCCCGAGAGGCAGATTGGCACTACTATCATGCGTTTGTCCCGACTCACCAATTTTTCTGAAGATTCTGGGGCTTGCACCTCCTCCTCCGCACGCCTCCCGGTTGCTGGCTTGGGCTTTGAGGGTTTTGGCGGCTCCCCCTTCCGTGCCCAGCATTCTGCTGCTCGATGGCCCGTCTTCCCACATACAAAGCATCCCGGTTTAGGTTTGTTGTCGTCTCCTCTGGAGGGAATCCCCGGCCTCCCTCCAGGTCTTTCCTGCTTCCTCGTTTCTCCTCGACCTCTCGCCACCGGTCTTTGCTGGCCGCCGCTGCTCCTGAAGCGCTTTACTTGGGTCAGGGTGGATTCAACGCGCCCCGCTAGTTGAATCCATCCCTGGAGCGTTTCGGGGTCATCTCTGTGCGCTGCCCAGCTGAAAATCTCGGGGCGTAATCCCTCTTTAAATAACTCCACTTTGGTCACTTCAGACCACTCTGGTACCCTTTCCGCGAGGTGTAGGAATTCCTCTGCGTACTCGGGCACTGTTTTGTCCCTCTGCTTTATTCCTTTCAGCTGGTCTCGAGCCCTCAATTGCTCTAGCCGGTCTCTGAATCGGTTTTCCAGTGCGGCGAGGAAGCGGGGCACTGACCTCAGGCATGGGTCGTGTCTGGCATGGAGTTGCACGTACCAGCTGGCTGCTCCTCGCTTTAGTGTGTTGCCGATGGCTCGAACCCTGCTTGCTTCGGAGGGGAATGTGTGTGCATTGTCTTCCATGTATCCTCTGATGCTAATTAGAAAAAAGTTCAGTTCATCTGATTCCCCTCCGTATTCCAGTTTGAGATCTTCTCTTCTTGGCATCCATTCTGCGGCCCGTTGATGCTGTCTGGGAGGCATGGGGAAGGGTTGCATCAGGTTTCCTCGGGCGGCTCCTTGGAACACGCCGCGCCCCACTCCGGTGGTCATTCTGCGCGGCTCCCGAAAGTCTGCCGCCGCTGTCGGCCCTTCCGCCCATCCGCATACTGGCCTCGCTGTAGCCCCCTCATCTCGCCTTTCCTCGTCGTACGGCACATCCTCCTCCTCTTCCTGGATCCCCCGCTCCTCTCCGCCTTCGTCTGCAAATCCACTGGACCCGATCCCTGGCCCCAGTGGCCTTTCCACCCCGACGCCCATTCGGGGGGTTGGGAGCTCTGTTGGAGATGGCGGCCTCAGAGTTCCCAGAGCTCGCTGGCGCTCCACTTCGCGCGCCATTCTGTCTCGGAACTCCAGCTCCTGCCAGTATTCCTCGTCTCCCTCGTCCCTTGCCGCCGCGGGACTCTGCGTTGAAGCTCGCTGTCCCCTCTGGCTCCAATCGCCTCCTTTGCTTGGCTCTCTCTCGGCGCCATATCGGATGTGCTCTTTTTGGAGATTCTCTTCCAATATTGGCACTATTCTCCCCACGGTATCCGACAGCCTGGATAAATGAGTTTCCAGGATGGATAACCGCTGGGCCACGGTCTCCGGCATGCTTCCTCCAGATCCCCAACTGGTTTCTGCCGCCGCCGGAACGCCTCTTCCCCCTCTGGGAATCCTCTGGGTCACGCCGTCCGGCTTGGGGTACCCCGTAGAGGAAGCTATGGCTTGCAATGTCTCTTCTGCCAACGGCAGAGCTCCCAGCGGAGGCCCCTTTGCTCCGTCATGGCTTTGATCTCCTTCCCTGCTCATTATCACTTCACTGCAAATTCGCAGGAGGGTGAGAACTGGATTCCTGACTTAATTGTCCTGCTCACTTCAAAGGATCAGTCTGAACGCAGATCAGAGATGGCTGCTCTCAAATCCAATCTTTATTGAAGAACACATGACTTTGGAAAAGTCAGGAATGACCCAATGTTTACATACAACTATTTTTATAACTTTTGATGCTACGTAACACCACACGTAAATATCATCATCAAGTCCCACCCCCAATATCACATTACTACCATTTTCACACACTAGACCAATTATAATTGTTTATACTTTCGGCCCCAAGTTCCCAGGCATATTCTATCTTCTTCTGCCAGGTGCTCCTGGGATTGTTTATGTTATGACTCCCAGCTACAGGGCTGAATTACCAAAGCCCTGTAACTGGGTTCCATGACACGTTTCAGTGTGGGAATGACGTTTGCCTCAGTTTCCATTTGGAAAAGTGCCTCAGAAGGTTGAAGGCACATTGATTTAGGCAAGTATTCTCTGCATGAATACATACTGTGTCCTAGTGCCAGTGCTGAACTCAATACCAAATGGCCATGCGTATAGAAGATCTATCATGGAGAAGGTGATGGATTTGTGCTTGTATGACTGCCTCTTGGAAACTATGGTATGAAGTGAACTGCCAAGTGTGATTGAATAATCAGAGATGTAATGTTTGTATTGTCTCAAACTGAATGTTTTTAATTGACCCAGTTTACTTATGTAGGTGCCTGCCAACATGACAGAGACCTAAAGTGATGCCTGTTTATATGAATGATACCTTCATTTCTAGCCATTCAGTCATTGAAATGATGTGAGATAATATTCAGCCTGTGTAGTACAACCCTCATATCCATGGGAGACATGTTCCAAGACTCCCTCGTGGATACCTGAAAGTGTGGGTAATAGCAAACCTTATATTTTGATTATACTTGGGCTGACACATGCCATATAGTCACACTGGAGGACCCAGATAGGCCCACAAGCACTTCTGGGGAAGTGAAACTGTGGATATTGAATCCATGGATAATGCGATTGTACAGTACATTATATTTGTAACGATCACATATGGCAAGTATGAATGAATGTTACAGATCAAGACTGGCTCAGGGCTTGACAGGGAAGGAAAGGGGGTGCACTCCCATGTGTGTGCACACTCTCATTCCCCCCCCCCCCTCAGTTGAAACTGGCTGCTATGTCATGATCTCAGTTGCTTTTTTCTCCCCAGTATTAAGTGATTGCAGCTTCTCTTGGCATTTAATGGGACGGAAGGATGTAACAGTCCATAAACTGACATATGCTTCAATGTAGGATTTCAACCATAATGGTTTTTTTTTACTTGTGAATATGTGTTTGTGAACTCTCCTTTCATAGAAGAAAAGAAACGCTCGTTTATCATGAAATTTACAGTAGACTGATTTAGCACATGTGTTGGTGAGTGGATTGCATAGAGACATATAGTTCCTACTACTAAATAGAGGCATCCCTGGCCTAATTCTGAAACAATGCCAGTATAGTCCTGTTTTCTTCTCTGTGTTTTAGGCAGGCTATGTTGCAGCCATATTTAGCAATTGTTGGCTCTTTCTCTTTACGACAGCTCCAACATTCCTTTATGTTTGGCCAGTCTGTTGTGACTAGGGAACTGAAAGCCGAAATGCCTGGATAGCCAACTTCATAGTGAAGCTAAGTTTTTCTCACATAAATTTTAGGAAAATGAATGATGTGAAGTTGGCATTTTTGCCATCTGATGAGAAAGAGACAACAGGGGCAACCCAGAGGCATAGGAAGAGGAAGAGTGGTAGAGGTGGGAACTGAGGCACTTCTTCTTTACTCATCTCTTTCTCCCTCTAAACAGCCAATATTGTTGTAGTCTGGCAAGCATTAGAGGATTTTTCTGAATGTTCAGAGGATGAGTCAGCTGGGGATGATGGGTTTCTAAGGGAAGAGTCTATGAGTGATCGGAGGGAACTACAGGTAGATGATGCTGATGTTTTGGATTCTTCAGCTTGTTCCCAGCCAACAAGGGAAAATGAAAGTACCAGTTCCCTTGAGAAAAGGCCTTGGTAAGACAAGGAATTTTCAAGGGAGAAAAGGTTAGACCTGAGAACGTAGTGTGTGAAAAGCTGACAAACAAGATTTTCTCAGAGGCTTTGAGATAAGGCCCAGAGATCCAGATGTGTGAGAACCCAAAGGGTGCTCACAAATGCATCTTCTTCATCTTGGAAAGATGTCATGAGTGGAGTGCCGCAGGGTTCCGTCCTGGGCCTGGTTCTGTTCAACATCTTTATTAACGACTTAGACAAAGGGTTAGAAAGCATGATCATCAAGTTTGCAGATGACACCAAACTGGGAGGGATAGCTAACACTCCAGAAGACAGGAGCAGAATTCAAAACGATGTTAACAGACTAGAGAGATGGGCTGAAACTAACAAAATGAAGTTCAACAGGGACAAATGCAAGATACTTCACTTCGGCAGAAAAAATGGAAATCAAAGATACAGAATGGGGGATGCCTGGCTCGACAGCAGTACGTGTGAAAAAGATCTTGGAGTCCTCGTGGACAACAAGTTAAACATGAGCCTACAGTGTGATGCGGCGGTGAAAAAAAAGCCAATGGGATTCTGGCCTGCATAAATAGGGGTATAGTGTCTAGATCCAGGAAAATCATGCTACCCCTCTATTCTGCCTTGGTCAGGCCACACCTGGAATACTGTGTCCAATTCTGGGCACCACAGTTGAAGGGAGATGTTGACAAGCTGGAAGGCATCCAGAGGAGGACGACTGAAATGATCAAGGGTTTGGAGAACAAACCCCATGAGGAGCGGCTTAAAGAGCTGGGCATGTTTAGCCTGCAGAAGAGAAGGTTAAGAGGAGACATGATAGCCTTATACAAATATGTGAGGGGAAGTCAGGGAGGAGGGAGCAAGCTTGTTTTCTGCTGCCTTGGAGACTAGGACGCAGAACAATGGCTTCAAATTACAGGAAAGGAGATTCCACCTGAACATCAGGAAGAACTTCCTCACTGTGAGAGCTGTTCGGCAGTAGAACTCTCTGCCCCAGACTGTGGCGGAGGCTCCTCCTTTGAAGGCTTTTAAGCAGAGGCTGGATGGCCATCTGTCGGGGGTGCTTTGAATGAGATTTTCCTGCTTCTTGCAGGGGGTTGGACTGGATGGCCCATGAGGTCTCTTCCAACTCTACGATTCTATAATTCTATGATTCTAATGTCATGGGTGGTGTGGAGGGCTTTCAGAGGAGATAATGTTGCTAAAGGAGACCGGTCTCCTGTTTATGATCTCAAGTTTCTAGTTCGTGTATTGTCAAGATTCTTGTTTCATGTTCCTGTCTATGCCTGTGTTTCTTTGGAGATTTTACCTTGGGAAAGTTCCTGTTTTCATGTTGATGGATATACCTTTGGATTAATTCTGTGGTTTTGGATTCCTTGGCTTTATGTTCCTTGGCATTTTTGTATTACTTCTATTGAACTCTGGCATCTTTTGAGAATTGCATTTTCTATTCCACTGACCCTTTTGGATTTGCCCTTTCCCCTTTTTATATACTTTCTTTAGTAAACATTATTTTATTGGATTACTGGATTCTGATGATGTTGGGTGAAAGGATGTTCTAGTGCTAGAGTGCAACAAATCTAATGTTAATTTTTAATAAATCCAGGAGACTAAGATTCCACCCCCTTGAAAAAAGGTCTAATACACCATAAAATTTAATTGCTACTCCCCACTACTTCAGCCTAGTCCAACAACCTCCCTAGGTTGTGCTTCCAACAGAGCCCAGCATTTCCAGTGTCCTAACTGGTGGTGCCCCCTTTGGCACAAGTTAGTTTGGTAACTATATAGTATGGAAATATGTGAAGGTAAAACACTTGGAGGAAGAATGATGGTTTCTTTGCTGCTGTAGTTCTGTGTGACCTCACTTTTCAAGGCTAGACTCAGAGCCTCTGAGGGCCGCATGAAATCCTTGTGAGGGCTGCGTGTTGTGGGCCCTGTTGTAGAGCCTTTTTAGCATCTTCTATGGAATTCCCTTCCATTGGAAGCTTGCCTGAATCTCTTGTTTTCTGAGTGGCAAATACTTTTGTGCTCAAGAAGACTCTTAATGTATAAATTACTTGCAGGGAAGCTTCTTAGAAGAGCCCCTCTCCGCACCTATGTGCATAGAGAACCAAAGAATCCACACAGGAACCCATTGTCAGCAATGCCAGTGTGCTCAGACTAGAAGTCATGGGACTATATATTTACTATTTATAAGCAACTGGTGGGCAAGTCACACACTTTTAGCCCCAGAAAACCCTGTGATAGTTTTGCCTTCTGGCCTCCATAGGCCAGAAATTAATAGAAGGTGCACAGCAACATCAAGGATAATAGGGGATGTGAACTATGGTCTTCCATTTTTCTAATCCAACATTCAAACCAATGCACCACATTCAATCTTAATATTGTCCTTCTTTCTTTTCCCTATGCAGTAGGGATTTCTTCATGATGAAGTTATGGGTGCCTGCCACTCATCCTTTTATCTGTGAAAACAATACCAATGCTTGGACTTACAGCAGGATTGTATTTTTTTTTCCTTTTAATGTGGAACAAAAATTTAAAAATCTAGAAGGGACATGGTGTCTGACAGTCTCCAAGGGAGAGTTTTGCTTTTGAGCTCTGAATTATCTTGAAAAACAGTTTTTAAAAGGTGAGGTGAAATGACTTTCCTTGAAGAACAACAAGAATTAAAGCTTTGTGACCGTACTGAGAACTGATCCTCTTTGACCATGCCTAAAAGCCTTTGCTCGAAATTCTACAGAGTGTCTGAGGTCTACACAAATGACTCTTCAGTTTGCAGGCCTAAAGGCTAATTTATTGATTTATATATGCCAGAAATTTACGAATCATGGCAGACTGTTGACACAGTCACTCCCTAAAGTCATCTCCAACCTGTTATGAATCAGGCTTCCTGGTATACAGAGGCTCTCAGGGAAATGAAAGGGGAGCACAGATTACAGAAAATCTTGCTTTTATGCAATAGGACACGATATAGAGGACTTGTCCATTCCTATAAGGTGGCAATACGTGCTGTAAAGAAAGCTTTCTTCTCTGTATGTATTGCGCCTGCAGATTCACATCTAGATGAGCTGTTCAGGGTGGTGAGAGGTTTAACCCAGGTTATCCTCCCTTCTGAACCCATTGCTCGAACCTTCAGTAGCCCATTGTGATACTTTTAATGATCATTTTGCAGATAAAATATCTCGCATAATTGCTGACTTAGTTGCTGTAATTGGAGTAAAAGTCAATAACAAGGTGTCCAGCAACTCTGTGTTTCGGATTACACTGCATCTGTTTTGATTGGTAACTACTGTTGATGTGGACAAGCTGCTGGAGCTAGTAAGGAGGACAATCTGCTTTCTTCATCCCTGCCCCTCTTTGCTGTTTGTCTAGGGAGGAGATAACAATCAAATTTCAAATACTGTACAACAGTTATTCCCAAAGTGGGCGCTACTGCCCCCTGGTGGGCGCTGGAGCGATCTGGGGGGGGGTGATGGCACCTATTAGGACACAGGGGCGAGGCCTCTTCCCAAGTGCCGGAGACAGGGCTGACCACCTGAGGCGCCTGTTAGGACACACAGGGGGCGGAGCTAGAAGAGTGGGCGTGGCTTCTTCTCAAGAGCCTGAGACAGGGCTGAGAATCTATACCTCTCCTGAGGAGCTTGTTGGGACACAGAGGGCGGAACTAGGGAAGGGGGTGGAGCCTCCTTCCAAGAGCCCGAGACAGGGCTGAGCCTTTATACTTCTCCTGAGAGGCCTTTTAGGACTAAAGGGCGAAGCTAGGGGTGGGGGCGGGGCCTCTTCCCAAGAGTGCGAGACAGGGCTGAGCCTCTGTATACCTCCCCTGAGGCGCTTGTTAGAACACAGGGGCGGAGTATAGAGGTTCAGCCCCGTCAGGCACTTGGAAAGAGGCCCCTCCCCCTCCTCTAGCCCCGCCCCCTGTGTCCTGGCAGGCACCGCAGGACAGGGACAGAAGCTCAGCCCTGCTTCAGAGCTCGTAACTCCGCCTATCCCAGTTCTGGCCTGCTCATTTGTGGCCCCGCCCACCTCCACCTCCCTGCCCTGCATCTTGGACTAGGGGAGAGGCTCAGCCCCGCCCTCTTGAGCAGGAGCCACGCCCACCCCTCTAAGCCATGCCACCCTTTCCAGAGGGCACTGAGTCATATTTTTTCTGGAAAGGGGGTGGCAGGCCAAATAAGTTTGGGAACCACTGCTGTACAACAAAGTATCAATACATCTCTCAGTGAAAGGAATTTTCCATCCTGTTCAAAAGAAGCAGTAGTTAGACTACTGCTGAAAAAGTCCTCCCTGGATCCCCTGAACCATAATAACTACAGACCAGTATCTAACCTTCCTTTTTTGGGCAAGGTGATCGAGAAGGCAGTTGGTCTCCAACTCCAGGCAGTCTTGAATGATACACGTTTCCTTGACCCATTGCAAACTGGCTTCAGAGCAGGATACGGAGTTAAGGCTGCTATGGTAGTCTTAATAGATTATCTCTGTCTCAGCACTGATAGGGGGAGTGTGTCCCTATTGGTGCTTCTAGATTTCTCAGCGGTATTCGATAGCATCGACCATGGAGTGCCTGGGGGATTTGGGAATCAAAAGCACTATGTTGCAATGGCTCTGGTTGTACCTCTCAGGTAGGTTCTAGATGGTGGTGCTTGAGGATACCTACTCGTCAGAAAAAGATACTATTATATGGAATCTCACAATGGCCATTTTATCTCCAATGCTTTTTAACATTTACATGAACCCACTGCGAGTGATCATCCGAAAACATGGGGCAGGGTGCTATTAGTATGTTGATGACACTCAAATATATTTCTCCATGTCTTCAAAAACAGCTTCAGGTAAAGATAGCATGTATCCTTTGCATGCCTGGAGGAGGTAATGGGTTGGATGAGCTAAAAGAAATTGAAACTGAATCCAGACAAGACAGAGGTGCTTGCCATCAAGGGACCTAACCTGGGGGTGGAGGTGTGTCAACCAGTTTGGAGTGTGCAGTCCAGTGCCTTTCAGATACATTTCGAAAGTTTCCAAAAGTTAGTTATTTTTATATAAATGAGAGAATCCCATCCACAGTCATCCAGTCAGCTGTAAATCTGCCTATAGGTGCAAGCTTTTTCATCCTGTCTGCTGAAATACTGTTACTTTTTTATACTGTCAGATGATTTTTTATTAGTTTGAGACATATTCAGTGAATAATAACTGAGTGATTAAAGGTTCACCTTCCATCACTATGGTGTCTATGAGTAAAAAGCATAAGTCAAGTGATTTGTGCCTAGTTTTTAATGAAAAGTGAATCACTTTGTACATTTTTGTGCCAATGAATACTAAGCCAGTGTGTTTAATTTGCCATGAGTCAGTGTCAGTATCAAAAGAATATGTGAAATACAAAGCATGCATCTAATTTTGATCACCTTCAAGGGAAGCTTTGAGTGAACAAAGTGAACCGTCTGCAAAGTGATATAAAATGCCATCAGGGTTTGTTTCAAAGACCAAGGGAAGAAACGGAAGCATGCATCAAAGTAAATTATATAATAGCTGAAAAAATTGTTAAAAAATCAAAAGCATTTGTGGAGGGTGAAGTCGTAAAAGACTTTTTCATCACTGCTGGGGAAATCTGTGCTCAAATATTAAAGAAATGTTTAAAAAGCTGAGTTTCTAGCTGCTGATTAACTGTTGCATGATGTGTTGAAGAACTTGCCATTGACATAGAAGGAACTGTAAAAACAGTAGTCACATTCACTTGCACCAAATGAGACCACATATGTAAAAGATACATCATGACTGGCTATCTTTATCTGTGGCATTGACCAACAGTTTTATGTGACAGAAGAGTTTCTAGCGTTCTCACTTATGAAACGAATGAAAAAAAAGAACTGATATTCTTGAAGCTGTCCAGCAAACGCTCTGGCTTTTCAATTTCAACTTAGCCAACGTTCAGGGTGGTAACTAATAATAACAATAATGATAATATTTTTTTAACCCACCCTCTTTCCCCAAAGTGACCGATGATGCCCCTGTTATGGTGAGATCCCACCAGGAAACTATTGGATTTGAGAATGTCATACAAGTTATTGTGACTGTCAACTTTATTAGAGCAAGAGGATAGAATCATCATCAATTCTAAGAATGTTTGACCCGAGAGTGGGAAATGGATCATAGAGATGTGGTTTATTATAGTGATGTTCGTTGGTTGAGCAGAGGAAAGGTTCTTTTAATACTATTTATATTTGATTCTGTTTTAATACAGTAGAGTCTCACTTATCCAAGCTAAACGGGCCGGCAGAAACTTGGATAAGCGAATATCTTGGATAATAAGGAGGCATTAAGGAAAAGCCTATTAAATGTCAAATTAGGTTATGATTTTACAAATTAAGCACCAAAACATCATGTAATACAACAAATTTGACAGAAAAAGTAATTCAATACGCAGTAATATTATGTTGTAATTACTGTATTTACGAATTTAGCACCAAAATATCACAATATATTGAAAACATTGACTACAAAAATGGCTTGGATTATCCAGAGGCTTGGATAAGCGAGGCTTGGATAAGTGAGACTCTACTGTATTTGACCGAAGGACATACAGCAGTCCATGCAAACAAGGGGAAGCCGATTTCAGAATTCAGCTATCTGAAGTGGATGGCAGAATTTGTCTTTGTGACTGACATCTTATTGCATTTGAACAGCCTAAATATGTGGCTACAATCCAGAGGATTGACTGGTGCACACTGGGGGATCATATGAAAACTTTTGTGGCCAAACTCAAACTTTGGGAGGCATAAATTGCAAGAAAAAGAAAAAAGATTTAACTCATTTTCAGCATCTCACTTAGTCCAACTCGTCTTCAAAACAACACTTCCTTGAGAGAAAAATTATTCAATGTGTCCTTGCTTGCATTTTACAAAGACTAAATTTCTGAGGACACACTCCCTAATCTTCACTGGTATGCTTTGAAAATGTGTGCTTTGTTAGGAAGCACATATTTATGTGAGCAATTCATTTTGAGACAGAAGCATATGAAGCCCAAGACAAGGTCATTTTATGGACCAGCATCTCAAGAGTATTGTGTGCATAGCAACTTCCCACATTGGTTTTTTTTTTTCCCCCTGTCAGGAGCGACTTGAGAAACTGCAAGTCGCTTCTGGTGTGAGAGAATTGGCCGTCTGCAAGGACATTGCCCAGGGGACGCCCGGATGTTTTTGATGTTTTTACCATCCTTGTGGGAGGCTTCTCTTATGTCCCCACATGAAGCTGAAGCTGATAGAGGGAGCTCATCCACGCTCTCCCGGATTGGATTTGAACCTGGCAGCCTTCAGGTCAGCAACCCACATTGGTACCAACATTGACAAACTGGTCAAGGAAGAGCATTGTCAAGTTTCTCATTGACATTGTAAAAAAATGATTTTTTCTTTGTTAATTGTTTCTAATTATTTTTACTTATACAAATATACTTCATTGAAGGTATTTCATTGGGTTTTCATGTTAAGTATTTAATTCTTCAAAAGGGTGTGGGCCATGGCAAAGCGCTCTGGCAAAGAGCTGTGGACTACAGGTCATGCATTAAAGACCCCTGATGTAAGGCTACAGGGCATAAATCTATATGCACAATATCCAATGGAGAGCCATATCTTTTCAGACCCCTCCCCCCCCCCCCCCCCCCGGCCATCTGCGCTCATTCCAACACATTTAATTCCAACACATTTCAACAAATCCAGGTCAGGGGATATTATAAATTTGTTTATACTGTTAAATATTTCTTTAGCTGTAGTGTGTACCAATAAGGGTGCAAACAGTAGGTCTTTGAAAACATTCTTTTTGCAATCATAACTACTGGTAGCAATACAATAGGACTGCTTTGTTTGTTTTGTTTGTGCTTTTGTCCAATTGCAGAGCAAAATTGAGAGGTCATGTGATTTTTTCCCCTAAAAACTGTTTCTTGATATTGGCTGATAAACCCTAAATTGTCACCAGAACACATTAGAACAATAGAACCCTAACAAGCATGCAATCTCCACTTTACCTTATACAAACAAATAGCCTTAGTGCAGCAGACACGATAGCCTTAATCAAACAAATTCTCCCAGAAGACTATTCAGGGCTGGAAAGTCTTATCCCAACACACACTCATGCTGTGTCTTCCACTGCATCCATATAAAACATCCCTGTTGACCTCACTTGATAGCTTAGCTTCAGGGATCAAGGCTGCAGTCATATAGACTGCAAGTGGCTGTTTTAATTCAGCTAATGATCCATCTTGAGGCTCAGCCAAAATGTATTGTCATTTTACCTGAGAATTATGAAATACTTTTATTTGCAGGAATCAAAGAGGAAACACAATCACTTTCAATAATATATAGATATTGTTCTGTAATCCATTTGGAGTGTGAGTTGCACAGACTAACTCCCAACATTTCCTTCATATTGACACAATCTTCCTTTTATGCATGAATTTATCTGAGAACACTCTTGACACAGCTAGAGAATTTTGGGAAGCAATAGTCTGAGAATGTGATGACACAATGTAGACAAAGCTAGAGTTCAGTGCAGCTATGACTTATGTCATGGTCTTTCTCTCAGCCCACTCAGTGTCATTCACTTGCATGTTCTTGCCATTTCTAGAAGTAGCAAGATCTGAGTACACTTTGTGCTCTCAAACAGAAATATATTTCTCCATGCTTTCAAAAGCAGCCTTAGCAAAGGATGGCTCGTGTCCTCTGGATGAATGCTTGGAGGGGTCATCCAAAGGGAACAGTGGACATTGATAAACGGGGAATTGAACCTCTCAAAGAACAATGGCCAGTGCTGCTGTCATTGGTTCTACTTTCGGATGGCCCATAGATTTTTCAGATTCTTTTGGTCTATGTGCACCTCCACCAGGCCCCTTTGAGGAGATGCCCCTGGGCTTTGAAAGCAGCTTTTATAGCCAATGTTGTATAGTTTTTCTTGGATGGGAGCAGCCTTTGGGAATAAAAGGCACATGGTAGAACGTGTAGTCTAGTGGGCTGAAGGAACATAGTTCTGATGGCAACACTTGAAGCATCCATCTCAATGAAGGGGGTCTGGAAGCCTGAAGGCTGCAAAATAGGTTCTAAGGTGAAACATTCTTTCAGATGTTGGAATGCTTGTGGTGCCTGAGAAGGTCACTGGAAAGGGATTTTGCCTCATAGGACCTGCGTGATCGGCTCAGCCAGGGTAGTGAAGTTGGGGATGAATTGCCAGTAATAGTTTACAAATCCCAGGAAGTGCTGTACACCCTTCTGGTTTCAAAGGTATGCCAGGAGACAGCGGCTTCAAATTTGTTAGGGCTCATCTTTCTTCCCTTTGCCAGGATACTGTACACTAGAAAGTCCACCTCTGAGAGATAGGAGGCACACATCTTAAGTGTAGTGCGTAAGCAGTGTTCTTGGAGGTGTTGGATAACAGTGTGAATGTGGATGTTGTGTACTTTCTAGTTCAGAGAATAAATTAAAAAATCATCTAAATAAATGATGAAATGGCCCAAATCATCATGGAAATTTTTGTTGCCTTTGGGAGCATTAGAGCAGCCAAAGGGCATTACAGTATATTCAGAATGTCTGTATCACATCTGAAAAGCAGTTAGGAGGTTGTAGTTACGAATGGTGATCCAATTCAGAGCCCTGTAATCATTGCATAGCCTCAGTTATTTGGGGGAAAAAAACAGCACAGGAAAGGTTGAGGTCTAAATAATCCCCAGCATAGGTTTTTCTCTGGGAAGTCTAGCAAAGCAGCCAATTCTGGTTCTGAGTATAATCACCAAACCATGATTGGGCCTCCTGAAACCATATCAATGGAACAATTGTACACCTAATATGGTGTTTGCCTAAGTCTTATTAAAGACATCTACAGTATGAAGTTGCTATATTTAGCAGGTAAGGCCACCAGAGATTCCACAGGACCCTTCTCTGGAGCTATGTGCATCTGCTCTGGCCAACAGTGTTCCTGGCAGTACACTGATGTGAATGAAGATTACTTAGCACCAGGACCAGGAGATGCATCATGCCCAACTCAGATAGCGAGGAGGAGGAGTTGCTAGAAGGGCCAACAGATGAGCAACTTGCAGCAGTCTGTCATGCCTACCTCAGCTCGTGCTGAAAATGAGGCCACAGCTGAAAGAAGCTGCTCACAGCAATGAGTGCAAAGCCCATTGGGTGAAGCAAATATGCCTCAACAAGCTTCCAAAGGGTTAAACACACCCACACCCTTAGAAAGATGGTTACGGAGAATGGGGCTTCATAGAGCTGTTTGAAAAATGCTCATTAATCAGGCAACAGCTGAGGCCTTGAGATGTAAATCCCCCCGCTGTGGACAACATTGGTATTCTGATTCAGTCCAACTCCCATTTGTATCTAGTAATTTTGACCCCGGGCCTGACCTTGTTATTCTGGCTTGGCTTCAAAGGACTTCTGCTTCTTGGACTCCAGATCATGAATCTCTGTTGCTTGTTCTTCAGACCTCGAACCTGACTTGTAGATATTTCAGTTTGACTTCCACGGACTCCTGAATTCAACTTCTCTGATATTGAACTGTTGATTTTTGCAGGGCTTGTTTCTCTTGCTTGTTTGGACAAAGCTACTGAGATAGCAGGCATGTTTATGACAAGATATGTGGATCATGCTGAATCAGCCAAAGAATCCCCAAAACCGAACAAAAGTGTGGCACAACCACCAGCTAAAACTGGACCTGTTCCATATGACCTGGATCACCACAGGAGGGTCTGGTGGGTCACAGGTCCAGATCTCAAGAGCTGCTCATTGACAGTCTCTACTGGCAGGGGCTCCCGTAATTGCTATAGAGGAGCCATGGGCAATTTTTTTTGCTTTGGGGCCGCATTGTGGACCCGGCCAGGAGGGCAGGGCTGGGAGAGAGGGGGGCTATTTGCATGCTGGGCAGGGCAGCCCTGTGAGGGGTAGGGCCCAGGAGGGGGCAGGACAGGGCCTGGGTAATCCTCAGGTTGTTCTCCTGGCATAAGGAGGGGCTACTTGCCCCATCATGCCAGGAGGAAGGCGGGACACACGTGAGCTGCCCCGATCCTCAGGCTGACCTCTTGGCATTATGCTAGGAGGGGGTCAAGACAGGCGGTGGCTGAAAGTGTTCTGGTGGCCTCTCAGCCACTATGTGCCTTCCTTGAGCAGTCCTCCCGGCCTAAGGATGGGTTCGCTCACACCGTCCTAATGCTGGGAGGGTGACACATGTGGTGGCTGAGAGTGCTCCAGAGGGCTTTCATCTGCTACATGCCTGCCTTCCCCATCTTTTTGCCATAAGGGCATGGCAGGCCACTGTGTTTTTATGCCAAGAGAACAGGGAAAATTAGGAGGGCCTGAGGTAAGCACCCAGGGGGCCTCATCCGGCTCCCAGGCCTTAGTTTGCCCATTCCTGCTATAGAGGGATATCATTTTTTGTGGCAAAGACAAGGTCTGTAAAATTGTTGGAGTTCCCAGAGTCTATCAAAACTTTTTTGTTGGGGGTTCGTACAGAGGCTGTCATGAGTAGTGGTCTTGTCTGGACTCACAAGTGGACCAAGAATGTTCAGAATCTCTTCCCGCCAGTCTTGTGATCTTGTTCAAGCCTGAGGAAGTCCTCTTTGCCGATGAGGCAGGTCCTTGTCCTTTGGAAGGACAATTTATTTTGTCCTTCCAAAGCCAGCGAATTTATAATAGTGTTCGATACTCGTTCAGCACTCCTTTTCTTCTGAAGAAAGATGCAGGTGCATGACTTGCAGCTACATAAGCTCCTCTGTACTAGAATAGCAAGGGATGGTTTTGGAGTCTTAGTAGCTAGGTGGGAAGGCTGATAGGAGGCCTGAGAAGCAGAAGCTCTTCAAGCCTGCTAACATGTTTCCAAGCGCCCATCTATTCATAAACTCTGTTCAATTAAAAGCTGTAAGCTGGCAGGTAGAGCAGCCTGAGCCAGCACATCCAAGATTTCATCTGCCAAGCCTGCCTTGTAGAGCTGCATCATTCCAGGCCATATCCTGAGACAGCAATCTGTAGGCTGTGGTGCAGCTTGCCACAGACCCCTACCCTTGTTGCAGCTGCTTGATTTTTCTGCTTGCAGTTAATAGGATCCCCCCAAGTCCCCCTAATTTCCTACAGAAAATCAGGAAAGCTACACAAGAGGTGGCTAGCTTGAATGAGGAAGGGAGTAGACCATTTAACAGACAAATGACGAAGACCACATTGGTTTTGTCATTTATTTATTATTTATTTATTTCCAGCATTTACATCCCGCCCTTCTCACCCAGAGGGACTCAGGGCGGCTTACACAATTGGCAACAATTTGATGCCAACAACATAGTTAAAATCATAATAATATATAAAATCCATTAAGAACAATTAAATCTATATATATAAAAGAGTAATGGAATTCGAGCACCGAGCAAAACAACAAAAGTAAAGGGCCCCCAACCTCAAAATTTGACAATACAACCCATCATCCACGCCTTAAGGCTGAAACAACACAAACTCACTTCACGCAGCTCCACATGGAGAGAACCCACAAAGCCCCATTGGGAGCCATGCCCGGGAGGGAGGAAAAGAGAAAACATAATGGCCGCCGCCGCAAGAGGAAAGGCAGGCAAAGGGAAAAAGCTGTCCCCTGGGTCCTAGCGCCCGCCCATCATCCGAATTATTTCTCTCCATATACTCTCCCTTCTACACTATCCAACCCATTTTAACACTCAATATTTTAAATATATGCTATCAACCATGACAATCAACACAATCTGACTCCTAATATTTTAACAAGCTTAAAATCACAACACCAAATAAAAAACAACACTCTTAAAACACAGGAATGCCAGACACTAAACAATCACGGCCAGCTAACACCTTCCACCATCTGCCATGCAGGACACAATCCAAGCACTCCCAACAGATGGCCACCCAGCCTCTCAATAATAATAGTAACAACAACAACAACAACAACATCATCATCATACAATCCTAACGTTTCTAATATACCCATGATAACGTACTCTATCCCCATTCAAAACACCAACATCTCTTATACAACTCTAATATACCGATGATAACGTACTCTAGCCCCATTCACAACACCTACAACATCTCTTATACAACTCTAATATACCCATGATAACGTACTCTATACCCCTTCACAACACCTACAACATCTCTTATACAACTCTAATATACTGATGATAACGTACTCTATCCCCATTCACAACACCTACAACATCTCTTATACAACTCTAATATACCGATGATAACGTACTCTATCCCCATTCACAACACCTACAACATCTCTTATACAACTCTAATATACCGATGATAATGTACTCTATACCCATTCACAACACCTACAACATCTCTTAGAAACCATTCATACTTACCTCCAACAGACAAAAACACCCAATAATCACAAATAATGTATATTCACAACTGTAAGGATGTTATGAGTTAATGGGAATTATTGATATGATTTTATTTGTTTATTAAAAGGAAAAAGGGGAGTTATGTATTGATGAAGACAGGTCTCACATGGAAGCCAGCTGTGTTCAGCGGGTTGCCATGGCAACGTAACCTCTCTCTGGAGGAAAAAGGGGGCGTGGCTAAGATGACAGTTGGAGCATATTCCCTTTTAAAAGTGGAGTTGCTGTGAGGGTTTTAAAAGGAGTGGCTGTGAGGGGTTTGAGAAGAAGAGTTGCGGTTAGGTTTTGGAAAGATTAGGAGCTGTGGAAATCAGCTAAGGACGGCAGCTTATGGTCACTCAGGGGAAAGGCTGGGAATATAAGCTGACCAGGGGAGTTTAGTATACTGTGTTGAAGAGAAGTTATTTAAGAAATATCCATTCAAGAAAGACTACATTGTAACTTAAGATCCGGAACGTTTACTGATTGAAACCATACGCTTATGTACCAAAAATAAACTTGAATTTTGTTATTGTTCATAAAGATAAGTCTCCTTGCCTCTCTGTAAGCCTGTTACCTCACGTTGGTGGCAGTTACCGTACCTATCTATATAAGTTACCGTACTTTTCTATATAAGTTACCATCTTTACTCATTTAAACCCATCAGTTCTGTTATCCTTCCTTATCCACTAAATCATCCCTGTCATACATTCACACATCCTCCATCCCTCCCTCTCACACATGCACACATCTCCTGAATTGGAGGCAGCAGTGGGATTTAAAGACAAAGATTTCCCCTGCCTGAGTTGAGTACCACAAATTGGGCTCTCTTCAATTGGGGGCAGCGGTGGGATTCAGAAAAAGATTCCTTCCCTGCCTCACAGTTCTCCTCACAACCTTTAGGAAATAATATCCCCTAATGACGCAGCGTCTTCAACCGCTAACTTACTCAACTTCTCCAATGAAACGTCGCACGTTTGAATTCGAAAAATGGAGTCAACCCCCACTATTACCCCACCTTCTCCTGAAAGGGGTGATTTGGGAGTCCCCAATCACTCAAAAATACCGGGCTCTTGCCAAAGCTGTTATGAGCACACTCGGAGACCAAAGAGTTGAGGACAAAACACCTTTATTAGGTAGCTACCGACAGACAGAGCATCACGAGCCGTGAAGCTGACCAAAACTGTCTGCCCTGAATGCTTTCATTCAGGGCCTTTTATAGAGCACTTGTTTATCACATTTCTAGTTCCCCTTTCTGGACTGGGTTTACTGGAAATCCCCCAGTTCAGTTTGTGGTGAGCAGACGCACATCCTGCGTTGTAAACAACTTCAGGATGTGCCCACCACGAACTGTAGAATGTTTCAACAGGTGCAACAAAAAGTACATTTATTGCATACAATTCTCGGAATCGGCCTAACCACAAGCTTAACCGCAACTGATTATTGCTAAACATAGAACACATGCCATCTGTCACAAGACAGCAAGTTGCAAATTTTATCTTTATTTCAGAGGGGAGACTGATCTTCTAGTTTCAAGCACAGACAGGCATTTTAAAATGGAGTCACTTTGGTTCAGTGACCCCTTCATTCCCCCGTTTTTTCATGTAACCAAGAAAGACAAGTTCTTGGTTGCACAGGTGTCCAATTACAGTGGGGTGGTTTCTCTTTCCATGGTGTTCAGTTGCATGTACATGACATGTTGAACTTCCCTGTGCTGAGTGAAAGTAGCAGTGATCAGTCTCACAACCACATTTCTCAAGCATGACATGATACATGGCAGAAAAAGCAAAGCAAGAATTACAATTGTCAGAATTACAAATAATTCAGTTCCAACAGTTCCAAAACATCCAAATATCACTACATCCAATATCATCCAAATAAACAACCAAATATCAGTACTCCTCTGACACAAAGCTAACAGCGCTCCATACAGTCATACCACCCACATGACCTCCAAGGACTCTACAAACAATGCCACCTCTTCGACTTACAAATACACATGATCACCAACCCACACACTCACACACGACTGGACTTAATATCAGGAAAAAACCTTTACCCTTTACCTTAACTACCTCCAATTCCTCAATACTTTATTTCCCATACCACCAGACTTTGCCACAGCAACGCGTGGCCGGGCACAGCTAGTACAATATAAAATATAAGACATATGGTTAAATCCGTTCATCCAGATCCTCATGCTTTATCCATAAATCAGTCCAGGTCATCTTTGTCGTTTATTCATTAAAGGCCTGAGCACACGGCCATGTTTTTAGCACTCTTCTAAAGCTCAAAGGGGTTGGGGTTTGTCATATATCTCTGGGGAGGTTGTTCCACAGCCGGGGAGCCACCACCGAATAGGCTCCGTCCCTCGTTCTCACCAGCCGCGCTTGCGAGGCAGGCGGGACCGAGAGCAGGGCCTCACCAGATGACCTTAGGGATCTTCCTGGCTCATAGGAGGAGATACGTTCAGACAAGTAGATTGGGCCAGAACCGTTTTGGGGTTTATAGGTCAAAAACAGCACTTTGAATTGGGTTCGGTAGCATATCGGCAGCCAGTGGAGCTGGCTTAGCAGGGGGGTGGTACGCTCCCTGTAAGCCTCCCCAATGATTAGTCTGGCTGCCGCCCATTGTACTAATTGGAGCTTCCGGGCCGTCTTTAAAGGCAACCCCACATAGAGAGCGGTTCAGTAGTCCAAAAGTCAGACTTCCCAAGGTATGGGTGCAGCTGGCGCACAAGTCTTGGTTGTGCAAATGCTCCCCTGGCCACTGCTGAGACCTGGGGCTCCAGGCTCAGCGATGAGTCCAGGAGAACACCCAGACTGCGAAACCGTGTCTTCAGGGGGAGTGCGACCTCGTCCAACACAGGCTGTAACCCTATACCCTGTTCAGCCCTGCGAATGACCAGGAGGACCTCTGTCTTGTCTGGATTCAATTTCAATTTGTTTGCCTTCATCCAGTCTGACACAGCGGCCAAGCACCAGTTCAGCACCTGGACAGCCTCCTTAGTGACAGGTGGGAAGGAGTGACAGAGCTGGACATCATCTGCCTACAGATGACACCTCACCCTGAAACTTGGAATGGTCTCTCCCAGCGGCTTCATGTATATGTTGAACAACATGGGGGACAATACCGACCCCTGCGGGACTCCATAAGACAATGGTTGCGGGGCTTAGCAGGGTTTTTTTTCGTGTCAGGAGCAACCGGAGTTGCTTCTGGAGTGAGAGAATTGACCGTCTGCAAGGACGTTGCCCAGGGGACGCCCGGATGTTTTGATGTTTTACCATCCTTGTGGGAGACTTCTCTCATGTCCCCACATGGAGCTGGAGCTGAAAGAGGGAGCTCATCCATGCTCTCCCCAGGTGGGATTCGAACCTGGCAGCTTTCAGGTCAGCAACCCAATCTTCAAGTCACAAGGCTTTTATCCCCTAGGCCACTGGAGGCTCCTGCTTAGCAGGTGTCCCCCAGTGACACTATCTGGGAACAGACCTCCGAGACCCATCCCGGCAAGGCGTCCCAGAAGGATACTGTGATCGACGTTATCGAAGCCCGCTGAGAGGTCCAGCAGAACCAGCAGGGACACACTCCCCCTGTCCAGCTCCTGGCGTACATCATCGACTAAGGCGACCAAGGCTGTCTCGGTACCATGTCTTGGCCTAAAGCCAGATTCTGCCGTATCCAGAAAATCGGTGTCTACCAAGAATGCCTGGAGTTATGTGGCCGCCACACATTCCACGACCTTGCCCAAAAAGGGGAGATTGGAAATAGGCTAGTTGTCCAATTGAGTGGGGTCCAGTGATGGCTTTTTCAGCAGCGGTTTGATTACAGCCAATTTCAGGCTTACTGGAACAATGCCTTCCCGAAGGGAGGCATTCACCACCATCCTCACCCACTCGGCCAATCCCCCTCTGGCTTCTCTCACCAGCCAGGATGGGCAGGGGTCTAGGATGCATGTGGTAGCCCTCACCTCTCCAAGCACCTTGTCCACGTCCTCAGGCTGAACCATTTACAAAGTCAGCCACTTGCAATGTCTTATAAAGTTGGCACTGATTCAAAAGCTTCAAATTGGTCTGGCTCTCCAGAATTTTTTTCTGGTAAAGCAGTTTGCCACTTTACTCTAGAAGCAAGGAAAGGGGTAACCTGAAATTGATTTAACGGAGTTTGCAAATTAACCACAGCTGCCGACAGCTGTGAAACTTGAGTCATTAATGCTTGATTCTGCTGCTGTAAATCTTCCATGGTTTCAAGGCGGGAAACTAGCTTACTGAGGGCATTTGTTTGCTTGTTTGGTTGCTGAAATTTTTTCCAATTCTTGTAAATAGTTCAAGGTTGTTTCTAAAGATATCCAGCAAACAGTAACAAAAATCTTTGTCCTTGAAAGGCCTAGCCAAAACAGTTACTGGTGAGAGCTGAAAAAGTCAAACACTTCATGGTCCAAACAAACTATTAAGGTATATGGGTAAGTTCTTTTGGGATCCAAATTATCAAGAGAAAAATACTCACCCTGTTTAATTACAACCCACAGGTTGAGTAATTGGGATAATTAAGGACAATAAGTTTGGGCCGCTCTTAAAGGGGTATAACTGGGGCGTGTTTGTTGTATGTTTTTAGTGTTACTGAATGTTTGCTCCTCGGCTTACTTGGCGTCAGCTCCTGGCTTGCAGTCTATTTGACGCTGGCAAGTTTGCCTTCTGTGCTCATCTCCATGAACGAGAAATGAAGATTGGAAGAAGATATATTTTCTGATGAAAAGCATTGCATGAATGAAACACAAGGACTATATGTGAGTTTGATACAGCAAAAGAACTGTGACTGTATTATTACTAGAAAGTTTGCATTTCTGTTTCTTCATGAACTCTGCTGAACAAGAGTAACATTTGAGTTTTGCATTTCTTCTACTTGTGTTGCTCATTTTTGAATATACAAAGGGCTAATCTTCAGCTTGTCTGCCAAAAGAATAACAAATATGAGCCAAGGTCAAAATCACAAGGAGCACAGGAGCCAGAGACATAAAACAAGGAAGTTGCAAATCACTTGTCAGCAACAGGGAGTTGGACTACAGCTGCTAGATACCAGTATATAGCCTAGCCTTAATCTTTCATCTGATCCTTAATTGCCAAGTGTTTGTTGTAAAGGTGTTGAGACCTTCTGAGCCTTCCCTTTGATGATGGCATTCCAGCAAGGTAGGTATTTCTGTACTTTCTTCTTGAGGCTGCTGGGAACTGCAATTCTTAGATTCAGGCAATGGAACTTCAAGTTGGGTGGCTGCTGGGAGCTGTGCCTGTGAGACCTGGGAACTGATACTTCCACCAGCTCTTCCCCTTCTCTATCTGAGTCCAGAGAACAGGGTATCATTATTATCTTCATCATCATTGTCATCACTTTTTAATGGGTTGAGATATCACCATGAACAAGTTATGCTTACCACTGACACACAAAGGATGAACTTGTCAGGGCTCAGGTCCTGAATGAGGATGAAGAGGAAGGGGGCTTCTTTCCATCAGGCTTCTTTCCATTCAGGACCATGACTGAGCAGTTACCTGAGTAGTCTGAGAATTTGGAGCCTAGTACTGCTGAGCAGGAGCTCAGCCCTACTGATTTAGAAGTGGATGAGTCACGACAGGCTCAGGCTGAGGAATAGAGTTAACTTGCCCCGTCCAGCTTCAGCTGAGGCTGGATTCCATACAGGTGCAAACGTCAAGTAGACTGGTGCAGAGGAGGGACTTGTAGCTGTAAAGAGTTGCTGCTGGGAAGCATAAATAACGGATGCTGGTAGCAGTCCTTTGCTGGTAGCAATTGTAGTATGGAGAGCTTCAGATGGTATCTCATGTGTGCTTCATGTTTTGGATATTTGGTGAGTTTCTTGTTTATTGACCCTTGGAGTGGAACATTTGGACTAATTTCTTGCCTTGCTCTCTGTATGAAATAATCACTGTTATGACCTTGGACTAATATTTAATCTTATTGCATGAATGGCTGCACATTTCTGACAGACCTGCCTTGTTTTGCAGTGTTTGGGAGTTCCATCTATGAAAATTGTGTGGATCATAGGAAAAGCTCGAATAGATAGGAAAGATAGGTGATTGAGCTGCTGCTGCTAATGTTTCATGTCTTACTGATGGATATTATTGTGTTCCTGACATATTTTTGCACATCTTTAGACATAATGGAAATCGTGTGATGATACTATTATATTTTTAGAGGCAGTGTCCAAAGAGATGGTGAGAGCTCAGTTTCCAGTTATTCTCTTAAGCAACAATGCATCTCGGATCTATATTCTGTTAAATCCTACACTTGTAGGAGGTGATGGAAATGTTAAGACACGTGAGTAAATGATTAATATGGTGACCTTTGAAGAAAGGTACTATTGTTTTATGTAGCTGAAGAGAAGTATGTAGATATGGGTCAACTGGAAGAATAAGCAGTAAGACAGTGGGAAAATTTCTATAACAGTGTTTCCAGATACTCAATTTTTTAAAATTATTTTTATTGAAGTTTTACCTTATAAGATAAGAGTAAATTAACATCAAAAGAGTGAGAACATTTGATTGTATAGAAAGTAGGAAAACTGCAATTAAAAAAGGATCAAAAAGGGGGAGAGAGAGAAAAAAACAAAAACCAAAAACAAAGCTAAAGTATCCATATCTATATCTATAATAAAAGTGAAACCCCATATGTGTGTATGTGGCACGGGTGTCTGCTCACACAGACAGCCTCCGGCCTCCACAAACAGGCTACAGTTCCCAGTGCTGAGGAGCCACCAAGTCACTCTTTTCCACTGACTTTGCGGTTACAGCGAGCACCATGAACATGCAGCCCAGCCCCTGCCAATGTCCTTCCCAAACACTACGGCCCACCACCCAAGGAATGCTTTCATTTGGGGACCATTTCATCCTAGATTTTGCCTTCTCCTCCACCGCAAGCAGGCATCCCAGGGTTCTCCATTGGTGTGGAATTTGCATGACCCCGCCCACTGCCCTTCCCTTTCAAATCTGTCTGCATAACAAACAGCAGAACTGAGCTGCAACTAAACTTACTGGAGGAGTTTGGGGGATTGACTCCACATGGTGGAAGTTGTAGTTCACCCCAAATCAAGTCAGAGCACTGTGACTCCTATTGGGGAATGTAGAGGAGTTGTAGTTCACCTACACCCAGAACGCTATGAACCCAAACAATGATGGCTGTGGGCCAAACTTGCCATGCATCCCTGATATGCCCAGATTTGTATACGGGTGGGTTTGGAGGGGAAGTGGCCTGGACATTTGGGAGTAGTAGGTACTGGGATTTATAGTTCACCTGCAATGAATGAGCACTCCGAACCTCACCGATGATGGACCAGGACCAAACTTGGCACACAGAGCCCCCATAACTGACAGAACATATAGGACAAGTTTGGGGAAAAGGGAGTTATAGTTCACCTGCATCCAGAGAAACAGTGACCCCCACCAACAATGGACTGGGATCAAACTTTGCACAGAGAAGCCTCATGACAAACTGAACTTACTGCACGGGTTTGTGGGAATGGGCCTTGATTCTGGGAGTTGTAGTTCACCCGCATCCAAAGAGCACTGAACTCAGCCAACGACTGATCTAGATCACACTTGGTACATAGAACCAAAATGGCGAACTTTGAATACTGACAGGTTTGCGGAGTATTGATCTACGATTCTGGGAACTGTAGTTCACCCACTTCAAACTGAGAATACCTAACATTCAAAGACAAACAGTGCCTTTCTCAAATGACCCGGGCACCGCCGGGTCCCCAAGCTAGTATATATATAAATCTGAACAAATGGCGCTATAAAAATGCAAAAGTACTTGGCAAAGAAACACACCAAAAAGCAAAAAAGCATTAGCACTGGCATTAAACAATTCTTAATTAAATTAATTCTTGATTTAATTCAAAGACAGACATATCTATATATCTGTAAAAGTCAACGTCTACCTGTGCACCCGTCTTTCTATACCGCAAAAGCTGTTTCTAGGTGACAATCCAGTAGCCCTTTGTGATGTCTGTTGCTAGGTAAAGTGGTCCTCTATGATGTCATTGGGAAAGAAACGTGTATGAGGGGAAGTGAGGAAGGAAGGAAGAGCCGCAAATAGAGCCATGTTGCTATGGAGCCATTGTGAGGCCCTCTCAGAGCTGGAGAAGGGAGAAAGAGGAGAGGAAGGAAGAGAGAGAGAGAGAGAGAGGGAGAGAGAGAGGGAGAGAGAGAGAGAGGGAGAGGGAGAGGGAGAGGGAGAGAGGGGAAAGGAGAAGGAAGGAAGGGATGGAAGGCAAGAAAAAAAGGGGGGGAGAAAAAGGAGGTGGAAGGAAGAGAAAGGAAAATGGGAAAGGTATGAGGGGAGGGAAAAAGAAAGAAGTGATGAAAGCAGGACATGTGCCCATCATAGTTTTAAATACGTACAAACCCTAACTGGAAAATTTGTTGTTGAGGACCCCAACCCCACCCCTAATAAAAAGAAGACATACTTTGATCTCCATGGTAATTATAGTTTCCCAAGAATAGAAGGCCAGATTAACTGAAAATACCCCCCATCCCCATGGCCTCCCTCAAACCCCCAATGGACATCAGCAGCCCACACTCTATAGTCCCTGGACACGGGCACACACCTCTGGCCCAGCTATTCGACTTGAGCCGGTCCACTCCAGTGGAGATCGCCCAGCTGATCTTTCTCAGCCAAGGGACAAGCCAGACAGCTACAATGTATCTAAAATACCTCCATTACACAAGCCTCTGGTACTTTCTATCTCTTGATATTTCTTTTATTTTTTTAAAAAAAATTCCTTATGCAAATGTGTGCATGAGTGGAGATGAAATATAAACAAATAAAGCAATTACTTTTTCCATCTTATACTTAGCCATAGCGAGACCCTCATTCTTCACCCCTTCTTCCCTCTTTATTAATCTATACCAAACACCATGTGAACTTTTAAATATTTTTATCTATTGAACTCTATAAAAAGAAGGCAAATGTACATGAACATATGAACTCCAGGAACCTCACTTGAGTATTTCCAGATTCCCCTTCCACGCCCTGTGTGAGAACCAGAGATGAGACATAATCTATGCGACAAAGGACCTTCCTGGATCTCAGTGGGAATCCAGCTGTCCAGTTCCCCTCCAGAGGTCTCAGCTATTCGCAAGACAAAGGTCCAGGATGAAACTGCAATTACAATCCCATCAACAAATATACATCTTTGAGACTCTTTGTCTCCTGGCATAGGAAGATGTCTGGGACAACAACTTCCATTGTGTTTTTGACAGGATCTGGTATATGCATAATCCTGTCAGGTCAGCTTCTGGACTTCTCTTTGTTTTCCACATTCCAACGCCACCCACCCAGGGGTTGGTACAGTCTTAGGAGATCCCTCCCTCCCCAGGACTGTCCCTGCCAGTCCACTAGAAGCCTTGGGATATCCCTGCTCAGCTGGGAGGAGATCCCTAGCTACATCACTGCCGCCTCCGCCAATCAGGGTATACACCAGCTTGGACTTGCCTTCCGACCAATCAGAGTCCTGAAGGACACCAGCTGGTTTCTCAGCATGGGCCAATCGGTGGAAGGGGAGGGAGTTTCAAAACAGAGCAATCTTGGTGAATGAAAACTTATGTGTATAGAAATATCTGCTTATGATTATTTATTATTTATTTATTTACAGCATTTATATTCTGCCCTTCTCACCCCGAAGGGGACTCAGGGCGGATCACATTACACATATAGGCAAACATTCAATTCCTTTTAACATAGAACAAAGACAAACAAACATAGGCTCCGAGCGGGCCTCGAACTCATGACCTCCTGGTCAGAGTGATTCATTGCAGTTAATTGCAGCTGGCTTGCTCTCCCGCCTGCGCCACAGGCCCTCTCTCTCATCCCCACCAAACATAGTTGTGAAGAGGGTGGAAGTGAGAGAAGGGCCTCCCTGGAGGATCTCAGAAATCACGTAGGTTCATAGGGGACGACGTGGTCACGAAGATAGGCAGGTCCCAAACCATTTTTGGCTTTGATTTGCCTTGTTTCTGCTAGAAAATTGTGGAAGGATACTGCTCTAGTCATTGCAATTGCTCTCCTATTAACTCTATGTGAAACTAGATCAGGGATACAGCCTAACTATAGTTAGTTAACTTGATTTGATCCAGTTTGCTGCTGTTGGTAGTATGACTTTCTTTAAGCAGTGTGAAAAGGCACCTCTCTTTTCTGCACATTTTGCATGGATCTAGGTGCCAGTGCAGCCTATAAAAGATGGACTCCATTGTTATGTTTAGGTAAAGGTAAAGGTTTTCCCTGACATTAAGTCTAGTCGTGTCCAACTCTGGGGGTTGGTGCTTATCTCCATTTCTAAGCCGAAGAGCTGGCATTGTCTGTAGACACCTCCTAGATCATGTGGCCAGCATGACTGCATGGAGCGTCATTACCTTCCTGCAGAATCGGTAGCTATTGATCTACTCACATTTGTATGTTTTCAAACTGCTAGGTTGGCAAAAGCTGGGGCTTATAGTGGGAGCTCACTCCACTCCAGATTTGAAATGCCGACCTTTTGGTCAGCAAATTCAGCAGCTCGGCAGTTTAACCCATTGTGCCACCAGGGGCTCCTATTTTGATTATGTTGAATTAAGGAAAAATCTTGATGTCTAAAGCAGTTTTGTGCAATCTGTTGTCATGACGTAGCAGCTGTAGTGTACAGACCTTAATACCTATAAATGCATTACTATAAGATGAAGTTTTCTGTGGGGAATTTAGATTAAAAAACTGTGGAACAGAAAGTGGGAAAGATTTTGGAGAGTAAGTGGATTTACCAATCAAGGAGCAGTAGTTGTAGTGGAATCCTAGAATAATAGAAATTGGATGAGGCCGCAAGGCCCATCCAGTCCAACTCTTTACTATCCAGGAATGGGTTAAATATGGGTTTTTCCTTACAGAAGGACCTTTAACCTTTCCCTCTCTCTCTGTTTCAAGCTCTGCTCTATGAGACTTCACTTAGTGTTACTAACTAATGCTAGCATGACTTCCAGATGTAAGAACTAGTAATATACTGCCTTAAAGAAATGTCTACATGGGACTTCTCAGGATATCAGACTATACAGCTGCATTACTGTATTGGTCTGAAAATCATGTAGGCATAGATGAGGTGGAAGACCTACGTGTGGTGGAAACTAGTTTCACATTTTGTGGAAACCTTTATTTTGACTTTCACTTGTGAGCTTTCTAGTACTCTGGTCTGTCTTGTGTATCTTAAGTGAATATTGTGATCTTATCTTTTCTGTCTCTTCTTTCAGAGTCTGTCTTATGGTATCTTCTTCCTTGGGTAGACAACATGACAGAAGGCTGGATAGATTGCCCCTCACTGGGACCTGGTTGGAAGCGTCGTCAAGTCTTACGTAAAAATGGAACAAGACCTGGACAATCAGATACTTATTACATGAGGTAATGGGTTTGGAAGAGAGAATTCCCTCTGGGAAGATAGTCCATGCTGCGGTAGTCCATGCTGGTGTTACATCTCGAATAGATTACTGCAACGTGCTCTACGTGGGGTTAACTTTGAAGACCACCCGCAAGCTTCAAGTAGTCCAATGGGCGGTAGCCAGGTTGCTCACATGGGGAGATTAAGGGGAGATTGTGGTAATGTTGGTCATTCTTATTCAGAATGTCATACATTTGTTTTTCTGTACATCGAATTACAGCTATCAGCCTAAACATTATCATTCATTTTGGTGGTGTTAATCTTACATTAATATATAGGAAGCTGCATCAGAAATTGGAAAGTTTTGGCGTAATAAGCAGCTTTTAGAATGTAAAAGGACCTTGCTGGATTAGATTAAAGATCTTACTGGTCCATCATTTTCTGGTGCTAGCAGTAATTGTAGCTATCATTACTAGAGGCCATTGACAATCCCATAGTCTGTACATTTGACCAATGAATGACATTTTTAGAGCTGTCTGAATTGATTGCCATCACTAGCCCTTGTGGTAGTGAATTTGATATAAACTCTGTTGAAATGTGTTTCCTGCTACCATATAGCCTTTTGTTAGATAAATCAAGCTGCAAGTTAGTGTGAAAGAGGGAGAAAAAACTACTTTCTATGTTCTCCATACCTGACGTAGTTTTATACTTTCTCCTTCGTGTTGTCTGTAGAATGCACACATAATGGTAGTTCAATGCAACTGTGCAGCATTTCCGGAACTTTACACAGCTGTTGAGGCTTAGCTATAGCCCCACCCACCCTCCCCTGAGGGTATATATGTCCCAGGTGGGCTATAGCCCTTGTTCCTCATTTTTCCGCCGAAGCAGCAGTAAATCTGGGAACTTTGTTTGTTTGGACTTTAGTTCTTTGGGATGGCTGCCCTCTTTAAGAATTTTTCTGGCTGCAAGGGCAAGCTGCCGGATACTGACGGGCACGAAAAGTGCCTGTTTTGCTTGGGTGAGGTGCACTCCATTAAGAATTGTGCCACTTGTAGAGCCTTCACTCCCCAGGCTCGCAAGGACAGGGAGGTGCGTTTGAAGGCGCTCTTGTATGAGCACGTGCTACTCCCAGCCACCCCATGGAGACAAGTGGCACCTATCTGCCCTTCAGCTGTGGTGGGCTGACTGCCCATACGTGTGCCACTTACCTCAGCAGGGCCTCCTGCCCTGGGGAAGAGACTGTGTTCCAACTCGCCCGGGGACGCCGCAGCGCATTTGCATCCAATGGGAGAGGGCGAGAAACTGAGGAAGAAAAGGCATCAAGCGGCAGAGGCGGCGGGTGCGTCTTTGACACCCCAGCCAGAAGCTGTTGTGGCCCTGCCGCAAGCCACGTCCACTGGGCAGATGCCGCTCAGCGAAACACTGGCGCAGCAGGCTCTGGAGATGCCGTGGAAGCACACTCTGAAGATGCCGGACAGAAGTTGGATCTGGGCATGCTCCCCAATGCGGAGGTGACCCGTCCCCCTGCTGGAAACTCTGCTGGGCTCGTTCCGCTGCCTGCCTCAGCGGACCTGGAAGCTTCTCCCAGGCACTGTGCCGAGGCCCTGCGGTGCAGGGCCGTCGGTGCAGATGAGCGGCAGTGGTGGGCATCTCCGTCGAGGTACTCTTCGGTCTCGAGAGGGAGCTGCCTAATACCGCTACGGCAAGCCTCACGGGTGCCCTCATCTTTCTGCTCCCGCAGCCCTCTCCACCATTCACACCCAGATTTTTCCTCGCCTCCGAGATGCTGCCAGGAGCTGGGGGACCTCTGGGCATGGTAGGCTGCCCCTCGGGTCCAGGAGGCCCCTTCTTAAGATTCGGTGCATAGATCCCCTGGGGTCAGGACCTATGTGTTTGGGCCTGTTCTGGTCCCGGAGGGCCAGCAGTGCCACCCCCACTGCTGTCACCTCAGGGCCAGCTCAGACCTCTTGCACCGCCAGTGGGAGTTGAGGTGGTGGAGCCCCAACCCATGGATTTGGAGTCACGCTCGGGCTCAGAATTGAGTGCATCATGGCCAGACCAGGATCCAGCGGAGCAGCTGGACCCACCCTTGCCGGCTGATGCCACCAATTTCACGCCGTTGCTTTCCCGTTTGGCTCAGGCATTGAAGGTTCCTATGCCCACCCCGTAGAAGCCAGTGGAGGATTTTTTGTTCCCTTCCGATCAGCAGCATCCGGCACCGGTGCCACCCATTGTGTTGCCAGCAATCCCCTATCTTCTGCAACTAACAAAGATCATGAATGTGGCGCCCCTCCTCATGGCTCCGGACATGAGTGGTCCCTCCATCAGGACGAAGAGGCAGCAGCTCATAGGCCATCGACGAAAAGGTCATATGTCCGTAAATGGGACAGGTTTGCAGCCTTTGCCTGGTGGCATGGTGCGAACCCACTGACAGCATCTATTTTGGACTTCCTCGCATCGCTGGCACAAGGGGGTCTGGCGCTGTTGTCTGTTAAATGCTACCTGGTGGTGATCACAGCCTTTCGCAAGAGACAGGGCCTTCCATCCTGCTTTCGGGACCCGATGGTCCAAGTTTTCCTACAGGGGTACAAGAACAGGTACCCACCTCGCGCCCCCAGCTTGGCGCTTGAGGCTGGTGCTCTCAGCCCTACCAAAACCGCCGTTTGAACCAATGTCATTGGCGGACCTGTCTCATCTATCATGGAAAGTGGCGTTCCTTCTTGCAGTGATGATGGCATGGAGGGCTAGTGAGCTGTGTGCCCTACAGGTGGATGATCTGTACATGCGTTTTCATAGTAATAAGGTCATCATGTGAACAGACATTGCGTTCCTGCCGAAGGTTGCATCCCTCTTTCAGGTTGCCCAGGACATTGTGCATCCGGCGTTCTTCCAGAATCCCTCTACCCTGCTGGAGCAGTCTCTCCACATGCTAGACGTGAGGAGAGCGCTCGCCTTCTATGTGGACCAGACCAGGGGGTGTAGGAAAACCCCACGTCTCTTCCTCCAGTACCATCCAGACACCAAGGGGCTTCTGGTGGGTTGTTATGGCCATAAGGCTGGTCTACCAGATTGCGGGAGAGGAGGCACCGCCAGGCCTCAAAGGTCACTCCACGAGAGCGGTGGCTGCCTCCACGGCCTTCTGCTGCAGCATCCCGCTAGAAGACATTTGCAGAGCGGCTACGTGGGCTATGCCGTTGACCTTCTTGACCTCATTATAAGGTTGATCTCCTGTCGAAGCATCAAGCGGCCTTCGGAAGAGCCGTCCTATTTTCTGCGGTGGCATGACACCCACCTGCCATGGTGAGTAGCTTGCAAGTCTATCATTATGTGTGCATTCCACAGACACCATGGAGGAGAAAGTATGGTTGCTTACCTGTAACCGTGTTTCTTCTAGTGGTGATCTATGGAATCCACACATCCCCACCCATCCTCCCCGCTATTTTCATGCCCATTCTTCTGCCGCTTCGGCGGCGGGGAACAAGGGCTATAGCCTACCTGGGGCATATATACTCTCAGGGGAGGGTGGGTGGGGTTATATCCAAGTCTTAACAGCTGTGAAAAGTTCCAGAAATGCTGCACAGGTGCATCAAACTACCATTATTATATTCCACAGATCAACACTTGAAGAAACAAAGTTACAGGTAAGCAACCATATTTTTTCTTTTGTGTCTTCACATGCCTCCTTACCTTACCTGTCTTCTTTGACCTCCTACCACCACCTACCTCATTGCCAAGATTGAGGAGTTCTTTTTTGGTAGGCAGACATCCCAGCTGAGATGAGTCTGACACAAACTCATACTTTCAATACAATTTTTGAATCATCTAACTTGCTTTTGTTCTCATAGCCCTAGAGGTGAGAAGATCCGCAGCAGAGTGGAGCTGACAAAGTTGCTTGGATGTTCTCGAGATCTGACAGACTTTCATTTCAAGAAAGGGATTTTTGTGGATCCATGTACTGAGGTATGGATACACATAATACTGGATTGTGATGGCAGAATCGTTTTGTCCAAATTAGCTTTGACTTATCTTATTTGTAGTGCAGATCAGCTAACCTAAAACTTTATGGGTTTTTAAGAGCTTCATTGGAGGATAAACCAAGCATGCCTACATGATCAATGACTTGTTCATATTTCATTAAGGACTCCACCTTTCCCTTAAGGGGCTCATGGTGGTGTACATACTTTAATTTCCTTCCATTGCCATGTTGTTCTTCTGACTACCCTGTAAAGTATGTTAGACTGAGACATAGCTGCCTCATGATCAGTATACGAGCTTTCCGTGCTTGGATGAGATGTAATTTGCAATTCTTTCTCTTTCTGTATGAACTTACAAACTACAGTCCAGTCCAACTATAGCTTGGTTGCTTTTTGTGGAAGCCTGGGGTGCAGGGTTGGGTTTGGGTTTTAAAGAGTTATACCTGAGTAAACTTGACCATGGAACCATGGATTCATTGAAGTGGTGAATGTATTGATCTTAGGCCCCTTTTACACTGCCATATAAAATCCATTTATCTGCATTGAACTGGATTATATGGCAGTGTAGACTCAGATAATCCAGTTCAAAGCAGATAATGTGGATTATCTGCTTCGATAATCTGAATTATATGGCAGTGTAAAAGGGGCCTCAGACATATTAGAAATTGGAACCTAGTTGTCTCCTCCTCTAACTGCTTCTTTCTCTTGTTTCAGCCCCCAGCAACACCACCACCACCACCATCAATTGCTCGACAAAGACACCAGGGGGTGAGTATGTACATGTAGGTTCCTTAGGCCAGAACTGCGTAGTATGTAGATTGGTTGTCAAATGGCACCTGAGGAATTATATTAGAGAAAGGAAAGGCATTAGCATCCCCCCCAATCTAGTTGCTGCTTGTTACATTTGTGGAACCTTTGTAGTGTGACAACTCTGTAAGGCAAATCCTTGACAATTTTGAAATCTTCCAAGGCATTATTTGGACAACTGATTTCGCCAAGGTGAAGCTATCTAATGTGACTAGGTTTCTGCTCAAATGTCAAGCAAGGTCTCTTCTACACTGCCCTATATCCCAGAATCTGATTCCAGATAATCTACTTATCCCAGATTTTCTGGCAGTGGACACTCAGGGCCCTTCCACACAGCACAGTGTCTTTGAGTTGGTTTAAACAGCTGGTTTTAAAGTAGATACAGCTGATTTTAATGTTTGTGTATATTTATAGTTATTTTATGTCCTGGTATGGAATGCTTGCCATATATATGTTGTACTCCACCCCTTTGGGTTGAGAAGGGCAGAATATAAATGTTTTAAATAAATATAACCGAGAATATCAAGGTGGAAAATCCACAATATCTGCTTTGAACTGGGTTATCTGAGTCCACACCGCCATATATTCCAGTTCAAAGCAGAAAATGTGAGATTTTATTCAACACTGTGGAAGGGGCTTTAGTCCCCTGCCATGCAGGCCCTATATCCCAGAATCTGATTCCAAGATTTCTGTTTATCCCTGATTATCTGGCAGTGCAGCCTCATATAATCCAGAAAACCTGGAATCAGATCCTGGGATATCAGGCAATGTCGATCCATCCCAAGACACATTTGCAGAGTAAATCAGAGTGGTTTAAAATGGAGAAATGTATAACTATTGCGGATTTTAATCCAAATGTATAAGAATATACATTTATATTGTCATGTTGTCATGTTCCTGCAACTCTTCAACACTTTGGCATAGTGTAGACAGTGTGGCACAGTAGTGACATCTATTGTGTATTTTCAATAACTGTGACTGCAAATACATAGGTGACAGGAAATACTTTATTGGCTTAGTGACTGGTTTTCTTGGGAGTGAATTTCTAGTTAAGGGAAAAACACTTGGAAAGGAGAGAGCTTTTCCATCTTCTGTGTCCACACTTGTTACTGTATACTAGTATATAGGGTACTCCTCACCTATGACTATGCTGTCTAGGACTGCTGCAAATTGCAGTTCAGCGACGTTTGGGTGGCATGCAATTCCCACCTAAGGAGATTGGAAAAAGGGAGGCCTTTTGTCTATGATCTAAACTTTTGCAGACTAGTAGAGGAAAACACTTACTCCCATCTGGCAATTGTTCTATTTGGGTTACAGCTAGTTGTCATGCAAGACACTCTCATTAAAGTTAAGACCCTGAACACCAGGTAATCCATCGCTTAGTATCACATTATGTGCATCATGATGTTGACAGCGCTTATCTTTTATCCCCTTCCTCAGGTCAAAAAGAAGAGCAAGAAGTGTCTCCCATCTCTGGCAGTAGCCGCTCCGCCTGCAAAGAAACCTCCTGACTTGGAAGTGTTTGAGGAGCCTCCAGGCCAAGAACCTCTGGACCAGAAACCTCTAAAATCAGAGCCTGAATTACCGGTAGAAGCCCCCACTGATATTACAACCGAGAAACAAGAGTTTCCTGAGCCAGCACCTGAGCCAGCACCACAGCCTGTTTCTGTACCTGAGCCAGCACCACAGCCTCAGGAGCCACAAAACAACCCACTCCTCCTTGCTCCAGAAAATTTAGAAGATGGGGCAGTGCAGGAAACTAATCTGGAAGAAAGTATAGCGTGAGCATTTCTATAGCCCTTTTCAGACAATACATAGCCAGTTTTTTTTGAACAACCTTCTGTGTCAAGGCTAGAAGCCTGTGTCAAGCCTAGAATAAATGACAGTAAAAATAGTGAGCCTGATGGAACAGGAATGGGTGGGCAACTGTGGAAGGATTGGGAGCCATGCTCTGCATGAGGAGAAGAATCAATCCACACACTGTTTTTTCCTATGCACCAGCTAGCCAGACAGGAGTCCAAGGTTCTTTTCTGTTAAAACTGTAGACACTTCCCCTTCCCCTCCAGGAGTTTCCTGCCATACCATCTGTTTGTATATCTGCACTTTCTTCTTATATGAAATCTCAATTTAAGTATTGGATAGTAATGGGGAGTAATTTGAAAAAGAGAAAAATAGGAAAAACAATGAGGCACAAAGAGGATTCATCACTCTGGTACTGGAAAAGAATTAAAAGACAACTGTATTGGTAACAGTAACAGAGTCCAACCCACTGACTGCCTCTCAGCAGATTGTAAATATGGAAAAAAAAAATAATGGTCAAATTTCCACCAAACCTTGTGGCTCTAGCACTTTGGTGGGAAAAGGAAAATCCTCTACAGGTGCTAGCCACAGAAGCAGGAGAAAATGCTGCTAGAACATGGCCATATAGCCCGGAAACCACACAACAACCCAGTGATTCTGGCCGTGAAAGCCTATGAAAAAAGGAAAATAGTGAGATGGAAGTGATGATCAAACCCAGTCCTAATAGGTTCAAATAGTAATGAAATAGAATAAATCCAGATGTCTGCTATACAGCATAATTCTGGCCATAAAGAGGAAAATTAATTAAATAAAACATTTCTAACATCTAGTGAAAGGGAGGTGGAAGTCATGTTAGTGTAATCTCCATAATGTAAAAGGAAAGAAAAAGAGATTATTAGGGTGGAAATTTCTGAGGAGCAGAAAGAGTCTAAAATTACCTCATTAGTAAAGAAACCTGGTGCTCAAAAGGATGTCCATTTGGAAGGATGATCTCTGGATGTGGAGAAAACAATCATTATTGTTTCAAGTGGCCGTATCTCCCCCTATGAGCCGCCCTGCAGATTAAGATCGTCCAGTGAGGCCCTGCTCTCGGTCACAGGTGCATTTGGCTGGGACGAGAGAGAGGGCTTTTTCGGTGGTGGCTCCGCGGCTGTGGAACTCCTTGCCAAGGGAGATTAGGGGAGCCCCCTCACTCATGTCTTTTAGGAAGCAGCTGAAGACCTGGATGTGGGACCAAGCTTTTGGCCCATCCTAAGATACGGTTGATATAATCTGATGCATTTATTGGATTAATGTGAAATTGAATACAGACTGGCTCTGACTTTTGGCCCAATGCTACTGGCCCTGTTGTAACGGTCACACAGTGTTTTACTGTTTTAAATGGGGTATGATATTGGTTTTTAAGTGTGTTTTTACGATCGTTTGTTTTACTATATTTTGTATTATATGTGGCATTAATCTTGCCATTATGTAAGACCGCTCTGGGTCCCCCTGGGGGAGAAGAGCGGTATATAAATTAAATAAATAAATAAATAAATAATATTAGAAATGAAGGCAGGATGTGATTGGTATGAGAGGTGCTCAGTCTGCACAGAATTATGATGTGATGGACAGTGCAAGGAATCAACAAGGGAGGAGGTTAGAATCTCTCTCCAGTATCAAAATGCAGCCTTCACTGAAGCCCTACTTAAAATTGCTATTGGAAAAAACGCAGCAACAAGCACAACTAGTTCATTTACAGCAACAACATAATAATAATGTGGCAGAATCCAATGTTTGCCCCAAATGAGCTGGTGGCTATGTAACATGAGAAAAGACATCTAATTTCTGGGTCAACCAGAAATTACGAACTACAGATGTAGATGTTTCCTGGGGGTGGGGTTCCCATCAGATTTAAGATGCAGTATAAATTACATGAAATTAAAAGCAGTGTGTTTGGCACTTCTAGAGTTTGCCAGTGTTGAAAACCTTGACAAGATGGCGCTGTGTAGGTTCCTTCCCTGGGAAGAACCACCACTTGAGGGAAACTCCAGTCCAGCAACATTGTTAACTGGAGAGAACTACTCTTTAGGGGGGAAAAAGAGATCAGAGGTTGTTCCCAAAGTCTCGTTTTTCTTTGTCTGGCTGTGACAAATATCATGGCAGCATATGAGGCCAGTAATGACTACAAACAAAAACCAACTCACATCTTGGTCTGCTACCAAGCACCTCCAAGCAGTGCCAATGTCTGTTTTTAAAGAAGAAACTGAAGATAAACTTTATGAGAAGTTGTTTTTGATGATGAATTATTTTCCCTTCTGGACCTGCATTCTTCTTTATCTGATAGATATGAGATATAAAAAAACCTAACGAGCTGAGTTTTAAGGGAACATAAATCAACAAAGCTGCTGTTGCAAATGACTGCAAGCAACAATTCTCCCACTAGCATCTGAAAACTGCAAAATAGGCCAATAAAGGCTATTAAAATGTGGAAGGCTGGACTTAGTAACAACATCTACACAATTAACGAAGGGCTAAAGTTAGTTTGCTTTATATTGTTTATCCCACATTGTAGCATTAACTACAATTTTGAAAGTAGTTAGGAAGTAAATATTTGAACTCTTAAAAGGAACTAGAGAACTTACTCTGCGGAATCATTGTGTGTTTAAGGAAAATTTATGTCAGAATCAATGAGATTTTAGATCAACTCGTAATTTAGAGGATTTCAAGGCAAACGCCTCTTAAAGAATTGAGGACTTTGGGTCAACAAGAAACAAGTTATTTTATGAATTAAGGATGACGAGAGGGGAATTTTCAGCCGATTTGAGGTAGATATATAACTCTTTGGAAAAGTTAACTGGGAAACTAATTTAGACAGACCAGAAATCAGTGGAACATGAACTCTGGGCTCAGAATCAGGTAGACA
Organism: Anolis carolinensis; assembly: GCF_035594765.1. NCBI lineage: Eukaryota > Metazoa > Chordata > Lepidosauria > Squamata > Anolidae > Anolis > Anolis carolinensis. The sequence continues at coordinate 211,424,654 of NC_085842.1, read as the reverse complement.
ATCAATTCATTTTTGAATGGATATTATCATTGTACTTTGGCCTTGGGGAGGGGGCTTGGCCAGCATTGCTAGATATGACAATTATAGATCCCTTTGAATTTTAATTTTTTTAGTGAACCTCCGGGAGCTCACTAAACTGAAGTTAATGTTTTTATGGTTAGAAATAGCTTTATGTTTTTATGGTTAGATATAATTTTATAGTGTAACTCTTTATATAATTTTAGATTTTATTTAATAATTGGTTGTTTGTTGTTAGTTTGCTTGGGGCTGGGCGGGTTGTTAATATATTCATGTTTGCACTTGTGGTGAAGCATTGAATGTTGGCCTCTATTTTTTTTGTTTTTTGGAATCTGCTCTGAGTCTCCTTGGGGAGATAGGAATACAAATAAATTATTATTATTATTATTATTATTATTATTATTATTATTATTATAAATGTTAGAAAAATGAATACACAAACAGGAGGAATCTTTAGAACCACCAGCACATGATTTTAAGGAGAGAGAGAGAACAGCAGGAAGAAGTCATTCATGTTAAAATATTTGAAGCCTCGGCTAACTTATTGAAAGTTTCATTTAAAAAGTTCCAGCTGGTGAAATCTATCAACTGGATTCCTGTATGGCCAAACAGAAAAACCTCTGTAGAGATGTGGATAAGATCCGTGATTTGTGATGTGATTCTACATCAACCGAGCACATTGAGGATGTAATACAGGAATAGGATTGACAAGGAGGGAGATCAAAAGCAAGAAGAATTAAAATATGGAAAAGAGAAGATGAAATATGAGAATGGTTGAAGATTTGAGTTGTCAATCTAGGGTGAATAAGGGTGAATTGGGATAAATATTTGTCCAGTTTTAAGAAAGATAGGGATTTGTTTCATTAATTTGTTATAATAATGATAGGGCCATTAGTTAATTGTGAGATTTATGAAATAGAAAAATGTCATTAAAAGTAGGAGTGTGGCTATATTAAACCATATGAAGAGAGTAGATTAATAAAAGATAAATTGGATAACGGGTGAGAAGTTTGTAGATTAATATTTGTTTTGTCTGTTTTGTGTCTTGTGCAGTTGTACTACTTATCCTTGTGTTTACAATACATATTTTAATTGGTATTTAGTTGGTGTTTTGTAGTTGTAGTAGGTTAAAGGTAGATGTATAGTTTTAAAACATAATCTTTAAAAACTTGTTTATTCTATTAACCTTGTGTAACGCAAGCTCTTATATATATATATATGCTTTTCTGAATAAAAATTATTTTAAAAAGTGTTTGGCAGTGTCATCAAAAGCAAGCATATCCAAGTTTACAGATATAATTGAACAGTAAACGCGTACATATGCAGTCAAGTGGGTATTTCCTTTATCCATTTGATCAGGGAATCCAGCAGAATTCTTCAATGGACCAAGTTCTCTTTAAGTCCCTGACGGCAGTCTATTTGAAAAGTCCTCTCAATGTGTAAGCACGGTACTAAGCAGGTATATCATTATCCCAGGGGAATGGTTTCTGAATCTAGAAATTTTCCAATACTTAGACAAACTCATGGACTTCTTTGCCCCTGGGAGGAACATTCATAGTAAGAAGATGTTTTTCTATCATTGGAGAAGAAGGTGCAAAGCAGCATGATGCTTGGCAGTTCCATGTCCACGGGATTTTCTCTGTGCTTTCCCACCTCTTAAGACAGTTCAGAAGGTACAGTTGTGAAAGTGATGATTACAACATGTTGGCTTTGGCTGTGATGCAGTCAGATATGTTCTTGCTCGCTTTTTCAATTCCTGAGTATTTCAATACTGAAAAAGGATGTCCTGCAAGTAAGTGGATTCTGGGCCATGTAAGATTTTGTGTACTAGTATTTAAGTTCTAGAATTTTGTGACTTTGTCACAAAAAATAAATGTTAAACTTCTATGGCTGAAGGTACTTTAAAAATATGTGATTGTCATTCTTAACTGTTTTCCTCTCCCAGGTACTGTGCCAGTTGTCAGGGTCAGTTCCCAGGAGTGATGCTTCCATCTCAGAGACGTTGCCGGTGGCTCTGCCCAGACTGCAGAGGTTGGTATGGGAGTGGCAAGATTAGGTATAAAGGTTTGTTGTATTTGTTTATTCCAAGTGTCTGTTGGCTCCTGTCTCTGTCTATACCGAGGTGAGTGAAGTATGCTATTTTTAGAATCCTCTAAATTTCTCACTGTGGGAGAAACCAGTCCCCAAAATTACAAAGTGCATACCTTAGTGTCTGGAGGGTACCATTTGCTGTGCAAATTTTATTGCAAATTATTCCCTTCCCCATGTTTCTAAGGGATGTCATTTCTTCCAGAGATTGAGGAGGAAAGGTACACTCTTAGAGGTCGAATGGGATGGCAGAAATGGTATTTGAACCTGTAGAATTGCACATATCTGATTTACATCTTGACTCCTTTTCTACCCCCCCCCCCTCCACACACACACTTTACTTTGGACAGTTCTCTTTGAGGAATTTCTTCTTCACCTCACAAGAGAAAAACAATGTGGGAGCTCTAGTGCAAAAATACAATTTCTGAGCTTTGATTAAAACATAAAAATGTCAAGAGAACTATGTTTTGACTTCCCAACTGTGAACAATAGGAATCTGTTAGTTAAGGATAAACGTGAGCTGCAACCTGCTTAAGATATCTACATGTGATCTTTCTCGCTCCTTTTACCAGAATGTCAACTTCTTGGACTCTGTTCTCTGCTTTTAAAACAAACAATGATCAACTACTGGAATGTGTTGTCGAAGGCTTTCATGGCCGGGATCACAGGGTTGTTGTATGTCTTTCGGGCTGTGTGGCCATGTTCCAAAAGTATTATCTCCTGACGTTTCGCCCACATCTATGGCAGGCATCCTCAGAGGTTGTGAGGTATGGATAAACTAAGTAAGGAAAGGAAAGAATATATATCTGTGTAGAGTCCAGGGTGTGGCAAGAGTCCTTTGTCACTGGGAAGCCAGCATTAATGTTTCAGTTAATCACCCTAATTAGCATTGGAAAGGTTTTGTCTCTTGCCTGGGGGCATCCTTTGTTCAGTCATTAGCTGCTCTCTGCCCTCAGAGTGTTGGTTCCCATCTACTGTTTTGATTTTAGAGTTTTTTAATACTGGTAGCCAGATTTTGTCCAACCTCTGAGGATGCCTGCCATAGATGTGGGTGAAACGTCAGGAGAGAATACTTCTGGAACATGGCCACACAGCCCAAAAGACATACAACAACCCAACTACTGGAATCTTTGCCTAGTCACTCCTCTTACTATGAAGACTTCATTTAGTCATAACTTCCAAATATCGGTGGTATCTTTGTTGTAACAAGTGTTATAAAAATGAAATCAGATTCTCAGCAACTTGAATTCCCTGCCACAACTGGTTTTTGTACTTTAATGCAACATTGTGGAATATATTTCCTTTGGAATACATTTGCTTCATTCCAAAAGAGTTGTGTAAGAATCTTGTTTATTTAATACAAACATAAAATGTAAAAAAGGTCTGTCTGATCCTGATAAATGCCAGTGAGTGGGATTTATCAAAGCTACGTGTGGGACCCTTACATTATTTTTCTTGTATATTCTATTTATTTCATAGATTATGGTAAAGATTCAATGAGCAGGTTACAAATAAGTTCCATAAAATGTACAGTGTATTAGGATAGGATACATCAATATTTGTTTGAGAAATGTTCTACCATGTTCTGATTTAGGATCAAAATGATAATATAATCAATTAACAGGCCAGCTAAAAACTTTAAAATATGTGCAACTGTTAGATCCAAATGTTTCGCCTTTTAGGGAGACTTAACTGCCATTTTGAAGCCAATTCTGTGTAGCCAAGAAATAGTTTAAAAATGATGGGTGTTTATTTCTACTCTTTGGGGCAGAGTTGTGTTGAAGGTAGGGAATGCTGTGGTAATGTCAGAACATGCATGCCACATCTTTTGACCTAGCTGTGAGGAGTGAGTTTATTATAGCTTTTTGTATGGCCAGTTTTCTAAACTTCCAGCAATGAAAGAAGCTTGCTCTTGTTCAGGAGAGATACCTTTGTGTCAGCTTTTGCTGTTGAAACCTATTACTGGAGACCTTAGCTTGGGTCTATGAAAAGTGGGGGAGGAGTATGGTACTACCCAGAGAAACCCATTCACAAAAACAGTTATGTGGTTGGTCGATTTGAACGTCTAGTTCTTCCCTGTGGTTTTTCCAAAGAGGCAGTGCTGTGAATGAGAAATAACGGATGGAGACCTTTGTCAGTTTGTTCTCATGGGTTATGTGACTGTTCCTCAGCTGGTCCGCCTCAGCTACAGGGCAGAATACCTGCATGACACGAATGGAACAAATTTCTATAGTTGTCCATAGCTGTTTCTTGCATAGATTTTAATTTTTTCTTCCTGTCCTTTTCAGCTCAAAGAAGAGATTTCAACCGGGAACAGAGATACTACAAGGTAACACCTGTGGATAATTTATCCACTTAAAATTATTAAAATATGGACCTCTGATGCTGTGTGTGTGTGTGTGTGTGTGAGAGAGAGAGAGAGAGAGAGAGAACTCTTGTCTTTATGACCAGGATTTGCATTTTGTGGTGGCATCTCATGCTTGCTGTTGTGTCTCTTTGAGTGCCCCTTTTTACAACCGGGATGACTCCTGGACATTTTGGATTGTGTGGTTTTTAATAATTGGTTTTACTGCTAGATTTTTTTAACTTTTTGGTTTTTAATGTATATGTTTATTTTATGTCTGTTTATGCGGCATTGAATTGTTGACTACTTGTAAGCCTCTCTCAATCCCCTTTGGAGTGAGAGAGGGCGGGGTATAAATATAATAAATAAAATAATAAGTTAGCTTACCTTCAAATGACTGCATTCCCCCTTGTGCTTGAAAACTCTCCAGTATATGTGCAGAAGGCATTTAAAACATATGAGCATAAGCATTTGCTACCCTATAGTTGAGAGATGGGTGGATGGAAGACTATTCTGCCCCCCCCCCCCAGTCCAATTGCAGGAATGCTTAAAAACAACGGGCATGATAGCAAAATCCCCAGTAATTTCAAAACAATGTGGCTGCACTGTGGATGGATTAGTGCATTAAGATTTGTAACCAGAAGTACAAGCTTATATACCCAATAAATAGGCTCCTGATTGCTTGCACTGGAGATGTAGCTCTTGGTCCCTTGACTAGCAGTATGAGGAAGAACTGTATAAGAGTAGGATGGAAATATCATTTAAGCTTGATGGTAATGCTGGTGTCTTTGCTTGAAAGTTCTTGAGTCATGGATCACAGAAAGAATATTCAGTGCCCCAGTTACCCAATCTTGATTAAAGCTTTTTCTTCTTTGACCTATTGTTGGCGGGTGTGTTCTTCCTGACAGTCTCAGCTGGCCTAGATGACTGGCTAAATGTACAACTTCGAGGTGAGGGGTTCTCGGTGTTGCCTTCCCTGGCTCCCTCTTTACCCTTACCCCTCTGCCCTTGCAGCAAATTGGCTGTGGTGTGTGCCAAGCCTGCCAGATGTCTCAGGACTGCGGCATCTGCAGTGTGTGTCTCAAGCGTGCCAAAAGCCCAGAGCTACGCATTGGCATCAAATGCCTGCTGCGCCGATGCTTGAAGATTGTCAAACAGGTATCACCAGCTGCTTATCCTTGCTATTTCCCTCCCTTGGGTTCCTTTCTTGTACTTCGGCTGTCCTTCGACCCCAACCTCTCCTTCTAACAGCACTTGTGGGGCTGTTTCAAGCCTTAGCCACTTTTCTTGTTCTCTTTCTGTCTCCTCCTCTCCCCCCACCCTTTACAGGGCCTTGAATGTGGTATGTGTCAGGCCTGCAAGATAACAGAAGACTGTGGTAGCTGTGTTATCTGTTTGCGGAGGCAGAAACCAGGCATGAAGCGGCAGTGGAAATGCCTCAAGCGCCGCTGCCTCAATCGCAAGGTGTGTGTGAGATTGTGTGTGTATGTGTGTGCATGCTTGTCTTGTTTTTGTACTTGTACAGGGGGAAGGATCAAAACAGCAATGATGTGCTGGTAAGAAGAAAAGGAAGAAGAGATGGTGGGTCATGGCCAAGGATTTGCCTGCAAGGAAAAAACGGCCATGATCCTGTGCCAAAGAGGGGGAGCATATTGCTATGTCCACTTAGTTCCATGCACACCCCCATTTATATCTTTGATTTTTTAGGAATGGGAAATGAGGTGCTGTCCTCTAGCCCTATGATCCCTTTCAAAACCTTTATCCTGCTTGGGAGATAGCCACACCTGATGCCATTGCTTATCAATGAGAAGGGAAGGGAGCAAGAAATCAAGATAGAAGATGAAGAACAGGCTGGCCTAGGATGAGAAACAGAAGGAATGAGTGTGTGGTCATAGGTGAAATGCAACATGCTATTTCTTTCCCTTGGGGATGCATTCTCTAAACTACCTCCCTGCTTTCTCCCTTCCCCACTGGTTGTCAGCAGCAGCAGCAGCCACCTGGACTTGGCAACCATGGGCAATGGGAGAGATTTTGGATATTGTGAAAAGCTACAGATTAACACCATGTGTTCTGTCAGAAAATAGAGAAACAGTACCCATACAATATACGTAAGCTCATGCATGCTTCTGATTCTGGAATGCTTCTGGCCATAGCTTCTAGGATCAGCACTTCTAGTTTAAATTGAAGTCTACAATGATTTACAACATGTTTCATTGGAAAGATGTAGTCCTAACAAAATTGTTTTAAAATGTAAACAAATGAAATACTAAAGGCCAGGGTACACAGGATGTTAAACCAGACCTAAATGATACGCTGGACTGTATGTTCTTCCTAAAAGGAATATGAAATCATGAGGTTAGGTTTAAGTCCTCAGGACTGCTTGTTGTGAACAATCTTTAATGATTTTCAGTTACAGTATATTCACTGTGTCACTTATGCCACCTCCACTCGAGCCTTCACCTAGCCTGTTTAATTGCCCATTTATCTTCTGTAAATCAAGGTGAATTGCAGGTTCCGCAGCATGGGATTGAGCACTTAGGGGTGATTGCATCAATACCTCTTTCTGTCCTATCAGCCCATAATGAGACCAAGGCTTTAGCTTAATCACTGGCCCCATCAGCCTAAAAAATCCCCCAGAGCATTTAGGAATCTTTCAGGTTCCATAACTCTGGAGGCAAGCCTCCTTAATCAGTTCCCAATCTGCAGAGAAGGTCTGCTGCTTCCAAACTAAACTTCACAGGGGAGTGATTTAATCATGGCAACGGGATTGTTGTAAATCCCCCTCCCCGCAATCCTCTGCCATCCGTTCAGCAGTAAAATATAAATCTTAGCATTTAGTCTCTAGGTGTAGAAAACACAACACATTTTCCAGTGGTAGCAGCTGTTCCATTCTTGATCAAGAGGGGCACGTGTGTAATGCAGTGACTGTAGAATTACAGCCTGAAGGAGAAATTTCAATAGTTTAAGGTGGGACATGTGTCCCTTATGTGCCTCATTTTTCTCATTTGTGATCCTGAATAATACTTGCATTGTTTGATGTTGGAGGATTCAATTTTACTTGGTGTGATGTCAGCTATTGATTTGTAGCAGTGTGTACCCAACTAAAAGGATGCCGATTCATCTCCTCAACCACCTTTTTCATGAAGCAATTTTTAGTTTACATCAGAGAGAAAAATTCACTGGCATGATCTTCTTGCACTGCACAGCTTCCTTTGTGGTGTGTTGGTTGAGATTTCAAAGATTCACAGGTGGCATCTAATTTTGGCACTATCTGGATTTTTTCCCTTACAGAAAAGAATATCCCCAAAGAAAGTTGGCTACAACTCTAAGAAGCTGACCACGGTAAGTTTATGTTAAGAGATTTTTCTCTCATATTAGCTTCTCCCAGCTAACTCCATTCTATTCCAGTCTTATGTAGTCATTCTGATCCGTGTTCCCATTCCTTCTTATCTAGCTCTACACCAGACATCTTTGTGGTTGAATAATTCTTTCCATTTTATTGCCAGCATGTTTTCCCTCTTATGTATTCACTTATTATGTACAGAAGGACAAATGTTCTTCTACAGCCTGGCAATAAAAAGTATGATGTGGGGAACCCCTTTCTCCCTAACAGCTGTATGTTGGCCTGTTGATTATTCCATTGGTGATGACCTTGTGGGATTATGTGTGTAGTTGGCAATGGGATGGGCTAGTGGCCACATGCATGCTTCACTCTGCATCCATGAGTGTTCTGGGTAGGTCCCTTGGTGTCTGTCTTCAGTGTGCAGTTTCATCCTCAGTCACTGCACAAGGAAGCACTCTGCCTAATGGCCTTTTGTGGCTCTTTCCCAATTGGCACCAGGAAGCAGTCTCTACCAAAGATGCTTCTACACCTGTACGGCGTCAGCAAAAGAAGGCCACATCAGCAACAGTGAGTGGCTCCACTTCTGCATGCCATCTAGCATGGGGGCAATCATCTGTACATACACCCTATCTAAAGGAACTTGAATTATTTCCTTCACACTCCTCTTGCCAAATATAGTGTGTAGGGAGGAGTTTGTGAAACTGAACAAAATTTATGATTTGGAATGAGGACTGTGGACAATGAGAACTTGCATGATATCTGGGCCAGGAAGTCCTGGGCTTGAGAATGCCTGCCTGGCTGTTAAGTTGACCTTGGATCAGATGTGTTGTCTCAGTCTGTGGAGTCACTGAGATCACATGGTTTGGCTCACCAGGCTTCCTGAAAAATGGTGGGATATATTTGTTTATTTTCATTTATTTACTTTATTTTATCCTACCTTTCGTCTGATATAGGGACTCATAAAGCTAGGAAATGCAGAAAGAAAATAACCTTTTGGTATTATATGCCTGCTGTTGGAGACATTTTTGCTGCTCTCTTAGCTTTGCACATCTTGACTTCTTCATTTGTCTTTCCTTCTTCCTTCTCCTTCATTTCGACTTGCCAGGATGGGCCTTTCCGGAAGGTCCAGCAGGTTCGAAAACAGCGGCACAAGAAACTATTAGCAACAGAGCCACCATCAGAGTCCACCGTGAGTGGGGGGTGTCAAGTAAAGAAGGGGGAAGTCTTGTGTTACTTTTCTGAGTTACAGCAAAGGAAGTTACTAAGCAAGCCATCAACTTTGGCTTGCCTGGGCTTCTGTCCTTTGCTTTGATGATGTAATCTTTTTCTAGTTGGCTGGTCATCACTGAGACTGGTAATAAGCCACTGACAAGGACACCCTTTAAGGGGATTCCATCCAAACTCTAATGGTTTGAACTGTGGTATGTTCCAAGTGAATCTTGGTGAACGAATCAGAGCAGATGTTGCTGAACTGCACTCTTTCCCCTCCCCATAGGTTTTCTGGCTAGGTATGATTGGACTTGTAGGTCAAACAACATCTAGAGGTTCATTGGTTACCCATCTTGAAACAGAGAGAAAGGACAGCCAGTCTGGTATATCAAGTGTGCTGTAAACAAAATTTAGAATAGAAAAAGAGAGTCTGCTGCATGTTATAGTAAATACATCCTTTTCTTCCTTCAGGAGTGTTATTACTGTAGTTGGGTGAACTGGAAAGGGCCACTCCCAGGTTACGGTTGGTAAAAACCAGAAAGCCTTTTTGAAAAGAGAGAGAGAGAGAGAGAGAGAGAGCTTGAGCAAAAACACAGTTTGCTGCACTCCAATAGGCTTATTTTCTCATTTCAAAATCTCAGTGTTCTTATTGTAATTCAGTATTGCAGCCTAGAATGGTAGAATAGTATGGGATTGAGAACTAATGCAAATTTGAAAATCACTACAATTAATAAAGATGGCTTTGAATTGTCAAGGAGAGGGGTCAGAAGTGGGTGATAAATAACTTTGAGCCAGAGAGCATTTTACAAATGCATGAAGTTCTAGCAGGATTGTGTTTCTGTCCTTGTACAACAATTTCTAGACTTGGTTAGGTTAGAGTTAGTTTTTGGTCCTTCATCTTCCAATAGCCATGCTGGATTCTGGAAGTATTGTCAAGTGGTAAATTTTAGTAGTCTCGGTTTATCTGCAGCTTACTTCAATTTTCCCTCACCTGACACCCTCCAGATGTGAGGAACCATAATTCCCATCACCCACAGCCATCATCGGCATTACCCATCATGGCTGGGATGCTGGAAGCTATATTTTACTACACTTGGAGGTCTCCTGAATGGAGGGAAGCCAGTACAAGATGCAGCCCAGCTACATTTCTTGAATTTGTTTTTTCTGGATCAGTTTCCCTTTCTTCTGTTTTATGCAAACCTAGTTGAAAGATCTGAACTCATTCTGTTATCTTTAATGTTTCTTTCCTCCTTGGGTGCATATTCTGTCTTTCCTCTGCCTTCCCTTTCTCATATCTGGCACCATATTGACTTCTTTAAAAGTTTCACTTCTTTTTCTTCCTTCATTTCTTTGGCTGTCAGGATGGGCCCTCTCTTAAGGCCCAGCTGGTCTCAGGCTGCCGTCGCCAGAAGCGCTCTCCTATTACAGTGAGTGGCTCATAACCTTGTTTCCACAAGGCTGTTTGTATGGTTGGGTACTGTCTTTGAAGCGGGATGGGCAGGACGACTTATACTCTCATGTCAAAGATGGGACTTACACAAGCCACTAGTTGTTCTCAGACTTCAGATCCTAGCATTTCTCACCACTGGCAGTATTGGCTAGGGCTGCTGGAAGTTATAGTCCAGCAAAACCTAGGAACCTGCACTATTCATACACTGGCTACATGTAGACAAAAGAAGTTGTGCTGCTGATACTCATTAAGTCAACTTTGACTTATGGGTGCCCTATGAATAGGGGGACCTCTAAAGACAGCCTGACATCACCAGCTCTTCTTGGGTCCTGCATACTTGGTGCTATGTTTTTTTTAAATTGGGTCACATCATCTGTAATGCAAGTTTCCTACTGTCTTATGCTTTATCAAACTTTTTTTTTCCAGTGAGTCATGTTATGTAATGATATAACCAAATATGATAGTCTTGATTTGGTAATTCTGGTTTATAGGTAGAGTTCAGATCTGATTTTTTTTCTAGAATCCATTTGTTTGTTTTTTGGCAGGTCATGATACTCATAAGAATGCTCCTCCAATGCTTCAACAAAAGTATTTATGTGTATCAGTTTACAGTATTTTGGTTGGGAAAGAGTCTGTGTGTTGTAGTGGTTCAAGCACTTGGCTACAATTCTGGAGACAAGGGTTCCAATCCCTGCTCAGCCATGGAAACCCACTGCATGGTCTTCTACAACTCACACACTCTCAGCAGCAAAGACAAAGGCAAACTTCAGAACAAATCTTGAGATGGAAACCCAATTATCGATTCACCTGTGGGTTGACATAAGTCATAAGCGACACAAAGGCACACAACAACAATTTGGGTTGAGGTTATGTTTGCATATGCCCAATCCATAGTCTTTTTCTGGTTCTGTCAAAAAGAAGGAGAGGAACTTTTCCCTGGTCATGAACATGACTGTGTTCTACTCTTATTTGTCCGTATGTGTGTGCATTCCAACAAAAACAGACTGTGTTGATTTATCCCATATAGCAGTGGTTCTCAACCTGTGAGTCCCCAGATGTTTTGGCCTTCAACTCCCTGAAATCCTAACAGCTGGTAAACTGGCTGGTGTTTCTGGGAGTTGTAGGCCCAAACATCTAGGGACACACAGGTTGAGAACCACTGCCATATAAGTTTGTATTTGTGAATCCAGCTTCCAGCTCTCTTTTAAATCCAACTTTTAAATCTGTATTTGGATGATGACTGGCTTATTGCCTGCTAGGCTCCTCTTTCTGGTGGTTGGAGTGTTATTTTGGAGAGGAAAACTTAATTTGTCACTGAGCCTGGGATGATGTATCAAATGTATTTTCAAAGCAAACTATAAACTCCAAGAAGTCTTGTGACCCAAATATATGGAAAATTAGTTGCTTAATGGAATTTTCTTCCAGCTACATAACTTCAAGGAGTTTTGCTGTCAGCATTTTTATATATTTTCAAGCAATGGGTGGGGATTTAATGGATATTTGTTTTTGCTCTCGGGGAGGGGGTGTGAATAAAGGTTTGGATAAGAATGGAAATGTATGCAAAATCTAATTTTGTATTTAGCCTAAATGATACTTCTTTACATAAAGGGAATCATTTATAATTTGGTATAACTTTATGCACAGTATCCTTGGGATATTTGTGAAATTTACAGTGCAATTTTATTTATTAAAAAGAACATTGGTAGAATACCATTAAGTTACCAATGCACTTTATGTTGAAGAATCCCATGTATACCTATAAGTAAAGTCCACTCTGTAAAGTAGATCTTGTGACTTGTTTATCACCTTTTCACAAGAACCATGGGGGCAAATACAGAATTTATGAATTAGAAGTGTTACTAAAAATAGAAGTATGGTTATATACATATCATCTAAAGGTAGTAGAATAATAAGTAATAAATACCATCAGATAGTGAGTTGTAGAATTGTCTCATCTGTTTGTTCATTTGTTGGTGTAGTTTGTGTATGTATGTCTATGTAGGTATGTATTTTGTTTGTGTATTTGAGTTCTGATTTGGTTTTTTAATTGTAGTAGCTGATAAGTTAGATGTATAGTTTTAACATTATATTATAAGAATGCTTTTTGTGTTACTGATTTTTTTATTATGTTTTGTTCTTTTGAATAAGAAATTATATAAAAAAAGAATGCCAGTTTTAAAAATAGTAGTCTAGTAGCACTTTAAAATCTAACCCTGCCTTAATTCTTATGTTTACCCCCATGGCTGCCTACAGCATCTTGCTTTGTTATATTATGGGAGTGTTTTATGTCTAAATTCAGCTAGTTTACTTTCTGTTTGATGACTTCACCATCTATATGTCTCCTTTACCCTAGAAATGGAAATCCAGCATGGAACTGGACAAAGGAGATATCCCTATCGTGAAGCATAGGGTAAGTAGGCAACAGAATAGGGAAGGAATTTAAGGGTGTTGGTTATGTATTGGTTTGTCTCACAAAGATATCAGTAAACACCTCCTTTGCGTACTTTTTATACAGCTGAAATAGTTGCTGGTGTTCAAAAATTTTCAGTGAAGGAAATATAGCCCGAGATTAATCTCACTTCTCTCATCTTTCCATTGGATCAGGGCTGAAATGTTTGGTTCTGTTCAAGTTTAGCTGAAGTTATTTCTGTTCAAATTAATAAAGGTTTGGTAATTAATTTCATTTTAGCCTATATCAGAATTATTACATGCAATTCCTAATTGATGTTTGACCTGAAGAGGAACGAGTTATTGAGCCAAAGATACAATAAAGCACTGGTTTAGGATGGGAGTTTGCAGATTGAGATTCATCTCATCATCTAGGCTGTAAAGTCCACAAACTTGGACAGGCAGACCCTTCAGTTAGAGTTGAGCTGTGAAAGAAGGGAATATCCGTGCATAAAGAGTCATTTTCTGATAGGTTCCTGTAATTAAAGGGCTTCATTCTTTTGAGCATCATGTAATTCCCAAATTCACCTGCATCTCATCAGCAACTTGTTAATGATTGAAAGATATAATGGTAGTTAAAGTTTTACCTACAGTACAAGCCCCATATCCATGGAGATACATTCTTGACCTTACTGCAGAAATAGGAAATTATGCATAATCGCGGACATGATTGAAATGTACAATTTCTGCTGGAAGTCATAATAATGCAGGAGAACCTAGAAAATACCCATACAGGTATCTTCTAAAGCAGTGGTGCACAATCTGTGACCTTCCAGGTGTTTTGGACTTCAGCTTTTAGAATTTCTGTCCATGGAACAAGCTGGAGTCTCAAATGCCTGGAGGGTCAAAGGTTGTGCACCATTATCCTATAGGAATTTGCTGGATCCTCCAAAGTGGCTGTATGGTAACCTCTGGTGAAAGCATAGAATCTTCTGGAGGACATAGAGAATTCCTAGAGAGGAATATTTTGTAGGGTTCTGGTCTCATGTGGTACGGGGGGTTGTATTACATATATGATGGTTGTACATCTTGTATAAAGAGCACCCTGTCTGGAATTATTTACATTGTGTTCTGCTCCCAGAAAAGGAGAGTTGCTTTCTGAATGAATGGCAGGTCACAAACACAGGACATTGTCCCAAGGTACTCGGTTTAGTAGAGACTGTTAATGACATCGCTGTGTCATTAGTGCTGTTGGTACATAAAAATACCTAAAAAACTTATTGAGGTGTCTTTCACTGGGAGAATGTTCTGATAATGTCTACTATAGTAATTTGTTCCAGTGTGTGGGGTCTTTGCTCTGGGAACAGCAAAGACTTTAAAGTGTCTCCTTGACCCCTGCAAACTACTATTGCTTTCTTCCCAACAGAAGATATCCTTGGGGGCTGTGAAAGAAAGAAAGAAGGTGGGTCGCCCCCGCAAGCATCCTGCAGACATCCTGAAGAGCAGTGTGGTAAATATATTTCTCCGTGTCACACAGTGCTTGTACTGGATGTACTGAAACAATGATTTTGCCCGCCTGGTCAAGCAAGTGGTTTGAAGCCCAACCTTTTAAAAAATCTTAACTAGTGTACAGGTCCCAAACAGAGAGAATCGCTTGCTGTATTGTCTTTGTCATGTGGTGGGAACCAGTAGATTTAGCCAAAAAAGTTGGACTCCCAAGCAAAAAAGGAAAAACCTGTGATTCAGAGCAAAGAAATACAGAAAGCCAAAGGTGGGAGGAAGGAGTAGCAGTGACGACAGCAGCCCCTCTCTGTGAGCTCTTCATGGATATATTTCTGTTGTAAAAAGAATTTGGTAACCAGTAGGGCTGTGCGATGAATGACAAAAATGTTTCAAAACTCATTACAAAACTAGGGGGCACTGGTGTTTCATTTCTAAAGTGTTTCTAAAGTGTTGTTAGTGAAAATTTCGTTACTGTAATGAGAGTACTGAAATTTTGTTACGTTTTCGTTATACTAATTGCGCAAGTGGGGACATTTCAAGGGCTCATTTCTCTCTCATTTTTATAGCTATTGGGGTGAAACTTGCTACAATGGTAGAACACATTTAACACTGTTAGCCCATCAAGTTTCAGAACATTTCACTTATCCACAAGTCTTTGGGGAATGTTCAAAGTTTTTGTAAACTTCTTGAATTTTCTATACAATGACACAAGACAATGGGATAATTCCCACCAACTTTCAGAAATATTCATACATCTACTGATTTTAGGGATTTTTTTAAAGTTTTGACAAAAAAAATGTAAGCCACAACAGCTATATCAATGAATGTCTCTCATGTTAACTAATAGAACTTCAATTTAGGGAGTTCTTCCCAGCCCAACGCAGAGATTTGCTTATTAGCAGTATCAGTCAGTCGTCCTCTTTGCAGATTCAACAATTTATTGGAACTCTGGCTGGCTGCTGCTATGGAGGGACAAATCTTTCCCCTATCCTGATAGGCTTTCTGATGTTAAGCAGAATTCTGGGAAATGTAGTTTAGGGCAGGGCCTGTTAAATTCTCTGGCATAGAGCTCCTCACCTTTCCCAGAATTCTGTGCTTTCTCAGTCTCTTTCCCAGTGAACTCTGCTTTCTCCGTGCTGCTTCCCTCTCCTAATGATGAAAGGCTAGTAATTTAAAGAGGAAAGACAGCCTTTTTTTGCTTTGATTTGCTTCCTTGCACTGAAAATGGAACTGACTTTGGGAGGCTTCCAAGATTTACAAAATTAAAATGAAAAAGTATTGGGTAAGTTTTGAATCTTAAGTTTTTGGCATGGACCATGCCCATGCGTTAGGTATTGCATCGTAAGTACAAATTGAACAAATATGACTTACAATGACTAACGAAAAAATTGCACACCCCTAGTAACCAGTATAGCAAGCTTTTGGTTTAGTTCCAGGACCCTGCTCCCCTGTGGATCCCAACATTTGTGTGTGCTGAAGTCCCATAATAAACAACAATATAGTAAAAGGACTCCCCTTATAGCAAAAATCAATATTTGATTTTTGGAATTTTTGAGGGGGCAGGCAAGGTTTTGAGCTATGGCTGGTTGAATCTGTAGATGCAGAATCCATGGATACAGAGGGCCAACTGTACTTCATCTCTTCCCAATCAGATGTTTATTTGTCACTTAATTTATTTTTCTCAAAGCTGGTATGTATAGCTTACTTTTTCCCCAGAGTTCTGAAAATAGGCAGATATTGTTCAAATCACATTTTCTCAGCTTCAGAGGATACAAAGGCAAATCTCTTCTGAACAAAGGAAAACCCTAATGATAGCTTCACTTTGAGATCATGGTGAGATGGAAATGACTTGAAGACATACAATAATAAGAAGCAGAGAATTTATTGGGAAATTATTATTCCAAAAGCCTAGAACACGTGACACAGCTGGTAAATTCAGTTCTAATAAATTCAAGAGTAAAGAAGAATGTTGTAGGATGTTTAAAGACTAAGTATGACCCCCTTTTCCATGATGTACAGGTTGGACTTAGTTACTAATGTAATTTGTGTGGGTGACTGTCAGTCTTGTCTTAAAGCTTTGCAAACTCACATTTCATGGCCTTGTTTGGTAGATGAAAGGTAATGTGTTGCATGTATTGTGTCAATGAAATTCAAAACACTTGTACAGAGTCCGGAGCTTTTGGCATGGAGACTTCTGCTATCCCATCCTATCCTCTTTTAACATAATGAGGAAAAGGAATAACATAGCTAGCTCTTTGAACAACAGAAGGAGCGACAATTTGGATTTAAGCCAGATCAGCCAGAAATAGACGCTGGGAATAGGTTGGATACAAGAAGCACGTTGGGTCACACTGAGCAATTTTGGATGATTTTCTTTAGCAACAGTTAAAGTGGGAGGCAAAAGCCTTAAGACTGGCAAAACACAGTTGGCTGGGTATTCAGTGTCCCTTGCTTGTACTCTAGACAGGCTATCTTCCATCCTCTCCGAATATAAGGACTGCATCATGACCTTAGAACAAAAATTGGAAAGGGGAGTTTTTTTCCCAGAGATGGAAATCATGTCCTCTCCAGTTATCCTTACCTTTATTTATTTATTTATTTATTTATATGTTCACTTCACACAATCAAAGTAATAGGAGAGCTATCAAGAGCAAAAAAACTCAGAAAAAGCACATGGAAGACCTTGAACAAACAGACCAGAATTCACTTAGTAAGACAGCAGTTGTATTGGCAAAGGGAACAGGTTCAGCTGCTAGTTGAGGCACATGGAGGGTGGTGGTGGAGATGTTTCCAGCCTTCACCTAACAAGTGAAGCCTGCAACAAAGAACTGCAATAGGGATCCTAATTCTGATTGTCTCAGCCTCATCTGCTGGTGGAAGGGGGGCTTGAAATACCATCTTCCTTTTGCCCTGATTGGTAGTTGATCTGATGTGGCTGATAGCTGATAGTGGGCTGGCAGGCATTTACAATCATGGCATTATTGCCATGATCTTGACTGTGTAGTCTTAGAATGTGGAGTGGTTTTAAATCTAGATTACTACATATACTGCAATACAAATTGCAACCCGTTCAACATTGTCATCATTTTCAAACCTACTGTTAAAAATGCAGTAGAAAATGTTTCATTATAAAGATTAGCATTTTACTGTGGAAAGTTGATATTACCAGAGCTATTGACAACATGGTTTAAACATAATAAACATTATACAAGTTTTCAACTGCATGGTAGCTTTCTACAGTTTTGACTATTTATTTTTGTCCCTTTTCCCTATTATCTCCCTTTCCATCTTTCTTAGAAGTAAGTTAGGAACAACTTTGCAAAAATTCCCACCACTCTTTTCCATGGTTTATGCTGGCTTGGGCTGCTGGGAACTGCAGTTCACCAGTATCTGTGGAATATGCAATTCCCTAGCCTGGCTTAAATCCATTTGTGGGTCCTGGCTGGAGCAGAGCCATTTAATCAATGTGAATTTGATAAGTTCAATTGATTCACTCTACTCTGATTAGGACAAACTGTTGGATTTAATCCAGGATCCCCAAAGGCTAGGGAGTGTGGATGTTGGATCCCTATAAGGCAGTCTTTCAAGCTGTGCCTTTGGGTATCCAAACATACTGCTTAGAATTTCTTCCCTGGTTTTATAGCGCATTCGTCATGGTGCCTCTTGATGCCTATCTTTTCTTCTTCTTCTTCCTCTGCCCCCTCGGTCTCTACTTCTCCCCTGGTTCCCAGCATGCCTCCAAAAGCCGACGCAGTCGAAAGTGTGGTAAATGTGAAGCTTGCCAACTGAGAACAGATTGCGGCCGTTGCGACTTCTGCTGTGACAAGCCCAAGTTTGGTGGGCAAAACATGAAGCGCCAGAAGTGCCGCTGGAGGCAGTGCCTGGAGTTTGCAATGGTTGGTGCCCCGTCCCTTTTCTGCTCTGTCCCACTCTGTGTCTCTCTTTTTTGTTTGCTTGCTTTTCACTAGAAGGATGTTGTATTCTACTTTAGTCCCTCTTTATGCTGGCTGTTTATGTCGAAAGCAAAACTCTTCAACTTTCACCAAACTAATGCACGTCTTGGATCTCATTCCTCCTAGCAGGCTTCTTCTACTTTGGCAAATCATCAGGATGCCTTTGAGTGCATGTGTGCTTGTGTTGTCTGATTGAAGCTAATTTTAATCCTCCCATGTAATCATTATCATGGTGGATCAGGCCAACATGTGTTTCAGTACTTCTAATGTTAGTGAACTCCATAAGTGGAGTGTGTAAAAATCTACTTTCATTTGTGTGTCCCAGTTCATCGCATCCGCAATTATGTTGGGATATGACATTGAGAGAGAGTGACAGATATTTCACTGCGTCTGCATGTTTGGCAATTCTGATACCATTTTATATCCCATTTTCTTCTTCTCAACTAAAAAAGCTCTTTTTATATGTTCTGTGATGTCTTCTGTTTTGGCTTTGGGTCATTTCTCTTATATACCACTCTAGTTTATTTTGGGCTGAACACTTTATTTCTCCCCTCACGCTTGGATTAAAATAGCTGTACTTTTCACTGCAGGAAAGTAGCTAGGCAGAATGCCAGAATGCAATGGAAGTAAGTTATCTAGGCAGGTGAATATTTGTATTGATTCTGTAACTAGCATTGATCCTTGAGCCATTCAGTCCCTGAGGAGCACTTTTTTTATCCCACTGCGTATGGAAAGTGCGACTAAGATTTAGAATATAACATCACGTGGGTTTGTGGTTTCAGCTGAGGTTAAGACTACTTATCCAGAGCTAGTGGAAACCTCAGTGGCAAGATTTTGTTTTTGTCTCTTTTTTGGTCCCACACTTAAGGGTGGTTTTCACCACATCATCTAGTATGCTGTATATAAGAAGCAGTCTTTGGCAGGGAGTCCCAAGAGATCTCTTTTGTGTCCCAGGCCTGATCACTGTATCCTAGCTGAGAGAGAGAGAGCACATGCCACCAGTTTAAGCTGTCCAGTGACTCTATATGTTTTTCTTTCTATACATACATACATACAACAACAACAACTCTTTATTGATTAGTCAGTTTTGACCATATCAAAACATGTAAAACATACAAAACGTACACCCTTACCCATACATACAGTAAAATCATGTAAAACATATATCTATGCCATCGTCCACTACAGCTTTGCTTCAGTCTTCCAGAGCACTTAGTTTTTCAGTTACTTTGGGTGTATCACTTCTTCAACTTTCCTATTCACAATGGTATGTTTGTCTGTGATGAGTATGTTTGAAGGATCTGTTTTTCTTTGTTCTTCATGTGGTAGTCAGCCCTCTAGCTTTTTGAGAAAATAGTTGTAATGAGCTTGGCTTTTGCTTTTTTATGTTTAAGCTTTGTCTTCGTTGTAATACATTCAAATCAGGTCTGGCACCTTTTAAAAATGTTGATTTGATATGCTTCAGGAAACATGTACTTTGTATGAGTAAATAGCTTCAATAATAATAATAATAATAATAATAATAATAATAATAATAATAATAATAATTTTATTCTTATACCCCGCCACCCCGAAGGGATTTGGGGCAGCTTACATATGGGACAAAATGCCCACAAGACAAAAATACAAAACACTCATTAAAGCAAGACACAGATAAAATAGGTAAGCCAGAATAAGTCACCTAGGGTAAGAAGTATCCTGGAAACCTCAAGATTGTTCAGTAGGTGTTTGCACATTTTTGTAGCCATAAAGATTTGAAATTTGATTTTAAAGAATTTTATGAAATGGATATTGAGTTCTTTGGCCAAACTCAATTTAAAATGAAAGCTGAGATTTTCAAGAAATTCTGCATTCAGAAAACATTCCGTATTTCTTCTTCAGGTGCTTAAAAAATCTTAATGAATATTGAGTGATCAGCGGCAACAGCTGTATTTATAAATGGGTGATGGGCTGTATAGAAGAGATACTGAGAGAGATACAGGGATTAATTGGCCTATATTCAATATACCTTTTTGCCTTGGTTGTTACTGACCAGTCCTTGGTCCAGGTTGTCTTCTCTGCCATTCTGCCTCTGAATTTTTGCCTCTTCTTGTTCACTCACTCACACAGTGCCCTTGCCTGTTATTAGTCTGAACTATCCACAACAATAACAAAAAAATAATAAGAAGAATGTGTCCAGAGAGGGCTGCATTTGGAGCTCTTTTTCTTTCTTTAGTCCTGTCATTGTAAGGATATTGATCTAGCAGAGTATAGCCAGCCCTCCACATTCACTGGGTTTAGGGGCACAGGATCTGCACAGACATGAAAAAATGTGAATTTAAAAAATCCTGCCATTTTTTAAAAATCTCTGTATTCTCTAGCATGGTTTTGTGGTCAGCACGGCTATATGGAAGTTGGAAGCTGAACATAGAATCACTCTGGAGGATCTAGAAATTTCTAGAGAAAACATTTCAAATAAAGCCGTGAATAATCAAATCTGTAAAAGTCAAACTCTCTGATTGTATACCCAAAGAAGAGTGACCAGAATGCTGATAAGCCTGGAAACTAAGTCATGTGAGGAATAATTGAAAAGATCTGGAATTGTAGTCTAGAAAAAGAAGATGAATTAGAGACATGATTGTAGCGGTTTTGAAATATTTGTAGTAGAACAGAGTTTGTTCAATGTTGCTTCAGAAGATAAGAGAAAAATTGGCCAGATGGAAAGCACAGGAAAGCAGATTTTCGCTAAACCTGAAGAGAAACTTCCTAAGAGTGAGAGTTGCAACTTGTATTTCCAAATCAGCAGCAGCTTTTTTATCCTGCAGTTCTGCTTGTTGATTTATTTTGTCTTATGACCTCATCATACAGGGTAATTTGGGTGGCATACTCTGTTTCCTCTCTATTTGCACCATGGAGTTCACCGGCTCCCATACCATGACATAGGGCTACTTCTGGTGGGACTCCATTGTGCAAATGGAGAGGAACCGGTGCATGTTGTAACGGTGGCAACATGGGACGCTTTCTGGGTTGCATAGGTATCAAGGGGGGAAATCTGGGAGGTGGACACTTCCCCCTGTGGAATCAGGTAAGGGAGAAGCCGAGTTATGTGTGGCGATTCTGGCTGCTCATGTGATAAGGTCACTGTCTCTCTTGTTAAACCTAGATATCCCAAGACCTCTCATCTTGACCTACTATCCTCAACGTCTGTCTTCTTTTTTGATCCTAGCTGTGCCTGTGTTTGAGCCTTGCAGCTTCTTGTGGGAGATTAAGGGCAACTCTGCTTTGGGCTGTTCTGGAATGCTTTGGATGTGCTTGGTGCAGAGCGGAGTGGGGGTGGGGGTGGATCAGTAGATGGCAAGCTTGGGTTGACACAGAAGGGAGATGGGGCAAGGCTTGAAGTAAGGTTATAGTGGCAGGAAAGGCTGATCTGATTGCACTGCTTCTTGCTTTGAGGGCAGGGTTCCTATTTCTGCCTCTGCTGCTTGCCGCCTCCACAACTCGCTGCACAACTTGCTTGTGTTTCCCTCTTCTTTTCCCTTCCGTAGAAGCGGCTGCTTCCTGAAGAGTGGAGCAGCCCAGAGGCGGTGGGGCCAGCAGCAGCAGGCTGGAAGGTCAGGAGGAGGAGGAGGAGGATTGCCTTCGGTGGCCACAGCCACAAGCCGGCAGGGATCAAGCAGGTGGGGCAGCGGGGCATGAAGGGGAGAGGCCAGAAGCATCGGGCAAAAGCCAGCTTCCAGCCAGAGGTAACTGCTGCATCCCTTCTTGCTTTCACGTCTTGGGGTGCCTCTCCTACACACTATGTACTTCACCAAGATTTAGAACCAGAGAAAATATTTGAAGATCAAGAGGGTAGAATACTAATTGGTAAAGTGAGGTATCAATACAAGCAAATTTTACTAGTAGGGATTTATGCTCCTAATACAAAACAAAAAATATTTTACAAGAAAATTATTCACTATCCTGGCAGAATTTGTAGAGAAGAAAATGATCTGGTTGGGGGACTTCAATGGGGCAATGGATACAAAATTAGATATAAATTATAAAAGAAAAAAAGGACACCAAGGAGAGAAGATGCCTAGTCTCACTATTAGGAGAATTAAAACACTGGCAATTATATGATTTATGGAGGATACATAATTTAAACTGAAGAGAATATTCATATTACTCCCATAGATCTTCCTGGATCGACTACATATTTGCAACAAAGAAGTTGGCAATTAAAACTGAAAAGGTAGAATACTTACCTAGGGTGTTTGCAGATCATAGTCCAATGATGTTAAAATTAAAGGGGGGACTTTGGGAGAGGGAGTCCTGGAGATTAAATGATTATATAGTGAAAGCCCCAAAAATTAAGGAAAGGTTTAGGATCGGAATAAAAAAAAATTATATTAAAGAGGACATGGATGAAAAAGGACAGGGATGCAGGAAAAGCAGTTATAAGAGGGTTATTTATTCAACAAAATGCTATTTGATGCAAAAGAAAAAAAAACTGCTAGAGACACTTACCAGGATCAGAGATAAAGAAAATGAACAAGGCAGATAAGAAAAAAGTACAACAAGAGCTGGCCAAATTACAACAGGAACATGAATTTTGATAAATGAGCTGGAAAATAAACTTATGTAATAATAGACACAATTTTTTCAAAAATGCAATCAAACCAGGTAAGCTATTAGTGTGGCAATTGAAAGAACATAGGAAGAAGCAATTAATAGTAAAGATAAAGAATAAAGGGGAAATGATTACTGATGTGCAACAAATACAAAAATATTTGAAGAGTATTACAGAAATGTATCTAAAAACACCCAGATAGACCCAAGAAAAATAGATTAATATGTAGACAAAATGAATCTCACGAAACTTCCAGAGGAAATGAAATCAGATTTAGACACACAAATTACATAGGAAGAACTGAGTAAAGCCATAGACAAGGTGAAACTAAATAAAGCCGCAGACCTAGATGGATTCTCTGCCTTGTTCTGCAAGCTTTATAAAGATTAGTAAGGCCCGCTATTGCTCTCAACAATGAATCAAGTGTTCCAGACAGGAGAGGTGCCAGACTCCTGGGAAGAGACCATGATGTTCCTCATGACCGACTCTTTTGTTGTCAGATATCTCTCTGGTGTTTGGGAGCTGGTTGCGTGTGCTGTATCATAGGTGGTATTTTGCCTTCCTCCTCTTCCTTTCACCATCTTGCCTTGATTTCTTTCTCAAGCTATAGAGTACAGACAGTATGGCATAGGCACAAGTGAAAAGATTCCTCAGTGCCATTGAAGAGTAATGGTCACACTTTGCATTTGGGATTCTTTCTGTAATTCGTCCCACCTAAGTCTCTTCCCAGCTACATGGTCAGTTACTTCCCTCCAGGTGTTGCCCTTACCAAGGGCTGGCCTTTGTGTTGCTGTGTGTGTGTGCTTTGCTTGGGAGCATGTGGATGAGTCAATATGAGAAGTACTAGGGTGTAGGGGACACATTGCACAGTGCACAGGAACCTTCTGCCCTCATGGGTTAGTTCACTCCTATGATTACTGATGCAGATTTGTATATTCTCAGGATCATGATTACTGGGAGTTTATGATTGTTTCCCATGTTGTCTGTTGGTAAGTTTTAAGATCGTAGATCCAGAGGTATTTTAGAACAGTTAAATGTACATCAGTTTACTGAAGAGTATGAGAAACTCAATAGAAATGAAACCAATTATATGCACCAAAACCACAGTGACATCCTATTGTTTAGCAGCCAAGGGGAATATTAAACTGTGTCAGGAATCGTTCCTCACTGCACAACAAGATTTAGAGTTGGAAGAGTTCTATGAGCTGAGTATCCCTTATCCAAAATGTTTAGGTTTTTGCAATACATGTATTGGATAGATATACATAGGAGATATTCTGAAAATGGCATACAAATCTAAACATTAATGATTTATATGCACTGTATACACATAGGTAGAAAGGTAAAGGTTTCCCCTGACGTTAAGTCCAATCATGTCCGACTCTGGGGGTTGGTGCTCATCTCCATTTCTAAGCCGAAGAGCCGGCATTGTCCGTAGACACCTCCAAAGTCATGTGGCTGGCATGACTGCATGGAACGCCATTACCTTCCCGCCGGAGCGGTACCTATTGATCTACTCACATTTGCATGTTTTCGAACTGCTAGGTTGGCAGAAGCTGGAGCTAACAGCGGGCGCTCACTCCGCTCCCAGGATTTGAACCTGGGACCTTTCGGTCTGCAAGTTCAGTAGCTCAGCGCTTTAACACACTGAGCCACCGGTGTATCTTATACACATAAGATACGTGTAATTTATATAATACTTTTGAAATAATTTTGTGAATGAAACAACATTTGTGTGCCTTGAACCATCTGAAAATAAAGGAGTCACTATCTCAATGATCCATGTGGACAATTTGGCAATATTTTAAAATTCCTGTTAAGGGATGCTCTACCTATACAAGAAAAGAAAAAGGGATTCATGGTGAGTGAATTCATTTATACCTCATCTTCATGAGACAATTGAGCAGGAGTGCTGCAGCTTCAAAGCTGGAAGATTTGCTGATGGCAAATCATAGAGTTGGAAGAGATCACAGGGCCATACAGGAAAAGCACCCTTGACAGACGACCATCCAGCCTCTGTTTAAAAGTTTCCAAGGAAGGAGCTTTCACCACACTCTGAGGCAGAAAGTTCCACTGCTGAACAGCTCTTATGGACAAGAAGTACTTTCTAATGTTCAGGTGGAATCTTCTTTCCTGTAATTTGAATCCATTGCTCTGAGTCTTAGATAAAGACTGAGGGTTTGTGAAATGTTGGGAAGGTTAGATTCATGTTGAGTCCACTGCTTGAATGCCCACCATTTCACAGATCTTCAGTCTCTCTCTAGCCTCACATGTCATACAATACACAAGTAGTGAACAAATATAAAATGAGGCTACTCCACAAAAGGTATTGCATTCCAAAATCAGAAAAAAAAATCTGAAACACAATGTTTTTGGTCCCAAGCATTTCAGATAAAGAATAGGCAACCTGTACTTTAAAGTCTCAGAATTATCGTATATACTCAAACATAAGCCCAGTTTTTCAGCCCTTTTTTTTTTTGAGCTGAAAACCCCTCCCTCGGCTTATAATAGGGTCAAGGTCAAGGCCAGGCATTAATTTTATATATGAATTTTCCCCTCATATGTTAGCAGGTCTTTGCAAATCCTATATACATATAGATCCATGTACCTGTATATCTGTATCCACATATATACATTATTTAACCTAATGATGCCTCGATTAATGTAATTTTATTGGTATCTATTTTTATTTTGAAATTTACCAGTAGCTGCTTCATTTCCCACCCTCGGCTTATACTCGGATCAATAAGTTTTCCCAGTTTTTTGTGGTAAAATTAGGTGCCTCGGCTTATATTCGCGTCGGCTTATACTCAAGTATATACGGTATAGTTAATTTTATTGGTTTTCTAGTCATCATTCATTCATGGGCACTCACTCTTGGCCTAGTATGATTGTCTTCCAAGGATAAAGTCCTGGCGATGGTGGAGACCTATTCTGCATCCACATAGTCTTTCACATTGAGGACATGTGTTTCCCTCTTTGGACATGTGTTTCCCTCTTTGGCTATCTTCCAGTAATGTGAGTTTTATAATTGGAAGACATAGTTTGACTGCAATTATTTGCATTGTTGAAAACTATTCAGCTGTCTTGCCAAATATTAGCAAGTTGTATGTCAGCTATGTCACATGGAAATCATCCTGACTTTGTTACATTAAATAAATAACTTTATTTATAACCCACCCTCTCTCTCCCCGAAGGGACTTGGGGTGGCTTACAAAGACAAAAACAAAATAAAAATAACCAGGATTAAAAAAAACAATTAAAACAAGCAATTTAAAATTCAGAAATAACACAATCATTAAAACCAGCAATAAGTTCCATAAATAGCTTAGTGAATTAATAGAATCAACATGAGAAACGAACAATAAAAATGTGACTGTGAATGTGAATAAGCAAGAAGGAGCCCTACTAAATCATGACATCCCAAACCACATAATACCTTCTCTTCTTGGTATAGCTTTGGGCCTCATCACACTTGAGCATTTATCCACTTTAAATCCAGTTTCTGTCTCCTGCAGAATTCTGGGGTTTGTAGTTTGCTGAGGCCCAGGACCTGTCTGGCCGAGCGGTTTAAAGGCCCCTCACTAAAGTAGATTTAAACTGGATATAAACTGGATCCAAACACTAGTGTGCTGAAGCCCTTTGAGAATAATTTTGGCAGTTTCTATCTCTCTCTCCCCCCCCCCCTCCACTTATCATATTGACTGAACTTGGGGTTGAGCCTTAACTCTGGCCTCTTTGTATTAGGCTGTTTGTGGACATTTTCGGAGTTTTGATTTCTGGATAAGAGAGGCTCAGGTTGAGGAAGATGTTGAATAATGTTCTCCATTTCCTTGCAGGTGATGAATACAGAGTGTTGTGACCAATTTTTATTGAAATCAATAGAAGATTATGGCATGAAGAATAAGATTACATGTCTAGAGCAGAAGTATTGTATGTAGAATCCAAAAAGCACAGGATTGCACATGAGGATCTATGAATGGAAATGGCTATCTTTGACATCTTGATCCATCATTGTCATCCTAGCTTAGAACTTTCCTTTTCTTTTGTCCAGTTCCTCTTTCATCTGTGAAACGTAAACAGTTTCTTTTAATGTGCTTCTTGCGTTGTGGTGTTTGACATGAGAGAAGCAAGTTATAAAAAACCTGAAAAATATACTTTCTGCATTATAACTTGTAGAATCACCCAGCTAGCATAGATACTAGATGTGCTACTTGAGAGATTCTGGGGGATGGAGTCAAAAACCTAACTGCAGCCAGCTTGTCCACATTTGATTGGTTTAGGGCAGTGGTTCTCAACCTGTGGGCCCCCAGATGTTTTGGCCTTCAACTCCCAGAAATGCTAACAGCTGGTAAACTGGCTGGAATTTCTGGGAGTTTTAGGCCAAAACACCTGGGGACCCACAGGTTGAGAACCACTGGTTTAGGGGCACGGAATTTCCACAAAGATTTTGAGTTTTTCAGGTTATTTTATTTGAGAAAACATCTTTCTAGGAATATCTTGGTTCTCCAGCATGAGTCTGTGATCAGTCTCTGACAGAAGGTAACCATAGATTTGCACTGAAGGAAATAGAGATTTCAAGAGTGAAAACATTTTAACCAAACCTGTGAATAATCAAATATGCAAAAGTCAAACCTGCAGATGTGGAGGGCTGACTTAATTCTGTTCTGCCGATTTTTTCTAAACGTCCCTACTTCTTGTTAGCCAAAGACACAAAATACTTTCTATTTTTCATCTCTCCACATAAAGAGATGTTTGCATGGAGTTTTCTAAGCTACTGGATCACCTTTGTACATCAAAACTAGAATCACAAGGATGTGCCTCACAGGTGTAAATCACTAATGAAAGAAGGTTGAGCGAAACTTTATGCTAGGCTACGGATGCTGAGAAGCAATGATTTTAAATCTGTGGTTCAGAAGTTGAGGTTGGACCCCATTTTGTTGTGGCCTTAAAGAAAATCACTGCTGGTCACAGCAGACTGGACTACGCAGGTACCTTCATACATTTCTAATCTGATCATTCCTATCTTCTCCCCTGACCTCAATATCTTAATACAGGAAGCTTCCTCAACCAGTGAACTGACTCATCCTCCAAAGTCATACAGCATGGAGAAAGTACGGCAAAAGCAGCAGGGCCAGCATCAGCAGGAGGAGCAGGTTCTCCCACTGAGGCTGAAGAATGATCCAGAGGCAGGTGGCTTTACTGTAACCCAGGCCCCTACGAAGGGCCATCCTGCCCTGCCACGGTGTATCAAAGAGGAGCCTTGCCAGCCCAGCCCACCTGTTCAGCTTGTGGTGAAGGTGAGTGAGAGGGAGTCCTCCCCACTTGCCATCCTTGACGTGCCCAGTTCTTGATGCCTCATGCTGATGGCATAGATCAGGGGTCCCCAAACTAAGGCCCAGGGGCCGGATGCGGCCCATCGAAGCTATTTATCCGGCCCCCACGGCACAAGGGCAGAAGTGGGTTGGACTAAATGACCCAAGGGGTCTCTTCTTCTCTTACAACCATTATTATTATTGTTGTTATTATTATTATTATTATTATTATTATTATTATTATTATTATTATTATATTGTATGACACGGCAAACAAGATAGATATGCTGGATTTCGTATCACAAAATCACATTATTATTATTATTATTATTATTATTATTATTATCTGTCAGGGGTGCTTTGCTTGTGCTTTTGGTGCACAAAGGCAGAAGGGGATTGGACTCAATGGCCCAAAGGGTCTTTTCCAATCCTCTTTATTATTATTATTATTATTATTATTATTATTATTATTATTATTATTATTATTATTATTTTATTATGACACAGCAAACAAGATAGACATGCTGGATTTCATATCACAAAATCACAAGTCGAACACTTCCCAAGTGTCTAGGACTGTGTGATGTATTTTCAGATGATGCCTGCAGATCCCAGTAGGGTGGCCTTTTGCAGCTGGCATATCGTAATTTTGTCAATGTCTATTGTTTCCAAATGCCGGCTGAGATCTTTTGGCACGGCACCCAATGTGCCCATCACCACCGGGACCACCTGCACTGGTTTCTGCCAGAGTCTTTGAAGTTCAATCTTGAGGTCCTGAGAGCGGCTGAGTTTTTCCTGTTGTTTTTCATCAATGCGACTGTCACCTGGGATGGCGACATCAATGATCCAAACCTTTTTCTTCTCCACAACTGTAATGTCTGGTGTGTTGTGTTCCAGAACTTTGTCAGTCTGTATTCGGAAGTCCCACAGTATCTTTGCGTGTTCATTTTCCAATACTTTTGCAGGTTTGCAGGTTTATTATTATTATTATTGACATTGAGACTGGGAGGCCATCTGTCAGGGGTGCTTTGCTTGTGCTTTCGGTGCACAAAGGCAGAAGGGGATTGGACTCAATGGCCCAAGGGGTCTCTTCCAACCCTCTTTTTTATTATTATTGTTGTTGTTTTTATTATTCATTATTATTATTATTTTATTGTATGAAACAGCAAACAAGATAGATATGCTGGATTTCGTATCACAAAATCACAAGTCGAGGAGTTCCCAAGTGTCTAGGACTGTGTGATGTATTTATTATTATGATTATTAGTAACATTGAGGCTGGGTGGTCATCTGTCAGGGATGCTTTGCTTGTGCTTTCAGTGCACAAAAGCAGAAGGGTTTGACTAAATGGCCCAAAGGCTCTCTTCCAACCCTCTTTTTTATTATTATTATTATTATTATTAGTTTATTGTATGACACAGCAAACAAGATAGATATGCTGGATTTCCTATCACAAAATCACAAGTCGAACACTTTCCAAGTGTCTAGGACCGTGTGATGTATTATTATTATTATTATTATTATTATTATTATTATTATTATTATTATTATTATTATTATTATTATTGCTTGGTGGCCAACTATAGTCCAGCCCTCCAACGGTCTGAAGGATCGTGAACTGGCCCCCTGTTTAAAAAGTTTGGGGACCCCTGGCATAGATGGTCAGTTACTTCTGTAAATAGGAATTATTTTTCTTCCCATGTTCTTAGTCTATAGTTGGTCACACAAATCAGATAGGAAATGTAAACCAAATCAAGTGAGATTTTGAGTCAATGAATAGGGCAAGATATGACTATTAATAATACAATAAAACAACAGAGTAGAGGGTAGACCAGTACTTCCCAAACTTATTTGGCCTACTGCCCCCTTTCCAGAAAAAATATTACTCAGTGCCCCTTGAAATTTTTTTTTTAATTTTAATAGCAATTAAACAGAAAGATATATGTATTAATGCATATGTCAAATGCACCTGTGGCCATCACCACCCCCCTGGATCGCTGCACTGCCCACCAGGGGGCGGTAGCGCCCACTTTGGGAATCCCTGGAGTAGACGTTTATAAACATCTGCAACTTGAGGGGAGGATGGGTGGAATGAATAGGGCAGGGTTCTAGGATTGTCATTTGCTATACTTTGATATTGTATATATTATGGAAAGTTAATAAAAATATAATTGAAGGAATAGAAATAATATCACTTCAAACAAAAAAGTAGCAACGTTTAAAACATAGTTGGGCAAAACAGGTTTAAAAACAGTAATAATAAAAATAGGCCTGATGTTTCTGATTGCCTGAAGCCTTTTTCAAATGGACTTCTGTTCGCCACACTTTAAGAACCTCATAAATGTAACATGATTTTTTCTTCTTGGGTTATAAATATCATTTCCTAATTGGTTCTATCATGAAAACATTGGAAAAGGTTATTAAGCGACAAAAACTTTGTTTTTATGGGACATCCTGCAGCACATTTTGCTATAGTTTTTCAATAAATATATCTCCTAGAGTCTCAACCAATCCAACAGTTTCTGGAGTATAACAACTACTTTCAAAGTAAGTACTGCACAATTAAACAGGAAATAACTTTCAGAACAGGAATTTTTTTTTTCAAATTTTGTTACACAGTGTAATAGGACTGATTAACCTTGGGAAGGTGCCCATCCCTGGCAAACCTGGATTCTTGTGTGTGTTTTCTTTCTTTTATGAGGCAGTAAAAATTGTAATAACATTGAGAGACTGATTCTGTCTTTAGTCACAAAAGCTTTCAGCTTGGCTTCTAATTTCTTAATTTGACAGTTACCAACCTCAGACTAACCATCTAAATAAGGCATGACACATAAGAAAAGTGGAATGGCAGTGGAGGAAGGCAGGGGGCTAAGTACAGATGATACTGCCTCTTCTTCTCTCTTTGAGGCCAGGGCAGAGGCAGATGGGAGGGAAGGAGGGCCTTTGCTTTTGGTATTAGGCATCAAGAGCAACCTTAGGTTTTCACTCCGGCAACACTAGTCAGGCAAAATTTCAGGGATTGAGCTCCTTCGTGTATATGTATTGCTTCTCCTTTGATTTATTCCTGTTTAGACTCTGTTGGAAGTCTACCTCCAATTACTTGCATCTGTTCTGACTTGATAAATCACAATAAGCTAATTCACATTAGCTACTCTAATTACTAAATCTCTGTTTCCATTTTACTGGACAAAGATGAATCGCAGCTGATTAATTGGCCGTGATTCATCTTCCACACTGCCTTTCCAAGGCCGTACCAGCAACACCCAAAAGATAAGCCTAAATTAGAGCCAAAATTAAGTTCAGGCTTTGCCAAGGCCATTACTATTATAGGCTTCTCAGAGAAAATAGTCAAAGGAATCAACATGTTGGAGCAAGTGATAGATGTTATCTGAATCCATCTTGTACAAAGTTCTTCTGATATTTCCTCCCCAAACCTCATTACACTGAGAGTTTGTTGGGGAATTATTATTATTATTGACACAAAGACATAGTATGACACAGCAAAAGAGATATATATGCTGGATTTCGTATTACAGAATCACAAGTCGAACACTTCCCAAGTTGTTGTTGTTGTTGTTGTTGTTGTTGTTGTTTTTATCCCACTTTACCTCTACCAAAGGAGATTCAAAGCAGTTTAACATAAAAGCATTAGCGTACAATTTAAAATACACAAATACACAAACTTATTATCAGAAAAACTGTTAACCAAAGATTGGTCTGTTTAGGCATTTTCCTCTTCTTTCTGTCATCATTAGGTTTATCAGTTACACTTTGTTTTCAATGAAAAGGCATTATGCAATGTATTGCTTGTGTTGCTTTAACCTTTCTATCCATTTAATTATGGTTATGTTTTGATTGTGACTCAGTTTGGATTTTTTTTAGCAAAATGAAAGAACAGCATGTAAATGTCAGAAAAAAATATAACTAATATTTCCCAATTGGACTGGAGCAAAAGGAAAAGTGGTTCATCATGTGCACGCCAGGAAGCATCTAAGGGATCTAAAGAAGTTCCTTGTCTCCATAGGAATCAGACACTAGATTACCTGCTGTCAATCTTCTCATTGCCACCTCTCCCAAAATCAAACAGGAACATGTAGAACCAGGTGGAGACCGTCAGCCATCCAATGACTCTCCGGTAAGCTACAAATCAAGGCAGATCTTTCATTCTCTTATTGGTCCTGTTTCTTCTGCTTCTTGAATGCCTCTTCTTAGAAAAGGACTGCTTTTTCTTAAAAACAAGATTGAAATGTTAATATGTGTGTGTGTTTCATAGATTCTTAGTGCTGGAAAAGACCACAAGGGCCACCTAGTCCGATTCCCCTGCCATGTAGCCTGTAGCTAGATTGAAGTAAATGTCTCCCGATGACCTTAATGTATGGGGTGAACTATATGGGAGAAGGTGATCCTGCATGTGACCTGGACCCAAACCATGTTGGGCTTTAATGCTAATAACCAACACTTTGCCTGGAAACTAATCGTTGAGCTTGTTTTCAAAATCCATTGGAACAAATTGTACAGGAAAAAACGTGCTGAAGATATGTATTATTTTGCTATTACATGCAGTTTTCCAAGCCCTGTAACGAAGTGATAGTTTTGATCTGTACTTAATGCTCCAAGTCAACAATGTGCTGCCATCTACAACTCATTTTGCATTTTTTTTTAATTTGGGATCTTTTGGAAGCAAGCTTCACAATTGGAGTGATTTTGATATAAGTGTAAATGCTCAATATGCTCAATATGCTGAAATGTTCAATATGCTGTGGAAAAGTCTGACCAAAGGAGAAGTTTACACCATCACAAACCCATCATATTCAGGCTCTGATGAATTGCATATTTCTCTGAAACCTCTTCCCTGACTCTTTTTCTTCCTCCTACCAAACTTGTGCCTAATCTTTTTGCCATTGCAGGTATCAGCTGGTCTCCCCCAGTTTAAGCGACCGCAGGGAACACAAGTCACAGAAGTGGTGGTTCTGGATGATGAAGATGATGATGAAGTGGAGCAGCTACAGCAAATACGACCCCCAGTGGTGAGTTGTAAAGCTGATGTTTTGCTGATATTGGTCAGCATCCAGTAAGTGAGTTATGTATGCATAAATCTCTTTTTGGATGAGACACAGAGAGCTATTTTCTTGCTTTTTCCTCTGTCCAAAAATTTCACACTTCCAGCAGTTATCAAGTTCTCAGAGGGGCCCTCTACTGCTTCTTCTTATCAGAGGGAAGGGGAGGAATGGGGAGGCAATTCAAACATGAAGATCTGGCTGCTCTAGGCTATTAAGGGAAGGAAAAGGTGAGTGCACTCAATTTGAGAGGAGAATCTCATTTCTTCACATGCACACCAAAGCTGGGACCAGTTGCTTTTTAATGATCTGAATCTACTTTTCTCTCCCTCCTCACTACTAAGATGCAGCATCAGGAGCACCCCCCCCCCCCCCCAAGATCTCAGCCATTATTTTTTGGTTGGTTGGTGTAATGCCCTTGTAAGCACCATAGAAGTCAGTCTATCTACAAAAGCATAATATCAGATTAGGTGGATTGATTATTTTATTATTCTAAATATGCTTTTGTCCACCATGAATCCAAGTTTTTTTAGCAACAAATACAAAAACATTTTTAAAAATAGTATTAAATAAATCCAATCATAAAAAAGTTGGAAACTTAGGAGGAGGGTAGTCAATAACTGGGATGCCCAGCAGAGAAAACCCTCTTCCATGCTCTCCAACTGTATATTTCCCTGACTGATGGGACACAACTGTGTCTGCCTCCTTTTCCCTTCATAGTCCACCTTTTGAGCCAGATAGCAAAAGAGGGAACATTTTAAACAGCACTTCTCAGGTCATGGCCATCTGTTGCGGGTGCTTTGACTGCGATTTCCTGCTTCTTGACAGGGGATTGGACTGGATGGCCCATGAGGTCTCTTCCAACTCTACTATTCTATGATTCTATGATTCATGCTGGCCATATTGTTAGCATGATATGAAGGGTAAAAGGGAGGGCATTAATGCTAGCATCATTTTGTTTCTTCTCCCTTAGATAATGGAGATCTACAGCCTGGGTGGCATGCAACCTCTTGCCCAGTTGGACAATGTCCTGCGTGAGTTCTTATCTGAGCTGAATGAGATTCCTCTCCCTGCTCACTGGGAGGCGCTGCCTCCACTTGGTCCCAACCTGCGGCTTGTACAGCGATCAAAACACTCCACCATGTCAGCAGCCATCATCTACATCCGCCCGGGCCTCTACTTTCAAGTGGTGGTGGGAAACTTGCCTGTACCCCCCGAGCATGAACTCTATGCCAGCCACCCTGCCCGCCTCACCACCGTGGATGAGGTGGTGGAACTTATCTGTGACCTGGAGGCCTATCGACTGTGCTCAGGCTGGCCAGCAGGCTGGCACGCTGGCGAACGGTCTGAGGCCTGTGATGTTCTTGTGTACTCAGGCTGCTGCCCTCAGTGCCGGCTCAACCCTTGGCCATCAGGGAGCAGTGCCTGCTGAGAACCAAGTGGTGGGATTTGGAGCCCTGTGACTTGGCCCTGTTGGACACTGGAAAGTTTTGTTTTAACACTGGAAAAGGCTTGGGTATCTAGAAGGATTGTTCCTTGCCGTAAATAGCTTTATTTTTTTCTTCTTCTTGTTGTTCAATAGCTTGCCACAGAAAATAATATTCTCTTACTGTCTTTTGTCTTCCTTTCACTCATTCACTCTTGGTAAGCTCTGCTTCTTTATGTTGACATGGAGCGAAAAGCTTTTTTTCAAAGACTGGATGCCTGTCTTGCTTCAGCCATTTGCTCGTCACTTGTTGCATTGTGTACCATGACACTTCTCAACAGTTAGAGTTCATTGTCAGCACTTCTAAGCCTTGGCAAAGTCATATTACATGTCAATACAGTAGGAGTGTGGAAGGCAGCTGATGCATTGGGGCAGGCCTCTCTCTCTGTCGCTTACACTTGCTTGGACCACCCTGTCAAACTTTAGCATTGTTCTGGCCATTTTGAGGACTGCGGTTATAGGTGCCAGGCATGGAAAGGATGGATTGTAAGAGATGGATGTCCTTCTGCTGGTAGAGACTTTGCCTCTTCCTTCCCCAGAATTCATTTACCACTTGAATTGTTTGCCTTGGGCTTGTATTTTCTGTTTCTTCGGGGTTGCTGAGTTTGTATGGTTAATTCCGTTTAAGGACCAGGAAATTTTGGGGAGCGAGGAAGATGGGATGAATGTTGCTTATGGGGGGAGATGGCCAACTGGCATCATTGTATATCCTGTGACATTCCAGCATGTCCTGTTCAGGGAAGTTCAACAGAAGCCATAGCTGTATGTCACTTGCTAACTTGAGTCTTCTGTGTGACCGGTGGCAGCAGCAAGCATTTAGTGCCCCTGAGCCTTTCCTTCACTCCTCTCACAATCACCTTTTCCTCCCCTTCCTCCCTTTTCCCTCTCAGAGGGAAAGTGTTAGCTTATTTCTCAAATAATTATTAAAACAGAACTGGTCTCTATTTTTTTAATGTATTAAAATTTCAATGAGCAAGGTCTGTTTTGGTTTCTGTCTATTTCTTCCAGTTAGTCTTTCCAACTCTCACAGAGGAATACTATACAAAACTTGCATACTCTCCAACAGTCTTGATTTAGCAGGCCAATCCTAATTAAACTTCTGTTGTCCCTCTTTTTCAGCTTTTTAAAAAAGATGTCACATTTTCCTTTCTTCCTCCCACTTTATCCCTTTCTCCTGATTTGTTACAATTTCTGCAAAGTCCATTCAAAATGCCAAAGTAATTTCCACTCAGTTAACTCTGCAGGAGGGAGAGGAGGATGTATGTGGA
Source organism: Anolis carolinensis (assembly GCF_035594765.1). Taxonomy (NCBI): domain Eukaryota; kingdom Metazoa; phylum Chordata; class Lepidosauria; order Squamata; family Anolidae; genus Anolis; species Anolis carolinensis. Next base: position 211,388,644 of record NC_085842.1, on the reverse strand, counting down.
GTCTTGCCCTTTTGTAGTAGGCTAGGACAAAAGGAAATTGATGCAGCCTCTCCTAGTGTATATTTCCTCCAACAGTAATAGTTTCTGCCAACTTGACTACACTCTGAGGTTGCATGCCTTCATGTGTCCCAGTTTTCACCTGTGAAATATTGCAGTCTGTGGAGTGTTGTGCGTTTTCCGGGCTGTATGGCCATGTTCTTGTAACATTTTCTCCTGATGTTTCATCTGCATCTGTGGCTGGCATCTGATCATCTGAGGATGCCAGTCACAGATGCAGGCGAAGCATCAGGAGAAAATGCTGCTAGAACACAGCCCGGAAACCACATAACACTCGAGTGGTTCCGTCTGTGAAAGCCCCTGATCTGAAGTATGTGGTGTGCCTTCAAGTTTGTGTCAACATATGGCGATCCCATGAATTTCGCAGGGTTTTTCAGGTAAGAGATATCATGGGTGGTTTTGTCAGTTCTGCCTTGAAAAATAAATGGCTTGAAGTGGAAGTTCAAAATCGTAGCAAAGACCTATTCCATAAATCTACCACTCGATGGAGCCAAAGTTTATTTGGAAGGCATGGTAAGCAGATTCCCATGCTGGAGTTTTCTAAAATCCAAGCGGCCAAGCAAGAAAATCAGCATGGGATTGCAGTGGGACAGAAGGCAGCAACAGACAACGGGGGAAAGGCAAATGTAGCCATTATTAATTTTAAAATGCTAAAGAATTTTGTAAGTCTAGGACTGCAAAAACGAAAAATGCATATAACTTAGAACAAAATGGGCCTGAAACTCTCACAAGATGATTAAACGGAGGCTATCTCACTTTGGACATATGACATGATGTGACTCACTGGAAAAGTTGATAATTGTTGGTAAAGTGGAAGGCAGCAGGAAAAAATAGGAGGCCACATTATAAATGTATTGATTCAATCAAGGAAGCCACAACCCCACATTTGCAAAACCCAAAGAAGGCAGTGGATGACCTTAGGGTCTCATTCTATCATCCCTATGTTATCCTGCTCTTCTTCCAGCATTGAATCCAAGGTAGTTTACAACATTTGAAACATGTTCACATAAGTTCCCTTGGAGGTTTATCCATGAAATGGGAGCATGAGTATATCTACAATAACATTTCTCTGCCACAATACTTTACTTGTTTGCATACACGTGAAAAACAAAAGTTTGCAAGTTTATTTGAGAGTCATTGTTGTTATTAATAATATTTCCAGAGTTTGCAATCGTGTGCTAAAAGAATACATTACTGATTACTTAAAAAAAAACCCAAATCAAAACATAAAACATGAAAAAACTTTAATCCATTTCAGCAAGACTACTATTAATGTTAATATATTGTGCATGTGTGTTTCAATTATTACAGTTTACCTTTAACCAAATGTTATTTTCGAGGTACTTCTCCCACCCTGGGCATTCCATAGATGTATAAACCCCACTTGCCTAGTTTCCAACAGACCTCACAACGTCTGTGGATGCTTGCTATAGATGTGGGTGAAATGTCAGGAGAGAATGCTTCTGGAACATGACCATACAGCCCAGAAAACTCACAGCAACCTAGTGATTCTGCCCATGAAAGCCTTCGACAACACGTTTCCTCTTTTGATAAGAATTTACCCATGAATAAGTAGACCCAGGTGTTTTGGGTTAATTTTTGACTAATACTTCTAGACTTACATATGAGTTTGGACAATATGTTTAGACATTACACCATTTGTTACTTAGAAATAGTAAATATAAAAACAAGGTAGTACCAACCAACATGTTATTTTATAAAATAAGTACTCCAAGTACTGAAAATATTTGCTCATATTGGGTCAGTGAGAGGCATTCCTTTGTTTTAATTGAAGAGGTGGCATATTGCATCCTTCAACAAGTTTTTATAGTAATGTTACACAATATGGGATTTCTCTATCAATTAGGAGCATATATATTCTTTGTTTTCTGTTCCTCTTGATAAGAAAACATTTTTATCAGTAGGAGCAGATGTGATAATGGATTCATAACAGTAAATGTTTAGGCTTTATAATACCCATCTCTGGCAAGCATGATGCTAACACCTCCCAACAAAGGATTCCCTCAGGCAGAAAAAAGCCAGGCCTTGACGTTGTAAGCCCATTCAATGCTAATCAAGGTGGCCAATTGCAACATTCACACTTACCTCAAGCAGACAAGAGTTCTTTCCCCACCCTGAACATTCCACAGATATATAAACCCCACTTACTGATTGATTCTTGTCTGGAATTCCCTGCTTTGAGTCTTGCTCTTTATTTACTATTCTGATTTTAGAGTTTTTTAAAATACTGGTAGGCAGATCTTGATCATTTTCATGATTTCCTCCTTTCTGTTGAAATTGTCCACATGCTTGTGGATTTCAAGAGACGGCATGCTCCACAGAGGTAAGAAGAGAGTAGGAAGAGACCCCCAAAGTCCAACCCCCTCCTGCTCCCATGCAGGAAAACCACAATAAAAGCTCCCCAAAGTGGCAACCCAGCCTATAATAATAATAATAATAATAATGATAATAATAATAATAATAATAATAATAATAATAATCAGAAGAAGAAGACCTGGCTATGGCTCACGAATGGGACACTGAAGAAGGAGACAGAAGGCCTGATCCTTGCAGCCCAGGAGCAAGCCATCAGGACAAATGCAATTAAGGCCAAGATCGAAAAATCAGCTGATGACCCAAAATGCAGACTGTGCAAGGAAACCGACGAAATCAATGATCATATCCTCAGCTGCTGTAAGAAAATCACACAGACAGACTATAAACAGAGGCACAACTATGTGGCCCAAATGATTCATTGGAACTTATGCCTCAAGTACCACCTCCCAGCAGCAAAGAACTGCTGGGATCACAAACCTGCAAAAATATTGGAAAATGAGGACGCAAAGCTACTGTGGGACTTCCGAATCCAGAGTGACAAAGTTCTGGAACACAACACACCAGACACCACAGTTGTGGAAATGAAAAAGGTTTGGATCATTGATGTTGCCATCCCAGGTGACAGTCGCATTGACGAAAAACGACAGGAAAAACTCAGCCGCTATCAGGACCTCAAGATTGAACTTCAAAGACTCTGGCAGAAACCAGTACAGGTGGTCCCGGTGGTGATCGGCACATTGGGTGCCGTGCCAAGACATCTCAGCCGGCATTTGGAAACAATAGACATTGACAAAATTACGATCTGCCAACTGCAAAAGGTCACCCTGCTGGGATCTGCGCGCATCATCCGAAAATACATTACACAGTCCTAGACACTTGAGAAGTGTTCAACTTGTGATTTTGTGATACAAAATCCAGCATATCTATCTTGTTTGCTATGTCATACAATAATATGGTAATGATGTAGGAAGAGGCCCCCAAAGGCCATGTAGTCCAACCCCCCCCCTCCTGCTCCCATGCAGGAAAAGCACAATAAAAGCTCACAAAAGTGGCAACCCCAAGGTATGATGATGATGATGATGATGATGATGTAGGAAGAGACCCCCAAAGGCCATGTAGTCCACCCCCCCTCCTGCTTTCATGCAAAAACACCACAGTAAAAGCCCCAAAAAGTGGCAACCCAGCCTCTAATAATCCACTTCATTTTTTTCTCCCTAAGTGGAGTATATTGCATTTGTCCCTATTGAACTTCCTTTTGTTGGTTTTGGCCCATCTCTCTAATCTGTTAAGATCATTTTGAATTTGCTCCTGTCTTCTGGAGTATTAGCTACCCCTCCCGTCTGCAAACTTGATGATCATGTCTTCTAACTCTTCATCTAAGTAAAGAAAAATAAAGATGTTGTACAGCACCGGGCCCAGGATGGATAAAGAGGAAGCAAAGCAAAGCAAGCACTCAGGAAGGAAGGAAGGAAAGAGGCAGAGAAAATTTTATTTTTGAAAGTTACCAGTAGCTGCTGCATTTCCCACCCTTGGCTTATACTCGAATCAATAAGTTTTCCCAGTTTTTTGTGGTAAAATTAGGTGCCTTGGCTTATATTTGGGTCGGCCTATACTCGAGTATATACGGGTAATAGTTTTGGAAGACATTTTCCTCAGGGGGTAAGTTTTCATTAACATTTAATCATGAGACAGTGGGTTTGGGGTAACCATTTTCAGAGGAAGTAGAATTTGGTGACTGCTTTATTGGTATGCTACGTTTTGGAGGACTCGGTGGGTGGCATGCCTTCAGGTGGTTCCTGGGTTGAGACAGTACTTTTAGGGAGACTCTGCTGGCAGCATGCCTTTAGGTGGTTCTATGATTGAGATAGTAGGTTTTGGAGGACTCTCTGCTGGCGGCATGCCTTCAGGTGGCTCTATGATTGAGATAGTAGGTTTTGGAGGAATGTCTGCTGGCGGCATGCCTTTAGGTGGCTCTATGATTGAGATAGTAGGTTTTGGAGGAATGTCTGCTGGCGGCATGCCTTCAGGTGGCTCTATGATTGAGATAGTAGGTTTTGGAGGAATGTCTGCTGGCGGCATGCCTTTAGGTGGCTCTATGATTGAGATAGTAGGTTTTGGAGGAATGTCTGCTGGCGGCATGCCTTTAGGTGGCTCTATGATTGAGATAGTAGGTTTTGGAGGCCTCTGCGCTGGCGGCATGCCTTCAGGTGGCTCTATAATTGAGATAGTAGGTTTTGGAGGAATGTCTGCTGGCGGAATGCCTTTAGGTGGCTCTATGATCGAGATAGTAGGTTTTGGAGGAATGTCTGCTGGCAGCATGCCTTCAGGTGGTTCTTTGATTGAGATAGTAGGTAATGGAGGATTATCTGCTAGCGGCATGCCTTCAGGTGGCTCTATAATTGAGATAGTAGGTTTTGGAGGAATGTCTGCTGGCGGCATGCCTTTAGGTGGCTCTATGATTGAGATAGTAGGTTTTGGAGGACTGTCTCCTGGCGGCAGGTCTTTAGGTGGCTCTATGATTGAGATAGTAGGTTCTGGAGGACTCTCTGCTGGCGGCATGCCTTCAGGTGGTTCTTTGATTGAGATAGTAGGCTTTGGAGACCTGTCTCCTGGCGGCATGCCTTTAGGTGGCTCTATGATTGAGATAGTAGGTTTTGGAGGAATGTCTGCTGGCGGCATGCCTTCAGGTGGCTCTATAATTGAGATAGTACGTTTTGGAGGAATGTCTGCTGGCGGCATACCTTTAGGTGGCTCTATGATTGAGATAGTAGGTTCTGGAGGAATGTCTGCTGGCGGCATGCCTTCAGGTGTCTCTATAATTGCGATAGTAGGTTTTGGAGGAATGTCTGCTGGCGGCAAGCCTTTAGGTGGTTCTATGATTGAGATAGTAGGTTTTGGAGGACTGTCTCCTGGCGGCAGGTCTTTAGGTGGCTCTATGATTGAGATAGTAGGTTTTGGAGGAATGTCTGCTGGCGGCATGCCTTCAGGTGGCTCTATAATTGAGATAGTAGGTTTTGGAGGAATGTCTGCTGGTGGCATGCCTTCAGGTGGTTCTTTGATTGAGATAGTAGGTTTTGGAGGATTATCTGCTAGCGGCATGCCTTCAGGTGGCTCTATAATTGAGATAGTAGGCTTTGGAGACCTGTCTCCTGGCGGCATGCCTTTATGTGGCTCTATGATTGAGATAGTAGGTTTTGGAGGAATGTCTGCTGGCGGCATGCCTTCAGGTGGCTCTATAATTGAGATAGTAGGTTTTGGAGGACTGTCTCCTGGCGGCATGCCTTTAGGTGGCTCTATGATTGAGATAGTAGGTTTTGGAGGAATGTCTGCTGGCGGCATGCCTTCAGGTGTCTCTATAATTGCGATAGTAGGTTTTGGAGGAATGTCTGCCGGCGGCAAGCCTTTAGGTGGTTCTATGATTGAGATAGTAGGTTTTGGAAGACTGTCTCCTGGCAGCAGGTCTTTAGGTGGCTCTATGATTGAGATAGTAGGTTTTGGAGGAATGTCTGCTAGCGGCATGCCTTTAGGTGGCTCTATGATTGAGATAGTAGGTTTTGGAGGAATGTCTGCTGGCGGCATGCCTTTAGGTGGCTCTATGATTGAGATAGTAGGTTTTGGAGGAATGTCTGCTGGCGGCATGCCTTTAGGTGGTTCTATGATTGAGATAGTAGGTTTTGGAGGAATGTCTGCAGGCGGCATGCCTTTAGGTGGTTCTATGCTTGAGATAGTAGGTTTTGCAGGACTCTGTGCTGGCGGCATGCCGTCAGGTGGCTCTTCGATTGAGATAGTAGGTTTTGGAGGAATGTCTGCTAGCGGCATGTCTTTAGGTGGTTCTATGATTGAGATAGTAGGTTTTGGAGGAATGTCTGCAGGCGGCATGCCTTTAGGTGGTTCTATGATTGAGATAGTAGGTTTTGGAGGACTCTCTGCTGGCGGTATGCCTTCAGGTGGCTCTTTGATTGAGATGGTAGGTTTTGGAAAACTCTCTGCGGGTGGCATGCCTTCAGGTGGCTCCTGGATTGAGACGGTAGGTTTTGGAGGACTCTGTGCTGGTGGCATGCTTTCAGATGGCTCTTTAACTGAGTCGGTAGATTTTGGAGGACTCTCTGCTGGTGGCATGCCTTCAGGTGGTTCTTTGATTGAAATAGTAGGTTTTGGAGGACTCTCTACTGGTGGCATTCCTTCAAGTGGCTCCTTGATTGGGACAATAGGGGTTGGAGGACTCTCAGCTGGTGGGATTGAGATAGTAGGTTTTGGTGGAATTAATCGAGGTGGCTCCTTGTTTGAAACAGGAGGTTTTGGTGGCATGGCCTCAGGTGACTCCCTCATTGAGTTGGTTGCTTTTGACGCACTCTCAACTGTTGGCATTACTTCAGGTGCATCTTTGATTGAGATGGTAGTTTTTGGAGGACTCTCTGATGGTGACATGGCGCCAGGTGGCTCCTTGTTCAAGATAGTAAGTTTTGAGGGACTCTCACCTGTTGGTTCCTTGATCAAAATGGTAGGTTTTGGACATGTCTCATCTGGTAGTGTGGCTTCAGGTGCCTCCTTGACTGTAATAGTAGGACGCTGGACTGTTAGTGTGGGTTTGGGTAGCTCCTTGATTGAAAGAGTAGTCTTTGGTAGACCCTTGGTTGATGCCATAGTTTCAACAAGCACCTTGATTGAGATAGTAGGTGTGGGAGGACTCTGGGCAGGTAGCATGACTTCAGGTGTTTCCTGGATTGATTCATCAGGTTTTGGAGTTCTCCCTGCTGGCATCATGGCTTCGGGAGGCTCCTTGATTGAGATAGTAAGTTTTGGAGGACCTTGGGCAGATGTTGTTGGTTTGGGCAGCTCCTTGATTGGACCTCGAATTGGTGGTGTAGGTTCAGGAGGCTCTTTGATTAAAACAGTGGGTTTTGTGGGACCCTGGATAGTTAGCATAGCTTCTGTTGACTCCATGATTGAGACAGTTTGTTTTGGAGGTCCTTTGGCTGGTTCTTTGACTTTGGGTGGCTCCTTGATAGAAATTGTGGACTTTGCTAGCCCCTTGAAAGATTGCGTGGTTTCAGGAGGCCCCTTGATTGCGATGGTAGGTTTTGGAGGACCCTCAGCTGGCAATGTGACTTGAAGGAGCTCCTTGACAGGGACAGTAGGTTGAGAAGGACCCATGTCTGGAAGGGTGCCATTTTTAAGATCTACTTCTGGGAGTGTAGCATTTTGCTTCTGGTCAGGTGCAGGCATTTTTTCTGGGCCTTCCCCAATTGGGAATTCTTCAAACTCACAGCCAGCAATGTATTGTGTCAGATCTTGTCCCTTGCAATTTCTCTCCCAGGCTCGCCTATAATGACAAATCCTTGATCAAAATATCATAGGCCATTCAGCTAAATAAATGCTTAGCAAAAAAGGTAATAATATTAATTATGCTATATGAAAACAAAGCTCCCAAATTTTATGTGCTATTCCTCAAGTGAAATACTATAAGTGAGGAGTTGAATGCGTTTTCTAAATCTGTTACTATTTATGTTTTCTACTAATTAGGGACAGGAAAAATCTGTTGGTTTTCCTTGCTACGATTTTCCAAACTTCAAAAAAAATTGCAAATTTTTGAAAAAGTTCTTCAAAGATGTGTGAAAACCCCCAACAATAATCTTCTTCATTTGTACCAGCTACATTCAATATGTATGGATTTCTATTATAAAGAGGTTCGTGTTTTGCTTGACTGGTGTCTGCCATGCCCTGCAGATATTTTTTTAAATAGAGGTACTCAGGAAAAAGAAGTGACAAGTTGAATTTAAGACCACCAGGTTGAAGAACTCAAAGCATATCCTCAACTCTCCCAGTCTGGCAAAGATGATTCCAGTTACTCCTCTCTCATACTACTTTTCAGCTGCTTTTGCAATGTCCTGGTTTCTTTCTCTTTGTCCTTAGTCCTACCGTACTTGCTTCAATCTACTTTTGTGCCTTGAACTCAGTTTGCAGTAATTCAAAGGAAGCTCAGTTTGAAGTAATCTTAGGACAAAGGTGGAAAGTGCAAAGAAGAGAAACAGACACTTTAAGAGCAGCTGAAAAAGTGTAAAGGCAGAAGATTAATTGAAAATGTCCCCGAAAAACTGGAACAGCTGGAGGATGTGCATTTATCCCCAGCTCCAACTTGGATCAGGTTTTGTGGTATAAAGGTTTTTTCCCCTTTATCCTCTTCTCTTTAACATATACTCAAGAAACTATTAAAGGAGATATATATATATATATATATATATATATATATATATATATATATAGATAGATATATAGATATATAGATATAGATATATATATAATGTAAAGATAAAGGTTTCCCCTGACATTAAGTCCAATCATGACCAACTCTGGGGGTTGGTGCTTATCTCCATTTCTAAGCCGAAGAGCCGGCGTTGTCCATAGACATCTCCAAGGTCATGTGGCCGGCATGACTGCATAGAGCGCCATTACCTTCCTGCCGGAGCGGTACCTATTGATCTACTCACATTGGCATGTTTTCGAACTGCTAGGTTGGCAGGAGCTGGAGCTAACAGCGGCCGCTCACGCCGCTCCCGGGGTTTGAACCTGGGACCTTTCGGTCTCCAGCTCAGTGCTTTAACGCACTTTGCCACCGGGGCTCCATATATAAAAAAGGTTGGGAACTACTGAGTTATAGGAATGATCTCCTAGCAGACACTAATGGGGGGCAATCTACCACTCTCTCTCTCTCTCTCTCTCACACACACACACACACACACACACACACACACACACACACACATATATATATATATATATATATATATATATATATATATATATATATATATATCAGTGGTAGATTGCCCCCCATTAGTGTCTGCTAGGAGATCATTCCTATAACTCAGTAGTTCCCAACCTTTTTTTGACCAGGGACCACTTTGACCAGAGATCACAAATCAGTTTTTGGTCAACTTTAGATTCGGTTTGGTTATTTGGGCTGCTGATTCAGAAAATTGCATTGGATAGACCACATTAGCTCTAGTTTCTGATACAGAACATATGCCATCCAGTAGTTGTCATCTGCTTGCCCACAGAAAACCATATTTAATAATATAGAGTGATGTGGTCTATCCAATGCAATGGTCAGCTCTGCAGAAAGGAGCAGAAATAAAATAAATAAAATAAATAAAGAGGAAGGAGGTTCGCCAACTGGAGTTTCGTTTTCGCAGCCCACTGCTGGGCCACCGCCCACTGGTTGGGAACCACCACTATAACTGGAGTCACAGAAGGAAATCCTTGCTATAAATTGTCATTCTTTGTTAAAAGTAACTCATTTGCACACTATTTTTTATAAAAAGAAAACCTTAAATTTATAAGAGAATGACATAAAACTTAACTATTCTTATTACAACGCCCTCAAAAATACCAATGAATTCCATTAAAGTAACATTGAAAGGTAACTAGAACCAATTATACCAATAAAGAGATGTGCCTCTCCCTTCTTGTAATATTTTAGAATTCTTATTTCTTACAGCTGTTTCACTAAAACTTGATGGGAGTAGAAGTCAAATATATTGTCTTGTTATTCTGAAATATGAGTATGCAAAGGTGTTTTATAGCACCTTTGAGACTGAGAGCCCTTCCACACAGCCATATGACCCAGAATATCAAGGCAGCAAATCCCTCTATCTGCTTTGAACTGGGATATCTGAGTCCACACTGCCATATATTCCAGTTCAAAGCAGATAATCTGGGATTTCATTCAGCTGTGTGGAAGTGGCCTGAGAGAGAGAATATGGTAGCATACATCTCCAAAAGGTCATGATACTAACTTATTTGTACTCATACTACCAAGCTCTGCCTATTATGCTATCCTGTTTTACTAGAGGGAGAAAGGATGTGACGGAGCGACCACTGTTTAACTCAGAGGAATTTTTTGAAATTGATCATTGGCACAAAATAGGAAAGACAAGGAAGCAAGCCAGAATCTATTAAGGAGAATTTCTAGATGTTGTTGGATGGCAACTTCCAGCATCCCTTACCATGTACTATGTTACTAAGGTGGATGGGAATTGTAGTTCAACAACATTTGGAACAATGGTCCTCAACCTGTGGGTCTCCAGATGTTTTGGTCTTCAACTCCCAGAAATCCTATCAGCTGGTAAACTGGTTTGGATTTCTGGGAGTTGTAGGCCAAAACACCTGGGGACCCACAGGTTGAGAACCACAGAAATGTTTCATCATATGGGTTATTAGGTTTTTTAAAACCTTCATCTAGTCTTTAAATCGCACCAAACAAAAGTTCTCCAGATAAGAAACAAAATAAAAACAAGAGAACTAATATTATGAATCAATGGATGAAAATAAGACAAAATAAAACAAGGCAGGTAAAAAGCAAGAAGAAACCACCAGAAGAAGAAGACACAGCAGTGGGGGTGCAGCTGTTGAAAATCTAAAAGCCTTTAAACAGTTTGAAAAAATATCCAAAAAATGAGGGTTTTTTTCAGATTTCCTTAAAAAAAAATGTAAAATAGGCATTTTCTTGTGGAAATTTCATAACCTGCCTGGAATTTCCATCATGGGGTAGAAGTGGTCTCTGCGTAAGGGGACTGCCAATTTTTAGCATCCTTGTCTGACTAAATTATATCCTCAAAAGAGAAACTCGGGAGATCTCTGATCTAAAAGGTGAAGCATTTTACTTTCCTCTTTCTCTGTGTGTGTTACAGAAATCTGGAAATAGTTTGGTGCCAACCACAACTGATGGGCTACTGAGGGAGTTTAAAATTTGCTACCCGTTTTAAGAAAGATAAGAATCATAGAATCATAGAATAGTAGAGTTGGAAGAGACCTCATGGGCCATCCAGTCCAACCCCCTGCCAAGAAGCAGGAAATCGCATTCAAAGCACCCCTGACAGATGGCCATCCAGCCTCTGCTTAAAAGCCTCCAAGGAAGGAGCCTCCACCACAGCCCGGGGGAGAGAGTTCCACTGCCGAACAGCCCTCACAGTGAGGAAGTTCTTCCTGATGTTCAGGTGGAATCTCCTTTCTTGTAGTTTGAAGCCATTGTTCCGTGTCCTAGTCTGCAGGGCAGCAGAAAACAAGCTTGCTCCCTCCTCCCTATGACTTCCCTTCACGTATTTGTACATGGCTATCATGTCTCCTCTCAGCCTTCTCTTCTGCAGGCTAAACATGCCAAGCTCTTTAAACTGCTCCTCATAGGGCTTGTTCTCCAGACCCTTAATCATTTTAGTCGCCCTCCTCTGGACGCTTTCCAGACACAAGCAGCCTGCAAAAGAAGTAACATCCCTTGCCACGTCTTCTTCCCCATGTAACTGGCAGATTATTGTACAGAGGGATAAAAAATAGTATACCATGCTTTGAAGCCTTTGCTTTGTTCTACAACTTTCTTAGCGCAGGTGATGTCATCAGCAATGCTATCATCTTGGAGAGCTGAGGAACAGAAGAGAGGGTGAAGTCAGGGGGAGTTACAGAATCAGATGAAATTGTGAGGAATGCGAGTATGAGGCATATCAAGGGAGACCAAGAGCAATAGATACCGTTTTCCTATAATAATGTGGAAGGAGGCTTCTAGTGTTAGAGTGAGAGAATGTGAATTACTGGCCCATAGATACGAATGATTTGGGGTCCAATGGGCTCCTCTAAATATTTCTTGGGAAAGGTGTACTTCCTTGGTCCTCACTCAGTTGACATCTTCATCCAGTAACCTTTTGGGAATCTCCCAGTTAAGAACCTTGTTGGTATAAAATGTGTGGTGATCAAATCAAACCTCAATAAGAGCTGAACATGGGGTTGTTGTATGTTTTCTGGGCTGTATGGCCATGTTCTAGTAGTATTCTCTCCTGACGTTTCACCCACATCTATGGTAGGCATCCTCAGAGGTTGTGAGGTATGGAGAAACTAAGCAAGGAAGGTTTATATATATCTGTGGAAAGTCCAGGGTGAGAGCTAAACATGTTTTTTAATCACAGCTTTTGGATAGAGAAAATAAAGAAAAATGAAAGAGCGGGAATAGAATGGTAATCTGGAAGAAGGCATGACTACCTGACTGGAAATTCAAACAGGAATATTCCATACTACCCCAGACTCGAGCATGTTATCTGGAATCCAGTGCAAAAGTATGTTTGAGTGAAGCAGTTTTGAGGCAAATATTTTACTTTTTCATGTGCTTGTAATTGTTTTGTCCATGCTAACAACTGGAAAATGAAGTGTGATTATATTGAAAGAATGTTAGTAAAAATCACACAATTCAGTTGTTTATTAATAAATTTGTAATTGATATATTAAAAGGGCAGCATGAACAAAGAATATAGTATGAAACCCTTATCCATAATTCAATATCCATGGTTTAACTTATTCACACTCTGAAAAATATCTACCTACTTGGAAGTATTTGCGAGCATCTCAAAGTTCTCTGGTAGATTCTACTGTATCCTTCCAGCCCAAGTATAGTCAAAATCTAGAAGATGCTATTATCCACAGTTTCAAGTATCAGATAAATCTTGGAACAGATCCCCTGCACATATAGAGGACTGCACTGCATGTTTGGTACAGAATAGAGAAATGTTTTATATGTTTTTGGTGTCGCTAAGGGAAATATTTTCTCAAAGCCATCATCATATTTTTTGGAGTCAGTGTCTGAAACACATCCAGACAGTTAGGAAACAGATAGCTCTGTGTAAAGTCATGCTGGCTGTTTTTACAACCATTACAGATCTTTGAGAAAACTGCTGACGCAGCGATACATTTTATCCAGCCTTTGACAACCAAGGGAGGGCAACATCACCATCACGTCCCCTTGTTATCTTTAAAAACAAAAATGTGTGTTGCAGTGTGGAGTATATCTTATTCATTTTAAAAAGCCCATTTGTAAAAATAAGTTTCCTTACCTTCACAACTGATGTTGCAGTAGTTGCGTGGATATGGGGTCTTGGAATCATTACACCACCATCTTGAACTGAGTAAGAAGATGCCATGGTTGGTGGCCCTTGGGCCCACATTATAGACAGCTGTGTCAAAGCCACTCGTGTGAAACACCAAACAGATCCCTGTAAGTAGAAGAAAGCAGGTGAAAATCCACCGGAAACAGAGAAATAATTCCTTGAACTTCCATTCACAAAGCTGCACCTGGTATCCATTGCAGCTATACTGTTTAAGAAGCATATGGTTGTTGATTGGATGTTGATTGTTTGAAAGAGATGGGGTGTTATAAATATGGAGAACAGTTTTCTGCTTGAGACAAGAACAGTAGATGCCGCCCGATTCATGCTCAGCTTCGTCAAATGCACAGCCCCTAAAGTTATCAAGTAGAAAATCCCACAAACATTTCCCCTAGTTAGACTGAATCTTGACTCACTCCTATCCATCAAATTTTAGCCAATTGAAAACTCACTGGATAAAAGTGATACACTGGACCCCACATTTTCCTCATCTCAGATCCTTCTGTTTGAATAAGAGTTGCATCAGCCCATAGAACCACTTCCAAGACTAATCCTGAAGTTGTCAGCCCCAGCCACCCATTTTGCTAAATACCTTCCAGCAGTAGGCAAATGAAAAGTGGGAGATGTGTGGCCTAGCAACTGTAGAGTGTGGTTGAGATAGTAAGAGTTATTAATGAGAAAAAAGGACACAATCCAGGAGAACTCAAGCATTTTCCAGTCTTCTGGAATGATGATGGAGGAAGGCTGTGGACACCCTTTCGCCTTCTGCTGTAGAGACACAAAGAGAATCATAGAATCATAGAATCATAGAATCATAGAATAGTAGAGTTGGAAGAGACCACATGGGCCATCTAGTCCAACCCCCTGCTAAGAAGCAGGAAATCGCATTCAAAGCACCCCCGACAGATGGCCATCCAGCCTCTGCTTAAAAGCCTCCAAGGAAGGAGCCTCCACCACGGCCCCGGGGAGAGAGTTCCACTGTCGAACAGCTCTCACAGTGAGGAAGTTCTTCCTGATGTTCAGGTGGAATCTCCTTTCCTGTAGTTTGAAGAACAAAAGAGAGGCACTTACAGTCTGCTATTGTGGTCCCTTCAAACCCTTCCAAGCCTACATTCCACAGGATGGCTGTCAAGTCACATTTGTCAAGAATGATGGCATTATTCCTGGCCACTATAGCAAGGAGGAAGAGAAGAACCAAACGAGGAGCCTTCATCTGGACAGTTATGGTTGTGCAGGCAAAATGGAGGGTCTTTATACATCCTGGGAAAGAGGTGGATCTGACTTACTCCTTCTCCACAAAGTATGTCACCTCAACTTCAGTCAACAACAAGTTCCCATCACTGGGTACAGGGTGGGACACACACACCCCTACAAAACTGGTTCACTCCAATGCATCACTGTCTTTCTGCTCAGTGACCCAAAGAAAGTGCTCAGCCTTGGTCCCTGTGCCTCTGAAACAGTGAAGGAGGTGAGGCGATTATACAAAGGGCTAATTGTCATGTCACTCACAATACTGCTGGGCTAAAATGTGCAGAACATCCTTCTTAAAGCACAGCGGTTAAAGAGGCAGGAGGCCTACAGCAGAAGAAACTGTTGGATACTAGCGTTTTGGTGGGGTTTTTTTGTTGTTGTTTTTTACTGTTGAATGCACCAACTAGTTTTGGTGAGAGTAATCGCTCAGTGATATGTGAAGAGCTGTGTGATTTCATTCCTGGCTTAGTGTGGAGCAGAAACTTCAGACATTCAATTCCAGCCTTCCACTGAATGATCTTGCCCCTTCTCCCTCATGCACGCATATATATAATACTAGCTGTGCCCGGCCACGCGTTGCTGTAGCATTGTCTGGTGGTGTTGGTGAGAAATTGTTGAGGTAGTGGTGGTATTGAATGTCTGTTGTATGGTTGTCTTTATGTTTAGCATGCATTTGGTTGTTTGTGTACTGTGAAAGTGGTGAGGGTAGAGGGGGTCTATGTCCTTGTGTAGTATTGTATAGTATTTATACGTTGTCCATGTGTTGTGAATGCTTGGATTGTGTCCTGCTGCACAGTAGAAAGGGTTGGGCTGGATGGCCCTTAGGGGTCTCTCCAAACTCTTGTGTCTGTCCCCAGGGCTGAGTAGGTTGCTAGGAGACCAAGTGGGTGGAACTTAGCCTTGTAACTAGCAGCAATTGGATAAAAACAATTATTCATCTCCCTCTAATTAGGACTTGATTTTTCTTTTCTTTTTGTTGTATCAACCTAGAGCCGTGGATGATGGGTTGTATTGTCAAATTTCGAGGTTGGGGGGCCTGTAGTTTTGTTGTTTTGTCTGCTGCCCTGATGCCATCACTCTTTTATATATATAGATTATGGCACTATTGCCATCATCATAAATGCCTTGCACCCACTTAACAGCCAGCAACCACATTGAGCTGAATATGAGGTGCAAGAAGGATGATGTTCTCACTAGAAACTACAGCTATGTTATGTTCTAGGACCACCCGCAATAAGTGAAAATCCATGAAGTAGGGACACTATATTTATTTTAATATTTATATGTTATTTTAGTAGTTATACACTATTTTAAGTCTTTATCAAGCAATCGTGTGTTGATAAATTGCCTTCTCCTCCTCCTGTTGCCGCTTGGGCTCCTTTTCTCTCTCTTTGGCTTCTCTTTCCCACAGAATAAAGTGAGAAAGAAAAGCTGCATGTAAGACTGTATCACACAAGTCAGATGTCCCACTGCAATTGCACTAACTATGGGAGCATACTGGTTGAACATCAATCTTTATCGGTGTTACTCCACATTAATACTTCAGCGCTGCTTTGGTGGTACTTTCTCCCATGCCCCACACTGCAGCCAAAATGCTGTCTTCTGACTCCTATATATCTTACTCTGAGCATATGTGCCTTTCAATTTTTTTACCCAGATCAGGTAAACATCCCATGGGTAAACAAAAGTATTTGTAGTCTTCTAGAGAACACTTCAGGGTTTCTTTGAAATGTATCCAGTGATTTTTTCTTTCTGTCATCAACCTCCAACCTCCATTTTTCTAATAATTTTCATTTTGGTGGTCAAAATTATGATCTATGCTGTTTAAAACATATGTCAGCTTGAGATTGGGGTTGATCTGTTCTTTCTTTCTTTTATCTCTGTAACATAATTCATGTACTCTCAGTAAGAGATTTCAAACAACCACTGCCATGCCTGTTGTAAGAAGGCACACATAGCAATAGTTTGATCAGTTAGAACAGAGTCCTGCTCTTTCCTTGCTCTGGATTTATTACATTGCTTATTACATGCATGGCTCTGTTTCTCTAGCCCTCTTATTACGGATGCTGTTAAAAATCTTCTAGCTAGACAGAGGAAAAGGAGGAAAGGAACGATAGGATGGCACCAAACACTTGGTAAAAAGAACCTTCTTTCTCAGAGGCTTTGTTAACTGAGGTTTGCATATATGGTACTGAGTTATCCCTTTCAGCAGGATTTGCAATGGAAGCTGATAGCTGAACCTGTTTATTTCATTCTTGTTACACTTGTACTTTAATAACATGATTTCTATGTTTCAAAATCTGCAATAATGTTACCATCATTCTGTTTTCCCCTGCTTTGTGCTTCATGATTGGTTTACCTTCCATTTAAACCTATCCTTGTCCAGATCTTACAATGTCTTGAAATGGGAGAATGGTAGCATATAAATCCAATGTCAATCAATCATAAAGCTATCTGATTTTAATCTCTCAAGGGAAAAGTATATGAATGCCTTTTCTTTTATCAGCCAGGTCAGGAGAGAAGAAAGAACAGCATAAGAAGGAAGAAATAGGATACTCCCCTTTCTTTTCTTTTTTTAAGTTGCCAAATCTCAGGGCATGGTCTTGAGGCATTTTGCGATGAGGGAAAGATATAAAATGATAATATGGTAATAAAACTTTATTTGTAGACCGGAGGGACTCAGGGCAGTTTCCAACATATATGGCAAACATTCAATGCCAACAAGAAGACATATAAACAAATTATATCAAAACAGAATACATTGAATACATTGAACAGTATAAAACAGCCTAACTTTGAACAGACAAAATTAACCTAAAACAAAACTTAAATAAACCAGATGGACATTATCACATAGTGTAAATTTGACACAAGATAAAACATCTAAACAACTTATTGAGATGTGTTGTCGAAGGCTTTCATGGCTAGCATATATATATATCTATATATATAAAAGAGTGATGGCATCACGGCGATTCACAAAACAACAAAAGTACAGGCCCCCCAACCTCAAAATTTGACAACACAACCCATCATCCACGCCTCTAGGTTGATACAACAAAAAGAAAAGAAAAATAAAGTCCTAATTAGAGGGAGAGCAATAATTTTTTTTATCCAATTGCTGCCAGTTTAGAGGGCTAATCTCTGCCCACTTCGTTGCCTAGCAACCAAGGGACAGCCAGGTTTCAGTTAGGGGACAGGCAGATTTAGGCCTCACTTAGACTTCTTCCACAGATTATCTAATTTGCACAGGATTATATGGCAGTGTAGACTCAAGGCCCTTCCACACAGCTATATAACCCATTTATAATCTTATATTATCTGCTTTGCACTGGATTATCTTGACTCCACACTGCCATATAATCCACTTCAGTGTGCATTTTATACAGCTGTGAAGAAAGGGCCTCATATAATCCAGTTCTAAGCAGATAATATAAGATTATAAATATACAGTAGAGTCTCACTTATCCAACGTAAACAGGCCAGCAGGATGAGTGAATATGTTGGATAATAAGAAGGGATTCAGGAAAAGCCAATTAAACATCAAATTAGGTAATCGTTATACAAATTAAGCACCAAAACATCATATTATACAACAAATTTGACAGAAAAAGTAGTTCCATGCGCAGTAATGCTATGTAGTAATTACAGTAGAGTCTCACTTATCCAACACTCGCTTATCCAACGTTCTGGATTATCCAACGCATTTTTGTAGTCAATGCTTTCAATATATCGTGATATTTTGGTGCTAAATTCATACAGTAATTACTGCATAGCATTACTGTGTACTGAACTACCTTTTCTGACAAATTTGTTGTCTAACATGATGTTTTGGTTCTTCATTTGTAAAATCATAACCTAATTTGATGTTTAATAGGGTTATCCTTAATTCCTCATTATCCAACATATTCGCTTATCCAACGTTCTGCCGGCCCGTTTATGTTGGATAAGTGAGACTCTCTGTACTGTATTTACAAATTTACCACTAATATATCACAATGAATTTAAAACACTGACTATAAAAACATTGAAAAGGCAGACTGCGTTGGCTAATCCAGAACATTGTATAAGCGAATGTTTGATAAGTGAGATTCTACTTTAATATGAAATAATTACTGGGATAGAATAATGCAGAACAATATAATCTCTAAAACCAGGACAGTAAATAAACACAGGAAACAATCAGGGCCAGCTAACACCTCCCAACAAAGTATTCCCATCATCAAAGTCTGGCAAATCCTGTTTTCTCAGGGCCATAGACAGTAGAAGCACATAAAATATCACAAACAACACCACTCTGAAAACAAGGGAATTCCAGACAGGAAACAATCAGGGCCAGCTAACACCTCCCAACAAAAAATTCACTCAGGGAGGAAACAGCTAGGCTTTAAAGCTGCAAGGCCATTACCTCCTAATCATTTTTCCTAATTGCAGCATTCATACTTGCCTCCAACAGAAAAAAAAAACCAATCAGAAATATTGTATATTCACAACCTTTAGGAAATAATATCCCCTCATGGCGCAGCGTGTTAAAGCACTGAGCTGCTGAACTTCTGGACCGAAAGGCCGCAGGTTTGAATTGGGGGAGCGGAGAGAGCCCCCACTGTTAGCCCCAGCTTCTGCCAACCCAGAAGTTCGAAAACATGCAAATGTGAGTGCATCAATAGGTACTGCTCCGGCGGGAAGGTAACGCTGCTCCATGCAGTCATCCCACATGACCTTGGAGGAGTCTACGGACAACGCCGGCTTTTCGGCTTAGAAATGGAGATGAGCCCCAATCCCCAGAGTCAGACATAACTGGACTTAACGTCAGGGGAAAACGTTTACCCTTGACCTTAACTACCACCAATTTCTCAATACTTTATTTCCCAGACCACCAGACTTCGCCACAGCAACGCGTGGCCGGGCACAGCTAGTATATATATATATATATACCTCACAACCTCTGAGGATGCCTGCCATAGATGTGGGCGAAACATCAGGAAAGAATGCTTCTGGAACATGGCCATACAGCCAGGAAAATACACAACAATCTTATTGAGAGATGGAATGGTTTTCAAAAACCAAAAGTTAAACAACAACCAAAGATTAAAGTCAATATCTTGTATCTAGACAAGATATTAAGATTTAACATATCTAGACAATGATGTATGTCGAGACGTACTAATCTTCCTCCTCTTCATATACAAGAGAGCAAAGGTGGGTTTTTAGCAACTTTTTAAAGGCGAGGACAAAGGGGGCAGTTTTTAGTTCTTTTGGGAGGAAATTCAGAGGTGGGGAGCAACCACGGAGAATGCTCCCTCTCTCGTTCCCACCAGCCATGCTTGAGACAGGGGTGGGACTGAGAGCAGGGCCTCCTCTGCAGATCACAATGCTCAAGCAGGTTTGTATACGGAGATGCTGCTTTGCAAATGTATGTATGTGTGCATGATTTGTTAGAGCTGGTATTTTTTAGTCAAATAGCATATTCCATTAACTAGAAGTTGAAAAAACCAATTAAATAATATGTTGCTCTTTCATAACACCCAAAACCTGCTGTTTGAGTTGGGTAACTCACATTGCTCAGTCTGAGGGTGTTGAATATAACCATAGTCTCTGTCTAATAAGTTAACCACTGCTTGGAGAGCTCAAGAGAAAAGGAGCGAAGGTAGGAAGATTAATTGTTTGATTGTGAACACGGAGGCAAGAAAAGAGAGAGTTAGGGGCTCCGGGAATCAATACTTTGGAAGGAGAGAACAAGAGGCAGATAGCTGTTCAGTATCAGAAGATGTGGATTGTAGATTGAGCATTGAGTCTGTTGCAGCAGGTGGATTTCACATTAGTGGAACAGCATATTGATACTGGGCTTCACTGTGAGCTTGCAAGGAGCTGTTCAAGATGCTTGAACAGCTAATAGTTCTGAATATTAGTGTGAGCCTAAAAGAAGCTGTCCAAAGTGTTGAAGGCTAATACATTTTATCTTGATGGCAGCTGTCAATAGAGTTAAACCCTGATGCATTGATTCTGGGTTTCAATGTGAGCAAGAGGAGAGCTGTCCGAAGTGATGCATTTTATTGTGAACTTGAAAGCAGCTCTTCAAAGGCGAAATAGTGGGCTCCTTTAAAGTTTGCCTTAAAATCATGAATGGATTCATCATCCCACTGGCATGAATCTGTGTATTTCTGGGCTGAGAAGGAATCCGGATCTGAAGAAGGCTTGCCAGGCTTCACAGGTGTTTAGTCTTGCCTCATGGAGCCCGGCCAGATGAAAAAGACGCCATCCCTGCTGGGGGCAGAAGTGACCCAGTGAACACATACAATAGCTCTGGTGATCCATGACTCTTACGGAAAACCAGCAAGGCAGGGCAAAGCAGGCAGAAAGTCTGGATGTACAAATCTGCAGCCACCATCATCCTGTGCCTAGATGGGATTTCCTTTGTCCACATGGACCAAACTATCCTGTTTACAGAACACCTTAAAGTTGATTCGTTTCCCAAGAAGTTAATTTGGCGCAAGAAGCCACTAACAATCAGTTTAAAGCCTTGTGGGTTACAAAAAAAAAATCTGAGGGAATAGTCTAGTTTTTTCTTTTTTCTTTTTACTTCACCTTCATTCTTTGCCATCCATTGTTCCCTTCACTTTCTTTCTTTTCTTCTACTGCCTAATAAATCTCACTTCTGACAGCTTCTGTAGCTTCCCACCAGCATTTTCCAATCCCAAGTATATTTTTCTACTGCCTTCTCTCCCTTTTCAATTTTTATTGGTTTTTCCTAGTTTGGAAACGCTTCATCTGCCCACAGCCTTTACTTAGACTTCCAGGTATATCTTTCTTATAATTTTGTTTAGCCTATTCCTAGTAATTTTAATTTGGTTGTTGTTGTTTCATTCAGACGCTTCTGACTCTTCGTGACCTCATGGACCAGCCCACGCCAGAGCTCCCTGTCAGCCGTGGCCACTCCCAGCTCCTTCAAGGTCAAGCCAGTCCCTTCAAGGATACCATCCATCCATCTTGTCCTTGGTCGGCCCCTCTTCCCTTTTCCTTCCATTTTCCCCAGCATCATTATCTTCTCCAAGCTTTCCTGTCTTCCTGTCTTTGGTCATGTTGCATATAGCTTCTCTTCCACCTCCTGCTTCCTATGAATTACTTTTCTCCTCCTGGGATCTCTCTTCATTCCATCTGCCTTTTGTTCTAACTCACTTCCTCTTGACCTAAGTGTTAGGGCTCAATTGCTCAGTCTATACTACTGAGTATTCTGGGCTGTTTTCATATTATATTCCTCAGAATGCATGGAAAAATTCAAAGCCACGTTGGTTGCAATTCTCTAGCCTTCTGCATGCCTACCAGACCAGTAGTTTTCAACCCTACCACCAGTTGTTGTGCCAAGACAGACACCATGTTAAGGGTAAATGGGAGGGCTGCAACTTTCACAGAAATACAGCAGGAATCATCGTCATCATCATGATCATCATCATCATCATCACCACCACCATCATCATCATCATCATCATCATGACAAGTTGAATGGAAGTTCGTGTAAAATCAGGAGAATTCCATAAGAGGGAAGCAGAAGGCAAGGCTTCTATAACTGATTATTATGGGATTTGAACACAAATATGCATGTGCAAAGATATGTGAGCTTTTACCAATAATGAAATATGTTGTAGGTGTAAGTAGCGATGTCTGTTCCATTATTTTTCATAAGAAAATGCATAAATGCTGTTGTGCTGGATTTGGAAAATATTCCTTAGTGCCTTTCTTCTGTGCAAAAAGAAATAAAAGAGAGCTGGATCTCTATTCTGATGTGCTTTTCAAAGATCTAAGGAGCACATCAGGAAAATAGTCACAAGTGATTTTCAATATCAGGCTCAGGTAATGTTTCAGGAACTGATTTTCACCTATTTCCATTGAGTCCTTCAATTATTATTCAAAAGCTAGGGGAGTGACTTGGCATCAAGATCTTGCAAATCGATACAGTGACGAAGTGATAAATAAAAATTCATGAGGAGTATACCGTATATACTCGAGTATAAGCCAACCCGAGTATAAGCTGAGGCACCTAATTTTACCACAAAAAAACTGGGAAAACATTGACTCCAGTATAAGCCGAGGGCAGTAAATTTCAGAAATAAAAACAGATACCAATAAAATTACATTAATTGAGGCATCGGTAGGTTAAATGTTTTTGAATATTTACATAAAGCTCAAATTTAAGATAAGACTGTCCAACTCTGATCAAATCATTAGGATGCGTATGTATCCTTTTAATAAAAATAGAGTAAAATAATACATGTAATAATAATAATAAATATAGGAAAATAATGCATATAATAATAAATAGAGTAAAATACTAAATGCAATAATAATATCAGAGTGAAATAATAAATGTATTAATAATAAAAAATAGAGTAAAATAAATGTAATAGTAGCAACAATAATAGAGAAAAATAATAAATGTACCATATATTCTCGAGTATAAACTGACCCAAATATAAGCCAACCAGGACCCTCACCCGAGTATAAGACGAGGGAGGCTTTTTCAGTCTTAAAAAGAGGGCTGAAAAACTAGGCTTATACTCAAGTATATACAGTATATTGTTAAGCTCTTTCTCTGCTGTTTTATGCAGCTGTATCTGTGTTCAGGAACTGTCACACTTTGGCTCAACTAAGCAGCAGTTGCTGAAGACCTGGAAAATCTGCTTAGTATTGTGACATCTGTTGATGATGTCACAACTGGGTACCACAAACATGATCTGTTGTCCAGTGATGACAGAATGTTAAAATGTTAAAAGTCTGCCCAGCAGAACAGGAAGAAAAATGAAAGCTGCATCAGAAGCAATGATTTTGCAGGAGAGAGAAGGAAATACGGGAAGAATGGCTGGAGAGAAATGGAACAAGCCACCAACCACATTTTTGAAGACACTGAGGCTATGTGTTCAGCAATGGGTATTCTAGACCTTTCCCTGCTTTGTGGGGAAAACCCAAAACCATCCCACTTGGCCAGAAATATGAAACATACTGGATAACACCCAATGTGAGGTGGGATCTTTGGGATCAAGGCCTGCAGAAGTATCTTGTGGGGTCTGTCATCATCAGTGCCACCAAGATACTTTCCAGTTATGCCAATTTGGCAGAAAAAGTTCTGATTACTCATCTATCATCCAATTTCTTCTGTCACTATTAAAGTGTTCCAGTTTCTATCTTCCCCCTTCATGCTCAGCTTGTTTGTATTGGCACAAATTGAATTCAAAGTCCAAACGTATTTGGATTTAATTAACTCAGCAGAAGAGAGAACAGAGTATTGCTATTCTCCACTGGCTTAATCAAAACCAAATTTCTGTAGCTTCTACTAGCTTCTGTGTTTTTCTTTATAATTTTTGCCATCTTGACCACTCGGATGTTGCTTGACCACATGTTTCCTGGTTTTTATCAAACCAGTCACTTGTAAATCTGAAAACACTGTTACAGGAAATTTGTGTTGAACCCTTGTCGTTAGTTGTTTCTGTGCTGACAACAATGGTGACTTGAAGAAACTTATATATGATGCTAAATTTGTATTCACAGGCAGACAATTATTCTTAAGAAGCGGATTGGTCTAAGAGATGTTGGGAGAAATCCTAAAAGCTTTGCCATTATTATAAAAGAAAAGTATTCTGTTTTCTCTTGAAATTGTAATCCATGTTGTTGTTGTTGCTGCTGCTGCTGCTACTGTATTTTTTGTTGCTGATGTTTTGTGGTTTTAAGTCATTTCCAAGTTTTGGTGGCTCTAAGGGGAATTTATTAACAAAGTTTCTTGGCAAGATTTGTTCAGAGGGGATTTTGCTTTTGCTTTCCTCTAAGATTGAGTGTGACTTGTCCAAGGAGACACACTGAGCAGGTACTTGAACCTTGGGCTGTAGTGTTGGAGTCTACTGTTGGGGGTTGTAGAAATAAATAAATAGAAGCTTTACCACAGTTTCTGAATCAAGATAAACCCTGCAGTATAATAAAATGTCACTCAGGCTTGTGTAACAAGTAACAGTATCTTTACTTCAGTTCAAAAGTTCAAACAGGGCAACAATATATATAGCAGTCTTTCTGAATTTACACAGAGAACATAGGGAATAAACAGTCCCTTTAAACAATCTTTAAATATGCCTCATTTGACTTATAAATAATCAGGCTTTGGAGAGTATGGCAGCCATTTCTTTCCTGACCATTTCCAGTCAGCTGCTCTCCTCCCTCTCCAAGATGAAAGTGGCAGTTAAAACCTTTGTCTCAGCACCAAGCTAGAGACAGTAGCCAATTGGAATTCTGGCTCCTGACTGGCTGAGCCAATCAGTTGTCGACACATGTCTCTTCCAGTCAACTCACCACATGGTGGTACCTCTTTTACAAATCCTCACATCTACTGCTTAAAACACTACATCATGCCAGCTCTCTATACAGGTGTTTAATATAGGAGAACACTCAATTCAGTGTGATGTGTTTAGGAACTGGAGTGTTCAGTGAGAACAGTGTTGATGATCTACTCGCCATTATCATAGAAATTTGGGAGATGTTTGTTTGCAGAAATCATAAAGGAGAAGGATCTATAACTTACTGCATCTGTTAAGAGTTTGTCTAAGCCTGCATTATGGCCCCAAACTAATGCCATCTACCACTGGTTTGAAAGGCAGTTAACACATTTATTAATTTTATTGCACAAAGGTGGCAAACTGGCATCGAAGCCCAACCCTGTGTGCAACCTGTTGCCAGTCTACCATCTCCCTGGGACAAATTCATTCCCTACTATTAATGGGAAAACCAGTCAATAGCTCCTGATTGCATTATGATCCCACCGCTTATCTTGAGTTATGAGTTGAGATCAGTTTCTGTGCTGATATAGAAATGATGTCAGACGGAGGGATTGTCCTGTTCTCCCATTTTCCGCCATCCCCTCTCACACTAATTCCTAATGTAAAATGGTTTTTAAAAATAGTTCCAGCCAAGTTGGTTTTACATAACGAATGCAAATACCTGCAGGGCAGAGTTACATTTTTAACTGGAATTGTAGCCATTGGACCATGGATCCTTGAGGTGATTCAGTTGTACAAAGAATAGAGAGATGTGATAGTGAGTGTTACTATCTGGTAAGTTACTGCTATTACTTCTCTAATGGTTTTATGTGATTCAGGACCTCATCAGAAAGGCAGGCAAGATGTGGGAGCGGGGCAAATCTGTTGCCCCAAGTGCAGGTCCCTCTGGGCAATGCTTCTCGCATCACACGGAAGCCTCCCATGTTGTTTTGACAACTCCAAAGCTAAGATAAAGAAGATGAAATGCTCACAACTATACAGATTGTAAATCAACAAGAAGTAATTTAAAGAAAAGAGAGAAAAAGAAAGAAAACAATCTTAATGCTAAGGAGAGATGAACTAGTTTCAACAAATGAATAAAATACTATCTTTGTTGGTGGAAAGTAAAATTGTACAACTTTCATTATTTTCCTCTTACTTTGCTGTGTATGGAAAATACCAAAAATGTTAAAAAAGGAAGGATGACAATGAGGTAGATAACATTAATAAAGGTTCCCCTGACGTTAAGTCCAGTCAGGTCTGACTCTGGGGGTTGGTGCTCATCTCCATTTCTAAGCCAAAGAGCCGGCGTTGTCTGTAGACACCTCCAAGGTCATGTGGCCGGCATGACTGCATGGAGCGCCGTTACCTTCCCACCGGAGCGGTACTTTTGATTTACTCACATTTGCATGTTTTTGAACTGCTAGGTTGGCGGGACCTGGAGCTAACAGCGGGCACTCAAGCCGCTCCCAGGATTTGAACCTGGGACCTTTCGGTCTGCAAGTTCAGCAGCTCAGCGCTTTAACGCACTTCGCCACCGGGGCTCCTAGATAACATTAAGTTTTTGCAAATAAGTTGTTATTGCAACTTAAGGTAAAGCTGCATCAAATTGCAACCAAAATTAAGCAGGATTTTAAAAATCCAAATAAATCTTAGGAGTCACAAAACAGATTGACCAAGCAAAACAACTAATACCAATGAAAGCAACAATAACATCAGGACTGATGTTTGAAATATTGAAAGTGTTAATGCAAATATGAGTGGATAAAAATATTATCTTCAGATTGAAGAACAACGAATAATCCTACAAGAAAAATCAGGGGGGAAAGTTTCTAAGTCTTCAAGCTTTGTTCAAACTGATCGACAAAATCTACACCAAATGTAGGGGAACCCATTTAGATTGAAGAAACATAGTAAGATTAAATAGAAAATTTCCTATTCAAGTGATGGCCTGGTGTACAAGAAGAATCTTGAAAATGGATTGGGATAAACAGAATTTTGGTAGTATTAAAAATAAAAACTTTTTTAATGTAGGGGCTGGATTGGTGAAATAAGAACATTGAGAATGAAGGGGGAAAGTCAATAAGACAGTATAAAGAAACAAATATAATTTATTGTTGAAATACAGTAATAGGTCATATGAGATAGAAGAAGAATTTGAATTAAAAGGGAAAACTAAGACAAGATGAAATTACAAGAATCTGAACTTTAGTTTATATTGTTGATATAAACAATATAGACTAAAGTTCAGATTCTTGTATTTTACTCATTATTATGTTTTATTTTAAAATATATTTATCATTAGCAGAAGCTAAAATGCAATGAAGTAGAAACAAGAAGTCTAGTTTGGCAGTTGCTTTTGCTTTAAAAGGGGAGAAGTCTGGATGGCCATCTGTCAGGGGTGCTTTGAATTTGATTTTCCTGCTTCTTGGCAGGGGATTGGACTGGATGGCGCACAAGGTCTCTTCCAACTCTATAATTCTATGATTCTAAGTCAGTCATGTTTTTAATTTTTAATTTATTTTTTTAGAAAAATTGGGATATAATTCATTTGCTGGTTTTAGTTGGCGGGGTGAGGGGAAGTAATGGGTGAGAAACAACAAGATTAAATTAGTATTTGGTTATTCTTTCTCTTATATTTTAACATTTGTGGTTTTTATTTTTAATTTGTTAGATTTAAGTTACTTTTTGGAAATCAAATAAAAATGCAGAAGGACAAAGATGAACAATGCAACAGTGAACAAGGTATTCTGAAGTGGGACAGGAAGATGTGCGTTTTGTGCTGAACACACTGGAACCATTATTTTGATGTATCGTAGTAGACAATGGTCTGCCAAATGATAAAATGATAAAATCATCCTGTTTAGGTGAGGGAACTGACTAGAATTCAAAAATATCTCCATACCTGAGAGACATGATGGGATAAGCCCAGCATTTGTCTGGGAAAGAGCTGACTTTCAGGTTGATGAGGGAAATAATTTGGCTTTTTGAAAGGTCAAAATGCTAAGATTTACACTGGGAAGAGTATCCAACAATAACAGATGAAAGGTCTTGTTCAAAACTGCAGATTAGCAAATGACAATTGATTACAAATAGCCCTTTAAAAAAAGCTTTTTCTGGACACATACATTTCTTAGACATTTTATTACAGGGTTGTTCATCAAACAGCCTTTCATATGCTGTTGGACTGCAATCTTTTGCCAGCCTGTCCAATTGTAATGAATGCTGGATAAGTGCCCGCTCTGACATTAGCAGGGGCTCTATGAAATTAGTGAGAAAGAGAGAAGAGAGCCTACCACTTTTGTGCCCTGTTCTGATGTCAGCAAAGGTTTTGTGATGGCCAAGAGCTCTGTGTTGGGCTAGGAGATGTGGCAGCAGTGACACATAGGAGGTGAGATAATTGTCACGCTAGCGGAATGGATGTGCTCCCCAGATGTCTGAACAATGGCTCCATACAAAGTGACCCATTTAAGGTGGAATCAGGTGTCAAGCAGGTTTGTGTCATTGCCCTTACCTTATTTTCCATCTTCATCGCTATGATAGTTCACCTTGTTGATGGGAAGCGTCCCACCGGAGTGGAAATCATCTATCGGACAGATGGCAAGCTATCAGGACCGGACCGAGGAAATTTGCAGGGGTACGCAAAAAAATGTACGGCCCCCCACCGTGCTGCGGGAGGCATGGCCAGACCTGGCCCCGCCTCCCATGCCACTCACGGGTGCCCTAACCCTGCTTCCCGTGGCGTGGGAGGCGGGGCCAGGGTGCACATGCTGGAGGCGGGGCCTGTCCCAGCCAGGCTGTGGCGGGAATCCAGTCCTTCCAGGCCAGGCGAAGGTCCAGCCGTGGCCTGGAACGACTGGACTCCTGCCACAGTCTTGCTGAGACAGGAGAGCGCGGGGTGGGAGACACCAGCTCTGGCCCCGCCACCCACCCCGCGCGCCCTGTCCCAGCCAGGCTGCGGTGGGAGTCCTTCTAGGCTGTGGCAGGAGCTTTCAGCACACACAGAATGACCGGGAGCTGACCTTGTGCACTGCATAGTCATGCCTGTCACTATGTCTTATTTTCAGGGTATGGCTTATATTGCACAAATTCTTAGAAATCCTGCGATGGCTTATTTTATGGGTATGTCTTATTTTTGGGAAAACAGGGTACCAAAGTTATTGAAAAATTTGTATCGACAAAGGCTAGAAAATATACTTCTAGATAATCTTTGATATTATTGTAAATTATTATGTAAATCCATATAGTTTTTAAAAAATAAAAATAAAAATTACTTTTGTATCATTTAAAATGATTTATTTCATCCTAAATCTGGTGGAATATCACATTGTCAGAGTTGTATGTCTTTCGGGCTGTGTGGCCATGTTCCAGAAGTATTCTCTCCTCCTGGATACCATACCTCACAACCTCTGAGGATGCCTGCCATAGATGTGGGTGAAACGTCAGGAGAGAATACTTCTGGAACATGGCCACACAGCCCGAAAGACATACAACAACCCTGTGGTCCCGGCCATGAAAGCCTTCGACAACACATATCACATTGTCCTTAACCTTAGCAGAAGGTGGGGAGGGGCTGCCAAAGATCCTGGCCTGGGGAATACTTGAGGACATTGGGACCATGGCACTTAGGAGGAACAAACACAGTCACACCAAGGGAAACAGAAGATGAGCGAAGAATCTATTTTTATTTCTTGCAGCTGGATTACAGCAAGATCCAAACCGTTGTCCAATTTATTTGTTTATTTATTTATTTACCATATTTATTCCCCCAGGGACTAAGGAGGCTTGACACATAGGCAACTATTAGATGCCTTAAACACTATACAATTAAAATAAACATTTTAAAATTGAATTTAAAACATATAAAACATTTAAAAACATTACATTCATTATTAACCATGCTATCCACAATTGTAATCCGGGCCATTGCACATAATTCCATATCTATCTATTGCATTACAATTGTTCTCTGAAGGCTTGTGTTTAACCAAAACCTCATTCATCTATTCTGGGATAACCTTCAGAGATGAATGTAAATACCTTCAGGCAATAATGGAAATCATTAATTTAATCAGTTATTTATATATCACAGCACTGTAAATGGCACTTTACAAGTAAAAGAACAATAAAACTGTTCCCTGACCTCATCTTGTAACCAAGACATGACACGAAAATGGGATGGCAGTGTGCGTCCAAAGCCAGGGCAGTGGCAGTTGGGGTGGAGGGCAGACCTTTTGTCTGTTTCAGCTGTATTGTAGGGGACCCCCGGCTTGGGGTCTCCTTGTCGTCCGTGGCAGGAGGCAGCAAATGACGAGAGACCAGTCTCCAGAGGTAAAACAGAATCTCTTTATTACTTGCACAGCTGTGAAGTGGCAGAACAGTCTGAACTCCGGAGAGTTCAATTCAAAAGACTGCTGCCCCGAATGAGTCGAGGGCCACCTCTTTTATAGTCAGTAATAAACATCTTACATCAACAATTTCAAAATGTCTTAGATCAACAGTTTGATTTCCCTTACACACGCATTTCTTAACTTTTCTATACTATTTTTAATTATGTTTATGGTTATAGTTTCGCAAAACAAAGACCACAAGGAAGTGGGTTAGGGTACATCTGGATGGGAGGGGGACTGTTCTTCCTATACATTTCTTTGGGTACCTCTCTGGGTCACAGTGACCCAGACTTGACCCGACTCCCTTCTTCCAGCCTGAGGTTTCATTCTGCTGACATCCTGATCAACACAGCAACTTTTCTATCTCTACTTGTGACATTTGTCTTAGCTGGCTAACCACAAGTACATTACAGAATAACAGATAAAGATTAACTTCCCCATTGTTGTCTCCTCAATCTTACAGAAAGGAAAAGGTTGAGGGGTCTTCTTTAGGTCAAGTTGTCAGCAAAGCTTCTTAATCTCTTTAATCAATATGTTCTGATGCTTTTTAATTGATAGCCTCTATCAGTATTACTTTCGCAACAACAATGTATTCTTCATCTGATGAAATATTAGTTCTGGGGACAGAGAGAACCTAACAAGTTCTGTGACATCCGCATCACCAGATTATAAAAGATCTGGCTTATCTGCTATATTCTCATCCCAGTGTGTAGACGGCTGCAACCATGAGAATGCTAGCTGTTGTTGCCTTACTCAACCTTGTCCTTGTGGCAAGTGAAGCCATAACATTAGAGCCATGTGCCCTAGCACTGGAACTGACATTCTGGAGGATGTCTGGATACCTTGGTTACACCCTAGCTGACTGTGAGTTTTGCCTCTTCCTATACATTCTTTGTGTTGATTTATGCCCAATGGGATTGCTCATTTGCTTCATTTTTGTTGCTGCCTTCCTTTCTTTCGAAAGCACACAGGTCACTGAGATTTTCTGAGAACAGCAAAAGAAAGTGTTTGAAGGGAAACAAGAGAAAGATAGGGTTTCCCTACAATCCTAGTACTCAGAAATGTCAGCTGTTTATGTGTATGTTCCTAGTTTAACAAAAAAACAATTCACAATGAATTAAAACTGAAAGTAGTTTGTATTAAAAAATTGGGGGTTCTTAAAATGAGATCATGGTCATGTCAGTTAAATTCACATTTTAAATGCTGATTTTATGCTTTTGCTCCTGTGGCCCCAGCAATAGTACAGTAGAGTCTCACTTATCCAACGTAAACGGGCCATAAACGGGATAAGTGAATATGTTGGGTAATAAGGAGAGATTAAGAAAAAGCCTATTAAACTTCAAATTAGGTTATGATTTTACAAATTAAGCACCAAAACATCATGTTATACAACAAATTTGATAGAAAAAGTAGTTCAATACGCAGTAAGGTTATGTTGTAATTAATATATTTACGAATTTAGGACCAAAATATCATGATATATTGAAAACATTGACTACAAAAATGTGTTGTATAATCCAGAAAGTTGGATAAGTGAGTGTTGGATAAGCGTGACTCTACTGTACCAGGAAGGATCAGGTTTTCTCTATGGAGAATGTAGATAGATTTCTATCTGCGGTAGATCTTTTTAGGGGGTCAGTAGGTACATTGGGAAGTGTGCCAAAGCAGATAATAGTACAGCTGGCCTTTTGTATCCACTTCCTGAAATAATAATAATGGGACATGAGCACCCATGAATTTTGATATCTATGGGACAGTCCTAGAACTATTGGTGCCACTGTACATGTTTTTGTATATTGGCATCGTACTCAAGAGGACTGTGGCAGATGAACAAATGATATAGAAAAAAACTGATTTCAGCTATTAGGGAGTGATCATGTCATAACTGAAACAGAAGGGGTGGTGTCTCCCCCCCCCCCCAGATTGTCACCTTACTTGTGTTTAAGAACCAGATCCTACCTGTCTTGCAATGGGAACATATTTTTGATGGATTCTTTATTACTATTATTATTATTATTATTATTATTATTATTATTATTATTAGTTTTATTATTATTATTTATGAGGATAGCCGCAGCAATAATACAAGGAAGGGCTCTTCTCCAAAGAGTAGACAGGCAGTTTTCTGTTCTTGCAGAAGGCCTTTTCTACATCTCCACAGATCTACTGTCTTTTCTTCCCAACATTGTATTCTGATATATAGTTGTACACATTTTATTTCTGAAAATATACTGTATGTTTTTCCCCACCCACCGGTTTGTTATTACTTAATCTGTTTTCCTTGCCAGGGCTGTGCATAGTGCACCATGTAAGTGATTTCAGCATTCAACCTCCACTGTCAAAAACAGCTGAAAAAGCCTATGGCATATTCGGCTTTAGCAATAAATACTGGTGCTCTGACGGTGTTCAGCCCTCAAGAAATTACTGCAACATTTCCTGTGAAAGTGAGTAGTGTACCCGCTGTGCCTTGTTGTTGTGTACTGTAGACGTTATTAAATGGAAGCTTTACCACTGTTTCTGAACCTAAAGTTGTAATAACATGGCACTCAGCTTTGTGAAAAAAGGAACAGGAACTTTACTTAACTTACAAACAGAGCGATAATATATAAAGTGGTCTCTCTGATTACTTACAGAGAATAGAGGGAATAAACAGTCCTTTTAAACAGTCCTTAAATATGCCTTGGTGCCTTACAAATGACAAGGCTTTAGAGCAGGGGTTCCCAAACTAAGGCCCGGGGGCCGGATGCGGCCCTCCGAGGTCATTTACCTGGCCCCTGCCCTCAGTTTTATAATATAATATATTATATATACATATAATATTGATAATAATATTATAATGTAATGCAATATAACACTAATAATAATACCATATAATAATATTAATGATATATTATATATTACATATAATATTACTAATAATATTACAGTATAGTGGTATCTCCTGCCAACCTAGCAGTTCGAAAACATGCAAATGTGAGTAGATCAATATAGGTACCGCTCCGGCGGGAAGGTAACAGTGCTCCATGCAGTCATGCCGGCCACATGACCTTGGAGGTGTCTATGGACAACGCCGGCTCTTTGGCTTAGAAATGGAGATGAGCACCAACCTCCAGAGTCAGACATGACTGGACTTAACGTCAGGGGAAACCTTTACCTTTACTATAGTGGTATAGTTCAATATAGTAATATATAATGCTAATATTGTGCTATGCTAATAATATAATATATTGTATGTACATATAATTTGTAAGCCACTCTGAGTCCCCTTTGAGGTGAGAAGGGTGTGATACAAATGTAGTAAATAAATATAGTAAATAAATAAATAAATAAATAAATTTTAGACTTAGGCTCACCCAAAGTCTGAAATGACTTGAAGGCACATAACAACAACAACAACAACAACAACAACAACCCTAATTAACTTGACTATCTCATTGGCCAGAAGCAGGACCACACTTCCCACTGAAATCCTGAAAAATGTATGTTGGTTAAAAAAATTTATTTTAAAATATTGTATTGTTCTTTCATTGTTGTTGTTGTTGTTTTTGCACTACAAATAAGACATATGCAGTGTGCATCGGAATTTGTTTGTATTTTTTTCAAATGATAATCCGGCCCCTCAACAATCTGAAGGATTGTGGACCGGCCCTTGGCTTAAAAAGTTTGAGGACCCCTGCTTTAGAGAGACAGCAGCCATCTTCTGCACTGGCTGTTTTCAGCCAGCTCTCTCTAACCCTCTTAGGTAAAATGCCTGCTCAGACTGGTTCCCTCAGCAGCATGGCAGAGAAAGTAGCCAATCAGATTTCTAGCTCTTTGCAGGCTTAGCCAATCAGCTACTGACACATACCTTTCCAGTTAACCCATTACATCATGGTGCCTTTTACAAACTCCAACACTTGTCACACCTAGAAATCATGATGAATGGATTAAATCAGAGCGAAGACGGAAGAGAAAGTGATGATGACTTCTCAAACATCATGGTGCCTTTTACAAACTCCAACACTTGTCACACCTAGAAATCATGATGAATGGATTAAATCAGAGCGAAGACGGAAGAGAAAGTGATGATGACTTCTCAAACTTTAAAGATCTCTTCAATATTTTCAGCTATGAGAGTTCCAGAAGAAATGGGTACATGGCATAGGATCTAAAGAAATAGTCAAAGGTGCTAGACAGTGTTCTCACTTGAAATCCTTCAAAGGTTAACCAACTGGTATTGGGGAAAAGATTTCATTTTGGATGTATTTACTGATTCAATTTTTAATCTGGTTTTCTCTCATCTTGGAAACAAGGCAGCTTGAAAGTTAAATAAATAGACATAAATAAAGGCATTCCTCTAACCTAGTGGTTCTCAACCTGTGGATCCCCAAGTGTTTTGGCCTACAGCTTCCAGAAATCCCAGCCAGTTTACCAGCTGTTAAGATTTTTGGGACTTAAAGACCAAAACATCTGGGGACCCATAGGTTGAGAGCCACTTTGTGGGTACCTGTTTGAATCCTAGTATTCAAACAGGCTTTTCAAAACTTCCGAGTACTTGAAAATACTGCTATGTACCTTTGGAGAGGGAATTCCCCCCTCTCCAAAGCTTTGTGGCATCATTTTCAAGTGCCAGGAAGCTCAGGCAAGGCTTGTGCTTCCATTAGGAGGCAAGGCCATTAGGGGGTTTTCCCTCTTTTTAAAGGGCTAAATGGGGGGGGGGGCATGGGGGAGGGTAACTAAACTAATATATACCCACAAGTGCAGCGACATGCATTAGTAAATGGTCAATAAACAGGTATAAAATAGAAACTTATATTGAATGAAATACAATAAGTACAGAAATTACAATTGTAATGTTAATGCTCCGTACATCAAAATGAATATATAACTGAACAATGCTTGCTCTATACGTAAGTTTTCACTTGTGAAATCAATCAGTTCCTGCCATTCCTCCTCCCCAGACTGCCTGAGCATGGGGAGCATGAGATGGTTTTGGGGATGACCTCCATACTGTAAAGGTCAGGATCTTCCAGTAAGATCCTGATCTTTACAGGTATTTTAAACACTGGAATAAACCTGGATAATCAGATTTATTCCAGGGTAAAACGAATTTGCCTGGATCATCATTGGGACACCTCAGACTAATCCATTTCCTGTTCCACATCATGTGGCTATGTGGATGGGGTTTCAAAGGATGACTGAATGGGAAAATCTTTGGTGGAAGTAGAACAAGGAGAAAAGACAGCTAAACCCCTCTTGAAAGGCTGTCCCACAAACCGGAAGAAGTCACAATTAAGACCCTCTGTCCCACCTTTAGCATATATACCCACAAAGTACCCAAAGAAGAGGTTCCCTTGCAGAGCTCAAAACTTAGATTGGAGAATATGGTGTTTCACATGGCCTGGTCCCAGCATTACATAGGATTTTTTTGGGTCAAAACCAGAACGTTTAATTCCTCCTGAAAACAGACTAGTAAACAGAGAAGGTCTTATAACAAAAATGTTTACTGCTATTGCAATCTTCAAAGTGTTTTATAAATTTTCCTCACAGAGTTGGGTGACCTTTTGATAAAATGAGGCTAAGAAAGTTCTTACAGAGCTATATTAGTTCTCATTCTGTGGTTTTCATTCCATTGTTTCTATGACTTCTTTTAAAATGATTTTAGAGATTGAGTATTCCAGAAGCATTTTGAATTCTTTCAGATTTTGGAATATTTGCATATACATAATAAGATATCTTGGGGATGGGACAGAAGTCTAAACATAAAATCCATTTATATATACATTATACACAATATTTGTAATAATTTTGTGCATGAAACAACATTTGTGTACATGAAACCATCAGATATGAAAGGTGTCACTATCTTAGCCACCCATGTGGACAATTTTGGATTTTGGAGTGTTTGGGATTTCAGAATTCCACAGAGTAGATATCAATCTGTACTTTATTATTACAATTTAGTCTATTGCTACAGTAATATTACCAAAGAACAACTGATGAATTCCATTTAGTTTTCTGTCTCATTCACTGTCATTATAGAATTTCTTGATGATGACATCCAGGATGATGTTCTCTGTGCCAGGAGAGTTTTGACCAGGAATGAGGGAGCGCAGACCTGGTAAGTGACCTTTACAAAATCTACATGCAGTTGAGAAAAGGAGCCCTGAATGTACTAGCTTTACTGAATTATATTTAGTGTTGAACTAGCCTTAATTTGGGAAGGGGGGCGGAGAAATAAGGTATTTAGTAGTGGTGTGCATTTGTATGGAATCGCTGTTCACTTTGTTTAGTTTCATTCGTTTTGGCTCATTCTCATTTTAGTCTCTGCTTCCAAAAGTGGGGTGCCTATCCAAATGGGACTTTCGTCTCACATCTGATAGAAACAAAAATTTTTGGACCATTGGAAGAAAATAATTATAGTTCTCCTAAGGGCTAGTTTTAGAGAGGGACTGACGGTTTGAATAGAGACAGGAGCCCAAAAAATGTCTTTGCTTTCAAAAATATACGTAATCTATAACAAATAATAAGACTATCCTATTGTATTTGTTCTCTATACAGCCCAAAGGAGAGGGAGGACCAAGCCACAGGCAATACAGAGAGATAGGGAGAAATAAAATAGTAGTTTTTCCAAGGAGAGAGGGAAACAGGTTTGATTTCTAAACAGAGAAGGGAAACCCAACAAGTTCTTTCCTTTGAAATATATTTCTTTTTTAAAAAAAATGGGGGGAGGAAGAAGGGGGTTTTACACAAAGAATAAAGAAGAAAAGCCCCACACGCGCTCCCCAAACAAACCCACCCCTACCACTTCAAAAATCCCAGCCCCTTCCCTTCAAAGAAAAAAAAATAAAATATGCCAAGTAGCCAGGCAAAAAATAAAACCCAAATCTTTCCAGTGCCCTCACCAGCAAGGTAAGGAAGCAGCAGGGCAAGGCAAAAGGCAAGGGACGGCAACTAGCAAGCCAAGCCAAGCGGAGAGAGAGAGGCCAAGCCAGCCAGCTTTCTCTTTCGTGTGGCCTTTTGTTTTGTCTGGAAATGATGTCTTTTGTTTCGTTTTGTGCATCCAAATGGACGAAACAAATACACGAATACACTAGTATTTAGTACAGCCCTGGATGGTGTCTAACATATGTAGTCTAAATGTATTGAGAAAAGCACTTGGAATGAGTTGTTGTTGCTGGTACTGAAGTGGTTGAAGAGAGAAGCCACCAAGACCTTCCTGAGGTTTGAAAAAAACACAGTGTATTTTCCAACTGGTTAGACTGTTCCAAAAGTCAGAGTCCCTAATGAGAAGAATTCTCTTTTTTATATACCTTCCTCAGTTACAAGCAGGCAAGTTACATGCATGATCAGTTCTACTTCACAGAGATAACCTTTGACTCTCTCAACATATGGTACATACATCAGTTCTTTTTAAGGCACATTTACAGATAAACATTATATATTCAGATCATCCATCCAGAGGTGCTACCATTTTCCTTCCATTAGGCTTAGTGTCAGCCTATTCCCTGATACTTGGAATTTACAGATAATAGGTCATTCCCTTGCCTTTACATTGAACAGACCTCTTGAACATTCTGGGCCATCTAGCTACTGCATCTTAGGAATCTAATTTCCTATATTTCATTGTACAATACATACAATATATATGTGTGCTTATATATATTTCTTACTACGTCCCTATCATTATTGTTTCTCATCAAGAGCAATGAGAGATCCCAGGACCTCTGATCAGAAATAGCTTGCTCAGATTTTGCAAATTTAGGGCCATTATTTCCTTGATTGAATCAACCTACCTATAACAGTGAATTCCCCTTTCCAATGGTTTCCTACTTTACTGAACATTATAATCTTTTCGAGTTAGTGATTTGAAGGCACACAACAACACTGTGAATGGTACTAATGAATGCACTGGACCTAGTTTTATTAGAGCTAAAATATGATTGAGGCCACTGATGGGGAGAAGTATTTTCCCATTCTTCATGACTTAGGAAGAGTGGAGGAGCAGGGGTTCATTGATGTTGATTGGTGGAGGCCTGTCCAAGTTTTCTGTTCACTTCCCTCAGCTGCTAATCAGAATAGTAGAGATTCTATTTGGCTCTTGCAACTAATTCCCATTGTTAGGCCTACCCATCCTATGCTATTTAAGCCAACCAGTTGTTAGGATTGTATGCTATGGTGGCATTTTCCTAAGCTAATAAGGGACTGCATGAATTTCAAGATCCTGGTTTAATACCAAAGTCACTGTAGTAGAACTATTTTCTTTTTTAATAAACGCTATTTAACCTGCACCTAGTTGAAATGGGAACCCCAAAATACTAAGGACCTCATCACATTAATGAGGGGCAGTGGGGAAATTTGCTAGCATCCATGGCAAATCTATGGGGCTGCAGAACAATCCCGTCAATCCACGCCCAGCATCGCACACAACAACACTTCCCCATCACACGTGGAGAAGCGTCACTATGCTTCCCCCTGCACTTGTCCTGTTGCTTCCTGTGCCGTCGCGCCTGGGGCTGTAAACTCTTAGTGAAAGAGGCATGGACGTGACATCTTTCCCCAGGGGATTGCTTCTTGCCCTCCTTTAAGGAAACTGGAACTCCCAAGGACCAAAACACTGTAGTTAACTCAAAAACTGGGTTTATTCTTCACAAAGGGGGTAAAAGAAAATATACATTACAGTCTTTGATTGTTTAAGTCCATGAAGCTTGTCCAGATCCCTCTTTCTCTGGCTGTGAATGCCGGAGCAAACTCAGCCTCAGTCCAATGACCTATATCTGAAGACAAGAGTCTTCCTCTGTTGCCAAAGGACTGATGTGAAGGCGCTTGAGACTCCTCAACGTTGTTCAGGTTGGCCCTGAACATGAAGTGTGAATCCCAAGGGTAAGAACCTCAGAATTGGTGCTGAGAGGTAACTTTTGAAGGGCTTTTTGAGCCAAGCCTCTCTTTCACGTCCATCCGATAAGAGAACTTGCTGATGGAATGAAAAGGAGGAAACACAGTCCTACTCCAGGAAGAGGTGGAGCCAAACAGTTTTGCTGAGTGAGCAATATAACAGGTACAAACAACATTGATTGACAGATATAAATAACCAATCCAACTACATTTACAGGGTAAGGGCAAAATCAGACATGATACAACAATTCAAATCTTGCAACTTATAGTTCAACATATAGATGGCGCCACTCGCGCCGTCACACTTCCTATAAAACTTGGGAAACCTCCTGTGTTCTTGACAGAGTGTCATAGAATGATTGCACCACAGTTGATCTACAGAGCCCTTCCGAAAGTGAGTGTACATCGTGTGATGGGTGGCATGGGACTTCATAGATAAACTATGCTGCAAGCATCCCTTGATGTGTGATAAAGTGGTAAGCGATTTTTCTCTTTTCTGTATCCTCAGGCCACAGTGGGCTGAAAAGTGTCGTGGGAAAGATCTTTCCAGTTACCTCAAGGACTGTAAACTCTGAGATCCCACTTCTGGCTGGCATTTTACCATCAGAATTGCTTGTATTTTGTCCTGTACTTCTCTTGTTCATTCTGCTTTTGAATTTGGATGCCTCTTATAGTAGTAGTAGTAGTAGTAGTAGTAGTAGTAATAATAATAATAATAATAATCATCATCTTTATTTATACCCACCCTATCTCCCCGTGGGGACTCAGAGCAATTACCGACAAGTAAAGGCAAACATTCAATGCCCATAACAAAGATAATAATCTTAAAATTTAAACAAAAATCACTAATAAATTAATTTACAACACCTTACATTGCATTAATTTTTTATTTTAGTATTCCACAGCCCTGCTGAACCAGTGATCAGCTAAATCCAAACAGCATATTGATGACAGCCATAGCTACAAAACATGTGGCAGAGGAGAGAGATATCCTCTTATAGCCCTACTGATTTGTGAATTTTATCCTGTTGAAAATATTGGGACAAGTTTCCATCACTAACTAGTCCCATTACTTTAACACCACCCCAAATGTTTGTCTCATTCCTTTCCTCAAAAATGAAAATGTTAATGAAACAGTTGAGGGAAACACCCCTTACTTTAGTATGTTTGAATTTTTTCTGCTGCTGTTTATTTGATTTCTCCATTTGCATATTCAATTAAAAGTTTAAGAAGTAAGTCTCTTTTTCTCATCTTTTTTTTTTCATTGATGAAGAATTAGGAGCTGAATGAGAAAATACTGTAACATCTCCTTTGTTAAGTTCCTTCTCTTAAATAAATCCTTGTCTATCAGTGCCAAGGAACAGTGCAGCGAGAAGTGTTGATGAACACTTGGATATTCTGGCACTCTCACTTAGTGCAAATACAGTAGAGTCTCACTTATCCAAGCCTCGCTTATCCAAGCTTCTGGATTATCCAAGCCATTTTTGTAGTCAATGTTTTCAATATATAGTGATATTTTGGTGCTAAATTCATAAATACAGTAATATAACCTTACTGCATATTGAACTACTTTTTCTGTCAAATTTGTTGTATAACATGATGTTTTGGTGCTTAATTTGTAAAATCATAACGTAATTTGATGTTTTATAGGCTTTTCCTTAATCCCTCCTTATTATCCAAGATATTCGCTTATCCAAGGTTCTGCCGGCCCGTTTAGCTTGGATAAGTGAGACTCTACTGTATACCCACTTTTTATAGTTTGTGAATCCACTTGACCTGCTATGGCTGCACTTTATGGAATCCTGGGATTTGTAATTTAAGGAGGACTACAGCTCTCTGCTCAAGAACTCTAAAAACACCTCTGTAAACTGCAAAAGCCAAGGATTCATAGTAGTTACATACAACTGGTGTGTCAAGAGCAATTAGTTCTACTTCAGGCATTTCCAGGCTGTTTGAAAAGCTTAAGTCCTTGTGATATAGTTCCTAGTTTTTCCTTCTTCTGGGTTTTATCGGTTGTTTTTGCATCTGTGTCCCACAATCCTTGGAAATTTTCTCAGCACAGTCAGGATCCATCCAGACAAGCCCAAAAACCGGGACCTGACCAGAGGCATCCAAAACTGAATTAATTCAGAACAAACTAGGGTTTTATCTGATTTAATTATATACCCCATTAGATGCAGGCCTTCCTGAAAGGCCCAGGTCTAATGGGATATTGGAAGCGTACAAGGAGCCAGGCCTGTAGCGAGGGGGCAGTTTTAGGGGTTCAACCCCCCCCCCCAAATTTTTCAGGTTATAAAAAAAACCTGGTTTACTCATGAATTTTAACTGGTTAACCAAATCCCCATGCTAAGTCTATGAGACGCAAAACATTAAGAGTCCCTCCAGGCACTATTTCAAGCAGATATTGACAGGTTTGTAGCGGGGAGAGGTGTGTGCTAGGGGTTCAACCCCCCCCCCTCCCCGAAATTTTCAAAAACCCTCCCGAAATATTTTTCTGGCTACGGCCCTGCAAGGAGCACACAACTCGGATGTTGGGTCAGCTCCATTGACTGCCAGTTTGCTACCGAGCACAATTCAAAGTGCTGGTTTTGGCCTATAAAGCCCTAAACAACCCCGGCCCAGTTTACCTGTCTGAACGCATCTCCCTCTATGAACCACCTCGGAGATTAAGATCTTCCAGGGAGGCCCTGCTGTCAGTCCTGCCACCGTCACAGGAGTGATTGGTGTGGACGAGAGACAAGGCCTCCTCAGTGATTGCTCCTTGGCTATGGAACTCCTTCCCTGGGGCGATTATATCAGCCCCCTCCCTTCTGATCTTTAGAAAGGTGGTAAAAACTTGGCTGTGGGACCAAGCTTTTGGGACAGTGCAATAACGGCAGCAATAGGAAATTTCACCCTGCTGACCAGATCAGGTATGGCTGACTTGTGATAGTTTTAAATAATTGTTTTAATGTGAACATAACTGATTTTAGTGTTTATGTATTGTCAGGACCCAGGCTGCAGAGCACCAATAACCTTACACAGAGGCCAGAATCTATCTAATATCTTTATTAAAGAAATATATAAAGTCAATAAAAACAAGTGAAGAATATAGTTCAGAAATAGACCTTTCAGATGAGGTCAAATATAGTCCAGAAATGTATTGTCCAATATAAGATATTAGAGTCCAAAGTTTTAATCCACTTGACCGAAACACACACTTTGCCAAGCAATAGTGTGGGGGAAACAACAGAGTCTTTAAAGTCCAATGTAGCTAGACAACAAGGCTGGAAAATAAACTTGATTCTTGGCTGGAT
Source organism: Anolis carolinensis (assembly GCF_035594765.1). Lineage (NCBI taxonomy): Eukaryota > Metazoa > Chordata > Lepidosauria > Squamata > Anolidae > Anolis > Anolis carolinensis. Next base: position 211,346,225 of record NC_085842.1, on the reverse strand, counting down.
CCGTGACTAGAAGACGAGGTAAACATGAAACATGAACAGAGTCCAAGGAAGTCCGTGAAACAAGACAAGGCTGGAAACTTGATCCGGGAAACAAGGAACTGGATTACGAAGTCCACACACGATCTCTCTCCTCAAGCTGAACAATTGACTCCGCAAAGTATCCCTGGCGTTAAGCACCTATATTGGGTCTCGTTTTCCCGCCAACAGAACTCTTTCCCTAGAGAACGAGAAGCGAAACCCAACTCTGTCCAGATGTGTGACTCCTTAGAATTTCCCAAGGGAAGCAAGCCTAATCAGCTTGATTTCTGGCAGCAATGCGTAAACTCCTCCGATGAGCCTCTCTGTTTCCCCTTTCCCGAGAATAAGATTCTTTTCTGGGAAACGGGGGGGGAGTTCTGCCCAAGGCCTGTTTGGCTGAGTTCTTGAGGACAAACAATAACATCCTGCAGGTGAGGAGACTCCGGCTCTGGCTGAACCGGCAAAAATCCCATGTTTTCCTCTTCGTCTGTCACAATAGTACTAGGAACAGGACTACAAGGCCCATGAGTCATCACATGTATATTTATAGCTTATTTTATGTTCCAGCACTGAATTTTTGCCACATATATATTGTGCTCCGCCCTGAGTCCCCTTCAGGGTGATAAGGGTGGAATATAAATGTTTAAATAAATAAATAAATATTGGGCCCGTGGGGACTCACTACCAGGTAGTCCTAGGACTACCTGGGGATGAGTCCCCATTGCCATCCCCAAATGTGTAGAAACATTTATTTAATTGTGCGTGATAAAATTCTAAGTCATACTCAAGGGGCGTTCATCAGTAGTCCCTTGGTATTTGTAGGTGCAGTGTTGGTAAACAGATTGGTGCTTACAAGGAAGTTACAATCTTATTGTATAGTGGAGATTTGGCAGGAAATGACGTGCTACTACATCCTCTCATTTTGATCCCTGTTGCACTTTTGGTGAGCTGCCTGGTCAGAATAGATGATAGAAAAAAAAACCTGATTTTAAAACATTTTATTGGATATTCAAACAGATAAATAAAATCAATAACGGTAGAAAATCTTCAGTCATATTTGATCAAGGAGACTTCACCTTCAACATATGTGTCCATTCATGTGAATATGGTTGCCATCACCAAGTTTCATAACTTTTTGTTTCCTGAGGGGAAGGGGAGGGAAAAAAAGAGTTAAGACATATAAAAAGACATTAAGAACTTCTTAGTAACAGCAACACATTACATTAGTTTCAACAGGATCTAAATGTGTATGAGAAAGAGGGTGTGTGTGTGCGTGTGTAAATGAATGAATTTGACATCTTGCACTATCATGAAAAGAATTTTGCATTTAGGTGTCCAATTAGTTCAGAGACCTTAGATTTCTGAAATATGCTTTAGAATAAAATGCATCTCATGAATCACTTCTACAGCTGGGAGATGCAGGTTGATATTGGAAGGAAGGAAGCAAGAAAGAGTCACAATGCAATCTGTGCTGATGTAAAAATGGAGAACTGCTGTGGTGCAATGGTTAATTTAGGACTCTGGACACCAGGACTCAAATTCCTGCTTATCTGTGGAAACCCACAGGGTGACCTTGGCAAGTCACCCTCTCTCAGCCTCAGAGGAAGGCAAAGCTAAGCCCATTCTGAATAAATCTTGGCCAGAAAACTCCATAATAAGGCCCTCTTTTGGTTTCCATAATTCAAAAATGGCTTGAAGGCATAAAATAAAATACCAACCTGAATTGGAATCTCAAAATTACAGGATTTCACATAAACCGAAAGATCTTTTCCACGACACCTTTTTGCCCAGCGTGGCCTGAGGATGGAGAGAAAAGAGAAATTACCATCTTGACTTGGATTTCTTCTTCAACCAGGTGCAGATTAAACAGTTTGAACACACTAAAAAAAGAAAGTGGCTGTGAAAACTGGAATCTTCTTCCTCTTGACTTTGGAATGAAATCCACATTTTAGAGTGCAAGCAATTTTCTCTGGATGAAAGAGTTATCAGAATTATCTTAGGAAAATCGCAGAAAGAAAATTTGGCAGTACATATTGTCAAAGGCTGTCGAAGGCTTTCATGGCTGGAATCACTGGGTTGTTGTGAGTTTTTCGGGGTGTATGGCCATTTTCCAGAAGCATTCTCTCCTAACGTTTTGCCCACATCTATGGCAGGCATCCTCAGAGGTTGTGAGGTACCTCACAGCCTCTGAGGATGCCTGTCATAGATGTGGGTGAAACATCAGTAGAGAATGCTTCTGTAGCATGGCCATACACCCCGAAAAACTCACAACAACCCATTAAATAGAATTGACAGAACAGGAATGAGGAAAATTCTATCAAAGTATTTAAGCTCACTAGAATATCTGCTGCTGTGACTATCAATTGTGCAAATATAGGCAATCCCCCAGTTATGAACAATATGAACATATGGCTCCTAAGACCTCATCACATGACAAAATGTTAGCATTCTAGGACACTGGTGCCCACATGACATAGCCTCACTTCCAGTAGGACTCCGTTGCTAAACTGAGGCAACAGCATGATAGGACACTTCACCACCAATATGAGAGCCTTCCCGTGTTCCTTTTGGAAGAACCGGACTACCATGGGGACAAGTCGTGTGGCAATGCTTTCCCATGTGTGATGGGGAAGCATCACTGTTGGCTAGGCAGGGTACGGGGCACTGGGATTGTCCCACTGTCCCGCTGATTCACCATGGAAGCTGGCAAATTGGCATGGCGGACCTCGTCAATATGATGAGGTCCCTAGTTACGAATGTGCTTCTCCTTTCCCTCCCTTCCCTTTCCTTCGTGTCTGTATCTATCCCCCCCCCATCCATTTCTTTTCCTTTGTGTCTCTAACCCTCCCCGCCATTCCATTTCCTTTGTGTTTTCCCCCTCTCCCACATTTTCTTTCCTGCCTAGTCCTCCTAGGATGCATCTGCACTACAGAATTATTGCAGTTCAATGCCACTTTAATTGCTATAGCTCAGAGCTGATGTGACTCACCAGGCCTTCAAGTGCCCATTCTGCTTTATAATTTTCTTGGCACACAGAATGTCATCCTTGATGTCATCATCAATTAGCTCTGCAAGGTGAGAGAATGAGACAGAAAAAGAAAGGAACAAATGGAAATTAACACAAATGTGTTCCCAAACTGCTGTGATTACAGACATGGCTCTTCAGAACAACAGGCACAATATTGTTCTGTGATATTATTTACTGCGTGTATTCAACTATAAGTCTAGAGATCAAAAAATTGACCACCAAAACCTGGGTTGACATATCCAGTGTACCTTAACTATCCCTTTCTCCGAGTAGAGAGGTAAAAGGACAGATATTAGTTTGTCCTGGTAGAACCCAAAAGCAGCACTGACCCCCTCCAGTTACTCCACTGCAATGCCTGAGTAGGAAAATGGATTTATACCAGATACATCTCAAAACCGAATGCCCACCAAATAGGGTGAAAACCCCCCACAAATGAACAAGGCAAGACTGGGTGAATCTACAATGCAAAATTTAAGTGGTTTGACACCACCTTAACTGCTAAGGTTCAATGCTATTGAAGGATGGGAGTTGTAGTTTCATAAGGTCTTTAGTTTTATCCGCCAAATAGTGCTCGTACCTCACCAGAGATGACTCCCATAATTTCAAAGCATTGAGCCATGGCAATAAAAATAGTGTCAAACTGTATTAATTTTACAGTATCGATGTACTGGGAACAATTTACGAACAGAAAACACTGAACAACAGACCCAACCAGGAAATGACAGAAGACCAATAGTTGCTATCTAAAGCTCTCAGCTGAATTTATTCAAACAGGTCATCAGTGAAATGTATATAGTTCTGGAAAATAATACTGCCTTCTCACAACCTTATACAATTACTGAATTAAAATTGTGCACATAACATGGACAAAAATACGGACATAAAAGCCCTGTTATACGTCCAGAGACTCACCCTCTACTCAGATCTATCCTGTTGCTGAAGAAGACCCAAGAGGATAAATAGACACAAACAGTAGAAATGGCATTTACAAGTAGTGATTCTTAAACAACACCAGAAAAATGGCAGGAAATTGGAAGGAGAAATAGTATTCAAAGCAACGTAGCAAGAGATCACTCACTAGAACAGGAAATGTTGCAGAGATTCTTTGAGGGCTGAACCCCATCAGAGCACCAGTCTGAATTGTTAATCCTGAATAGCCCATAGGCTTTGCGTCTTGTTGGGCTCACTGGAGGATCAGTGTTAAATCCGCTTTCATGAAAGACTGTACAAAGCCCTGGCAAGAAAAATAATTTAGAAGATTAGAGATTGGTTGGGGGATGCAAAGAATGTATAGGAAGAAGTACTCCTGGCAAAACTCACAGTCACCGAGGGTGAAACCAAGGTACTGACTCAGCCCCAAATCATTAAGTTCCTTTGCTAGGTGACACCTCTGGATTATTTTTGCTTCACTTGCCACAAGCACAGAGCTAAGGAGGGCAAGAGTAAAAACTAGCACCCTCATGACTGCAGCTGCCTGGAGAATGGGATGAGGATCCATCAGAAGAACTAGATCTTTTATAATCTAGAGATGAGTGACAGAAGAGTTTGTTGGCATCTATCTGTTCCCAGAACTATAATTTCACCAAGTGGTATTTAAGATCTGATTTATTGTTTGGGTGAGAGTTAGTTAACGTCAGCAAACTAATCCATGTATTAGCTGGAGATATTTTCATTCATCTTTGTCAGCTTGGACTAAATGAATTAATATTTAAGCACAATTGTCCATCAGATTAGTTATTTCTGTAATCCTCCTGCATGATATACAAAACCAAGTTTCCTCTCTCATCTCCAATTTAAGGACATGTTGTTGCTACTGCCATTGTTCCTCGTAAGAAGAGACCAGCACAGAAATTTAGAATTGTTGTTTAAAATACTGGCTTCAAATTATACTCCTGTATAAGTGCGATTATTTAATCAATTCTGAAAACCTTGATATTCTGTAATGAGAGAGTACTGGAAGAAGTTGGCCAAGATCAAATTAGCCTTTTTGAATGAGTATGAATCTTTGCCACCAATGCTATGTTAGTGTTCTGCAGGACAATGGGCATGTACCAATGAGCTACCTGACTGCTGCTGCTATTGCTGTTGTTGTCTAGAGATGTGCGCAGAACTGTTATCCCTCATTGCATCCATTCTTTTGTTACTTTCGTTACCTTCCGGAGCACGTAATGGGAAGCCCTCCCCCCCCCCAATATTAGCTTGACACGAAAGCAAATGGGAGCCGATCATTGGCTCCGCCTCTGCTTTCATGAGCATGTGGCGCTCCATGCCTTCTTGCTTTGGAAATAGTGTGTATGTGTGTGTGTGTATGTGTGTGTGTGGCATGTAGGCCCAGCACAGGCGCTTGCCTGCAGCCAAACACCTCCTCTAGAGTAAGAAAGTCAGAATTTGTCTCCTTTCCTTGAGAGAGTGTGTGTGTGGCATGAAGACGCAGTGTGCGCCTCTGCCTGCAGCAGAGCACCTCCTCTACAGTAGAAACAGGTAAGAAGCCTCCTTAAAGTGCCTGCCTGCCTGCAGCTCAGCACCTCTCCTCTAGAGTAAACAGCTTAAATGCCTAAAATGATGGGAAGGGGAGCCTGGGAAGCCCCCCCCCCATAATGGGCTGATAGAAAATGGACCTTTGGGCCCCCCAGAGCAAAAACAGATGTCTGCCCTCCCGATATTGGGAGGCTCCCAAGAAGTGGATCGGGGGCCCCACCGAAAGCTGGGACATGAAACAGGTCAAGGTTTACCCAGAAAGCACAACCCTATTATTTTCATAATTTAAATCCTACCTTTTTCCCAATAATGGGATTCAAGTGTGTGTGAGGGGAAAGTAAGGTAAAGGTTTCCCCTGACGTTAAGTCCAGTCGTGTTTGACTCTGGGGGTTGGTTCTCATCTCCATTTCTAAGCCGAAGAGCCGGCATTGTCCGTAGACACCTCCAAGGTCATGTGGCCGGCATGACTGCATGGAACGCCGTTACCTTCCTGCCGGAGCAGTACCTATTGATCTACTCACATTTGCATGTTTTCAAACTGCCAGGTTGGCAGAAGCTGGGGCTAACAGTGGGAGCTCACCCCGCTCCCCGGATTTGAACCTGGGACCTTTCGGTCTGCAAGTTCAGCAGCTCAGCGCTTTAACACACTGAGCCACCAGAGGCTCCGTGGGGAAAGTAGCAAATATTTAAATCAATCAACTCCATTTGTAGGATATTCATAGGCAAAGCATAGGTGGGCAGCAGTTGTTTTTTTTTTTAAATTAGAAACTCCCATCTTTATCCTCCTGCTCTGAAATTCATTTTTTCTGTATGATGGGGCAGACCTGTTCAGAACCCAGCTTCTCCAATGCAATACACTTCTGGGAGAGGTGGGAGAGGGGGATGCAATTAGCTTTTCCCAACTGTAAAGACAAAGACTTTTTCTCTCCCTTGAGAGTGCTTGAATTGCCAAGACCCATTGCTATCTAATCCCAGCAGTTGTAGTTTCAGAAGGTCTTCAGCCTTCTCTGCCAAAGAGTGACTGTGGATAAAAGGATCCATGCTCGGTAAGCACATGCTAAACCACATTGGCCAGGACAGAGAAACACTCACCAGGTTGAAGACAAGTCACAGAGGTGTATTCATTTCAGTCAAAAGGGATGCAAATACAAGCGGATGCTTCAAAATGTATAAGCATAAACATACTAAGAAAGCACAATGTCTTATAACAGTTTGACAGGTATTCAAAACTCCTGCTTCCTCCCCAGATTGGTCCAAAGAGGGGCCAGTCTGGATCCATGCTCTGATTGGCCAGGAGTTCCTCTGACATCACTGCTTCCAAGCAAGGATCCCCTTTCGCAGGGAAATAACAGCTAGGAATTTGACAGCCAAAAAACCAATCAGTTGGTGGGATGCCCCCCTGGGAAAAGGCATCATCCGCAAAGATAACATTAAAGGAATGATAATGAGCTTTTGATTAACTCAGCTGTGTTTGACAGAAATAAGAGCTTCTGAAGACAAAGGTGCAAAGCTCCTAAAACAAAAGGTGATGATCTTGGATGATCAAGAGCTGGATTGAAAGTAGAGAAATTAAACCAATGTACACAGTGAGATTTTGTTTCCATGGTCAGCAGTCTCTCAATCTCAAGTGAACCATTTAACCAGACAAACAATTCTCGGCTGACATGGGAAACTACTTATCTCTGCCATATGAACAATGGATTTCAATGTTTGAGAAACAGCCAGACAGATTTGCCCAAGTTTCTTGTTTTTACGGAATTACCTCAGTAGGATTATGGAAAGGTGACTGTCTCTGGGCTACATCTTGTTACATTTTATAACGAACTCTATACATTTTTATATAAATTAAAATCCATCTAAAGACATATGTCTTCCAGCAGGTTTACCCAGTCAGTTTTAAGCATGAATTGCAAGCACACACACACGCCAGGACCTTACTTAAAAATGTAAACTTAATGACCGACTGATTATCCATGATGTTGGGAACCAGGAAGAGCTTTTTAGTCATGTTTTTTATAATTACCTTTCTTTGGCAAGCTGGAACTCTGCCTTGTTTTAAGGAGGCATTAACCACTCCCTCTATCTACGCAGCCAATCTCTTTCTAGCTTTTTAAATAACCCTGGAAGTGTATGGATTTAACATGTGCTGCTGAGATAGGTAGTGGTTCAGTCAGTCCACATCCAAGTCACCTCAAACCTGGTGTCAGCTTTTATGTCTTGAAACAGAGTGATAGACAGCATAATAGGCATAGGTGGGCCTTGGTCCGATCTGGCAAGATTTTTCTTTCATTACAGGGTAAATGTTGATTCAAATACTGCTTTATCTCATTCTCATATGCAGGGTGGCGGTGTGGGTAGGATATATTTTTCCACTGCTAGTAATAATAAAGTGTTAATTTGGTAAAAATGAATTTGCAAAAATTGCACAAAAGTGTACCGCATGCACAAAACTGAGGTGCTGTGTGGTTTCCAGGCCATGTGGCCATGTTCTAGTAGCATGTCTCCTGACTTTTTGCCTGCATCCAGGATCACCATTTATCAACCATAAATACGTTGGTATAGTTTGCAGTGGTGGTTTGGCCAAATTAAAAGACTGCTCAGTGGCAGAGATTTGGATCATGTAACAAAACAAGGAGAATGGTAAAAATGATTGAGGCAGCACCTTAAGTTCAGCACTAAATGAGCTATTGTTAGATGAACAATGCTGTATTTTACATCCATGCCAAATTTTTGCTCTTTCTAAAGCCCTGGATAAAGTCAGAGACACTGGGTGCATCCAGCCTGATTAAAATGTCCCAAATTTAGTTCCTGTTCATTCTGATTTTACATGGGCTCACAATAAACTAGTATAAAAGGGTTCTGATCATATCAGGAGTTGACAGAAAATATTTTGGGATAAACACAGAGCCGGTCCAACAATGAGGCGAATTAAGCAGTTGCTTGGGGCGCAAAGTATATGGGGGTGCAGTCGAGACTGCTTTTTCTTTGATTTGTTGTAAAACATGATGTTTTGGTGCTTAATTTTTAAAATCTTAATGTAATTTGATGTTTAATAGGCTTTTCCTTAATCCCTCCTTATTATCCAACATTTTCACTTATCCAACGCTTTTATTTTTCAGTAATTGGTTTGGGGGGGGGGGGGCAAAATTCTGTTCGCCTACACTTGAAAAATACCTAAGGCCGGTTCTGGATAAACAAAATATGTGTGGATCTCCAAAATCTCCAAAGGAGTAGGAACCAAATCTGGGACCTTTTTGTGGTGAAGATACGTTAAATGCGGCAAAGCACCCTGCTGAAAGCAGAGACCAGCAGTACCTGGCACCCAAAAAAAAAAAAAGGGAAGTATTCCTATATGTGAGATAATTTGTTTCCCCTGTATGCTTCTCCATTTTTGTTTTCTTTGTTTTCTTTGCAATATGTATGGAAATGGGTTCTGTTGTAAGTCAATTACTGCAGTTAAGCAATGTGTCCAAGAGGGGTTTTGGTCTGTCTAGAAGAGAATACCCATCTCCACAATTTCACCTCCTGCCCCACCGCTGCAAAGAAACCATATACAGGCTTGTACTGGACTCAAATTTATGTTTGTCACTGATAGGATGCTGGTCAAGAGTTTTTTGATATATGAATAAGAAACGTCCCAGCTTTTGACAACGTGGTGCCTTCCATGTCAGAGGTGCACCACTGTCTCATCACTCTCTTTGCAAAGACGACACTTTGGGTCATTGTAGGACTTTTCAATTTTTGTTTTTATTGCATTCGTTTGCAAGGCTTGTGCAGCAAAAATCAGGCCTTTTGTTTTCTTTTTTAGGGTTCCCCTTCTAAGCCACTCCCATTATTATTATTATTATTATTATTATTATTATTATTATTATTATTATTATTCATTACTGTTTTAAATGCTTAAAGAAAAGTGGAGGAAGAGATAAGGAAAGGAAAATACATATTTTGAGTGAAAAGCTCCCTGAGATTCTATTTATTTACAACATTTATACCCTGCCTTTCTCAAATTTAATATTTTAATATTCAATATTTTAATATTGAATGTAATGCTTTAAATGTTTAATATGTATTAATTTTAAATTTAATTGATTTTAAGTATCTGCTTGTATATATTTTAAGGTATCTAATGGTTGTCATATGTAAGTAGCCTTGAGTCCCCTTCGGGGTAGAGAAAGGCGGGGTAGAAATAAAGTAAATAATAAATAAAATAACCCCAGAGGCGACTCAAGGCGGCTGTTTTGGTATTCTTGCTTTGGTATAAGGTTGAAATATCTTCTTCCATACAACCCAACCACGGAGTAGTTCAAGCATTCTGGCGATCACACTTGTCCCTATCTTTGCTACACTACACTTTCATGGCCAGAATCAGCATATGCAGTTCTACATATAGCCAACTATAACTCCAACTGCCCAGTGCTAAGAAGCCAGGCATTGTGAGTAGGATGAGATAGCAAATCACCTCTGCCATAGATTATACTGAAGTACTGCATCAGATCAAGTCAAACCAGATTGGGAGCCCTTTCAGACTACACAATATTCGCATTATGATTCCCCTTGAACATAGCAACATCATATAGGATCCTGGGAATTGCAGTCTGAAGAAGGGACATTGCGAATTCCCAGCCAGATCATTCTATTATTTTATTTATTTATTACAGTATTTATATCCCGCCCTTCTCACCCATAGGGAACTCAGGGCGGCTTACAATAAAACACAATATAAAAATATTACAGACAATTCAATCACTTAAAATTAAATACATTAAACATTGATAATCACTTAAAATTAAATACATTAAACATTGATAAAAATATACATATAAATACACAATTGGTGCCTAGTGCCTATGACCAAGCCACGAACTCCAGCATTTTATATGAGGCAGCCATTGCAGTTAAAGTGGAATGATAGTGCTCTAACTGTGCAATGTGAAAGGACCCAGAGAAAGTTCAGAATTCCCATCTCTAGTTATGAGCCGAATTGCTTTGGCAGAAAAAGGATGTTTCTTGTTCTTTTAAAGGAGATCAATGGCTTTTCCTTACACACTACAAACCAATGTTTTTTTTTTTAATGAATCCCTGAATGTTTTAAAAATGTGATTGAATGTAAGAGAGCAGTAAAAACGATGAGGCTGTGGTCTGTGCTGATTTTGTAACCATTCTGAATGGAATCTACCAGCTCCCTCTACAAATCTCTTGGATACCACATACAGTGAATGCCCTCTACTAATAATTTGGTTTGATAGAATGTAGAGCTACTTTTTGAATTCTTCATTGAAACAGTTCTGCTTTAACCTGAGAACTGGCCATAGGGTTGTGCCTCATTGTTCTGGAATGTCACCTGTAAGATCTGAGGCCCCTTCTACACTGCCATATAATCCAGAGTATCAAAGTAGATAATCTACAATGTAGATAGTCTACACTGCCACATAATCCAGTTCAAAGCAGATAATCTGGATTTTATATGACAGAGTAGAAGGGTTCCTGAGATAGGTATTAGTGTATGTTCCCACTGATTTCAATGGGAACTGAAAGCAACTAATAATTCTCAGATCTGAGGCAATGTATTTCTACTTCAGAAAAGTACTCCTAACTATGTTTTATTTTCTCCAAAGTGGGAATGTGGTAAGTTGTAAATAGAGCATGGAACAATTACCTTTTTGAGCAATAACACCCAAAAAGACACCCCACCCCACAAGCCAATTTGGTATCAAGTAGCTGGACCATAAGGAAGGCTGAGCAAAGGAAGATAGACACTTTTGAACTGTGGTGTTGGAGGAAAATTCTAAGAGTGCCTTGGACAGCGAGAAGATCCAACCAGTCCATCCTCCCGGAAATAATGCCTGGCTGCTCACTGGAGGGAAGGATATTAGAGGCGAAGATGAAATACTTTGGCCACATCATGAGAAGACAGGAAAGCTTGGAGAAGAGAATGATTCTGGGGAAAATGGAAGGAAAAAGGAAGAGAGGCCGACCAAGGACAAGATGGATGGATGGTATCCTTGAAGTGACTGGCTTGACCTTGAAGGAGCTGGGGTGGCCACGGCCGACAGGAAGCTCTGGCGTGGGCTGGTTTGTGAGGTCATGAAGAGTTGGAAGCAACTGAATGAATAAACAACAACAAAAGTATGCAATTTGTGTTTCCCCTTTTATCTCATATTTTTATTGGGATGTATCAAGGGAGTTACAGTATATTTAAAAAAAGAAGGAATATTTTCTGTGCAGGTAATGCAATAGAAATTTGCATATCTACATTTCAATAACTCTTGTCTGTTTGAGGCAAGTGTGAATTGCTAGTTATTCTTTGGAACAGATTTCCCTGCTGCATCAAGGGGTCCAGTTGATATACATTCCCAGACAAGTTAATATCTCCTGAAAATTTCTCCAGAAATTGCAGCTTTAATGATTTATTTAAATGATTTATTTCAAAGATCAAAATATCATCAATTAATACATTTTCCTTCTTCATAAGCAGCCTGGAAGACCTAACTAGGACAGTTGATGACTGGTGCATTTGGAGGCCTCTTGTTTATAGAATCAGTATAATTCAAAGTCAGCTTAATACAAATAACAACAAAAAGCAGGATGAGATTTGGCAGGTCACACAAACAATTCTGATTGGGTAGAATAGCCAAGCATAATATTACATTGACTACTTTATTTCAGTCTGTCTTACATTCCCAGTACACTACTTCAGGCATAGGGTGTCTGCAGTAATCTCGAAAAGGTTTCCTTAAAAGGGCAGAAAAAACAAGAAGGGTTATTTTTCCATTGTAAACATTTTACTGTACTTAAAATATTATTTTTTAAAAAGCAATTAAAACAAAATATATCTCCAAATCCATATTTTTCTTTTCAAAGTAGACATATAGTCAAGATTACGCCATTTATTGTCTCATTACTGTTTCTGCACTACATGTCAGGTCTTCAAGAAATGCCGTGTGCAGTAGGATTTTCACTGGTAGGCATAGCAGCAGTTGGGGTAATAGTGAGATTTGAGGAAAATTACAGTATATATTCTTTTATAAGTCAACCTAATGAACAAGTTGAAATTGTGTTTGACAGGCAAAATTATGGATTTTGATATGATCCATAAATAAGTCGAAGTTCATTCTAGAGATGTGCGTGAATTTTTTTCCTTCATTTCCTTCATGTTATCATTTTGTTTTGACGTTTTGTCTACACAAAATGAATGACAACATTTTCGTAGGAAACATGAGGCGACATGAAAATGAAAGCCACACAGTCATCGTGCTTGCTTTCGTTTTCCTTTCGTTTTGCTCCGTAACAATAAGCAGGTACTGACAGAGGGCTGCTTTCCTATTACAGCTGATGTGTACCAAATGCAAACCTCACTTGGGGGCTGCACTGCTCCCGCCACTTGTCCTCTTCCTCCTTCTCCTCCTCTTCCTGGATGGCCATTCATATTAATAATGATAGTTACTCCAGGACCCTAAGTTGAGTCTTGAAGAGGAGTGCCTCGCCTCACCATTACATCGGATGTGTGTCAATGGGTGTTAATAATAATAATAATAATAATAATAATAATAATAATAATAATAACAACAACAATAGTACTCTGGGGAAGACCAAAACATTTTAAAAGTTGGTGGGCTAAAAGGGATTGAAATGCCCTCCATGTGTGGCAATTTTCACCCCTCTAGCCCAAAAACCGAGCCGGGGGAGGAGGGGAAATTCTGTTCATATAGGCACCCCATTTTCATTAGCAGAAACAAATACAAAAATATGGAAATGAATGAAACTACACAAAACAAACAGCAATTTCATACAAAAGCACATGAAGAGAGGAAAGCACTAGCTCCATTTGAAGGGGTCAGCCACCTCTGGCTGCTGCCATTTGTTCACTCTGGCATTTAAAATGACCTTTCAGCAATCTACTCAGAGAAAGGAATGGCCACCTTTTTAATATGTGTGTGAGTGAAAGTACAGTATTAATTCTTATATTTAAAAAGGAATAATTCCCTACTCTGAGGAGAGTGGTGCAAAGAGAGTACATCCTGAGAGAACCTAAGAGAAGCCCTAACTTTCTCAGTGCCCACTGAGGGGAAGCACCAAAGAGCCACAACTGCCCTATTTTCCATACCAGGCATTCAAAGACTCCCCAACAGTGCCACGGTGCCAGTGAGAGCAGGGGGTTTGGGACTTCTTTCAGGTTCTCCTGGAATGGACTACGCTGCTTTTCACCACCCTACTCCAAAAGGGAATAGTTTCTTTTTTTTTGTTGAGAGTTAAGGTTTAGTACTTATGTTGACCCATGTTTTTGGCATTGACTTTTTGACCAACATTTATAGACTTACACACAAGTATATAAATAATGGCAGAAAGTATTATCAGTGACAACTATGCTCAGAACAGTGTCATTCAAAAAATGACCACAGATAGCACAAATATTATAGAATCATAGAAGTAAACTGGTTAACTCAGTGGTTCTCAACCTGGGGTCCCCAGGTGTTTTGGCCTACAACTCCCAAAAATCCCAAACAGTTTACCAGCTGTTAGGATTTCTGGGAGTTGAAGGCCAAAACATCTGAGGACACATATGTTGAGAACCACTGAGTTAACAGCTATCCAGATTTTAGGGATAGGTTGAAACCTTCAAGTGAGTTGTAACTCAGCAGTCTGTCTCTCTCTTCCCCTCTCTTGCACATTTCACTGGAGAACTGGCTACATTATGGCACTGCTTGAGTATCTGGGGTGTGTGCAGGGCCAGCCGAAGGAAATTTTCAAGTGTAAGCGAAACAGGATTGTGGTGCACCCCCCCCCCCCCCCAAAAAAAAAAACCCAACTGCTGGAAGCATCTTCGGGCGAAATGGGCGATCTGCGCTGTGCGCATGCACGTATCCCTTTCGCCCGAAGATGCTGGAAGCATCTTTGGGAGAAATGGGCGAACTGCGCTGTACGCATGCGCACAGCTCAGATCGCCCATTTCGTCCAAGGCTTCTGGACACAGACGCAGATCGGCCAGCGAACTGCGCCTGCGTCCAGAAGCCTTGGGCGAACTGGGTGATTTGAGCTGTTGGTCCCTCCCTCCAGAAAAATGGGATGAAGTCCTCAGACTACATTTTGGCTGACCAAAGTAAAGCCATATGCACACACCCAGGGCCGGTTGAAGCAGACAATGGGGAATTTACAAGCAGACAATGGGGAATTCCCATCACACATTAAATTTCACGTTTTTACACATCTCTACACGGGGAATTAAAAAAGAAGTAGATTGCCAACCAACAGGAAGCATAGAAAAAAAACACACATTAGAAATGGCGAACTACGTGGAACCTATGGTACGAGCTTGCATCATGTGATGGGCTCTGTAGATAGCCATTTCTTAAATGTGTGGGAACACTGATTTTATTGCGAGTGAAGAAGTCCTGATTGCTGTTTCTGAGACAATATTTTCTCAGTCACCCCCAGATTATAAAATGGTCTACTGAAAGAGTTTCATCATTTGGAGAAGTTGTTTTGTATTTAAAATGGTAGAAAATACCAATCTCATATACCATGTCCATATAGATTTGGGTTTTTTTAAATGAAATAATGGTGCAACTGAGAAAATGTTAGTGGTGTCAGCATGCTTAAGAGTGATACTAAATCTTACTGAAGGAGGCTAACATTTGGGGATATGGGATATGGTTTCTTTTCAAAAACTTCTCAGTGTGAACTAACAATGTAATCATTTGCCTTATTCTTTTTAATGACTGAAAAAATTCTCCTGCTATTTTAATCTTGTTATTTTGAATCCTTGCATCTATTTACATAAATCCCTAACTGTCTGCCTTTCCCCTTCTGGTAGTGTTTTTAGAAGAAGCTGAATACAACATACACTAATGGAGTTCACCATTGTAGAAACTAATTCATTTTTCATCCTATCTTACAGGGCCTCTAATTCTTTGTCAAAAGAAGAATGGCCAAGAGCAAAATTCATTAGCACTTATATTGTTGTTCATACTGTGATACTGGACAATGGCTAAAGCATTGGATTTGAATTTGAAAAGCATTGTTTTGGTTGCTATTGATCTATGAAAATTATGCCTTTCTCTGCTTGAACTACCTCTTGCCGTTGGGTAAGGATAGTGTTAAGGGGAATGTCAGGTATAATGTTTTGCCCTAATTGGAGGAAATGTGGCATATAAATGGAACAAAATAAAATAAAATAAAAGCACAATGGTTGGCACCCTGTCCAGAATTTACAATGCCATAAACTGTATAGTATTTATGAGCTCATCAATTCATTGTTTTCATGGTGGCACCATTGACATGGCTGCAAAGGTTCCCATCAAGCCATCTTTCAAGGCAGCCAGTCACACTATCTGAAGGTTTCTCACATGCAGTCCCTATTGCTTCTCATCTACCCATGGGAGATGGATCATTGGCATGCTATCTTAGCAGGATCCCAGCCAATATTCAGATCAACAAATAATACACTATTTGGTTGAAGATGCCCTATTTTCATCATCAAATAATTAGATGTATCCATTTTGTTTGGTTAGTATTTTCAACTGCATCTTTTTATGTTTCATTCACTCACCAAGACAGCATTCCATCCTTGCTGGCAGCAACTTTCTTTGCACATGCAATGTCATCTCTGATATCATCATCTAGAAATTCTAAACGAAATGTTGAAGACATTAATGAAGAATGATTCAATGTTCTGAGTAGGAAAGAATGACAATTCCATTGCTGTATCATCCATCCCATTGACCAACAGGTTCCCTTCTTGGACTGGCCAAGGTGGCCTTGACAGTGGTTGTAGGCATGACTTCATAAATGGTGTTCTTGCTGAGGGTAGATTGTTGACACCGACTCAAGGTTTAATGGCAACCACTGGACTTATTGCCCTGAGTTTCTGGAAGAACTGAACATCTCATGAATAAAAGCCTGCCGTTCCCTCTCACCTTGCTTTAGTTGCAAATTAGCTTGTCAGTGAATTTTTAAAAATGGCTGGCATTCTGTTGGTGACATACACAAGTATAACTCCATTTTGTATTTGCATATCTCTTTAAAGTTGTTGTTGAAGCATTAATTGAATCTCCTGCACAATAAATCCTAACTATCGGACTAGCTGTTTCCTGCCAGCCTAGCTCACCTTGACTATGTTATTGTAGTGAGAAAGTTGGAGAGGTTTGAGAAGTATGTGGCTATTTCCTGGTATCTGGATGTCATCTCTCAGGACCTTGGGCAAAGTCCCAGAAGGTCATGGGAGATGTCTTCATCATTGTCTTCCTGGCTGCCAGAAAACCGCTAGATGTTTTTTGGTTGGCCCCTGCTCTCCCCTAGTTGTTACCTGGCCATAGAAGGAGAATAGATACAGCAAAATTGTGGGTCTTACATGCCAGGAGTGGAGGACCAAAAAAGTTCTTCTAAAGTGCCCTTCCACACTGCCCTTTATCCTAGGTTCTGATCCTAGATTATCTGCTTTAAACTAGAATATATGAGTCCCCACTGCCAGATAACCTGGGATAAACAGATAATTGGAATCAGATCCTGGGAGATGGGGGCAGTGTGGAAGGGCCCTAAGAAGAACCTTTTGTTCCACCCCCAAAATGAGAGAATTGTGGGTAAACCAACAGAAATCAAGAAAATTGTATAACTTTCCTAATACTCTTCAACTTCAACAGCAACAACATTTTTTTCAGCTTCTTCCTAAGGACTGAGGCATGGAACAATAGCAGATTAACAAAGAACAGATTGGACATTTAAAAACATATAACTCCACTCTAAAGAACACATAAACAGTTAAAATAGCATATAATAGCAATGCATATTTTAAACAATCAATCCAATATTTTAAATCTCAAAATGGAAAAAAAAATCATCTGCATGGAACTGCTGGAACAAATTGATCTTTACTGCTGTTCTGAACTCAAGACAGTTGATGAATCTTCTTGGGCAGGTCATTTCACAATCATGGGGGACTGAAGAAAATGTCCTCTGAGAAACACTTGTCAGTATAGTTTGCACTGGCTGATGTAAATGTCACTCAGAGGGCCAAATTGTTTAGGGTGAATTATACGGAGCCCCAATGGCAAAGTGTGTTAAAGCACTGAGCTACTGAACTTGCAGACCGAAAGGTCCGAGGTTCAAATCCCGGGAGCAGAGTGAGTGCCTGCTGTTAGCTCCAGCTTCTGCCAACCTAGCAGTTCAAAAACATGCCAATGTGAGTAGATCAATAGGTACCGCTCCAGCGGGAAGGTAACGGTGCTCCATGCAGTCATGCCGGCCACATGACCTTGGAGGTGTCTACGGACAACGCTGCCTCTTTGGCTTAGAAATGGAGATGAGCACCAACCCCCTGAGTCAGACATGACTGGACTTAACGTCAGGAGAAACCTTTACCTTTTTATATGGAAGAAGATGATCCCATAGGTAATCCGGACTCAAACTACAAAGTACATAGGACTTTAAAAGCAACAACCAGCACTTTGCACCTTGTCTGGCAATTAATAGGTGGCTATTGCAATTACGTATGTTAAAACTTGCAATATTTCCTGAGGCAAATACATTAAGCATTCACTTACTTTCGCAGTGAATTTTGCACAGGTTCTTTGAGAGATGCCTCTCATTGTTGCACCACTCCAGGCCACTGAGATAAAATAGTCCATAGTACGGATGACCCCTTGTGTACTCATAATGATTTGTGTTATATCCAGTGGCAAACAAAGTCAAGCATATCCCTGCAAGAGAGCACAACTGGCCATTGGAAATGTTCATTGTATTTGTGTCCTAACAGCTCCTAAAAGAGATTTTGAAGCCAGAAAATGACATTATTAAATTTACTGAACTTTCAGGCCCAGCCAAACCTTGGATCTTGACCATCGTGGCATTAGCATTTTCAACATTCAGACCAAAATCCTGTTGGTTATGCTCAGCTACAGTTGTGTCATGCCTTCATGTAGTTTACAAGTGGTAGTGATCCTAAAATTAACCTATTACAGAGTTTGCGCTGCAAGATTTGCTTAGAGGAGGGTTGCCATTGCTTTGCTTTGAGGCTGATAAAGTGCGACTTGCCCAAGGTCACTCAATAGGTTTCCATGGTTAAGGGGGGATTTCACTTCTGATCTCCAGAGTCTAGTCCAACACTCAAACCAGTAGACTACAGAGTCTCTTCAGCTATGATAAACCCATTTAATCAATTGTTGAATTGGTGATCAGCTCATAGGAAATCCTGATACAATATGTCTATTCTAATCAGGATTGTCAATATGACTTAAAGCCTCAGTTAAACATGGACTACAATACAATATATATTTGTGTATAAAGAGGGGAAAAAATTAACACTTTTAACTCCAAAAACTTGGGTTGACTTACACAGGTCATTGCTGGAACTCAATGCAAAGGCAATGATAAGAGGTAGAGGTAAGAAGCTTCCTTACTATTACCATTCTTTTGTCCAAATCAGAGAAAGAATGTATTTCCCTTCTTTCTCTCAATTTTTCCTCACTTGAATGGTGTTTAGTAGCAACACAGGGGAACCTGAGGAATGCAGTTTGCACCCCATTTGGGGCACTCGAGGTGGAGATGAATGGCAGTGGCCATTTTTACTGCAGAAACTTCTCTGCAGAGAGATTGCTGTGACTGTTTTTTAACAGGGCCTTAACATTAAAACCTGCCTTCCAGTATTAAAAATGGCTGTTTAAAAATTACATTGAGAAATGTTAAACAATGTTTAATAATAATATTGAGAAATGTTAGGCAATGTTTCATAATAATATTGAGAAAAATGTTCAAAAAATAGATACGCCCCCAAGTGTTTTGCATGAAAAATGTTCAAAAATAGATACACCCCCCAAGTGTTTTGCAATTTTATATCAATGGATTCCTTTTCAAAATGTGATAGACCTGAAAATAGTTGTGAATGTCCCAGTGTTACAATGTAGAAGAACAAGAGTACTTAAATGCAACAAGACATCATGAAACTCTGTTTGACAAAGTTTACACCAATAAATAGTTTTTGAAAAGAAAAGAAGTAAATACTGGTTACTGAACTCTAACTAGAAAAAACAGCTGAAGAAAAGGCTTCTAAAAGAAGCTGAGAATACCCAACAGAAAGAACTCACTCACAGTGTCCTATGCCGAGTCCATTAAAACCGTCAAGTCCATATTTCATAAGTTCGTCATATAGTTCACATTTTTCATACTTTATGGCCTCATTTGCTTCAAGGAGGAGGTAGAGGAAGCCAAGCTCTAAAACCTTCATATTGGCAGGTCCCTGACAAGTGTTACCTCTCAGTCCTGAGTTTTTTTAGACTTGGAGCTGCTTGTCCTCGCTGCGTGTAGTAACCTTATGTCATCCAGAGGGGGCTCACAGGCTGTTTGCAATACCTTAAACCCAGTGCTTTTCTAAGCATATTTCCAGGGCAGTGGGTAGGAAGTTTGTAAACTCATTAATAGTTCTGAAAAGGGCCTAATTTTGAATGGGTACTATGTTTAAAGGTATTATTGAAGTATGGCTTTAAACCGCATATAATAAATATTTTATCCTATACTTCGTTAATTTTTAATTCCAAAACGTAATATACTTTCTGGATAGCCCTCGTAATATTTAAAATGAAGAACAATTCTAACTAACATAAACTTATCACTATTTCAATGGGAAGTGTGGGCCTGAATTTGGCTGATGAGGAAGTCAAGTTAATTAGGATTGTTGTGTGCTTTCAAGTAGTTTCAGACCTAGGATGGCCCTAAGTCTAAAATTTAGGTCGGGGACCAAGTAAAAGACCTTGGAGTGACACATCCATCCTGCGGGCCTTAGTTTAGGGACCCCTGTCTTAAAATGTGGATTACAACCTGGAGTTAATGTATCACTCCAGCCAGGGCTGTAGCCAAAAAAAAAAAAAATTCAGGGGAGGGGGGTTTGAAACTTTTTTTTAGCTAATCATGAAGAGTTCCATAACGCAAAATAGTTTAGAAATCAGGCTCCATCTATAAACTTCAGTGGATACTCAAGATAGATATACTTCAGTGTAGCCCTGACTCTAGATGTGCTAAAAACAAAAGAGGATTGCACAGATCAAATTCCATAGCAGATTCTTGTTGGGAAAACCATAAGAAGACTGTGGCTGGCATCCTGTTAGGGACGTCGTCACGTGTAAGTTTCCTTTATGCATATGGTTGTCCTGTTTTGACTTCTGTGGTAGTTGGTATTCCTTTCTTCCCTCCATAGTGTCCACCCTGACAACTTACCAAAAAGATCTTGAAGCTGCTCTGCAGGGCTTCATGGGGAGGACACAGGACTGGAGAAATATCTCTCTGTAGCCAGATGTGAAATGAAGACATAAGCACTGAGGTCTACTGGGATCTTCCAGGGGCTTCAGTAAGTCTGGCAAGTCACACCCTCTTAACCTCAGAGGAAGATAATGGCAAACCTCTTCTAGACAAATCTTGTCAAGGAAACCCAAGCCTTATGGTAACCATAGATCAAAAATGACTTGAAAGCACATGACAGCAACAATGGAACATAGCTAAACCTGTCTTCTATCTGTTCGCTCCCCACAAATTTTGTAATTATTATTATTATTATTATTATTATTATTATTATTATTATTATTATTTTAGTATCGTCTTTATTTATACTCCACCTTTCTCCCCATGGGGACTCAAGGGGGCTTACACTCCACATTAGACAAGTTTAAAAGGTGCAGTACAAAAGTTTAAAAAGAATTAAATAGTAACAGTGCAGTAAAGACAAAATTAAAATACAGTAAACTACCCTAAAATGAACTGTGGGAGCTAAGTTTATCTGTGTGGGGATTTGTCAAAGGCACCATGATGTAATGGGTTGACCGGAAAGGCATGTGTCGGCAGCTGATTGGCTGAGCCAGCCAGGAGCCAGAATTCTGA
This sequence comes from Anolis carolinensis, assembly GCF_035594765.1. Lineage (NCBI taxonomy): Eukaryota > Metazoa > Chordata > Lepidosauria > Squamata > Anolidae > Anolis > Anolis carolinensis. The sequence goes on along the minus strand of NC_085842.1, from coordinate 211,324,843 downwards.
TTGGCTACTATCTCTGGCTTGCTGCTGAGCGAAATGACTTTAACTGCCATTTCACCTCGGAGAGTGAAAAGAGCGGTGACTGGAAACAGTTACGAAGGAAATGGCTGCCAACTCTTTGAAGTCTGATTATTTCTAAGGCAGATGAGGCATATTTAAAGACTGTTTAAAGGGATTGTTTATTCCCTATGTTCTCTGTGAGAATTCAGAGAGACTGCTGTATATATTGTTGCTCTATTTGGCCTTTTGAATTGAAGTAAAGTTACTGTTACTTGTTACACAAACCTGAGTGACACTATATTATGCTGCAGGGTATATTTTGGTCCAGAAACAGTGGTAAAGCTTCCATTTATTTACATCTACAACCCCCAACAATCTGGACCTCTTGTAAAACCACAAGAGAGCATGACAACTTGCATGGAAGCATTGCACAGAAATCTTTGTCAATAAAGTCAGCTAGCCAACCAGCCAGCAGAGGCGGTCCAACAATGAGGCGAATTAGGTGGTTGCCTGTGGCGCAGACCATGCAGGGGCGCTGTTGAGGTGTTGGCGGCGTCAGCGGAAGGACCAGCCACCCATCCGCGCAGCCGCCCTCCTGCTCTCCCTCACTGTCCGAGGACTCCTCGCCCGCTCATCAATGGGCCTGCGCATGCAAACAGTGCCATCTCCCAAAAAGCATGGTCGATGGGCCTGTGTGTGTGTGCAGGCCTTCCAATCGACCACGCGGTCTATTGGAAGGCCTGCGCACACGCACAGGCCCATCAATGGGAGAGCGGCAGGCGAGGAGTCCTCGGACAGTGAGGGAGAGCAGGAGGGCGGCTGCATGGACGGGTGGCTGGGCCTTCTGCTGCTGGCGCCGCCGGTATTTATCAGCAATTTGTTTGAAGGGGGGATGCCAAAATTCGGGAGGGGTACCAAAATTCTGGTCACCTACTCCTGAAAATTACCTCGGGACGGCTCTGCCAGCCAGCTATGTGCTAATTATTTGCACCCCTCAGCTGATCATTTTGGTCTATTGTCTGACAATTGGTGTATCTCTTCAATGGGTGAAATTCACATTTGCCTTATCGGATGAAAGAAACTCTGGTGAGTTATCAGATGGGGTTGTACTATCCCCCTTTAATTTCTTCCATGAAAAGACATGTGTAAAATTCAGGAGGGGGTTGGTTAAAACCTCTTGAAGAGGGAGCAGTAGTTAGGAGGTCTCTTGTTTTCATATGAGCTTTGCAGGCAAAAGGCTTTTAGCTCCAGGGTCATTGGTTATTTTTCCGTTGATGTCCACCAATTGAGAATAAGGTGTTTCCATACTATCAAAGTCATAATTGATGTCGAATACACAAGCCCGTGCGCTTACACTACTTTGACAAACAGCTGATCATAGCCAGGAATCCCACAGGCTCATAAAAGGGCCGGTTTTCCCTGCTTTCATTAACTTCAGCTACTGGGAAACATTGTATCTTTCTCTTCCAGGCAGCCACAGTAGCAAAAACCGCAGGCCATTGAAGCTCCATTTTCCTTTGCTACATTTTAACTCGGGATAATAAATTACTTCCACTTCTCACTTTCTCTCAGCCTGTAAAAGAGCTCTTTTTGCAGGCTCCATTTTGCAAACTAAAAATCGCCATAAAACCCTTCCTGAGCTGCAGATCACCGCTGGCTTTGCCGAGGCGGGAAAATATAGTTCTTTCCATTGCGGATATGGAAACCCATTGGGCCATCCACGACTTAACGAATTCACTCTGGACCAATTTCATTTTACTCTGAACCATTTTCTAAACTAAACTGTCATCTTGGTTTTTGCCTCCGTGGCCCCGAGTCACCTCCACACACATTGTTTTTCTTATGAATGAGTTTTGCCTTTTTTTATGAATGAGCATAGGCAACGCAATCCGAAATGTCTTTTCTATGTCTTTTTATGAACTTTTGGGTACCAGGGACCCCTTTTCCCCTCTCCTGCATGAACCCCCATGTATTCCTTGCTGTCTCCTAATCTTAGAGTAAAACCCCAGTCAGCCCTCTTGCCTGCCTGGACTGATGGGGAACCTCTGGGATTCTCTCCCCCCCTTTCCCCTATGGAAAAATGCAAAAGGAGATCGAAGCCCTTTTAGACGCCCATAGGACCGACGGTGTTTGTCTCCCCAACCCATGGGATGCTGGACATCGTGATTCTCCCCACAAATGCGTCCCATATGTGTCTCCTATTATTTTTATTATTTTTATTATCATTTTTTAATCTTTATTATTTCCTATGATATCTTACCTCTTATGAATGAGGCATTGTTACCCTGACATGAACTCTGACCAGCACATCATTCCAGCCGGGCACTATCAGGATGCCTAAGGCTATGTATTACTAATATGGGTTACCAGAAATCACCCTCTGAAGAAGAAACCATAGACTTCCTTTCCGGATCTCGAAGGGCACAGATGCCAGGCCATCTAGGGAGGAAGGAACCTTTGGACATTCTAAATCACTCATGATAAAAGACTCATTCTCCTGCTAAGGAGACAAGAAGTCACCAGTGATCAGACAAAAGCCACCTACTTCCTTGGACTCTGAATCACACATAATCCCACCAAGGTTCCTGTCATGACCGCTTCTTTCACAATGAGGCTGGCCAGCATGTGTCAGACTCTCATTCATGAAACTTATTAAATCAATCAATGAATCCATAGCCAGGTCCGGTTTGAGAGCCCGAAGGCTTTCGCCAGATCACTTGACAAAGGCTTGCTATAGAGTCACTCATTATCCCATCATCTACATATGTTTTGCTTTTGTTTTTCCCGTTGCTGTGTTTCCATCTTCCCCATTGGCTGCCGAGGGAGGGACATCACAAGCGGGGCTCACACTCCCATTGGATGAGGCGTGCAAGCCCCAGTTCGCCCCTGCTGCCTCCTGACATCAGGGACTCCCCTGGCCAATCATTGAGGAGCCAGATGGTGGGGTGGGGGTGGGAAATTCAAAATTGTAAAGTATAAAAAGTGCATTTTCCTATGTAATTGCATGTTGGCTTTTCATGCAACTTATTCATGCAAAGACATCTTTCCACCATGTCTCCTTTACTATCAGATGGGAGCACTCCCCCCCCCCCTCCAAGGTCTAACTGCCATTCTGGAACAGAATGAAGAAGGCGGGGCCAGGAAGACATCTTTCCACCATGTCTCCTTTACCATCAGATGGGAGCACTCCCCCCCCACCCCCTCCAAGGTCTAACTGCCATTCTGGAACAGAATGAAGAAGGCAGGGCTAGGAAGACATCTTTCCACCATGTCTCCTTTACTATCAGATGGGAGCACTCCCCCCCCCCCCTCCAAGGTCTAACTGCCATTCTGGAACAGAATGAAGAAGGCAGGGCTAGGAAGACATCTTTCCACCATGTCTCCTGTATCAATTTAATGATATAATGATATATAATAATATTATACTATACTAATATTATAATACATTGTATATACATGTAATATTAATAATAATATTATTATGTAATACAATGTAATAATAATTATAATTCACTATTATAATTGTATATTTATATTACATGCAATATTACTAATAATATTGCGATATAGTTGTATCAGGGCCAGTTGATTCTACGAGGCCGCTGACGCGGCCGCCTCGGGCGCTGGCCGCTAGGGGTGCTGTCGAGGCGTCGACAGCGGCCCGTAGCGCCACCGACGCCTCCGGTGTTGGCGCGGGGCTTCAATCCCAGCGCCCACGCCAAACCGCTACAAGCAGATAGGCCATTTTGCCCTTAGTCTACAAACTAAGGGCAAAATGGCCTATCTGTGCTGTGCGCACGCGCACAGCACAGCTAGGCCATTTGGCCCTTACTTCCTGGTCGCGGCCGCCGATCGCCCGGGCGATCGGCGGCCGCGACCAGGAAGTAAGGGCCAAATGGCCTAGCTGTGCTGTGCGCGTGCGCACAGCACAGATAGGCCATTTCGCCCTTAGTCAACAAACTAAGGGCAAAATGGCCTATCTGGCAGTGCGCATGCGCACAGCCAGATAGGCCTTTTTGCCCTTAGTTTGTAGACTAAGGGCCAAATGGCCTATCTGTGCTGTGCGCATACGCACAGCACAGATAGGCCATTTGGGCCTTACTTCCTGGTCGTGGCCAGGGCACGCTTAACATTTAAAAATATCTCCGGCCGGCCCTGAGTTGTATAATATAATATATTGTATGTATATATACTTGTAAACCGCCCTGAGTCCCCTTCGGGGTGAGAAGGGCGGTATATAAATAGCACAAATAAATAAATAAATAAACTGTCATCCTGCTCCGGCTGGATAGAATAAAGCATTGGTGATCTCTGCTTCAAACCTGGGTGAGCCTTTTATTGGAAAATAGGGATTTTTTTTCCTTTTTTGCTTCTCGCAAGCTCGCCAAGTGCTGCAGAACCCTCTCTTTGTGTCTGGCACAGGTCTCCTCCTCCAGGGAGACCTTCCAAATCTTTGATATCCACGTCATAGTCATTTGATACTAATTTCCATGACCCTCCTGCTGAATCATTGGATTTCTAGTTTGGTGAGGTACTTAAACTCCCCTGGTTTTGTCCACCCGATCAACATCATTTAAGGTCTCTGGGAGAGATCTCTAAGAAAATCAATCCAATCACATATCTCAGAATTCACAGCATGTAGCCATGGCAATTCAAATGGGATGAAAGTGATTTAAGTGTATAGCTTAGATACAGCCTAGTGCTCTTTGTGCAAATATAAGCACACTGGTTAAAAGAACTTAAGAGAAGAATCTGCTTTAGAGAATATCAGACAAACATTTTGATTTTTGGAAATTGTATATATTTTGAATGTGTGTACCCACACACACAAGTATCTCGCTCATTCTGTGGCAGGCTCTCAGGTTTTGAAAAATAGAAATCTTTGGCTCCCTGAGGTGCATTTTCTGTATTAAGCATAGTGGGAGGACAGCAGACCATGGAGTTCCTCCAAACTTTTGGTACAAATAGTAATCTCATTTGTTTCTTTATATAACAAAATTCCATGTACTCGCTAAAATAGCAGTCAGATATGATAACATTCCACAGCAGGTCAACTTTCATCATATCCCATAGTAAACACTGGGGGAGGAAGCATAGCTTGTTCTCATAAAGATAAGCATTTTCGTTCTTAGGAATCAGGATCAGTTAAAAGTATTGCATTTAATCTGAACAGAGACAATGTTCCTAGGGATGTTGCAGCCAGGACCTATGTCAGTGTCCCTGCCACCCTCACACATCTGTTAAACACCATTTTATATAACAGAATGTCCTAGAGGAGTATGTTCAGAGCATTCTGATAGGAATGGCCACCTCCAAATTTCCAGATTATTTCAGGATGGCCAGGAATAATATGGTTTATGGGAATTTCAAAATGCGGACAAGTATCAATCAGGGAAATCAGCTCTGCTATCTACCTAATCACAAGTGGCAGCAACAGGGAAAAGCAAGAAAAACAAGTAATACAGTGAGTAAGAAAGCAAGTGTGGCCTAACAGGTGAATGGTAAAGTATATGGTCTTGAAAGAATGTATGAAGTAAGAAAATTTAATTTTTGATACACCTTTTCAGGTACACCTTTTAAAAATATAGCATCAAGTATGATGGCCAGATTGCGCTACTATAATATCTGTTACGTAGGTTTACATATACTTAGTTATGTAGCAAAGAGACAAAGAAATTATTTTAATGCACTGTAAAGATGTGTAACTAGATACCTTCAAGCAGGGCTATAGCTGGGGGGGGGGGGCGCGCGCTAAGGGTCCCCTCCCCCCCGAAACATGGTTTACTTGTGAATTTTAACTGGTTAACCAATTTATAAGTAAACCGGGTTTTTTTTAACCTGACACATTTTAGGTTTTTTTTAAAAAAAACTTTAACCCCCCCCCCTTTTTTTTCTGGCTATTGCCCTGCCTTCAAGGGAGTTCTGAGGTGCCTCTGCTCTACCAAAGCACATTATGGACCCCTTCACGTGTGCCTCCAGAATCGCCATGGATCGTGATGATTCCTTCGGTGTCCATTGGGGGCTTGGGGAACTCATTGCCCCACGTTTTGCATTGCCTGACTTACTGGTAAGTCCATCCCATGGGAGAAGCGTCCACCACCCCCCATTTGATCCAAGGCAACGCAGGAAGCCTTTCCTGTTGCTGCGGCAGAAGCATGCATCAGTTCGTCTTTCCTTTCACACATGCAAGTTGCAATGTGTTATGGAATGGCAGCCGACGGGCTCTGTGGTGAAAGGGAAGATGAACTGGTACATGCCACTGATTACACCCCTGTCTGATGAGGTTATTAAATTCCTTTGAGAATCAGTCTTGTTTTATGTCAGTCATTTTGCTGATTCCCTACATAGTAATGTCACAGCAGTGGATAGGGATGTTATGGAATTGCCCATTTCTAATTTCTGCAGGGAGCCCCCGGTGGCACAGTGTGTTAAAGAACTGAGCTGCTGAACATGCGGACTGAAAGGTTGCAGGTTCAAAACTGGGGAGCGGAGTGAGCACCCACTGTTAGCCCCAGCTTCTGCCAACCTAGCAGTTCGAAAACATGCAAATGTGAGTAGATCAATAGGTACCGCTCTGGTGGGAAGGTAACGGCACTCCATGCAGTCATGCCGGCCACATGACCTTGGAGATGTCTATGGACAATGCCGGCTCTTTGGCTTAGAAATGGAGATGAGCACCAACCCCCAGAGTCGGTCACGACTGGACTTAATGTCAGGGGAAAATCTTTACTTTTACTAATTTCTGCAGATGTAAGTCCACTTATGAAGATCAAGTCCTCAATAGGACTTCTCCTGGGACTGAACCATTTCCAATTGTTAAATCAAAACATGTGATCTCCTCTACCTTTTCACAGAAGTCACAAATCTGATAAAAGAGGAACACACTATTAGAAGTATACATTGTACACAAAAAGAGGCAAAGTGGCAAAAGTAAAAAGAGAGCCCTTGAAAAATTGGTGCAAGTTCAATAGTGAGTCCCACTCTGCTTAGGAGAAATCACAAACACACATATTCTGCAAGAAAGCAGGTCAATTTTTTTATTGGTTACAGCTGCACATATGAGTCCAGGTCCAGGCATCAACAAACTCACATGCTGGTCTATGAGCCACAAAACCCCAGTCCCTATCAGGAAATGAAACATAGTCTATGTGGGACTCCACATGAATAGGTGCCCGGTGTGGTTCCCCTGCCCACTGGGGATGTGGCAAAGATATATGCCCTGATGATGGCTATAAGCTTATCTGCCCTTGTTGGCAGGATCATCTTCCTTACTGATGCAGAATCTAAACACTTTCCTTTTGGATCTGGATCCCATGCCAACTATCTCTGCAAAGTTGTGAAAAAGTATAGCATTTCATATGCAATTGATTACAGAATGTATACAACAATCTAGATCAGGTATCCTTAACTTATGGCCCTCCAGCTGTTTGGGCCTCCAACTCACAGAAGCCCTAGCCAGCTTTTTCAATGGTTACTAATTGGGGGGGTTGGAGGCCCAAACAGCTAGAGGGCCACAAGTTGAGGATGCCTGTAGTAGAAGAACAATTGAAAGCATGAAGCTCTGAAGCCAAGTGTGGCTGGTTCACTGGGGATCTAACATATAAGGCAGCACCTGACCAGAATGAAGCCTTCATCCAAGCTACTGTGGTTCCACTCACCAACTAATGAATCCAAATTCGCCCAGCAATAAGTCATGGAGCATTTTTCTCAGAATGGAAGTTAGAGCTTCCAGTCACATAACAACATGACACCTCATCTACTGATCCCTCCTTTGTGCTTCGTGTTTCCATTTATAGGAGGGATGGACAATGTGTAGTCCTTCAGATGGTGTTGGACTGACACTGCCCTCATCCCTAGCCAGCAGAGACCATGATGGGGAATGATGCACAATCCTTGTGAACTCCTGATTTATATAGAAAGCTTACAGGAGCCATGTAAAAAAAAGGACATCAAATTACTCCTTCCCCTAAATCAGGGGTCCCCAAACTAAGGCCCGGGGGCCGGATGCGGCCCTCCAAGGTCATTTACCTGGCCCCCGCCCTCATTTATAATATAATATTTTTATATCAGTTTTAATAATATAATACATTGTATATACATATAATATTGATAATAATATTATCATTTTATACAATACAAAACTAACAATAATATCATATAATAATATTAATTATATGTTATATATTACATATAATATTAGTTCAATATAGTATAATGCTAATATTGTGCTATGCTAATAATATAATATATTATATTATATAATATATACAGCTGCTCTGAGTTCCCTTTGGGGTGAGAAGGGTGGGATATAAATGTAGTAAATAAATGTAGTAAACGATTTTGGACTTAAATAAATAATTTTGGACTTAGGCTAACCCAAAGTCTGAAATGACTTGAAGACACACAACAACAACAACAATCCTAATTAACCTGACTATCTCATTGGCCAGAAGCAGGCCCACGCTTCCTATTGAAATCCTGATATGTTTATGTTGGTTAAAATTATTTTCATTTTTAAATATTGTATTGTTCTTTCATTGTTATTGTTGTTGTTTTGCACTAGTAATAAGATATGTGCAGTGTGCATAGGAATTTGTTCGGTTTTCCCCCCCAAATGATAATTCGGCCCCTCAACAGTCCAAAGGATTGTGGACCGGCCCTCTGCTTTAAAAGTTTGAGGACCCCTGCCCTAAATGGTTAGAGGTTTCCTTAAGTCTCTTGCTCGGAGCCATCCTCCTGGGCCCTGGGTTTTCTTGGATCCAGCCCCTGAGGCAGGAATCTTCCTTGGCGTGGATTTGTTTCTTTTTTGTGGTAAATCCATAGACTTTCCAAAAAGGCACGCCAGATAATAACGATTCACTATAGTGCGGGTGCAGTATTTCTGATAAACTGGCCTAAAGGGCCAGTGGAAGGAGAGGGGATAATAAAAATAAAGAGTTATTGAGCATATTCAAATTGCAAACATCTCCCATTTTTGAAAAGAAAACTCTTCCGATAGGTGAAACTGTCAGTCAATTCAAAATACAATGAAATGTACTCATGCTGAAAAACGATTTGACAGAGAAAGGTATTGTTTGTGTGTATAATGAATAGCCTCTTTCTTCCCAAACTGGGTCCAAGATGGTAAAACCATTAAGATGGTTAATAATTTTCTAGGCTTTGAATAGTTCCTCATACTACTTTTATTTCCTGACTTTTTAATGAATAGTTTTTAAATTGTTTTAAAGTCTATACTATTTCTTTATTTATTGAGGTGGACTGGGAGATCTGTGTATGTTAATGCAACGTTGACACATTAATTATATTTTTATAAAAACTTCTGTATATTTTAAATCTGTATTTGGTTTATTGTGTGCCAGCTGCTTTGAGGTGGAAAGGCATTGTCACCACCACAACTATTGTACTTTAGCTATAGGCAGTCCCCAAATTATAGATAAAATAGGTTCTGTAGGTTTGATCTTAAATGGAATTTGTCTTTAAGCCAGAACAGGCATATTTATTAATTACAACTTCTGTGAGATATATATATATATATATATATATATATATATATACACGCGCATGCTTTGGATAGCATAAGGAAGGGTTGTTTTGCTATCTGTGTGCTCTGATTATAAGGTTTCACATCACTTTCTGCCTCTGTGATAATAAGCTTTGGGAAATTCTGTGTTGTTGTGGAAACAAGGACTGGTGTGATAGCTTCAGTGGAGACACCTTTTCTCCATAGGAGCTGTGGTGGCACAATGGCATAAACCCTTGTGCCAACTGAACTGCTGACCTCAAGATTGGGTTGCTGACCTGAAGGTCAACGGGACGGGGTGAGCTCCCGTCTGTCAGCTCTAGCTTGTGGGGACATGAGAGAAGCCTCCCAGCAGGATGGTAACACATCCGGGCATTCCCTTGGGCAATGTCTCTGTAGAGGGCCAATTCTTTCACACCAGAAGCAACTTGTAGTATATTCTCAAGTAGCTTCTGACACGATTAAAAAACCCTTTCCCTCATGATAATAACACTTTCAGAACTAAAATTCCCTTCCTAGGAGTAGAGTTCTCTCACTTCCTATTGTCTCACGGAAGTCGGATATTTGTAACTTGGAGACTGTATGTGCTTAGTTATGTCTTACTTATATCTGCATAACGAAGTACTGTCTACCTTCTCCCTGCCCTGCAATCCACCTTATACGCCAGCATCTGGCTGAGTCAAATAAGATCCCGACTGTTTAGGATACAAGAAAGATGACATTTGCACCTCATTCTGTCAGCCAGCAATACTGCAACAAGGAAATGTGACAAGGATCATTCTTCTGATTTGCAACATCACTTGCTTGGTGTACGTGCGAGGTGAAAATGTCATCCTTCTTCTGCCTTGATCAGGCACTGAATGGACCTTCTTTACCTGATCTGGCTCTTCAGCTGGGCTGGGATAGCACTTACACAGGTTAACAGCAGTTTTATTGAATACAGAGCAGTTATCTATACCGATATGTAATGAATTTGTAACTTTATACCAATTAACAGTCAAATATCACAACTATTTTAATCAATGTCATCATCATTCATTCATTCACTTCATTTCTATCCTACTTTCTCTCCAGAGCCGAAACTCAAAGTAGTTTAAACATTAAAAAAGACTATATGGATAAACATTTACTAAAGAATATCATCAAAATGTGGATTGTCAATAACATGAATTTCCTTTCATCAAACAAACAAACAAACAAACAAAACAATAAAGTGATGGGCTTCATTGTGGAATTCTCAAATTCAGAATTGAAAAAGGTCAAAATGCTGGACTAACAAGATGGGTGAATTGAGCAATCATTTAGACCAGTGGTTCTCAACCTGTGGGTCCCCAGATGTTTTGGCCTTCAACTCCCAGAAATCCTAACAGCTGGTAAACTGGCTGGGATTGCTGGGAGTTGTAGGCCAAAACACCTGGGGACCCACAGGTTGAGAACCACCAAATTTCAGGGCTATAGGTTATGTGGGTACAAGAAGATCTGCATTTCCCATTCTTTTATACTATTGTTTGCTTTGTTCTGAATAGGGGCACTTGAAGGCTACAAACAGTCTGAAATTTAAGAGAACTACCAGTAAGGACACTAGGGACTCTTTGACATTGCACAATTATAAAACTATTATTCCACTTTAAGTGCCACATCCTGGAATTTGTGGTTTGGTCAAAGGCACCAGAGGAGTCCTCCAGTTGAGGATTCTTAAGTTCCCTTCCACACAGCTGTATAAATCCACATTGAACTGGATTATATGGCAGTGTGGACTCAGATAATCCAGTTCAAAGCAGATACTGTGGATTATCTGCCTTGATATCCTGGGTTATATGGCTGTGCAGAAGGGCCCTAAGTACTCCTGCCCAGATGGCCACAAAGCCCATGGCAACACTGGGTTTTCTTGATAACTCTGAGTATTCCCTGACTTTGCTTAGTGATGAGCAAAACTGAGTAAAGAACAACCTCACCTCGATAATTACCAGATTTCCCCATGTGTCATGAAGATGCAGAGCAAGTATGGGTATATGTAGATTTTGTATTTTGTATATGTAGATATAGCCTTTGTCTCACATTATTGCCTCCACTCCAGTTTTTTTCAAGCTGAAAATTTCGGGGGGGGGGGGGGTTGAACCCCTAACCTTGGCTACAGCTCTGATTCTACTCACCAAGCTTTCATGTTCTTTGTGCTTGCAACGATTTTCTTAACACACAGTGCATCATCTACAATATCATCATCCAGAAAGTCTGCACAGTAGTTAAGAGAGACCAGTTAAAAAAAGCAAATGCCAGGGATGGGTAAAATTGATGAAGGTGTATTGGGAAAATATAATATTGGAATATTGTATTGGAAACCATATATTGAATGTAATTCATATTAGAAATAGGAATAAGCAAAATATATAACCACAGCAGAATGTGAACATATATCACCCAAAATAATTCTGCACTAGTAATTACCTAGTCTCCTCATCGCAGAGACCAAAGTTCAACCCTAAATGGCAGAGACATCTGTTAAAGCATCAATAAGTCAGATAAGCTCTGTGCCAGTGGACGGAATACAAATCAAGGCTTTTGGGTGTCAAAATAAGCTTAAGGTAACCTGGCGCCATGAAGGGGCTAATGGATCCTAAAAATGCCTGGATAGGGAAATTCCTCAATTAATGGGACCCCAGAAAGCCTAGATAGGGGAATTCCTTAGATAAAGCCTAATGAAGGATCAGAGGTCTTGAAAGGAGCTTATGTTTTAGGAAAATGCAAAAGTAGCTTTTAGTAAAGTGCAAAAGTAAGACTTTTTTGACACTAATGGATGATGGATAATGCCTAATAATGACACATGCATACATTGGAAAAGGTCCGGTGTTTCTTTGTTCGGTACCCTTGCTTTCCTGATTACAGGAAAGGGTCCTTCCTATGCTTATTCTCTGTGACCACTGAGAATAAACATTCGTTTTCTGCAGCACTTGGAGCTCTCTTTGTCTCATTGCCTCATAGCCTTTGTCTGCCGTTTCAAAATAAGAACAAGGAAAAGGATGCCATTGAAAAAGTGCAAAGTGGCTTTCTTAATATACTACTAAATAATATCCCAGAATACTTGTAAGGTATCTAAACAAACACAAAATAGTCTATGCGAAAGGAGAACTGTAATGACCAACTAGCATATAGTGACACCAAAATCCCCAATACAAAGTTCAATACAGTAGCATGAAAAGTACAATGAAAAAGGAGCAACTGCTCTCAAACAGAAAGTATCTCAGTCTGATATCAGTCCCAATGTATGTAAGCTTCAGGGGTCCACGTTCGATAAGAAATTCTTCCAAAAGAAGTAAACAAGTGAACAGATGGTTGGTCACGTAGCTATATGCAAGACAGAGAAGATAATAATGGAGTACCACTCTCAAAACAAAAAGTCTTCACAAATAGAGTCAATAGGGGTTTCCGTGTTTTTTATACCCTGTTTCAGGGGGAAAAAAACTCCCCTTCTTCAGGTGAGTCACGTCTATAACAAGACATAATATAACAAGCAACTTACCAGCAATACTATAATAAGTAAACATAGGTAGGATAACCCATATATCTAACAGTATACTCACACTGTGCCTGATGGCATCAAGGGGAACTGACTCTGCTGATAGGGATTCTAACAGCGAGTAGTTCTAAAAGTTCAGTAAATGATTTAAAAGGATACTTGATGGCTTAAAGGAAGCAGCTGAAAGTAAGTGATTCATTGAGTCCCTGAGGGAAAAAAGTCTTAAATGTAAAGATCCAATACATTTCCCTTTGGGATAATAGTTTTTCTAAGTCCATGTGTGGTTTCTGTGTGAGACATTCCAAAGCACAAAACTTAAAAGAGGTAAAGGAGTTGGGTAAAATGTTGGGTAAAATGAGAAAATAAAAAGGATTCTGTTGCAAAGTGTTTAATTCTAGACTTGTGTTCAGAGATTCTGGTTCTTAAAGGTCTAGTTGTTTTTCCCAATGTACCATAGGTCACACTCGCATATCAAAAGATAGATGACATGTTGAAAAATGTTTGAGTGTGGTACCCATTTTATTCCTGTGGTTATATACTTCTTTGGTCTTCCACACTTGTCTGCAGCACTTACAGTGTCCACAAGCATAGTGACCTCTTAAATTACTTTTAGAGGTGTTATTAGGAGTTATTAAATCTGTGTGTACTTTTTGTTTTGAGAGCAGTGCTCCATTATTATCTTCTCTATCCTGCATATAGCTACGTGACCAACCATCTGTTCACTTGTTTACTTCTTTTGGAAGAATTTCTCATTGAACTTGGACCCGTGAAGCTTACATACATTGGGACTGATAGCAGACTGTGATACTTTCTGTTTGAGAGCAGTTACTCCTTTTTCATTGTACTTTTCATGCTACTGTATTGAACTTTGTATTGGGGATTTTGGTGTCACTATATGCTAGTTGGTCATTACAGTTCTCCTTTTGCTTAGACTATTTCTTAATATGCTACACAGGGAGAGTATATTCAGATCTCTCATATCTGGGATTAGGGGCATATGATTTAGTGGCTCTCTGATTTAATAGTAGCCCATGATATCTAACATCATAAAAATAAGTTGTTTTTATTTTGAACTTCCAAAGGCAAAGACAGAGAGGAAAGGTACTCACTATCACAGGATGTGTTGCATTTGTTCGGAGACTTATGCCTCCCATTATTGCACCATTCAAGGCCACTTATTTGAAAGATCCCATAGCGTGGAGTGCCTCTTGTGTTCTCGTAGTAGAAAGTGTCAAGTTTGCTGGAGTAATCAGCAGCACAGACAACTAATAAAGAAGCAAAGGGTGACATCTAGTAAAGAAGCAGAGATATATGCAATAGCTTTACTTTCTAAAATCAATTCTAAAACAGTGAAATAGGAAAGAATTTTTAAAAATGTATCCTAGAACCACAGAGTTGCAAGATGCTGTAAGGGTCATCCAGTAGTCATTCTTTTGAAAATGTACACATTATTTTTTTTTAAAATGTCAGTCTCAAAATTAGTTTACATATTTTCAAAATATTTATTTGTAAAAATTCACGCTCCTGAACAACATTCTTGAATCTAGGGTCCCGTCCAATATTACAAAAATACCACATAGTACATATAAACAGGTAAGAACTCTCAAAATATTCTTGGTATTTCTAAGACTTGTAAATTTCAAATTTCTCACTGATTCTTTTGAAGCTTGCTATTTGATAGGTATGTATATGTATATACAATATTGTCAGCTCACCACAGCCGCTCCTGAATGAACACACGAGACTCTCTGTGGTATCACCAGGAACTTTTACTGTAGGAAACATGAACATCAGAAAAGCCAAGAATGGGAGGCTCCGGCCAACCCTCCTTTATATACCCTCCCCCTCATTTGAACAGTCTCTTCCCGCTCAGTAAAACCCCGCGCAAATTCCCCGCCAAGTCCATCAGCCGTTTCTCCTCCGAGTCCTGGGACGCAGGTGTCTTATCAATGTCAGTGACCCTGAAACTCAGAGCCACATCCAGGCTCTAGTAGCAGGGTTCTGACATGGCGTCCTCCTCCCCTTCGTCCTGGAAGGAAAAGATTAAACACAACTATTGTTCTCCGCTGTCCAGAGTTCCTTTATACTTTTTTAACAGGCTGCAATGGAATACCGGGTGTACCTTTCCTAGGTCCTTTGGTAGCCTCAGCTCATAGGTCACTTCGTTTATTCTTTTTGCTACCCTGAATGGCCCTATATAGCGTGGAGCCAATTTCTTGGATGGGAACCCCAATTTCAGGTTTTTTGTGCTCAGCCAAACCAGATCTCCTTCGCCCAATTTGTCCCCCTCTCGGCGCCTACGATCCGCAAAGAGCTTGTACTTCTTTTGTGTTTCCCGCAATGCCTCTACCACGGTTTGCCACCCTTGCTTGATTTTGGCCGGCCATTCCTCGTCGGTCTGGCCCTCCCCTTCCTTCCACTCGGGTAGCCTGGGGAAAGGTGCCACCTCCTGTCCGTATACTATTTCGAATGGGGCACGACCTGTGGCCGAATGTACGGCCCCGTTAAAAGCCATCTCAGCAAACGGAAGAAGGTCCGCCCAATCATCCTGTCTATAATTGGTGTACATCCTTAAGAATTGGCACAGTGTCTGTTGGGTACGTTCGACCCCCCCGTTGGTCGCGGGATGAAAGGCCGAGCTCAGGTTCCTTTCTGCTCCTAACAGCTGTAAGAATTTTCCCCAAAATTTTGCAGTAAATTGGACTCCCCGGTCACTAATTATCTTGTCGGGACACCCATGTAGGCGATATACATGCTTCACATACAAATCAGCAAGTTTTTCAGCTGAAGGGAGTTTTGGCAGAGCCACAAAGTGTGCCTGTTTTGAGAATAGGTCCAATATTGTCCAAATGTATCTGTGGCCTCTGCTGGGGGGTAGTTCGCCTACAAAATCCATGGCTACGCATTCCCATGGCCTCATGGGCTCCACCACCTTCTGCAATAGCCCCTGGGGCTTCCCCGGTGGTGTTTTTCCCTCTGCACATAATTCACACTGCGTGACGTACCCCCTGGCGTCTTTCCTCATTCCGGGCCACCAGCATTGTTTGGCCAACAGTTTAATAGTCCTGGTGGGGCCTAGATGACCCGCACCCTTGTTATCATGGTACTTCCTTAACATTTCTCGTCTTAAACATTCAGGAATATACAATTTCTTATTTACAAACACCAAATCCCCACACAATTCTCCCTTTTCTTTGTTTGTTTGTAACCATTTGTCCATTCCATACGCTCGCTTCAACTCTTCCTCCCATATTTCTCCTCCCCCCGTGGAAATGGCAGTACGTTTGTTTTCTTTGGCCGCTTGTGCTCGAGTTAGTACTGCCAGGCCCCATTGCTTATCAAGAAAAATACTCCCTTCAGATTCCTGAATTCCTCCCCCGTGCTGAGGCATCCGAGAGAGAGCGTCAGCGAGTATATTATGTTTCCCCTGGAAGAATCTGAGTCTGAAATCAAAACGGCTGAAATATTGGGCCCATCTAATTTGCTTCGCTGATAGTTTACGAGGGGATCTTAGATACTGTAAATTTCTATGGTCAGTCCACACCTCAAACGGTGTTCCACTTCCTTCCAGAAAGTGTCTCCAGCACTCTAGTGCTTTTAGAATCGCTAAGGCTTCTCTCTCCCAAATCGGCCAGTTTTTTTCTGTATCGCTAAACTTTTTTGACAGATAGCCACATGGCTTCAGGTTCCCCCCCTCGTCTTTCTGTAGCAGAACTGCCCCATATGCCCGGTCTGACGCATCGCAATGTAGTACAAAGGCCTTAGACATATCAGGGTGCTGTAGGACAGGCTCCTCAGTAAAACGCTTTTTAAGGGCTTCGAAAGCTTCCTGGCATTCTATTGTCCAGGTCAGTTTGGCCCCTGGGGCCTTCACTTTGGCTGTTTCTCCCCTACCTTTAGTCTTTAACAAATCCGTTAATGGCAAAGTGAGGCGCGCAAAGTCCTTGATAAATGTTCTATAGAAGTTTGCGAACCCTAGGAAGGATTGCAGCTGCTTCCGTGTTTTGGGGGCTTCCCACCCCCTCACGTCTTCTACCTTCGCAGGGTCCATCGCCACTCCCTGGGAGGAAATCCTATACCCCAGAAAGTCTATCTGGTCTTTATTGAACTCGCACTTGGCAAGCTTCGCATACAGTTTTGCTTCTCTCAACTTTTGCAGGACTTCCCTGACTAGTTCTATGTGTTGCTCCTTAGTCCGAGATACTAACAATATGTCATCTAAAAAAACAAAGACTCCCTTGTACAACAATGGATGCAACACTTCGTTGATTAATTGCATGAACGCGGCGCCTCCGCCGCACAAACCGAAAGGGAGCACACGATAATTGAATAATCCGAATGCACAGGAGAAGGCCGTCTTCCACCTGTCCTCTGGTTTAATCTGCAATTTATGGTACGCTTCAATTAAGTCCAATTTAGTGAATATCTGTCCCTCCGATAACTGGGCGATCAAGTCCTTCACTAAAGGTAGGGGGTATTTATTTCCAGAACTGATTGCATTTAGGCCCCTGTAGTCAATGCAGAGCCTCAGCGTTTGGTCCTTTTTGCGCCTGAACAACACAGGCGCCCCTAGAGGGGAATTTGAAGGCTCTATGAAACCCCTCGCTAGGTTTTTATCAATGTATTTTCTCAGTTCCTCCTTTTCCCTAGCCGACATTGGGTATATTTTTGCCTTAGGAAGCTCTGCTCCTGGGACTAGCTCTATCTTCACTTCAACTCTCCGCTTCGGTGGGAAACTGTCTGCTTCCTTCTCATCAAATACGTCCACAAAATCCCGATACTCTGGGGGTAATTTATCTGCCAGTTCTGCTATCCTGATAGAGTCTTCCTCCCCCCTTTTCCCCGGCTCCCTCTCCACTTCCTGGCTCCCTCCTTCCAACTTCATCCTGAAGATCATGCTCTTATCCTCCCAGTTGATTTGCGGGTTGGCCTGCCCCAGCCATGGCATGCCTAGTATAACATTATAGCTGGCTATTTGTGATATCACAAATGACACCTTTCCTTCCCAACTCCCTATCTTACACTTTACATCTTCGGCACTGTACTTAGCTAATGATCCCGATGCTGTGGATCCGTCCAACTGCGAAAAAGCTATTGGGGATTCTAGGTTCGTTCTTTCGCATCCCAATCCCTCGGCTAATTCAGGGGAGATGATGTTCCTGGAACATCCACAATCCACAAATGCTTTGCAGGTTGCTTGTTTGCTGCCACTTTCCAGCTGAATGGGGACCACTATCATGGCTTTGTCCTGACTTACCAACCCCCCCGAGTGGTGCCTCATCGGTGGTTCTTCCTCGGCGCGTTTCCCTGCCACGGCTCTTGGTTTGGGCGGGCCTCCGCCTTCCCCTTTTCTCTGCCAGCACTCGGCAGCCCTGTGGCCCAAACGGCCGCACACGAAGCAGCCCCTCCTGCTGGTGCTCACGTTCCCTGTCGGCTCCGTTCTCCTCCCGGCTGGGGTTGATCCCTCCTTCCGGCTCCCCTCTTTCATCTGCGGCCGCTGCTGTAGCCCTCCTCGGTGCCTCCTCGCCTGGGCCAGCGATGTCTCGATGCGCCCCGCCAGCTGAATCCATCCGCGCAGTGTGTCAGGCTCATCACGATGCACCGCCCAGGAGAGGATCTCCCGCCTGAGCCCCTCTTTGAAGAGTTCTATCTTTGTCACTGCAGACCATTCCGGCACCTTTTCAGCGAGGCATTGGAACTCCTCCGCATACTCAGATACCGACCTCTGCCCCTGGGAGACGGTCTTCAACTCCTCCCTCGCCCGGATCTGCTCCAGTGGATCTCGGAAACGGGTCTCCAGGGCCCCCATAAAGCGTCGGAGTGACCCCAGACATGGGTCGCGCCGCGCGTGTAGTTGAACGTACCAGCTGGCCGCTCCCCTCTTCAACACTGCACCAATGGCCCGTACCCGGCTGGATTCCGTTCTAAAAGTGTGGGCATTGTCCTCCATATAGCCCCTCACCGTGGTCAGGAAAAAATCCAGTTCAGAGGACTCTCCCCCAAACTCGATCCTTAGTTCCTCTCGTCTCGGTAGGGGTCCCTGTGGTGGCAATCCCCAATTCTCCGCCCGTCGCAAGCCCCCTTGCGGGCCAGTGGGCCCCGCTGCTGCTTCCCTTTGTCCTGTGCCACGCCCGGCATTCGCCAGGGGCACCAGGGTCTCAGTTGGGAGCGTAGCCGGGATTCTCGGAGGCTTTTCCCCTTCGTCGTCACTCTCCTCCACCCGCGTCAGGCTCGTTTGGATCTTGGGCCGGGCACCGGGCTCCTTTCGCATTTCCCTTCCCTTCGGTGCTGGGAGGTCTGCAAAGCCCTGGCTGCTTCCCATGCTCACGTCCCACATTGAGCTAGCCCGGAGTTCCCTTCCTCGCTCCGGCTCCGCCAAAACCGCCAGGCGCTCCATCGCCCTCGACATCACTGCCAGGGTGGTCTCCATCGCCGACATCCTCTCCTCCAGAAACACCATCTTTTGCGGGCCTGGGGAAGGTGAACCTTCCTCTCCTCCGGTGCTATCTCCCCGCACCACTCCGCGCCTCTGGGTTACCCCATTTGGCTGGGCATAAGCGGTGGATGACGCCAGGGCCGCCAGCTGGTGGAACTCAGCGTCCGTCTCGGGAGTTGCCCTTTCCGACCTTCCTCCTCCGGCGCCCAAGAGCTCTTCATCCTCCACTTGCATGTTACACCTCACCGCTACAGCGGGATGGTGTCCGTATTCTTGGCTTAGTGTCAGCTCACCACAGCCGCTCCTGAATGAACACACGAGACTCTCTGTGGTATCACCAGGAACTTTTACTGTAGGAAACATGAACATCAGAAAAGCCAAGAATGGGAGGCTCCGGCCAACCCTCCTTTATATACCCTCCCCCTCATTTGAACAGTCTCTTCCCGCTCAGTAAAACCCCGCGCAAATTCCCCGCCAAGTCCATCAGCCGTTTCTCCTCCGAGTCCTGGGACGCAGGTGTCTTATCAATGTCAGTGACCCTGAAACTCAGAGCCACATCCAGGCTCTAGTAGCAGGGTTCTGACACAATATATAGTATATTGTATATAATATGCAATATAAAGTACAATAATATATAATAATATAATATATTGTATATACATATAATATTGATAATAATAAAACAATATAATACTAATAATTATACAATATAATAATATTAATTATATATTAAATGTAATATTACTAATAATATTACAGTATAGTGGTATAGTACAATATCTATATATATAAAAGAGTGATGGCATCAGGGCAGTGGACAAAACAACAAAACTACAGGCCCCCCAACCTCGAAATTTGACAACACAACCCATCATCCACGCCTCTAGGTTGATACAACAAAAAGAAAAGAAAAATAAAGTCCTAATTAGAGGGAGAGCAATAATTGTTTTTATCCAATTGCTGCCAGTTTAGAGGGCTAATCTCTGCCCACTTCGTTGCCTAGCAACCAAGGGACAGCCAGGTTTCAGTTAGGGGACAGGCAAATTTAGGCCTCACTTAGGCTTCTTCCACAGATTATGTAATTTGCACTGGATTATATGGCAGTGTAGACTCAAGGCCCTTCCACACAGCTATATAACCCATTTATAATCTTATATTATCTGCTTTGCACTGGATTATCTTGACTCCACACTGCCATATAATCCACTTCAGTGTGCATTTTATACAACTGTGAAGAAAGGGCCTCATGTAATCCAGTTCTGAGCAGATAATATAAGATTAGAAATATACAGTAGACTCTCACTTATCCAACATAAACAGGCCGGCAGGATAAGTAAATATATTGGATAATAAGAAGGGATTCAGGAAAAGCTGATTAAACATCAAATTAGGTAATCGTTATACAAATTAAGCACCAAAACAACATATTATACAACAAATTTGACAGAAAAGGTAGTTCCATGCGCAGTAATGCTATGTAGTAATTACAGTAGAGTCTCACTTATCCAACACTCGCTTATCCAACGTTCTGGATTATCCAACGCATTTTTGTAGTCAATGTTTTCAATATATCATGATATTTTGGTGCTAAATTCATAAATACAGTAATTACAACATAACATTACTGTGCATTGAACTACTTTTTCTGTCAAATTTGTTGTGTAACATGATGTTTTGGTGCTTAATTTGTAAAATCATAACTTAATTTGATGTTTAATAGGCTTCTCCTTAATCTCTCCTTATTATCCAACATATTCACTTATCCAACGTTCTGCCGGCCCGTTTATGTTGGATAAGTGAGACTCTACTGTACTGTATTTACAAATTTACCGCTAAAATATCACAATGAATTTAAAACACTGACTACAAAAACATTGATTATGAAAAGGCAGACTGCGTTGGATAATCCAGAACATTGTATAAGCGAATGTTGGATAAGTGAGATTCTTCTTTAATATGAAATAATTACTGGGATAGAATAATGCAGAACAATATAATCTCTAAAACCAGGACAGTAAATAAACAGGGGAATTCCACACAGGAAACAATCGGGGCCAGCTAACACCTCCCAACAAAGTATTCCCATCATCAAAGTCTGGCAAATCCTGTTTTCTCAGGGCCACAGACAGTAGAAGCACATAAAATATCGCAAACAACACCACTCTGAAAACAAGGGAATTCCAGACAGGAAACAATCAGGGCCAGCTAACACCTCCCAACAAAGTATTCCCATCATCAAAGTCTGGAAAATCCTCTGTTTTCTCAGGGCCACAGACAGTAGAAGCACATAAAATATCGCAAACAACACCACTCTGAAAACAAGGGAATTCCAGACAGGAAACAATCAGGGCCAGCTAACACCTCCCAACAAAAAATTCACTCAGGGAGGAAACAGCCAGGCTTTAAAGCTGCAAGGCCATTACATCCTAATCATTTTTCCTAATTGCAGCATTCATACTTGCCTCCAACAAACAAACAAAAAAACCAATCAGAAATATTGTATATTCACAACCTTTAGGAAATAATATCCCCTGATGGCGCAGCGTGTTAAAGAGCTGACCTGGTGAACTTCTGGACCGAAAGGCCACAGGTTTGAATTGGGGGAGCGGAGAGAGCCCCCACTGTTAGCTCCAGCTTCTGCCAACCCAGAAGTTCGAAAACATGCAAATGTGAGTGCATCAATAGGTACTGCTCCGGCGGGAAGGTAACACCGCTCCATGTAGTCATCCCACATGACCTTGGAGGAGTCTACGGACAACGCCGGCTCTTCGGCTTAGAAATGGAGATGAGCACCAACCTCCAGAGTCAGACACGACTGGACTTAATGTCTGGGGAAAACCTTTACCCTTGACCTTAACTACCACCAATTCCTCAATACTTTATTTCCCAGACCACCAGACTTCGCCACAGCAACGCATGGCTGGGCACAGCTAGTAGTAATATATAATGCTGATATTATGCTATGCTAATAATATAATATAATGTATGTACATATAATTTGTAAGCCGCTCTGAGTCCCCTTCAGGGTGAGAAGGGCGGGATATAAATGTAGTAAATAAATAAATAAATTCAATGTAGTCCTTTAAAAATCATGTTATTTGACAATATTTATCAATATTTATCAACATCAGTCAAATATTTTAAGTTTAAAAATATACTGACTGTCACTAAAAATAACAGAGTAGCTAACAAATCTGACTTGATCAGTCTCACAACTACCAAAAAAAGGGAAGTTTTGCACTTAAAAGATGGTACTTACATTGTTCTGAGTAGATTCTGTTAAAAGGATCCATCCCTAGAAGCTTCAGTGTGTAATAGACGTCACAAGCATGATGTATTTTGGACTTATTTGTTACAAAGAGCAGGTAGAAAAAGGCAAAATTAATAAGTTTCATTCCTGTAGGTTTCTGGGAAATGGTCTCCACAGACTGCCAGGGTTTCTGTGTTACTGGGCGATAGAAAGTTGCCCAGTGACCATTCCCCCAACAAATTATATTCTTATGTCACCAGTAAGATCTGACGGGTTGACAAATAATGATAAGCAAATAGTTGGCATATCTCCAGGAGACTACATGGCTGCTGGAAGTGGTGATATTGAATATACAGTGCATGTGTGTCTGTGTCAAGTGTTAATCCTTCCTGCCAAAGGTATAGATACTAGCCATGCTGAGTTTAGAGGCACTTCAATATCTCTGTTTCTCCATGAACTTTTCCTTCATTCCGCTAATGTCTACTTTTATCCTTGAGTGGAAGCTAGGGCCCAGAACACATCTATCTAGTGGCCAATGAGAGAATTCAAAGAATCAGAAGAGATGTTCAGTGTCCTGAGAGTAAAAATAAAAATTATCTGGGATTTTCAGAAGACACCTTGCTTCAGAAGACATCTTCCTTCTGCATTGAACTATAGCAGTGGTTCTCAACTTGTAGGTCCCCAGATGTTTTTGACTTCAACTCCCAGAAATCCTAACAGCTGGTAAACTGGCTGGGATTTCTGGGAGTTGTAGGCCAAAACACCTGGGGACCCGCAGGTTGAGAACCACTGAGTTATAGGATGTAATCAGATCCTCTTCTATGGTTTTTTGATTTCCAGGGACCATTTAGAGTCTAAATCATGTGAGATGAGGAGTTGAATAGATTTGGGGTCATTCTGTGAGAGAGGTGTTTCTATATAGGTGTCTTGGTTTCGCAAGATGAATTTTCAAAGAGATATCTCTTATGACAGTGTTTCTAAACCTGATGTTCGGATCTTGGGGGAGTTTCGGAGGGGTCGCCAAAGACCATCAGAAAACACTACAATTCCCAAATGTCAAGGTCTATTTTCCCCAAACTCCACCAGTGTTCACATTTGGGCATATTGAGTATTTGTGCCAAGTTTGGTCCAGATCCATCATTGTTGAAGTCCACAGTGCTCTCTGGATGTAGGTAAACTACAACTCCAAAACTCAAGGTCAATGCCCAACAAACCCTTCCAGTATTTTCTGTTGGTCATCAGAGTTCTGTGTGCCAAGTTTGGTTCAGTTCCATTGTTGGTGGAGTTCAGAATGCTCTTTGATTGTAGGTGAACTATAAATCCCTGCAACTATAACTCCCAAATGGCAAAATGAATCCTCTCTCCCCTTGCCCCCAACCACCCAAGTATTCAAATTTGGGTGTATCTGGTATTTGTGCCAAATTTGGTCTAGTGAATGAAAATACATCCTGCATATCAGATATTGACATTACGATTCATAACACTAGCAAAAGTACAGTTATGAAGTTCCAACAAAATAATGTTATGGTTGGAGGACATCACAACATAAGGAACTGTATCAAGGGGTCACGGCATTAGAAAGGTTGAGAACCACTGTCTTATGAGAAGGGAAGATGAGATATCATAAAGCATTAATTTTGGGCCATTTGTATATTCTTTCTTTCTCTAGACACTGATTCCAACTTCTTCCATCTTCTTAAATATAAGGATACAGTACTGTAACACTTCTTTTAAAATACTGTTTTCCTTGTATCTGACAAAGTATGTAAGTGGGATAAAGTACAGCTTGTTCTCATTAAAATCTTTTTTTAAAAAACGAGGACAAAGAATTCATCTTTTATTTGGACATTCAAGCTGCTTCAAAGGGGGCATTTCATCTTTATCTAGATGTGATTTTTGTTCCAGGGAGAACAGACTTCAGAGAGATAAAACAGTGTTTCTTTAGGGAGCTCTGATTTAGGTGTATCATCTGAATTAATCTCAGCATAAATAAGTTAACTTCCATTTTGTGGAGGTGGGAAAAATAATTCCATATTCCCAGTCTGTGGATTTTGGCATCACAGTGTATTTGTTAAAGAATTATCTGATATAAACGCAAACATATTATTCTCTTGCCCTTAGATCAGTGGTTCTCAACTAAGGAATGGGGGTGGACCAGGGTGAACTAAGATCATACCTCTCACCACTTTACTCAGGTGATGGTTCCTTGCTTGGAAAAGAGTTATGTCTTACCAGTATGCCTTAACTTTTCAAATGCTTGGGCAGGAAAATGGTGATAGTGTTCATGCATGGTTGACCCTCTGAGGCGGTGCTGTGCTTCCCCTCTCTGCAGAATGACCACCCATGTTATTCACAGGTCATACCAAAATCCATAATTTTGCCCCTCAAAACACACACACACACACATATATGTATGCAAGTTCTATGAGAACCAGCATATTAATATATGTTTCACAGTATAGTGAAATGATAGTGCCACAGATGGAGCTGTCCTACATCTTTCCTCTCAGTCCCAGATCGTAGTTGGTGGAGAGCACCAGAATAAGTAAAAACACCCGGCTATGTTCTTGTAGCCAAGCACAAACTGAGGATATTATCCAGTGCAATTTGCCTCTCAGGAGGCTGAATGAAGGTTGTAATTCAGTGTCTAACTATGGGGATATATGTGTTGTCAAACACTTTCATGGCCGAAATCACTGGGTTGTTGTGCATTTTCCAGGCTGTATGGCCATGTTCCAGAAGCATTCTCTCCTGACGTTTTGCCCACTTCTATGGCAGGCATCCTCAGAGGTTGTGAGGTATATTGGAAAACTAAGCAAGGGAGGTTTATATATCAGTGGAAGGTCCAGGGTGGGAGAAAAGACTCTTGTCCGTTGGAGGCCAGTGTGAATGTTG